>NC_037669.1:41308267-41908267 GCF_003255815.1 Theropithecus gelada | reverse complement strand
TAAGAAGCCTATGGATGATAAAATGTTTCATGCAGTATATGCATCTGGGATTATTAGCACACTGTTACTAGATATTCTAATTCTCCAGAAGAGCTGGAAATCTAAACTTATGTGAATTCTCCAGATTTTTGAAATATTCGCAATTAATTATGATTAAGGTTTTTGTTTTTTTTGTTGTTGTTTTGATGACTCTCTGTCTAAGGACCATTTTTAGTCCACAAGCTTTTACTTTTCAATCTCTGGCTTTTACCTTTATCATATGGTTGCCAGAACTTGTTTTGGACATGGCTCAACACAGCTCTCTCCAAGCTCAAATCTTTTCATCCACAAATGTTTCTTGTTGCTAGAAGTAATGTCTTCCTTCCCTGATCTGCCATAATAATATATAGCATGGTTGTTCATAGCTTGGCTCTGGGATCAGATTGGCATTTGGAATCCTGGTTCTGTTGTCAGCTGTGTAACTAAGCAAGACTCAGTTTTCACTTGTGGAAAATCCGGGATGATAGTACTTACCTCCTGCGGTTATGATGATTAAACGAGATCATATATGATACAATAGAGTATGCCATAATTCCTGTCAGAGGCTAAGACATATTAGCTATGGTGATATCTCTTCCCATAGAAGCTTCTAAACAGGATTTCCATCTGATTCATCTTCATCTTTCTAACATTAAATAAAACTTTATTGAATAAATTAATAGTCAAATAGTTCCAGCCCCCTACTTTCTAGCTCTGACTCACTGCAGCCTGGGCCCCAATATAATATTCCTAAAATAGTCAATTTACAATTTTCTCACTCTCTCCTGAACCTCTGATGCACTAACAGAGGTCAGAGGTAAAATTGGTGGTTTATACCAAACCAGCCCCTCCAGACATTGAGCCATTATATAAATATTAGGATTTCACTGGTAAGTTTGCCTTTCTGGCTCCTCTTGAAATATAAGACTTGGCTGTTCTGAACCACATCCTTATACACAGGACGACAGAGTGGTGACCAGAAGTACTCCTCGAAATGGGACTTGCCTGTGGGCGTACACAGCTTCTGCCATTCATACGTCATGGAGCTGTACATAAACCACAGGCCTGCATCACTCACTTCCGTCATCTGAGGATCTATGCTGGCCACTCGTGGCATAGGGGCTGTACCTCACTACTAGATTACTTTTCAACTTGATTTCATCCTGCTCAGCAGAGCAATGTAGTTGTACTGAAGATTTGGCAATTTTAGTCAAAGAAATAATCCTATTTCCATAATCCCACCAACCAGGAGGTAACTACTATGACTATTTTGACATATTTGTTTGCTATCTTTTTTTTTGTTGTTTTTTTTTTTGTTTTTTGTTTTTTTGCCTCTTGGGGCACCCCCTTGCTCCAGCATCATCCCCACCTTATGAGCAGCTACCCTTTATTGTCCTGCTTTGTCAACCCTGTGTCACAGTTGTCTTGTCTGGATGGTGGAGAGGCATAGTTTATGCACTGCCTCAAAGACTGCCTGTGAACGACACTTTCCCTTCCCCTTTCCCTCTTGTTTGACTGATTCATCTGTCCTTGGCTGGTTTTGCATAAGCTGACTTTTCGGAGTTGTTGGGCAGCTCCTGATGCAAGATTAATGAACATTACTTTGTATGTTTGTTTGTAAACCAATGTTTATGCCAAGACTTGTGCAAATATATTCTCAATTAAAACACCGGCTTCTCAATTCCTGATATGGAGCTTTCTTTCTAAAATTCTTCCTAGGCCAGGCGTGGTGGGTCATGCCTATAATCCAGCACTTTAGAAGGCTGAGGTGAGCAGATCACTTGAGGTCAGGAATTTGAGACCAACCTGGCCAACATGATGAAACTGTGTCTCTACTAAAAATACAAGAAAATTAGCTGGGTGTGGTGGCGTGTGCCTGTAATCCTAGCTACTGGGGAGGCTGAACCCCAGAGGTGAAGGTTGCAGTGAACTGAGATTGCACTACTGCACTCCAGCCTAGGTGACAAAGTGAGTGAGACTCCGTCTTTAAAACAAAAAAAAATTCTTTCTACGTGCTTACTTACTTAGAAGTCCAGAAAGCGAAAAAGCAGGTTTTCATAGACAACGTCATGAAAGCACTTACATGATTACTATTATAGAATAGAATTTTATTTTAATGTTTTTGGCATCCTACCTTACATAAAATTTATTTTAGGCGGCTTTGTTGCTTGACTTTCACCTGATTGAACTGCATTTGGCATGCCCTTCTCTTATCTATAGTTAGGAGATCTACTATAGCAACTTCTAGGTTATAGGTAAGAGTCCATCTGCTGGAAATCAATCAGAATGGCAGAGCTAAAGAACTCTGACAATTAAAAATATAGGAAATAATAGATTTTAAAGCAAAGAATGCGAGTCCTAAAATATTTTTTTTCCATAGGACTTCCTGTCTGTTATAAATTATTATATTCCTCATGGCATTGGCAAGTGCTAGTAGCCTCATCTTACAGAGGACACTGAAGTTCAGGAAGCTGATAGGTTTCCCAAAGTGATACCACTAATAAATAGAAGATGATTTATTAACTACTTATTATTTGACACCAACCAAACTAACTCAAAACCCTTGCATTTACCTAAGACATCATATGCCTACAGGCAAATAGGAAACAGCTACCTTCATGCTCCTGTGAAACGTCACACAGTTATAAAAAACTCTTATAAAAAATCACCTTTGATATATTTACCACAAAACTGAAATTCTTGAGAACAGAAATCATGTTTACTCATCTTTGCTTTATTTTTAATGTTTAGCACAGTGCCTGGAACAAAGATGCTGAATGAACTGAAAAAAAATTTACTAAGAACATAGACAAACTGGAAGTGCCCAGGGTGTCTGCTTGCACAACCATTTTTAAGACTCTTGATATATGTTGACAGAAATTGCTTTCCAGAAATGTTCTCCCCGTTCATATTCCCACAATCAGTAGTATATGAAGGTATACTCTTATTGCATACTTATTAGCATGATTACTCCCAACCATCCCAAAATCCACATAAATTGTTAATTTGTAAAAGGATAATATCTTGTGTTTGAATTGGCATTTCTTTAATATTTAGTGAAGATGAACATTTTTGGTTTTTCTTACTTTTTAAACTTTTAATTTTTTAAATAATTATAGATTCAAAATAAATTGACAATATGTATAGGGAAGTCCTGTGTACCCTTCACCCAGCTTCCTTCCGTGGTAACATCTTGCACACACGGTTTGTGTTACTATTCACCCACTGAGGGACTTTTTTCCCCCAGTTTGTTACTATTATGAATAAAGCTGGTATAAATATTCATATACTGATTTTTTCAGGAGCATAGGCTTTTATTTTTCTGGGATCAAAACCCAAGAACGCATTGCTGGGTCATATATTAAATGCATGTTTGGTTTTATAAGAAACTGCCAAACTGTTTTCTAGAGTGACTTGACCATTGTACATTCCCAACAAGCAATGGATGCATGATCCAGTTTCCCTGCATCCTGCCAGCGTTTGGTGTTGTCACTATTTTTTATTATTTTAACCATTTTTATAGGTAGGTAGTGGTTTAATTTTTTCATAAAGGCAAATGACGTTGACTGTCTTATGTGGTTGTTCACCATCTGTGTATTTTCTTTGGGGATATGTCTTTTTATATCTTTTGCCCATTTTTCTAACTGGATTGTTTGTTTTACTGTCTAATCTGATACAGGAAAATATCTCATTGGTGTTTGAATTGGCATTTCTTTAGTATTTAGTGAGAATGAACTTTGTCATGTTTATTTCTTTTTAAAACAATTACTGAATTATTAACTGCATTAATTGCTTTTGTCATTTCATAATTGCGGGTTTCTATTTCTAAATAGACTAAAAAAAGGTATCAGTGATTTCATCTGTGTTAATCACAGTACCTTAAACTATCAGACTCTTGATAAAGATTTATTGTTTAGTAGGTTGAAAATAATTGTAAGATTGGGGTGATAATCTAGGTTGGCCTTTGGGTAGCTGAGTATTTTAGGTTTATCCAGTTTTACCAGTTTCTGGCCTGTATTGACTAGTTGGTTCACTTAACCAAATATTCATTCCTTTTATTTTTACTTGATGTTTTAGTGCAAATCTGATTAATCTGATGCCTAATAATATAGAGCTGTGACATTAGGGTTGTTTGGCTTATCATATTCCTGCCACTAGAGAAAGATTAATTTTGACTCAAAGCTTTCTAAGAAAATATTTCTCTATTCCAATCTCCAATGGGTTTTTTTTTTTCCCAATCTGCTTATTGATGTAAATTATAAATGATCCCTGAAATTTCTCTTGGGCTTGTTTTCTTCTTTATATCACCAGATTCACCAGAGGCTTTACCTCTGCAAAGCCTCAAATTATAGCTTGCCTCTGAACTGATACTACAGAATAGAATCTGTATGTGTACTGAAAATCCAACATGTAAAATGACTGCAAAAATTATTTTCTTCCAGAAATCCTTCCCAAACTAGTTTTGGGTGGGAAAAATAAAGTATCGAATTTTATTTCTGGTTAGCCTTTTTTTTTTTTTAAATTTAAATTAAATTTTTTTTTTTTTTTTTAGGAATGAGAGTCTCGCTATGTTGCTCAGACTGGTCTTGAACTGAACTCCTCGCCTCAAGCCATCCTCCCACCTCAGCCTCCTGAGTCACTGGGATTACAAGCATGAGCCATTGACCTCAGCTCTGTTTAACCTTTAAAATGGAGGAAGGAAGAACTCCGGGTCTAGCTGGCTTGGCTCCAGATTATTTCCGCGGACAGCAGAGGTGAGTTTACTCCAGTGAGGAGGTCTCATTTTATCACCAGACTTTCTGCAGGAGACCATCTGTGCTGCTTCCATCTTCAGAGCTCTCCAAAGTCTACTGCCTCCACTCAACTGGGAGCGTTCTGCAAAGGTCACTGAGGGCCTCTGGACTGACATTTTCAGTCATTCTCCTACTTCGCCTTTCTGCAGAATTTGACCTGTGACTACACTCTGCTTTGTGAAATGTTTCTACTCTTAATTTAAGTGATGCAATCCTGTTTTGGTTTCTTTCCCTCCTCCCTGATGTACTTATTCACAGCTTCTTTCTCTGGCTGTATGCACTCTCGCCAAGTGTATTGGTTTGCTGGGGCTGTGGTAACGAAGTACCACAGACTGCGGTGGCTTAAACAACAAAACTTTATTTTTTTTCTGGAAGCCAGGAGTCCAAACTTAAGGTATCCACAGGGTTGGTTCTTTCTGAGGGTTGTGAGGAAAGAATGTGCTGCAAGCCTTTCTCCCTGGCTTACATGTGGATGGCTGTCTTCTTGTGTCTTCACACCGCTTTTCCACTGTGTGTTTCCCCTTCTTACAATAAGCACAATTGTCTTGGATTAGGACCCACCCTAATGACCTCATTTAAATGTTATTATCTCTGTAAAGACCCTATCTCCAAATATGACCAAATCCTGAGGTCCTGGGAGTTAGGACTTCAACATATGAACTTTGAGGGAGCCACAGTTCAACGCTTAGCATGTAGTCACTACAGTTACCTTTTATGTCACATCTCACGTGCTCAACACTGAAGCTTGGTAAATATGCTCTTTCCATGGATGCATTCTCCTCTTTCTTGCATCCATCTCCCCACTTGATTTCTTTCTTTCTTTTTTTTTTGACGGAGTCTCACTCTGTCACCCAGGCTGGAGTGCACTGGTGCTATCTCAGCTCACTGCAACCTCTGCCTCCCGGGTTCAAGCTATTCTCGTGCCTCAGTCTGCCAAGTAGCTGGGACTACAGGCCCACTTGATTTCTATGACACCACTTTTCTCCTGGGCTGCTCTAGTATCTCTAGCCTCTCCTCAGTATCTGTTGTAGATTCTTCTTCCTCATCTCCCTCCTTAAATGTCGAGGTTTTCCAGGTTCTGTCCTTGGCTTCCTCTCAATTCAGTCCTCCATCCTCTCTGCTACTGAATTGACCCACAATGAGAATTTCAGCTATCAACTGTACTTATGCAGAAGACTCTTCATGTGCCTTCCAGGCCATTCTTCTTTCTCGAACTTGCACCTGAATATCTACTTGTCTACTTGAACATCTCCATCCAGCTGCTCCACAGGCACCTCAAACTCAACACGTTAAAGAAGGAATTCACCATCTGTCCTTTCTCTCTGCCTGGCACAAACCCACTCTGCTTCCTATGCCTTCCATTTTGTGAAGGATGCCACTATGCACCTAGATCTCTCCTCCCCTCCCAGTGTCTACATCTGTCAAAAACCAAATTCTGTCAATTCTGGTGCTTAAATATCTCTTAAATGCATGCTCTCCTCTCTGATTCCACCATAACTGCCCTGGTTTCATGCCCTCACCATTTCTCCTTGGCTTACTCCAATAGTCTCCTAAATGATCGTCTTGTCACTCCAAATCAGTTCTCATTCTTCTGCCAGGGGATTTTTTTTAAAGTAAATTTTATAATGTCTCTATTTACGATTCTTCAAACTTAGGCTGTTCCTTTAGGATGATCATAGCTGGATGCCTGGACTCTGAGCTCCTTGTTCTGACCCCACCCAGTTTCATCCTCTATTATTACTCCCCATTAGGCATCTTCTCAAAGCTATACTTAAAATTCCCCCATGCATCTAAACCCCATTTGTCTATTTAATTACCCAGACCTTGAGACTTCAAACCACATTAACCTCCCATGAGTGTCTCTGAGTCATCTGCTCTCTCTTATAGTAGCTCTTTGCTCCAGGCTTCATTCCTCCTCCTAACTTGACTCTCAGTTTCCCTAACTTCACTTGGCTTTCTACCATTTGGCTTCCCACTGTGATCAGTCACTCCCTGGAGGCTGGCCTTGTCCTTGGGTACTGCTTGTTTCAGATCAGCTCCTGCATCCCAAAAGCACAACCTGGGGTTGTCCTGCCAGGCTCAGAGGATACTGAACATTTCTGCTGGAAAAAACCTTCCTCCATTCTGTTCCTAGTAAAGCCATTAAATGGTTGTATAATCTTGGACAAATCACTTTTCCTCTGTTTCTTAATCCAAACAGTAATAGTAATAAAAACTACTAACAATTCCTGAGTACTTAGCAGGACAAAGTTCTAAGCACTTTATATGGATTATCTCATTAAAATCTCACAACTACTTTATGACATATTACCATACTCCCATTTTACAGACAAGAAACTCGGAATTACAATGGTTAAGCAACTTGTCCAAAATCACATAGCTAGGAAGTTGGGGAACTGGTATTCAAACCCCAGCAGCCTGGCTTCAACGTGTGGCCACTTAGCCACTGCATTGTCTTCCCTCTCAATATGCAACTCACCCTAGAGAGTCATGCAATCACTTCTGTAAAATAAGGGAAGAGTGCTCCGGCCTGTTCTAAATATAAAATTCTATCAGAACATTGCTTTCAAGATCTAATGAGTTATGGGTAGAGTGGGTGTATTTTGAAGAGGATTCAAGAGATGACAAAAGATAAATGCAAAGGGCTAAAGCCCTAACTATGGAATCTCGCAACTTATAAATTATCACACACCACTAGATGGTTGCTTCTCTGAAAAAAAACAGCTATTTTTTTAATCTTAAATATTTAGCTTTATTTTTCTGCTTGCAGATGGGATTCAAGTTCAAAATCACACAGAAGAAAATACAAACCACCTATATTTCTGATTAATATTGTTTGTATACATCACTGTTCGTTCTGCATTTTTCCCCTTTAACTAAATATATTATGAATTATTCTACAATGGAATTTTAAATAATTACATGATATTCCATTATGGATGTTCCATAAACAATCAATCACTTGTTTTTAAACATGTAAGTTGTTTCTAAGATTTTCCTTATTAGAAACAATAGCAAGAAAAATATCCATCACTAAAACTTTACAAACATGTATTATTATATCTTAGAATAAATTCCTAAAAGGTGAATTTCTTGGTTAAAGGGCATATACATTTTAAAAAGCTTTTGATATGTATCACTAGATTATTATCCAGAAAGATGATATCTCCGTTAGTGGGCAACTAGGGTATAAATAATCCTCCCTTCTTAGCAAGATGGAGGGTTCTTGCTTACTTGCTTTTTAAAATTTAATATTTATCTCTTTCATAGAGACAAAAATGATACTTCGCTGTTGTTTTAATTTGGGTTTACCTCACCTCTTATGAGAGTAAACATTGTTTAACGGCCATTATTGGTTCATGACCAATCTTCAGGCACTCTGAAACAAAAGGAATCTTAACAAGTTCAATATAGACAGCAGCCTGTGGTTCTTTAGACCTCTGCAGACAGTGATGGCATAATTAAGTAGTATCCCCTCTATGGTACCATAAAAATTATAAATTCTGACATTCTTTTTTTCTTCATACGAGTATAACATTTCAAAATTCCATTGGAGCAAAAGGAGTCTTTACTTGAAAATTAAATTTTAATCTTCTGAAATAAAAGCAACAAAGCTTTTTCTGAAACCAGTATGCACTGGGTAGATGAAAGTTATTTCGAGTTTCAAAGAACAGTAATTATAAGTACTTAGTGACAGCTGGGCGCGGTGGCTCACGCACTTTGAGAGGCTGAGGCGGGCAGATCACTAGGTCAAGAGATCGAGACCATCCTGGCCAACATGGTGAAACCCCTTCTCTACTAAAAATACAAAAATTAGCCGGGCGTGGTGGCGCATACCTATAGTCCCAGCTACTTATGAGACTGAGGAAGGAGAATCGCTTGAATCCTAGAGGCGGAGGTTGCAGTGAGCTAAGATTGCGCCACTGCACTCCAGCTTGGCGACAGAGCGAGACTCTGTCTGAAAAATAAATAATTAAAAGTAGATAAATAAATAAATACGTAGTGACTGGTGCCAGCTGCCACCATCCAAGAGAAGGGCGGGTGTGACTCCTTCCAGGAAGTTTCCACAGCATGGAGAAACCTTCTGGCGCACAGTGAAGCGGGCAGGAAAGATTTTAGCTCTACGCCTTATGAATAGTGTGAACTTGGGCAAGTTTATTTAGCCTCTTTAAGCCACAGTTACCTCATCTGTCAAAAAGAATGATGATATCTTTCCAAAAGTCATTGTGAATAATAAAATTCAGTGAAATAACACTAGTAAAGTACACAGCACATCATGCATGTTCAATACATGGTAGCTAATTTAATCACTCTACATCCTTCCACTACCCAACCCTGCCCAGAATCTCCCATGGCCTGACTATGACATATTAACTGAGTTTTGTATTTTCTCCTTATATCTCTTTTTTCTCTTTCTTTTTCTTGATCTCTCACCCTCTATCTTCTCTATCTCATTCCTCCACCCTCAGACCAAACTGACCCTGGTAGACAAAAAACATATTCCCTGTTATTTGTCATTCTTAGGAAGATATTTTAAAAATTCCTGATTCTTCACTTAAAATCAATGACCATAACATTCAGTATTTGAATAACAAATTTACAAAACCAAAATTAGGCACCTAAAAGATATATATAACTACCACCAATAAACTGCTTTGGGCATTGCAAATAATTCTCACCTTCATGTGACAAAGATCTTTTGTAGAAAAAATAAAGGCTTCTCCACTTAGGAACTAAGTGGAGGACACACAACAAAGTACCATCTTCAACCTCAGTCTTTCACTGCAGTCTCAACTCATAACTTCTCTGCAAAGAATAAGAATTATTACTCACCACTGGGGATCCATTTTGTCTGCTTCTGCTGTGGCCTAATATCTGGAAATGACCCCACTCGTCCGTGTGTCTGTGGTAGTCCCTGTTACAGCAGCAGAGATGCAAAGCTTTCACCCTGTGCAAGCCTTCCTCGGCAATGACTGTGTACCTACCCAGCTAACTTTCTTTAAGAGAAGCTGTTCCTCTTTTTTCTACAGATTTTGACCACACTTGAGGAAGAAATTTAACCCTTTCCTTGCAGTTTAAATTCGTTGACGTAGGTCTACATCTATTAAAAAATATATAATTCAGTGGCTTGAGCTCCAGACATGACGTTAAGATGAACCTGACTAAAAAAAATCTCCCCTCTTGAAATTCCCTCAAAAAACCTAGAAAATAAAATAATTAGAAAGAGAAAACAAATCTCCACAGCTACAAAATAGAATAATCTACAGATTTTGGTAAGATAATAAAAAGTGATTCATTATGGATGTGGATTGGGAGTGAGTAGCCACCCACCCCTGCCAATTTCCACAACCAAGGTATGGAGAGTTTCACTGAGCTGGGGTGGGGGTGGGAGGTGGAGAGATGTTCTGTGAGGACTGCATAACCAAGGAGAGCAAACAGAAACTACTGCTTTTATTATTTCATTCCTACTATAGCCAAGGATTAAACTGATGAAAGAGAATATTCTGAAACAGAAGCCTGAAAAAAAGACAGCATTATAAAATTAATAGATGTCCCTAAGAGACAAACATAAAATGAATCAAGCAGAAACTATACTAGAAGATATTTCCTCGTATGAATTAAAATGGGCATCATCTAGGAACTCAAACTTTTAGTATGTCAAAGCAAAAGTTATGAAAATCGAATCTCATCCAGGCAAATCATTGTGAACATTTTAAATTCCAAAGGCCAAGCAAAAAACAAAATGAAAACATAGGATGACTACAGAGAAACAAAAACCAACTTGGCATCTTATTCAACCCTAAATGGCAAAAAATAGCAGAACAATATCTGCGGAATTTTGAGTTAGCATTATCTACCTAGATAAGATGCCAGTTAAGTGTGAACTCAATAGAAATATGTCACCAAGCAGGCAAGACAACAACTGCAACAGAAATACCATCACCAAGACAGCCTTTCTAAATAAATTATTTAAGGATATATTCCAGAATAATAAATGAATTAAAATAGAAAGGCTTAAAATGGAGAAGCCATGGCTGAAAACACCAGTGCTGAGCCTTAAAGCAAGTTAAACATGGAGAAATAAGACGAAATAATTGTGAATTAGTTTAGACCAAAATGGTAAATAAGAAAAAATTATTAGAAGTAGATAACATATATTATTTTAAGGAAGTTTAAAAATAACAGATGACATCACTGCTAACTAGAGAAAGGAAGCAAAATCAACACATTACTAATCTTCAAACAAGAAGATAGAACAATTATTATTTTATCGACTTTGATAATTTCATCTGGATTTGAGAATTTTAAAAAATGAAGATAGCAATGATATAAAATAAATTATCTATCTTCAAAATTATTGCAGAGCAGGAATGCAAATAAAATAGTATTTATAACTACATGACATATCAGAAATAAGATAAAAACATCCATGTAAACCTCATTTGTTATACATAATAAATATTAAAGGTATGGAATGTCATTTTTCAGTTTCTTGGTATCAGTGTACACACTCAAATTTCCATTTCTTGGTATCAATGTATACACTCAAATTTTTATTTAAGATAGCATAAGCATTTTCTCCTGCTATCGTAAACTTTTTAGTAGTCATTAAATAGTACATTAATAGTACATCAAGTATACACTGTGGAAGCTGACTGCAATGGCACGTATCTGTAACCCTGGCTACTCAGGAAGCTGAGGTGGAAAGATTGCTTGAGCCCGGGAGTTTGAGACCATCCTGGGCAACGTAATGAGACCTTGTCTCATACACACAAAAAAGGTATACATTGTAGAAAAATTATCTTTCTAATATCAGACAATTTTAGCTGTTCGTATTTTTATATTACAATTTTCTAATTAATATATTTAGTATATATATTTGGGAGTTTTTAGTATTTATTAGTTATCCATTGCCATATAACAAATTATCTCAAAATTTATTTCCTTAAAACAATAAATGTTTAGGGATTGGTATCCAGAATATATTATTTAAAAACCTCCTGCAACTTTGCAGAAGAAACAACAAATAATTAAAAAGTAGGCAAAAGAGTTTGAACGGACATTTCTTCAAAGAAGATATACAAATGGCCAATACTCACATGAAAAGATGCTCAAAACCACTAGTCATTAAGGAAATGCAAATCAAAACCACAGTGAACGTCAGCAAGATGGCAGAATAAGAAACCCCAGCCTGTGCTCCCTCCCACAGAGACATTAATTTAACAATAATACACAGACCAATTCCTTTTGTAAGAAATCCAGAAGCTGGCTAAGAGGCTACATCACACCAGGTGAGCAATAAAACAGCTGCACGGAAGCTAGTAAGACAATTCATGGTATACCTTCACCATAGTCTGTCCTCTTGGCACAGTGCCACATGGTTAGGAGGAAATTCCCAGTTCTTGGCTTCTCCCTGAAGAAGAAATGAGAAGACCGGACCATACATCCAAAGCTCTGACTTTTTGGCCGGGCGCGGTGGCTCATGCCTGTAATCCCAGCACTTTGGGAGGCCGAGGCAGGCAGATCACTTGACGTCAGGGTCATTTGAGACCAGCCTGGTCAACATGGTGAAACCCCATCTCTACTAAAAATACAAAAATTAGCCAGGCGTGCTGGCACCTGCCTGTAATCCCAGCTACTTGGGAGGCCGAGGCAGGAGAATTGCTTGAGTCCGGGAGGCAGATGTTGCAGTGAACTGAGATTGCGCCATCGTACTCCAGCCTAGGTGAAGAAGCGAGACTCCGTCTCAAAAAAAACAACCAAAAACAAAGTCTGACTTTCTTGGGGGCTGCCTGAGGGACTAGCCTCTGTCTCACTTGTCTTAGAGAGTTAATAGAACCCACCATACTCTAGATGCCTGGGAGACACTGAGAACAAAAAAATACTGGGTGATATATTGCTGTCCTAGAGGGTTCTTGCCACAGCAGATACGGACTGATAAGAGTTCAGTGGCCTATCCCTAAGGGACATGGAAAAGAGTGAAGCATACAACCAATATTCCTGCTTTTTGGGGAAATGGGGAAATGCCCATAGGATTGGTTTCTTTCTTGCCTGTCTTGAATCACTGGCATACTCTAGATGCCTGGGACCCCATGGAAAGAAACCAAAGAGCCGAACAGCGTGGTGATATTTCAAAGGACCTGTGGCGCAGCAGAGGCCAATACAGCTCAGTGCCCTCTTCTTCAGGAGGGCAAGAGAAGAAAAGAACATGTGTCCAGAATTCTGGCTTTTCAGGGGGCTGCCAAAGGGACTGGTTTCCATGTAGCCCCACTTAAGGCAGAGAAGGTCTAACATACACTAGAAGAGTAGGGGCTGCCAAGAACAAAAAAAGAGCTGGACAGTGTGCTGCTACTTTGGAGGACACACACTATAGAAGATAGACAACAGAGGGAGCAAGACATTATGAGCTCATAAAAGCCAGAAAATCTCTCTAATTAGGAATCTATGTGCACAAGTCCAGAGAAAACGTATCCACAGAAAATGTTTGAGAGGTCCCCAAAATCTTTAGCCAGGAGAAAGATTATGAAGGTCTTTCGCAGTACCAAGCCAGCTGGTAAAGACTGGAAGAAGTGGCTGGTTTTGTTTGTTTGTTTGTTTTGTTTTTTAAATATGCAGATACCAACACAAAGTTCTAAGAAATACGAAGAAACAGGAGAAATGGTCAAGTCAACGAAACAAAATAAATCTCCAGGGACTGATCCTAGAGAAACAGAGGTATATGAATTATCTGACAAAAAAAATTCTAAATAACTGTCATATTGATGCTCAGTGAGTTCAGGAAAGTGACGCATGAACAAATGAGAAGTTCAATCAAGATAGAAAATATTAAAAGGAACCAAACAGAAATTTTGGAACTGAAGAATGCAATTTTAACTGAACTAAGAAATTCACTAGAGGGGTTCAACTGCAGACTTGATCAAGCAGAAGAAATAATCAGCAATTCAATTACAAGTCATTTGAAATTGTCCAGAGGAGCAAAAAGGAACAACAAAAATAACAACAAAGAAAATAAGTAAAGAAAGCCTGAGAGACTTATTGGACACCATCAAACGGACCAATATATGTGTTATAGCAGTCTGAGAAAGAGAAGGGTTGGAGAGTTCATTTAAAGAAATATTGGCTGAAAACTTCTCAAATCTGAGGGAGAAAATGGACTACAGATCCAAGAAGCCCAATAGGCCTAAATAAGATGAACCCAAACAAATCCACACTGAAGCACATTATAATCAAATTGTCGAAAGTCAAAAAGAGAATTTTGAAAGCAGCAAGAGAAAAGCAGTTCATTATACAAGGACACTCCTATAAGATTAGCAATGAATTTCTTAGCTGAAACTTTGAAGAACAAAAGGGAATGGGATGGTGTATTAAAAGCGCTGAAAGAAAAGAACTAGCCAACCAAGAATATTCTCTCTGGCAAAACTGACCTTCAAAAATGAGAAATAAAGACTTTCCTAAACAAACAAAAGCAGAATAAGATAATCACTAGAGTTGCCTTTCAAGAAATGCTAAAGAGAGTCCTTCAAGTTGAAATGGAAAGATACTAAACAGCAATACAAAAACATGAAAGTATGAGAACACTTGGACACAGGAAGGGGAACATCACACACCGGGGCCTGTTGTGGGGTGGGGGAGGGGGGAGGGATAGCATTCGGAGACATACCTAATGTAAATGATGAGTTAATGGATGCAGCACACCAACATGGCACATGTATACATATGTAACAAACCTGCACGTTGTGCACATGTACCCTAGAATATAAAGTATAATAAAAATAAAAAATTAAAATTAAAAAACATGAAAGTATAAAGCTAACTGGTAAAGATAGAGATAGGTACACAATACTGTAATAATTAACAGTATTGTGTAAATCACTTAATTCTGGTATAAAAGTTAAAAAACAAAAGCATATAAGTAATTATAATTGTAAAAATATATTAATGGCTGTACATTATTAAAAATATAATTTGTGATATCAATAACAGTGTGTGTGTGGGGGAAGTAAAAGCAAAGTTTTATATGAAACTGAATTTAAGTTTTATCAGCTTTAAAAAGATAGTTATATCTGTAAGTTGTTTTATGTAAGTCCCACGATGAGCACAAAGAAAATACCTATGGAATTTCCACAAAATAAAGTTAGAAAGGTATAAAATCATGTCACTATAAAAAAATCAATGAAACACAAAGGAAGACAGCAAGAGATAAAAAGAGCAACAAGATAGCTACAACATACACACAAAAAATTTAAAATGTCGATAGAAAACCCCTTTTCTATCAATAATTTCTTTTAATATAAATGGACTAAGCTGCCCAAAGGACATAGCACAGTTGAAGGAGTTTTAAAAAAATAAGATCCAACTATGCACTGTCTGCAAGATTCACTTTAGATTTAAGAACACACATAGGCTGAAAGTATAAGGATGGAAAAATATTCCATGCAAATGATAACCAAAAGAGGGCAGGAGGAGTAGCCATACCTACAAAAGATAAAATAGACTTTATCTTAGTCTATTTGTACAACTATAGTAGAATATCTGAAATTGGGTAATTTATAAATAACAGAAATTGATTTCTTACAGCTATGGAGATTGGGAAGTCAAAAGTGCTGGCATTCGAGTCTTGTGAAGGCTTTCTTGCTGTATCCTCACATGGTGGAAGAAGGACAAAAAGAGATGAATTGCTGTGTCCTCACATGGTGGAACAGTAGAAGAGCAAAAACGGCCTAAGCTAGTTCTCTCTAGGCATTTGATGAGGCTATAATCCATCCATGAAGGCAGATATTTCATTACTTAATCACGTCCCAAGAGGCTCCACCACTTAAAACCATCACAATGGGGATTAAGTTTCAACACATGAATTTTGGGGGACATTTAGACCATAACAGAATTTAAATCAAAACTTGTCAAAAGAAACAAAGAAAGACATCATATAATGATAAAAGGTTCAGTTCACCAGAAAGATATAACAATGATAGATTTATATGCACCAACGTCAGAACACCTAAATATATGAAGCAAACACTGACAGAACTGAAGGGAGAAATAGACAGCAATATTATAATAATAGAGGATTTTAATACCCTACTTCCAATAAAGGTTAGAACATCCAGACAAAAGATCAATTAGTTAACAAGGGGCTTGATCAACACTATAGACCAAATGGACCTGATAAACATACACAGAACATTCTACCTAACAGCAGAATTCACATTTTTTCCAAGAGCACACAGTACATTTTTTTAATAGATCACATACTGGGTCACAAAACAAGTCCTATCACATTTGAGATTGAAATCATACCAAGTATCTTTTCCAATCACAATGGAATGAAACCAGAAATCAATATCAGAAGGAATATTAGAAAATTCACAAATATGTGGAAATGCAACAACATACTCTTGAACAAGTGGATCAAAGAATGAATCAAAAGGGAAATTAGAAAATATCTTGAAACAAAGAAAACAGAAACACAACATACCAAACTTTATGGAATGCAAATGTAATACTAAGAAGGAAGTTGATAACAATAAACATATTAAAAATATCTCAAATAAAAAATCTAACTCTACATGTTGGAGAACTAAAAAAAGAAGAACAAGTTAAACCCAAAGTTAGCAGAGAAAGGAAATAATGATTAAAGCATAATGGTGGCTTATGCCTGTAATCCCAGCACTTTGGGAGCCCAAGGTGGGAGGATCACTTGAGGCCAGGTGTCCAAGACCAGCCTGGGCAACATAGCAAGACCCTGTCTCTATACAAAAAAAAAAAAAGGAAGATTCAGATAAGATAAAAAATGAAATAGGAGACTTGCAATTGATGCCACAGAAATTAAAAAATATTGTAAGAGACTGCTATGAACAATTATGTGCTAACAAATTGGATAACCCAAAAGAAATGGACATATTCCTAGAAACAGAACCTACCAAAGCTGAATCATAAAGAAATAGACAATCTGAACAGACCTATAACCAGTAATCAGATTAAATCATCAATCAAAAATTTCCCATTAAAGAAAAGCCCAAGACCAGATGGCTTCACTGGTGAATTCTATCAAACATTTAAAGAAGAATTAACACTAATCCTTCTCAAACTTTTCCAAAAATTTGAAGAAGAGGGAGCACTTCCAAACTCATTTTACAAGGCCAGTGTTAACCTGACAGCAAAGCCAGAAAAAGACACTACAAAAAAAGAAAACTACAGGCCAATATCCCTGATGCAAAAATCTTCAATAAAATACTAGCAAACCATACAGTACATTTAAAGGATTATACTCTATGACCAAATGGGATTTATCCCTGGTTCAAAGATGGTTCAACATATGAAAATCAATATGGTACATCATTAAAATCATACGGTCATCTCGATAGACACAGGAAAATTATTTGGTAAAATTCAACACTCTTTCATCATAAAACCCTCAACAAACTAGGAAGAGAAGGAAAGAAGGAATTTACCTCAGCATAATAAAGGAGATATGTGACAATCCCACTGCCAGCATCACACTTAATGGTGAAAAACAGAAAGCTTTTCCTTGATGAGGAACAAGGTAAGTGTGCCTACTTCATCACTTCTATTCAACACAGTGCTGGATGCCCTAGCCAAGCAACTGGGTAAGAAAAAGAAATAAAGGGCATTCAAATTGGAAAGGAAGAAGTAACATTATCTGTGTTCACAGATGATGTGATCTTATATATAGAAAACTCTAAAGATTCCACCAGAAAAAAAAATTTTAGATCTAATAAACAAATTCAGTAAAGTTGGAAGATACAAAATCAACACAGAAAAGTCAGTTGCTTTTCTATACACTAACAATGAACAATCTGCAAAGGACATTAAGAAAATTCAATTTATAATAGCACCAAAAATTCTTAAAAACTTAGGAATATACTTAAAAAGCTAAAAGACCTATATGCTGAAAGCTACAAAGCATCAGTGAAAGAAATTAAGAAGACAAAGATAAATGGAAAGATAGCCGTCTTAGTCTGTTTTGTGCTGCTATAACAGACTACCTGACACTGGGTAATTTATAAACAATAGAAATTTATTACTCATGGTTTCACATGCTGGGCAGTCCAATAACAAGTCAGCATCTTTCAAGGGGCTTCTTGCTGCACCATCCCATGGCAGAAGGCAGAAGGGCAAGACAGGGCGACAGTGAGAGAGAACAAAAAGGAACCTAATTCACTTTTATAGCAAACTTATGGCAGTGATAACAAACCCACTCCTGTGATAATGACATTAATCCATTCATGAGGGAGGGAGTCCTCATGACCTAAAATTATCCCATTAGGCCCCATCTCCCAACACTGTTACATTGGTAATTAAGTTTCTAACAGTTGCTTTTCGGGGGATACATTCAAAGCACAGCATTTGCTATCTACATATCTTCTTTGGTAAGGTGTCTATTAAGGTTTTTGGCCCATTTTAAATCAGTGGTTCATTTTCCTATTGCTGAGTTTTAGGAGTTCTTTATATATTTTGGATAACAGTTTTTTAAAAATTAAATATGTCTTTTTGCAAATATTTTCTTCCAGTCTGTGTCTTGTCTTTTCATACTCTTGACGGTGTCTTTCACAAAGCAGAGATTTTTAATTTTAATAACATATAACTCATCAATTCTTTCATGCATTGTGCCTTTGGTGTTGTACCTACACAGTCAGGAATAGACCCAAGGTCATCTATATTTTCCTTTGTGTCATTTTCTAGTATTGTAGTTTTTCATTTTAAATTTAGGCCTATGACCCATTTTGAGCTAATTCTTGTGTGTGTGTAGATTTTTTTTTTTTTTTTTTTTTTGCATCTGGATTTCCAGTTGTTCTAGCATTATTCGTTGAAAATGGTATCTTCTTCATTGTATGCCATTTGCTCCTTTGTCAAATATCAGTTGACTGTATTTTTGTAGGTCTATTTCTGGGCTCTCTATTCTGTTCCATTGATCTATAATCTATTCTTTTACTAATACCACACTGTCTTGACTACTGTAGCTTTATAATAAGTCTTGAAGTTAGGTGTATCAGTACTCCAAGTTTGCTGTTTTTCTTCAATTTTCTAAGATTTTTAAAATATTTTCTTTTCCAAACATGTTTGCCTTAAGACATTTTTGAAATTCAGATATTTTATATATTTTGTAGTAAAAATATGGATTTTTTAATGCAACTTCTTCCAACCCCTTTTAATCTGACAAAACCCATTTCCCAACTTGAAATAAAACTTTTCTATTTTATCTTTTCTTGGTTTCCAAGATTGCAGTTTTACATGTAACTTTATGTAAAACTGACTTTACTAAGTTGGTGAGGTGAGAATGTAAATAAATCCTTTCCCTAATTTTAAGCCAATTGTTCCCTTATTATTTGTTTAATTCTAGTTTACTCCTCCACTGATTTGTGATGTTTTGTTAGTAATATTGTAAAATCTTTCATGTATGTGAAATAATATACAGTTTGGGGACAATTATGTATCATACTCTTAATTAACATAGATTTAAAGTATCTTATAATAATTTTAGTATCTATTAGGGCTATATCTTATTAATTTATTTTCAAAATCTTCAAAAGTCATAGTAATTATCCTTTCTATTTACATTCTGAAGTAAATTTATTGTATTTTAAAAAGTAGTCCCTCTTTAACTGAGTCTTTTAAGAACTTGTCAGTAAATTTTACAATTGTGCTATTATCATTTATTTTATTTTTACCCATGTTATAAACACATAATGCAGTTATAATTTTGCTTTAAACAATCAATTATCTTTTAGCACATTGAAATATAAGTAATAATAAATTTTATCTTACCCTCATTTATTCTGTTTTCAAATCTCTTCATTTCTTCATGTATATTCTAGTTTCTAACCCATATTATACATCATATTTCATCTGCTTGAAAAACTTCTTTTCTTTTAAAATTTCTTGTGGTGTATGTCTGCTGGTAATGAATTTTACCGGTATTTGTCTGAAAAAGTCTTTATTTCTCCATTGCTTCTGAAAAATATTTTTGCTGCATAAAGAATATCAGGTCAACAGTTTTCTTTCTTACAGCATTTTAAATATGTCCCTTTACTGTCTTCTTGCTTGCATGGTTTCTGGAAGAAAATGTCTGCTGTAATTCTTATTCTTGTTTTTCTATGTGTAATATCTTTTTTACTCTGGCTACTTTCAAAATTTTCTTCTTTAGTTTTTAGTGGTTGGAATCTAACATGCCTAGAAGTGAGTTTTTTGCTTTTGGTTTTTGGTATTTATACTTCACGGTGTTCGCTGAGCTTCTTAGAACTGTGGTTGGAGGTATGCTATTAATTTTAACAAATTATTGGTTATTATTTCTTCAGATATTTCTTATGTCTTATATTCTGTCTCTCTGATCCTCTTAAATTTTAATACATTTATGTTATATCACTTGGTGTTTTCCTCCAGCTCTTAGTGGTTCTATGTTTTATTTTTCATTCTTTTTCCTGTGTGCATATCAGTTTGTGTAATTTCTGTTAACCTATTTTCAAGTTCTCTTACCTTTTAAAATTGTTTCAAAATTTTATTTTTTAATTGACAAATAATAATTGTACACATAGGGTACATAACAATATTTTGCTATGCATAATGTATGGTGATCAGAAGTTCACTTTCTATTGCTCTGGTCTGATAGGCTGGTTTAAAGCATTGTTTATTTCTGTCCATGCATTTTTTTATATCTAGCATTTCTATTGATTCTCTCTTATAGTTTTTGTCTTTCTGCTGAAATTATCCATCTGAGCTTGCATGCTATTTACCTTTTCCAATAGGTCCTTTAATATATTAATTATAGCTATTTTAAATTCCATGTCAGTTAATTCCAACATCTTTGTCATATCTGTATCTGATTCTGATGATTCCTTTGTCTCTTCAAATTTTGTTATTTCTTGCCATTTTGTGTGCCTTTTAGTTTTTGTGTTACAAGCTAGATGTGCTGTATAAGATAGTAAATACTGAGATAAATATACTCTATGCTGCAGATAAACATGCCTTTCCTTCTGCAAGGCCCTTAGTAGTATGGGGATTTACATTAATTTAGTGTGGAGTTTAGTTGGATTTGAAGTTTGTTGTTAGTATCATTGACCTCAGTGCACTATAGGCTTCAAATTTCTTTAGTAATACCTATGCTAGGCTATGGGCTATTTGCCAGAGTGTTTCTCTAAATATCTGCTCCCCACTTGGCTTTGTGTTTCCCTGCTTTGTTTTGGATCTTCCCTTCATACTGCTCCACAGAATGAATTTGTCTCTTGCGACTCTCTGAGCTATATTCTGTTCTTATTTTACGTGGCTTATTAGAGTAGTTATGATGGTAGGGGACAGTTCTCAGATGTTCTGATCAGGTTTTGTAGTAGTCCATTTTCACATTGCTATAAAGAACTACCTGAGACTGGGTAATTTTTGAAGAAAAGAGGTTTAATTGATTCACAGTTCCACAGGCTGTACAAAAGCATGGCTGGCAGGCCTCAGGAAACTTGCAGTCATGGTAGAAGGTGAAGGGGGAGTAAGCATGTCCTACCATGGCAGAATGGGAGGGGGAGAGAGAGAGAGAGAGAGAGAGAGGAAGTACCACACACTTTTAAGCCATCATATATCATGAGAACTCACTCACTATCATGAAAACAACAAGGAGGAAATATTCCCCCATGATCTAGTCACCTCCCATCAGGCCTCTCCTCTAATTCAACATGAGATTTGGGTGGGGACACAAATCCAAACCATACCATTTTGCCCTTGTCCCCTCCAAAATCTCATGTTCTTCTCACATTGCAAAATACAATTATCCCTTCTCAGCAGCCCCTTAGTCTTAACTCATTTCAGCATTAACTCAAAAGTCCACAGTCCAAAGTCTCACTGGAGACGAGGCAAGTCCTTTCTGTCTATGAGCCTGTAAAATCAAAAGTAAGTTAGTGACTTCCAAGATACAATAGGGGTACAGACCTTGGGTAAATGCTCCCACTCGAAATGGGAGAAATTGGCCAAAACAAATGGGCTACAGGCCCCATTAAAATCTGAAACCCAGCAGGGCAGTCATTAAATCTTAAATCTCCAAAATAATCTCCTTTGATTCAATGTCTCACACCCATGCACACTGATGCAAGGGGTGGTCTCCTATAGCCTTGGGTGGCTCTGCCCCAATGGCTCTTCAGGGTACTGCCCCTTTGGTTACTTTCATAGGCTGGTGTTGAGTGCCTGAGGCTTTTCCAGGTGCACAGTGTGAGCTGTTGGTGGAGCTACCATTCTGGGGTCTGGAGAATGATGGTTCTCTTTTCACAGTTCCACAAGGCAGTGCCCCAGTGGGGACTCTGTGTGGGGGCTCTAACCCCACATTTCCCCTCTGCACTGCCCTAATAGAGAGTCTCCATGAGGGCTCCACCCTTTCACCAGACTTCTGCCTGAATATCCAGGCATTTCCATACATCCTCTGAAATCTAGGCAGAAGTTTTGAAACCTCAACTCTTGCCTTCTGCACACCTGCTGGCCTAACACCATGTGGAAGCCACCAAGACTTGAGGCTTGCACCCTCTGAAGGCATGGCCTGAGCTGTACCTTGGCCCGTTTTAGCCATGGCTGGAGCTGGAGCAGCTGGGATGCAGGGCGCCATATCCTGAGGCTGCACAGAGCAGTTGGGCCCTGGGCCTGGCCCATGAAACCATTTTTCCCTCCTAGGTCTCTGAGCCTGTGATGGGAGTGGCTGCTATGAAAGTCTCTGAAATGCCCTAGAGACATTTTCCGCATTGTGTTGGTTATTAACATTCGGCTCCTCTTTACTTATGCAAATGGCTGGGCTACAAATTTTCCAAACGTTTATGCTTTGCTTCCCCCCCCCCCCCCCACTTTTTTTTGAGACAAAGTCTTGCTCTGTCGCCCAGGCTGGAGTGCAGTGGCATGATCTCAGTTCACTGCAAGCTCTGCCTCCCAGGTTCACGCCATTCTCCTGCCTCAGCCTCCAGAGTAGCTAGCTGGGACTACAGGCGCCCGCCAGCACTCCCAGCTAATTTTTTGTGTTTTTAGTAGAGATGGGGTTTCTCTGTGTTAGCTAGGATTGTCTTGATCTCCTGACCTTGTGATCCGCCCGCCTTGGCCTCCCAAAGTGCTGGGATTAGAGGCATGGGCCACTGCGCCCAGCCTCTGCTTCCCTTTTAAATATGAGTTTCAATTTCAGATAATCTCTTTATTCATGCATATGAATGTACATTTTTAGAAACAGCCAGGTCACCTCTTGAATACTTTGCTACTAAGAAATTTCTTCCACCAGATACCCTAAATCATCTCTCAAGTTCAAAATTTCACAGATCTCTAGGGCAGAAGCAAAGTGCCACCAGTTTCTTTGCTAAAGTATAGTAAGGGTGACCTTTACTCCAGTTCCCAATAAGTTCCTCATCTCCATCTGAGGCCACCGCAGCCCGGACGTCATTGTTCATGTCACTATCAGCATTTTGGTCAAAACCATTCAACAAGTCTCTAAGAAGTTCCAAACTTTCCCACATGTTCCTATCTTCTTCTGAGCCCTCCAAACTGTTCCAACCTCTGCCTATTACCTATTACCCAGTTCCAAAGTCAATTCTACATTTTCAGGTATCTTTGTAGCAATCCCCTACTTTCCTGGTACCAATATTCTGTATTAGTTCATTTTCATGCTGATCTAAAGAACTACACAAGACTGGGTAATTTTTGAAGAAAAGAGGTTTAATTGACTCATAGTGCCACAGGCTGTATGGAAGCATGGGTGGGAAGCCTCAGGAAACTTACAATCATGGTGGAAGGCAAAGGGGAAGCAAGCACATCTTACCATGGTGGAGCAGGAAAGGGAGGGAAGAGGAAAGTGCCACACACTTTCAAACCATCATATCTTGTGAGAATTCACTCACTATCATGAGAATAGCAAGGAGGAAATCTGCCCCCGTGATCCAATCACCTCTCACCAGTCTTCTCCTCCAATTTGACATAAGATTTGAGCAGGGACACAAATCCAAACCATATAAGGTATCTTTTTTTGGAGAAAAGGCATACAAATTTATTAATGTGTACACAGGGAGAACCATAGAATGATTATCCTAGGTTTCCATTCCAATCAGGCATTGTGAACCTGCTTCATGGGGACCTTCACTGGTGGAACAACCCCTCCTCTAGGTCTAGTACTAAGCCTGGAACCTATTCTTGCCTTTCTCCCAGGGATAAACTTTTTTTTCTTGTTTTCCTCCCCCAGTGGCAATGGGTTGCCACAAGCACCCTAAGAATGAAATTTTTGCTTCCTTTATGCCTACAGAGTAAGCCTTCTGTTCCATAGGGAAGATAGAATAGATGAGTCTGAGCAGAGTTTTGGCAGTAGTTGCTATCCCCTCACCAAGCCGGCCTGGTGATGAAAACTTTCTAAGAATTTTTTCCAATTTTTCTCTTGAGCTCCTAGTGGGGTTTGATATGGTTTGGCTGTGTCCAATTTGAATTCAAGATTCAAAATCTCATCTTGAATTCCCACACGTTGTGGGAGGGACCTGGTGGGAGGTGATTGAATTGTGGGGGCAGGTCTTTCCCATGCTGTTCTCATGATAGTGAATGAGTCTCACAAGATCTGATGGTTTCAAAAAGGGGTGTTCCCCTGCACAGCTCTCTCTTTGCCTGCCGCCATCCACATAAGATGTGACCTGACCCTCCTTGCTTTCTGCCATGATTGTGAGGCTTCCCCAGCCATGTGGAAGTGTAAGTCCAATTAAACCTCTTTCTTTTGTAAATTCCCCAGTCTCAGGTATGTCTTTATCAGCAGCATGAAAACAGACTAATACAGGGTTCTTATAGAAAAAAAAAAAACAAACCTGCAAGAAAGTATGAACTCTAAGGGGTTTACTGTATCACACTAGCCCGTACTCAGCATTTAACAATTTATTAAAGTTTTCTAGCTGATTCTTGTTACTGGCTTACATGGCATCTGGAAGCATCAGCTAAGGTAATAATATGCTCTGGTCTTATTTTTGCAAATATGAGCTTGTCTTTTTCCAGATTTTGTTGAATTTTTGCCCTGTGACCTCAGTTCTCTTAGGGGTTCAAGAAATTTCATTTTTTTTACAGTTTCTCCAGGATTTTCTTGTCATAAGGATGAAAATAACTCTTTCTAGCTCTCTACATCTCTGAGGTGAAATCAGAACTAATATCTATAACTTTTAATATATAATTTCTAGAACTCAATGAAAATTAACCAGACACAAGAAGTTGCTGGATTTAACCTTGTGGTCAATATATTTAAAAATTAACTGTACCTCTATATACCAACAACAGATAAAATGTTAAAAATTAAATAATACTATTTAACATCAAAGATATGTGAAATTTCTTCTAAGTTCTTATATTGGAAGGCTTAATAACATAAAAATTCCAATGCTCCCCAAATTGGTCTATTGATTTAATGCAATCCCAGTTAAAACCCTAACAGGTTTTTATGGAAATTGACAAGCCGATTCTAAAATATATGTAGAAATGCAAAGAACCAAGAATAGTTAAGTCATTCATGAAGAAGAAAAATGGGGTGGAAGGACTTGTTCTGGCAGATATCAAGACTTCTGTAGAGTAATAATAGTTAAAAGAGTGTGATACTGGCACAAGGACAGGCAAATAGACCAATGCAAGAGAATCCAGAATCAGATTTACACATGTATGGACACTTGATTTGGGGTAAAGATGACACTGCTGGGCAGCAGGGAATGAATTTCATTTTCAATGAAAATGTGCTCAGAAAATTGTTTATCCATAAGATAAATAATAATTAAACTTAACCCCTATCTCACAGTTCAGTTCCATGTGGATTGTAGATCTCAATGTAAGAGGCAAAATATAATACTAGTATGGGATAATAAAGAAAAAAATCTTCATGACCTGGGGAAGACAGCATTTCTTATATAAAACACAAAAACCTTAAGGACTTTAAAGGAAAAGATTGATAAATTAAACTTTATTAAAATAAATAATAAAAATATCTGTTTATCAAACAATAGCATTAAGAGAGCAAAATGGCAAGTCACAAATTGAGGGAAGGTACCTTGAACTTGTATAATCACAAAGGCACTATATCCAGGACACATAAGAAACTTGCAACTCCAGTAAGAAAAAGATAGAAAAGTGAATATAAAAAAAAAATCCACCAAGACTCAAGAACAGATATCCAAAAGTTCAAGAGTCTGATAAATATGAAGAAGTGTTCAACACTATTAGTCATTAGGGAAATGCAAATTAAACCACAGCAAAATACCATCTCACACCCACCAGCAGAGCTATAATTGAAAAGACTGTTAGCTCCAAATGTTGCCAAGGATGTGGAACAACTAAAAATCTCAAACACGGATAATGCGTAGTGTTGGAAATCTGGAAAAATCTTTGGCATGTCCTACTAAGTTTGAACGTATGCATACCACATTGGTTATCTATTGCCACATAACAAAGTACCCTAAGACTTAATGATTTAAAACAACCGACATGTTTCTTCACTGTTTCTGTGTCAGGAATTTGACAGCAGTTTGGCTGTATGGTTTTTAACTTAGTGTCTCTCATGAGTTAGAAGTCAAGATGGCAATTCTTCTGAAGACCGGACTGCAGCTGGAACATTTCTTTTTAAGATGGCTCACTCTCTTGATTATTGGCAGAAATTCTTGGTTCCTCACATGGGAGTGAGCCATCCCTTCTCCCCATGTGGACCTTTTCATAGTACTGCTTGAGCATTCTCATGACCTGGCAACTGACTTTTCCCAGAGTGGACAAGGAAGAAGCTATAATGCCTTTTATGACCTAGGCCTGGAGGTAATACACTACCATTTCTGCAATTCTATGTATTAGAAGTAAGTCACTATGTCCAGCCCACACTTGAGGGTCATGGATTTAGTCTCCTCCTTTTGAAGGGAGGAGGGTTGAAGAATTTATGGACATATCTTAAGATCACCATACATATCCTATGACCAAACAATTCTACCCCGAGCTATAGAAGCAAAAATGGGTGGGCGGGTGACCTCAAAACAATGTAACATGTAAAAGAATGTTTATAGCATCATTGTTCATAATAGCCAATTAGCAGAAACCAAATGTCTATTAATAATAGGATGGATAAACACATTGCAGCATATTCTAATACAATGGAATACTATTCAGAAATGAAAATAAACTACAAATACATGCAAAAACACAGATGAATCTCACCAACATATTATTAAGCAAAAGAGATAACTCCCCAGAATGTGTACTACATTGTTGTTTTATATAAATGTTAAAAGGAGGCAAAACCAACCTAAAATATAAGAAGTCAAAATGGTGGTTACCTTTGGAGAGAAGCAGGAGGGAATAATTAAGCAGGCTTACAAGAGAGTTACAAGAGGGAGCTTCTGTTCTATATTTTGTCCTGAGTGGTGGTTGCAAAGGTATATTTACATTGTGATAGCTCGTTTAGCCATGGATTACTGATTTGTGCATATTTCAGAATCACCTTATACTTCAATTTTTAAAAATTGTTAAGATATCAAGGAAATAAACAGTACTCATCCACAAGAAAGAAAACAAGTATGTGTGCAATTTGGCTTGAAAGTATCCAGTGTGTAATACCTGCTTTAGACCCAGGGTTGATGTCCTATTGCATTTGGGCTATTCTAACAAACTACTATAGACTGGATGGCTTATAAACAACAGAAATTTGTTTCTCGTAGTTCTGAAGGCTGTGAAGTCCAAGATCAAGGTTCTGGCAGATTCAATGTCTGGTGAGGACAGACTTCCTGGTTCATAGATGGCTATCTTCTCGCTGAGTTCTTACATGGCAGAAAAGGTAAGAGAGTTCTTTGGGGGTCTCTTATAAGAGCACTAATCCCATTCATGAGGGCTCCAACCTCATGACCTAATCACCTCCCAAAGATCGCATCTCCAAATACCATCACCTTGGGGACTAGGTTTCAACATTTGAATTTGGGTGGACAGAAGTATTCAGTCTCTAGCAGTTGATAAGTGCAATCTGTGGCAGGCCTCAAAGCATATAGTTGTGATAAACTTTGGTGGTAGCATCAGGCTATTCCCGCAAAGTATGAGCTGTAGAATGTTCGTTCTGAAAAGACCTCTGGATCATTTGGTCCAGAGATTTTTCAAACTGACCTCCCTGGCAGAGACAACCCCTTAGGTACTCCACAGGATGCCAAAACTTCTCAGAACACAGTATGAAAACTATTGATCTAGCTAACTCCCTGGTGCTACAAATAAAGAAACTAATATTTAGAGAGACTGTTACTTGTTTAGAGTTATGCAGCTACTTGTGGCAATGTCCGGAGATTCATTCCCATCTGAATGTAATATCACAAGTATGTTATGCTGTTCTAGTAGAGAAGGAAGAAAGGAGAAATGTTATACATCTCAGGCCCATGAGCTTTGGAGTAGATACTCTCCTAGTCTGTCACTCTAGGTGATGAAAAAGAGAAAGTTAGCAAAGAGAAGCTGAGATAGAAAACGTGATAAAAAGTGTTCCACTTAGGGGCTGCTCTGGGGAATGCCCTATTTTGTCACCAAGGTGCAAGACATTCTCTCATTCAACTCATGCTTTAACTAGCTTCTCAGCTCTGGCTGCACATTAGAACCACCTGGGAACTTTAAAAAGATCCTGCTTCCTGGGCCTCCACAAAGACTAATTGAAACAGACTTTCTGGAGTGAGCTGGAAAGAATAGGATATTTTGATCCTCATTGAGCTTAACCGAGATGTATGTGGACTGACTTCATCATATCCGAGCAGCTCTGACTCTGAACATCAAACTGAGCCTTGCCAGAAGAGTAAGAAACAGAGAGAGAGAGAGAGAGAGAGAGAGAGAGAGAGACAGAGAGAGAGAACCCCTTTGCCTCTTTGTTCTGGGACTGAGCTCACAGACATAACGAAAGGGAAACCATTAAAACCATCCATAGTTGGCTGCGGAGTGGTGGCATGATTCAACAGAAGGAATTCACATCCACTAATCACGGTCTCTTGCATTTTGGTCAAGAAGAGGTTGCAAAGAGAAGGGGGGATGTGGGGATAGTGGCAACTGGCAATGCCAGGGAAGGGGAGAAGCATGTGGCTGAGTGGTATTGTGTCTGTTTCCATACTGATTGATAATTTTCTCTCTCTCCCTCCCCTCCCCCTGCTTCATGTTGTCAAAGGAGGTGGTGGCAAACTTCAGACACTCTACCTTTGTTGCTATGACTTAAGGACTTGAACCTCTTCTCTGTGGCTCCAGCCCTAGGAATGCAGCCCCCATTTATCCTTGGTTTCTCCCCTTATAATAAAATGTTGAAAGAATTAGATTCTTAGGCTGTGCATGGCAAGTGCAATTAAAGTTCCTTGGTTTTATAAGTGGCCTTTGGCAGACCATGGAGTCTACACTTCTACTTAGAATGGGTGGATCCTAGCAAGACTTTTCTCTGAGAGAGGTCACCCTTAGAGATACTTTAGTTCACCATTCCTTTCTCCAGCCAAGGGAGCCTGATATCTTCCTAACCTGGATTCTTCTCCCCTTTGAAGTGTAGAATGCCAGAAGTGAAAAGAACCAAAGAGGTTATTACCTCCAGTTTCCATTTTGCAGATGAAAAACAGACTTGAACAAAAGTGATTTATGTAAGGTTACATAGTATGTCAGGGGACATGTCAAGGCACAAACATACTTGGTTTAATTCTACAGTAAAATGTCACTAGTTTTCGTCTTTAAAATATTTATACTGATAAAATATGAAATATGCCAAAGATACATAAAAGTACATGAAATAATAGGCACCATCTATCTTATATCACCTAAATTTAAATGATTTTGCATATCTAGTGTGTTTCATATTTTAAAAATAAATAAATAAAATGTTAAGGATTCAGCTAAAGCACCCCCAATCCATCTCTCTTCTCCCTCCCTCCTTAGGGGTAACAACATTTAAGACTGGAGAGTCCCATTCCTCTGAAAATATATATATATTTTCATATATATATATATATTTTTTTTTTTTTTAGACAGAGTGTCACCTGTCGCCCAGGCTGGAGTGCAGTGACTCGATCTCAGCTCACTGCAACCTCCGCCTCCCTGGTTAAAGTGATTTTCCTGCCTCAGCCTCCTGAGTAGTTGGGATTACAGGCGTGTACCACCACGTCTGGTTAATTTTTATATTTTTAGTAGAGACGGGGTTTCACCATGTTGACCAGGCTGGTCATGAACTCCTGACCTCAAGTGATCCACCCACCTCTGCCTCCCAAAGTGCTGGGATTATAGGCATGAGCCACCACGCCCGGCCCCCCTGTATGTTTTTATACTTTGTTCTACATACATATGTATCTTCCATAATACTGTATGATATTGTTTTGTCTTAATTAGCATAATTCTCTAGTCTTTTACAGCTTCTTTGTTCATACAACATTATATTTTTAATATTCACCCATGTTGTAAATCTAGTTAATTCACTTTAACAGCTGCATATTATCTCATCCGTGAATAAACACCACCCTATTGGTCTATTATTCCTTCACTGTGAAGTTGTTCCCGAGTTTTGCACAAATCGCTTTGCAATGAACATGTTGCACATGTACCTGTGTCCAACAATTTGAGTTTCTATAGAGTAAAGACCTTGAAGGGAAATTACAAGGTCCTAGGATATGTACACCTTTAATTTTACAAGATATTGTCAAATTGTTCTACAAAGTGGTTAACTCAATTTACACTTCTCACATCTTTGCCAATACTTAGCTAGCTCAGACTTTTACATTTTAACCAATTTGATGGATATGAAATACCATTTGTTGTTTTGGCTTCCATTGTCCTGATTACTGGTACAAGTTGAGTGTCTTCTAATGTTTAATAGTGAATCAGATTGCCTCTTATGTGAATTACATGTTTATCTGCCTTAGCAGAGGGTTGTCTTCTACTGATTTTTAAGGAGTTCTTTATATATTTCCAGTTAAAACTTTTTTGCCTTTTTCATGCACAGCAAATACCTTTTCCCAGTTTGTGACTTTTAAAAAAATGTTTATGTAGTCTTTTGGTTATATAACTTTTTAATTTAATATAGTTGAATGAGAATAACAAACTGTTTTTCCTTTCACACAATACTTAACTTCTGATACAAGATATGAGGGTATTTTTTCCATACCAAGCAGTTTTCCACTTCTTGGTGGACACCAAGTGAACATCCTACACTTTTACTCAATTCTAATACAATTACCTGGAGAAAGCATCAGATCCCAAAGGTTAAGGGTTCAGCCCCATGAGACTGTCCCTTCCAATTTCAGATGCCAATTGCGAGTCAAGGTTATCACCTATGCCTCTGACCATCTGGCTATAAATTGGAGGTACTCACAACCGCCTCATCAGGTTCAATAATTTTCTAGAATTGCTAACAGAACTCAGGTAAACAGTTTACTTCCTAGATTACTATCTTATTATAAAGCATACAATTCAGGAACAGCCAGTTAGAAGGGATGCACAGGGCAAGGAATGGGGGAAAGTAGGCCCTCTCCAGGTGCGCTGCCCTCTCAGCACCTCCACATGGTCGGCACCATGAAAGCTCTCCAAACCCCATCCTCTGGGGGTTTTATAGAGGCCTCATTATACAGACATGATTGATTAAATCATTTGTCATTGGTGACTGAACTCAATCTCCAGCCCCTCTTCCCTCCCTGGCACTACCCCTCCCCGCCATCCACAAACTATCTAGGAGTCATCAGTCATCTTATTAGCATATTTATTAGTCCATTTTCACACTGCTGATAAAGACCTACCTGAGACTGGGTAATTTATACAGAAAAAGAGGTTTAATGGACTCACAGTTTCGCATGTCCAGGGAGGCCTCACAATCACAGCGGAAGGTGAAAGGCTCATCTTACATGGGATCAGAAAAGTGTGAAAGGAGAGCCAAGCAAAAGTGGAAACGCTGAATGAAACCAACTTAGTCACTACCCTGAGAACAGTATGGGGGAAAACTGCCCCATGATTCCATTATCTTCCCCGGGGTCCCTCTCACAACATGTGGGAATTATGGGAGTTATAATTCAAGATGAGATCTGGGTGAGGACACAGCCAAACCACATCAGCATACAAAAACATAATTATTACTCCAGCGATTCCAAGGGTTTTATGTGCCAGGAAAGGGGTGGGGAGACTAAATACATGTTTCTTATTATGTTGCAGTAGTTTATGTATCAGTCTCCCTTAATGAGTTATTCTTTTTATTTTCTGTTGAAATTTTTATTCTTTTCTTCAAGGCCATATGGGTATTCTACTGTATTTTCTTCTGAAAGGTTGAAGTTTTTGCATTTAACAATGGGATTTTAATTAGTTTGGAATTCGTTTTGTATGTGGTATAAAGACAGAATACATTTTATCTTATAACATAAGAAAAATCAGTTGTCCCGGCCTCACCTATAGAGTAGTTTATGGTTGTCCCCCAGAATTACAATGCCACCTCTGTGATATATCAAGTCCCCAATCTGTATGAGTATCTACTTATGGAGTTTTACGTTCTACTTGTCAGTTTGTCTATCCACGTGCCAATGCCACACTTTCCACTGCTCTAGCTTTCTAATTTTGAAGTTTGATAATGCAACTTCTTCTTCTAAATTGTCTTGTCTGTTTGCTACTGTATAATTTCCAGTTAATTTTAGAAACGGTTTGTAAAATTCTGAAAAATTGTTCAGATTCTTATTAGAAATACATAGAATTTGTTAATTTGGGAAGAATTGTCATCCTTAATGATACTGAGGGTTCTTATCCAAGAACACAATGTATCTTTGCATTTATTTAGGTCTTTAAAAAAAATGTTTCAGGCCGGGCGCAGTGGCTCACGCCTGTAATCCCAGCACTTTGGGAGGCTGAGGCGGGTGGACCACTTGAGATCAGGAGTTCAAGACCAGCCTGGCCAACATGGTGAAACTCCGTCTGTACTAAAAACACAAAAATTAGCTGGGCGTAGCGACGGGCGCCGGTAATCCCAACTACTCAGGAGGCTGAGGCAGGAGAATCTCTTGAACCTGGGAGGTAGAGGTTGCAGTGAGCTGAGATTACACCACTGTACTCCAGCCTTGGTGACAAGAGTGAAACTCCATCTTAAAAAAAAAAAGTTTCATTGAGAATGCTGGCTTGATACTAACTTAAAACAGTAACAAAGAAAGAAAAAATATTTTCAGTAACTGTTCACAATTTTCTTCATGAAGCTATTCCACATATTTTGTTGGACTTATTTCTAGTTACTTAATAGATTTATTGTATATTTTAAAGTCAGATCTTCCAAATATATGTTGCTGGTATATTCAGATGTCAGTGACATTAATATATTGCTCTTGTTTCCAGCAACCACTCTTGTTAGTCCTTATATATAATGTATAGATTCTCTTAATGTTCTGTGTAGATAACATAATATTATCAATAATATTTTTACTCTTCATTTTCAGCCTTTTAATTCTATTTTATAATTGTATTGGCTAGAATATCCAGTATAATGTTGAATAAGAGTTGCAATAATAAACATACTTGTTCCCAGAACCCTTTCATTAGCTTCCACCACCTGCTGCTTTTAGCCTTACTCCAAGATTGTTTTGTTCTAGGCCACTAGCCAAGAAGTAGGTCTCTCAGTCCCTGATGACCCAGACTTCCCTGCTGACCCAGACTTCCCTGTATAGGAATGCAGCTCCTACGAACCTCATTCAGCCAGTTGCGCTTAGTAAAGGTGTCCAACCATCCTTAGGAGTTTTATTTGGGTGGTCCACTACTCTCTAGTGCAATGTGTCTGAGGTGCTTGAAAACCTTTTATTCTTTCCATATGTTTATGTTCATTAAAGGAATCACCATCTATATAGGGTCAATAGTCAGAGACCTATATCCTTCTCTCAACCCCCACACTAATTGATCATCAATTATGTCAGTTCCACATTCTACATATCTGTCAAAATATTCTCTCTTCTCCATTTCCAACACCGGTTATTGGCTTGGGCCCTCAGTTCTCCCACCTTAACTGTAGTAACAGTTTCCTAACTAGTCTCCCTGTCTTTCATCTAAATTCCCGAACACCTTTCTTATCACTGCTGCCAAGTTTATCTTTCAAAAATACAATTCTCATTATGCCTCTCCGGGTTTAAAATGCTTCATTGGCTTTCCATTGTCTCCTGCATGAAGTCTTAGTTCTCCAGCTGGTCATACTAACTCTTTATTTATTCTGGCTAGCTGTCTAACACACCAGCCTAGCAAAACTAAAGTGCTTATTGTTCAGCTATGCTGTTTATTGGTGCTGTGATTTTTGTATAGGCTGGTCTCTCTGCTTGGATTGCTCTGGCAAAGTCATATTCATTTTCAAACCTAGAGCAGATGTCCCTTCCTCCAGGAATTATTGATAAAGAGTGCAAGAAATATTCATTGAGTACATCTATATTTCAGATACTATGCTAGATGCTGGGAATACAAAATGCATAAGACATAGTCTGAATCTTCTAGTGTCAATCAACTACTTACACTTCTTACCTCCCCTTAGCTTTAAGTGCCTGGTGCATGATTTTTACTTACCTAGTTCTTCATTCTTTTCCATGTATGTCTACAAAATCTTCTCCATTCTCGATAAATACTGTACACATATAAATGTACAAATATTACATTATTCTCAAGTAGAGATGCACATATATAGTATTCAGAAAACACACAGTATTCAGAAACATTCATAGACACAGTTTCACCTAGGAAGTATGATTATAAATGATGAGATAACAGCTTAGTACTTTGTTGTCAGATCCTAGCTCAGTCAAAACACAGAAGCATTGTACAGCTAGGGTGGTGAAGAGTATTGTGTTCTGAAAATAGATTGCCTAAATTTGATTCTCAGCTCTGCTACTTACAAGCAGGGTGGCCTTAGGTAAGTTAATAAAACTTTGCACCTCATCTGTAAAATGGGGACAATGATGATCCCTGTGTCACAGTGCAGTTCAATACAAATTATTGAATTTGTATTTACTTCAATAATGAAAGTGGTTGGAGGCTAGTCTGACCATAGTGAGTTATCTCAATTGGTTGTCCCCAGTCAGCTGCAGATAGAACTCCTTGTTGTCTTCCCCCATTCTCACTAGCACACTTAGCTAGTCTTTATTAAAAAGTGTCTAGAATAGTGCCTAGCACAATGTGTTTAATACATGGTAGCTATTATTATTACTTTGTATAGGAGGAAGTCACTATCAGCAAGTCAAGTGATTTTTACTTTGTATCTAGCAATGGAAGAACTGCTGTTGTTATGAGCCAAGTGCATACTCTTATCTAATCTTTATTGGACCAATGGCACATGTGGGAAGAATGACTGGCCCAAGAGAGCCCGGAGCTGTGGGATTCAGTTTTCCCTTATGTAGAGCTAAATAACATATGTGGAAAGAAACTGTATTAGCACACATTGACAGAACCAGCTAGCTGTAAATACAGATGGATGGAAATACATTAATAGCTAGGTGAGGGTCTATAGTGTAACAGCTAAGAGCACAAACTCTGGAGTCAGACCACCTCACCTAGGCTCATTACTCTGCCATTTACCACATTGTAACCTTGAGCAGGTTATCTCTTTGTTCCTCCATTTCCATATCTATAAAATGGGATGGATAATAATAGCCCTTATTTCGTGCAGTTATTGTAAGAAAGCATGTGAAGCACTAAGAATTGCTTGGTACATAGTACATAATAAATGATGAAGAAAAAAGATGCATGCAGTAGACAGAGAAACGGGTGAAAATAAGTCATCTAAGTGTTCACTTCAAGAGAAGCAATGAAGGTAGATGTTCAACTGGATGAGTGATTCCCAAGGGAAAAATAAGGAAATTCTAATTCTGATGCACTTGAGATAAACTTTATTAAAGCTATTTTTCATTTGTTTATCTAGAAGTCTCCAACTTATCATCGCAATTATGTTGGTTTACAGCACCAGGATTTCCCAAAATACGCTCCATGGAGCATTTGCCCTAAACCTTATGTGAGAAAAAAGGGTTCTGTGGCTGAATGACTTTGGGGGAATGCTGAGTGCCATATTTCCTTCTATATTCAAATGTACATTAACACTCTAAGGTTTAACATGTCCTGAAAAAAAATGTTTCATTTAGTTTAATCCAGCATTTCTTGAATTGACTTAATAATAGAGCCCTTTTTTCATATACTATGAATTAACATTCCAGGGAACAAACATGGGAGAAACACTGGCTTAGATGAATATTAAAATGGCCTTTATACCAAAGCGGGGGCTGAGGGGTATGGGGGGGAGGTGTGAGAAGGATAGGGCTCACATTTCTTTTTAGACTGGAATTGAGCATTTGCTGAAGACTGTTCACAAACCCGGAAACTACGCAAATCCCTCAGGATCACAGACATCCAAACATACACAGTGTTGCTGGGAACACGTACAGGATCTCCAGAGGGGGTTGAGGGACATGACCCCCAACCCTCACACTGCAGCTTCCTCCTCCTGCTGCTGCTGCTACTGTGCTAGGATCCCTCCACGGAAGACCTATGAGGCTCCTAAACATTTTACCATCTATCTTTGGCCACACACTTCCTGAATTTATTCTCTGGAAGAGAAGAGGCCCACTGGGGAAAAGAGAAGCCAGATCCAGGAGGGAACCGGGAGAAGGAAAGACAAGGAGAAGAGACTGAGTTAAGATCCTGCACCAGATCCAGGACAAGGATGCTCCTCTGGGTGGAGGCTACATGAAGGATATCAGCAACACAGGGTAAGGGGCCCTCTCACAGCAGAGCTCAGGAGAAATGATATGAGCTCAGGAGAAATGATACTGACTTCTAAGGTTAGTGACCAGCATGGGAGCTTCCTGAAACTGTGTTTAATGAATTTAATGAATGTTTATTCATTCATTTTTCTTGAAGAAAAATGTGATGGCTGGTGGACTTTCTGCCATGGAAGGAGAGACTGAGATTACATGCTACGTGGCCTGGTGCAAAGAGACCTAGAGTCTTTGCAAAGCAAAAGGTCAAAACCTTGATCTGGCAAGGTCAAAACCTTGGTAGGGGCTGAGGTCTGTGAGTGGCTTCTCAGTGACAATGAAGGATAAGAAAAAATAAAAATAAATATACCTGCGTGAACAATGCCTGGCTATGGAAAGCGGCAGCGTGATGTTTTTAAACTCCCATAACTATATTTTTCTATGATATTTTACTTTTATAGTTGTAGAAACTTGAGTCAACTTCTCTAGTTTATTTCTACCTTCTAGAAACAAATCTTTATTTACGTATTTATTTATTTATTTATTTATTCGAGACTGAGTTTCGCTCTGTGGCCCAGGCTGGAGTGCAGTGGCACGATCTCCGCTCACTGCAAGCTCCGCCGCCCCAGTTCAAGCAATTCTCCTGCCTCAGCCTCCCGAGTAGCTGAGATTACAGGGGCGTGCCACCACGCACGGTTGTTTTGTATTTTTATTAGAGACAGGGTTTCGCCATGTAGGCCAGGCTGGTCTTGAACTCCTGACCTCAGGTGATCCACCCGCCTCGGCCTCCCAAAGTGCTGGGATTACAGGCCGTGAGCCACTGGGCCTGGCCTAGAAACGAATCTTTAGTTTCTAGAAAATCTGAACAGACATTACCTGTAAACTTCATATTACTGTGTTTTTAGTGAAACAATGTTTTGCAAGTATTTACGAGGGAATGGAAATAGAACGCAGGAAACACACCCTAGAAAGTTATATCCACATAATTCTAGAAGGAGAGGGGGATATATTTGCAGGGGGTGAGATTTCCCGAGAACTTCTGGAGGAAAGAGGGAATCTTCTCCGTCGGCGAGGTGGGGGACGGTGTTTCAGCGAGTGGGAGGCGGCAGCAGGTAGGGAAGGCAGCTGCAGGTAGGGAAGGCGGCCGCAGTCCCCCGGGAGCCGGGGGCGGAGCAGGAAACGGCGGCGCGCGGAGCGGGAGGCGGAGCCGCAGCGAGCGCCGCAGGTGGGGACGAGCCGGGCGGCACCTGCCCCGGGACCAGAGCGGACCTCCTTCCGCGCTGCGCCTAGTGAGGGGAAACCCGAGGGGTTCCCTGGAGAAGGTGGTGCGTCCTGGGGCTGCAGCTGAGGAAGAAAGACGCAGTGCCCCGAAGCCCCTGAACTGAAAAGGGCCAGAAAGGGGGCGGCATGGCATGGCCCAAACTGCCCGCACCTTGGCTGCTGCTCTGCACTTGGCTCCCAGCAGGTGAGCCTTGGAAAAATGGTACCCACCCTGGACCCAAGGAGACAGGAAGCCATTGTGGCCTGGCCTTGCAGAGCTGGCCGCGGGCAGGGCAGTGGAGGCCTGGGCCGCGCTCTGGTGGCGCTTGGCATGGGCGCCAGGAGGTGCGGGGACTGGATCGAGTTTCTGCCTGTGGGAACCTGTTGCTTTCCTCTTTTGTTAGTCCAGGCCCTTCCCAAACAGGTGCAACTAAGAAACCTGGAGCCTTTGAGCTTTCCTTCCTACAGTCATTAGGCACTTCTTGATCTCTGAAGCTGAACTGATAGGGGCAAAAGCACCATTCTTAAAAATTCCTAATTTTTCCTTTCATCTGATATGGTGACAACCATATTGACCCAGAAGTGCATATGTTTCATTTCTGGGAGGTTATAATATGTTCTCAGTATACAAAGCAGCGTTTGGCCAGAATCTGAATCCATTGTGCAGGACCACAACGTGTGCCTCTGTGCTAACCATGTTCAATGTCACTTTTCTACTTTCTTTGTATCCAGTCACTGCCCTAACTTTACCCCCTTGCTCATCCCGCATCAGGTGTCCAACCATCTACCCTCTCAGCCTTCATTCTCTTACCCTCCACACCAATCTCTCTGTTTTGGAAAACATGATTTTGTGTATCTCTGTGTGTGGCCTGGAAATCTGCCAGAAGTGTGTATCTCCACGAGTGAAACCAGGTCGGAAAGGGTAGCTGAGGGACGGAATGAGCAGGCTCTTTCAGCTCTTTTCCAATTAGGATGTAGGTGTGACCTTGCAAAGAAAATTTATAAGTTCCCTTGGAAGCTCCACCCTGTTTTATTTCATTTTACCCCTCCCCTCCCTTTCGGAATAGCTGCCCTCTTACCTCTAAGTTGTCAGTGGAAGGTCAACTTAGAGTTTGCTCACAGACAAATTTGAGTCTTGTATTTTTAGGTTGGGAACAGATGCAATATGAAGGTGTGTCGGCAGAATGTTCTTTTTACAAGCTCAGTAAGAGATAAGAATTGCTCAGGTATAATCAAATCTGATTCAGACAGGATTCTACAATAACTTAAGCATAATGCTGAGAATAAAGGGGAGAGAGGCTTGCAAAAGGGTAGACCCTGTCTGAAGCTGACGAGACTAGATGTTGGACACCCACGATGCACAGGGAAATAGACTAACCCTCACCTCACTTTGTGTCCAAAATTTCACCAAACACCAGCTGAGGCTATGAATGCAAATTTATAAAAATCCCACAGGTTTGCACAGTCTTCTCTCCTGTGCCTCCCCTGCTCATCTCAAACTCCACAGCAGCTGGGGATTTCTGAAGCTGCTTAAGCTACCTTTTTTAGAAAAAATACAGTTCTGCTCCTACCTCTGCCCTTGGGTATTCTATCCCCAGAATTAAGACTTCATAATCCTCAGCAAACCTCTACACTCACTTTCACTGTATAGATGAGAAATTGATATTTCAACTGTTTGACTCCAACACTTGGAGGGGAAATAGCTATTTTAGCAGATCGTTTTCCTATGTGTAGAAATGTAAATAAACTACATTAGCTATTTAATGTGGTTTGTGTCAATGATGTTTACGTGACACTGGACAAGTTACTAAACTGTTCAAAGCTTCCAGTAAACAGCAATGATTATAGTACATATCTCATACGGCTTTTGTGAGGATGAAGTGAAATTAAGGTTTTAAAGCACTTAGTAGAGTGCCTGAACAAAGTGAGGGAAAGCTTAATCAGTATTATCCAGGCTGATAATAGTAGTCAGGAATTAGAGCCAGGTGGGATTGTTTAAAGCTAACTTTAAGGAAACAGGTTTCTCTATTCTTCCTTCCCCTATGGCTAAGAAAATATGAGCTATAGTAACAGGTGATTATCAGGTTGGAATTCTGAATCTGCCTCATACTAGCTGTGACTTTGGATGGATTACTTAAACTGCCTTTGTCTGGAAAACAGGTGAAATTCCTGACAAGCCAACTCCCTTTGCCCTCTCAATAAGGCCAACTATTGTTGGGTGGATTAAGGTCAAGCACAGTGTCAGTGACATGCTGCAAACTGTGATATGCGCTTTGGAAAACCCTGTACTAGAGTGTGTTCATTTTGGTCCATCACCTTGTTCTCTCCTGTCTCTAAAGAAGACTCAACCCAATTCTCTTATTAGCCTCCAAGTTCCCACAATTGCGAAGTGTGAGGCAGTAGTAAAATTGTGTCATATTTAGGTACTTGCTGGTCACTGTGGCTTGGGGCCCCTCATGAAGCTTCTGAGGGCTGGGAGTCTTGTGATATTGTCACAGTCCTTGTGCTCTGAGCTGTGTAGAGATCAGTTGTCAGAAGTAGGTGTGTGTGGTCTTCACTCAGGAAATACTGGGCATAAGTCCTTCTCGACTCCCCCACCTTTTCCTTAACTTTTAAGCCAAAATTCCCAAAGTGTCTGTCAAGATCAAACTGAAGATCAAGCTTCCTCTCTTGCTCTCAATATCTACCAAAGCAGTGGTTTCTGATTTTTTTTTCACAGCTCCCGGAAAGATCCAATTACATTGTGACATGTATGCACACGTATTCAGTTTATAAAATGGAAGCAAAATAATCACAAAAATTGTATTACTAAGTTGAATAAAATAATAACAATTGACATTACATATTATCTTACTGATATTAAAATTCATTTAAAAAATCATCCCCACATTAACAATATTAAATATAAACACCCTGTAAGTTGATTTTCTCAAAACCCACGGCAAACTGCACTATGCACTTTGGAAAACCCTGTACTAAAGTGTGTTCATTTTGGCCCATCACCTTGATCCCTCCTGTCTCTAAAGAAGAGTCAACCCGGTTCTCAAATTAGCCTCCAAGTTCCCACAATTGCAAAGTGTGAGGCCGTAGTAAAATTGTGTCATATTTAGGTACTTGCTGGTCACTGTGGCTTGAGGCCCCTAACGAAGCTTCTGGGCTCAGGGAGTCTTGTGATATTGTCACAGTCCTTGTGCTCTGAGCTGTGTAGAGATCAGTTGCCAGAGGGGTGTGTTGGGGGGGTAGGTGTGTAATTCTCTGAAAGTTTTTTCTTCAGAAATAAATACACTTTTGGGGCTGGGTGCAGTGGCTCACGCCTGTAATCCCAGCACTTTGGGAGGCTAAGGTGAGCGGATCACCTAAGGTCAGGAATTCAAGACCAGCCTGGCCAACATGGTGAAACCCCATCTCTACTAAAAGTAGAAAAATTAGCTGAGCGTAGTGGCATGCACCTGTAGTGCCAGCTACTTGGGAGGCTGAGGCACTTGAATCCAGGAGGTGGAGGTTGCAGTGAGCTGAGATCATGCCACTTCACTCTAGCTTGGGCGACAGAGTGAGACTCTGTCTTAAAAAAAAAAAAAATACACTTTTAACACAGAAGTGGTATGTGAATATCTGTTCTTAAAACATTAAAATAAGGCTAAAGTAAGTACTACTGTTGGCTAATAGTTCTGGTTGCCTTCATCCAATGTCAAAGTTTATTCTCAGAATGAAAGTTTAGTGTCCCTGCTGATTCCCCAAACTCTAAAATGATGTGTGTCATTTCTGCTCTGGTGAATTTTTTTAACATCATAGTGTGTGGTGTTAACTTGCAGATCCAAGAGCTATCAACTTGTATTTTCATTCTTTGGGAAGTCAGACAACTGACTCCTAAGTAATAATATCCTTAGAGAGACAGCATCTAGACCAGTAATTTTTCCTGGGTGGTGGGGGTGGAGGTATGGACCATACTGTAGACTTAATGAAATCTTACAAAGTTCCCTGTTATTTCCCAGGGTGAGGGGGTATGGGTGGTGGATGGGAGACTGTCCACTCAACTGTTCCCCTGTCTCCTTGGGAGCTCCTGAATACCTCCCCAGAATTCCAGCACTCTGTTGAACACAGGTAAAAATCACTCCCAGCCTTTATCTTCCCCTCCCAGACAGTTTTACAGATAAGGAAATCCGGACCCGAGTCGTGTGTCTCAGGTTGACATAGGGGAGTTAGTTTGAGAACTGGGACCAGAATCCCGGTGTCTTCACCCTTTCTCCATTGCTCTCTCTCCTATTTCATACTGTGGAGCAGGTTTTTTTTGTTTGTTTTTGTTTTTGTTTTTTTTAAATTATACTGGGTTACATGTGCAGAACGTGCAGTTTTGTTACATAGATATATACGTGCCATGGTGGTTTGCTGCACCTATCAACCCGTCACCTACATTAGGTATTTCTCCTAATGTTATCCCTCCCCTAACCCCCACCCCCAACAGGCTCTGGTGTGTGATGTTCCCCTCCCTGTGTCCATGTGTTCTCATTGTTCAACTCGCACTTATGAGTGAGAACATGTGGTGTTTGGTTTTCTGTTCCTGTGTTAGTTTGCTGAGAATGATGGTTTCCAGCTTCATCCATGTCCCTGCAAAGGACATGAACTCATCCTTTTTTATGGCTGCATAGTATTCCATGTTGTATATGTGCCACATTTTCTTAATCCAGTCTATCATTGATGGACATTTGGGTTGGTTCCAAGTTTTTGCTATTGTGAATAGTGCCGCAATAAACATCCATGGGCATGTGTCTTTATAGTAGCACGATTTAAAACCCTTTGCGTATATGCCCAGTAATGGGATGGCTGGGTCAAATGGTATTTTTGGTTCTAGATCCTTGAGGAATCACCACACTGTCTTCCACAATGGTTGAACTAATTTACACTCCCACCAACAGTGTAAAAGTGTTCCTATTTTTCCACAACCTCTCCAGCACCTGTTGTTTCCTGACTTTTTAATGATCGCCATTCTAACTGGTGTGAGATAGTATCTCATTGTGGTTTTGATTTGTATTTCTCTGATGAACAGTGATGATGAGCATTTTTTCATGTGTCTGTTGACTGCAGAAATGTCTTCCTTTGAGAAGTGTCTCTTCATATCCTTTGCCCATTTTTTGATGGGATTGTTTGCTTTTTTCTTATAAATTTGTTTAAGTTCTTTGTAGCTTCTGGATATTAGCCCTTTGTCAGATGGATAGATTGCAAAAATTTTCTCCCATTCTGTAGGCTGCCTGTTCACTCTGATCATAGTTTTAAGTTTGTTTTGTTTAATTGAATTCTGGTATACAGAAATAGAAACAGGTGTCTGCTTCCTGGATGTCTAACTAAATGCTAATGTTTAAACATCTTGCCCCAACAACAATGCAGTGAAACAAGATGTTGAATGATTAGTGTACAGTGTACCTGGGTTTCTTTTACCATAATGATTTATTTCATTATCTGAAGTCCTTGGGGGAAAGAAAATTGTATGTTTTAAGAATTGAGAAGACTCTGACCGGGCATGGTGGCTCACGCCTGTAATCCTAACACTTTGGGAGGCCAAGGCGGGTGGATCATTTGAGGTCAGGAGTTCGAGACCAGCCTGGCTAACATGGCGAAACCCCTTCTCTACAAAAGACACACAAATTAGCCCAGCGTGGTGGCAGGTGCCTGTAATCCAAGCTACTCGGGAGGCTGAGGCAGGAGAATCGCTTGAACCCAGGGGGCGGAGGTTGCAGTGAGCCGAGATTGTGCCATTTCACTCCAGGCTGGGCGAAAGAGACTCCTTCTCAAAAATAAATAAATAAAATAAAATAAAGAATTGAGAAGACTCTGGCCATGTCCCCAGTTCTTTCTAGATCTCCCAATCTGCAACTTTTGTGATAAGGTGGGGTCAGAGGAAAGCAATTTTGACACTTTCTTTATTTCTCATAACCAGGTAATCACTGAGTTCTGTTACTTAGTCCCAGGTTCTGCCTCTTCTTTTCTATTTTGGGTGACACTTCTTATACTAGTCTACATTAAGCATCTTCTTGCCTCTAGTCCTGCTACTTCTCCGTCTACTTCCAACCATTCTCTATGCAGATGATAGGTTAAACCTACCTGAGTTAATAATTCCCACTTTCATTTTAATCTTCCACCCAAAGAAGCTCCATTAGATCCTTATAGCTTATGAGACTGGGCTAAAACTCTTTGTTTGAAATTCAAGGCCAACTAATTCTGGGCTCACTGCTTTGGGAAGCCTTGTCCCCACAGATACAGGCATGGTCTTACTGTATAACCTTTCCCCTCAACACACACCTTTCTTTCTTGCTTTTTGTCTGACTGTACTAGACATGGTTAATGTTGACCATTTTTTTGAAATTTTAGGGCACTTAAAATTTGTTCCAAGCAATTTAGTCTCTCTTGCATGAATGTATCTGTTCTTTTGTTTAGCAAATGTTTAATGTGCCCTCGGTGCAAGACATTGCGCTGTCAAACAAAAGCCGTCATGGCCCTGGCCCCTGTGGTGCTTATTGTCTAAAGGGGATTCTAGTGAATGTGGAAATACAACTGTGACAAGGCCAGGAAAGAAGGATACAGGGTACCACAAGAGCAGTTAGTAGATGGATTTTGCTCAGTCAGGAGGCCCTCCCTGAAAGGATGATGCATGAGTACTGAGGAACAATGAATTCAAACCAAAGTAATAGCATCTGCAAGACTGCTGGATAGGAGCTTAGTGTGTGTGAGAGATGAGAAGAATGTTAGCGGGACTGAGTGAAGGATGCCACAGGAAGAGTGGTGGAGTTGAGGCCAGAGGAGTCAGTAGGACCAGATGTGCATGGCTGCATGGGTCATGGTAGGAGGTTTTGTGTTTATCTTAACAACAATGGACAGCTGTTAGAGGTTTTTAAGGAGGAGGAATTGGGAGACTAACAGCAATGTGGACTCCACCTGGCAGGGGGAACCAGTGCATGCATGAGTACAGTACTAGGTAAGCACAGGTGATATGGAGGCTGGACATGATAGTAGCTTGTGCTAGGATAGTGGTGAAATTGGAGAGAGAGAGAGATTCTGAAAATATTTCGGAGATGAATAAGCCCAGTCTGATGATAGACTGTGTATTAGTCCGTTCTCATGCTGCTATAAAGAACTGCCTGAGATTGCATAATTTATAAAGGAAAGAGGTTTAATTCACTTACAGTTCTGCAGGGCTGGGAAGGTCTCAGGAAACTTATAATCATGGCAGAAGGGGAAGCAAACATGTCCTTCTTCACATGGTGGCAGGAGAGATGACTGCCCAGTGAAGAGGGAAGCTCCTTATAAAACCACTGGATCTTGTGAGAACTCACTATCATGAAAACAGAATGGGGGAAACCACCCTAAGATTCAATTGTCTCCACCTGGTCCCTCCCACAACAGATAGGGATTATGGAAACTACAATTCAAGATGAGATTTGGGTGGGGACACCAGCCAAACCATATCAGACTGTATATGACGAGCAAAGGAGGAAAAGACACCAGGATGATTCCTTCCTAGTTTTTGGTCTTTTCCATTCACTGAGATGGGAAATATGAGAGAGGCCCAAGTTTGTATGGAAGGATGATGATTTAGATTTTGGGCTTGATTTAGAATTTGAAACAACCAGGAAGGACTATCAGGAGCATTTGGATACATGTGTCTGTTTTAGTCCCTTATTGTACAGGAGTAAGATGTAATATTTAGTGCTCTCATAGTTTCTGATCAATGCTATAAAACTCATCCATGACAGGAACTACTTTGTCTATGTGTTTACTTGTTTATCATTGACTCTCCTACCAGGAGCACAAGTTCCAAGAGTGCAGGGGTCTGTATCTCTTATTTGCTACTAATGTTGGCTCAGAGTGGATACTCAATAAATGAATGAATGTGTGTGTTCTGGTCATGCCTAAATTTGCATGCGCTCTGAGATTAGTGTGTGGAGACATGAGTCACTAACCTGGGTGAATGACTTTGGAAACCCCAAGCATCTGCCCTTAACCAGGTCTTGGCCTCTCCCCCTGGTAACCAAAGGGATGTTAAGTTCAAACCACCTGAGTGGCTATTTATTTCACTTAGTAGTTTATAAAAAAAAATTTTAAAGATTGATATTTTCCCCTTTTGAATAGGTTGTGGTGAAACATGGGACTATCACTTGCTATTTATGGGAATATGCATTTCTTTCCTGAAGTGTCTATTAGAATAGGAAAGGCTTATTCCCTTTAGCTCACTTTGAGAAATATATTCTACTAGAATAAAAGAACACATGTGAAGACATACTTATATAAACATATTCATTTCAGTAATTCATGTCAGCATTGCTTATAATACTGAAAAGTCAGAAACAACCTAAATGTCCATAATTTGGAAAATGTGTAAATAAAAGTGGCTCAATGATGGAGTAAAATGTACATGCAGTTAGTAAATAAATATATATATATTTTGTGTATGATATACAATATATCATTAGTTTGAAGAAAAAGTCACAAGTCAATGTACATAATATGATTACTTTAAAAAAAAAAAACAATATAGGAAAAGATGTGAAAGGATGTAGACCAAATTGTCAATAGCAGTATCTCTGGAAAGTGGAATTCATGGTGAGCAAGGAGGAACGTTTTACTTGATACCCCCTCCACTGTTTGAATTTTTTCACTTATTTATTTTGTATTAATGAACAGAAAAGAAAAGAAGGGCTTTGGTACAAAATGATTAAAATAAATTTGTGAATGTCCCTTAAGTGTGTGAATATTACTCAAGGGGTTATATCTCAACCATTTAGAAAACTTATCCAGAAGACATGGTAGCGAGGTGGAGGTCTAAGCTTAAATCCAGCTTTGCTACTTTCTAGCTGTGTGGCCTTAAGCAGATTACTTAATCTCTCAGAATTTTCCTCATCAATGAAATTGAGATAAAGTACACCTTATCTCATCAGTTTCTTGCAAAGGTTAAATGAGATAATGTATAATAAAACACCCAATACCGTGTCAAACAACATAGTAAGTGCTCAGCACACAACACTTTCCTTCTCAGGGGAGGCTGCCTTGGTGAGTGTTGCATGCCAGACCTTGGGTAAACACACAGTACCTAGACATCATTCCTCTCCCCACCCATCTGCTTTCCTGGTCTCCTTCTCTCTCAGCTCTCCCTATCCTTTCCTTCTTGTTCGTGACCACTCCTTCTTGTCTTTGTCTCTTCTTGTCCATAGCCAGTCACTTCTTGTCTTGCTCCTTCTTGTTCATAGCTAGTCCCTCTTCTCCTTGATTCCTCTCATATTTGCACTGTTATCTGAGGAAATGTAACAAGGACTGATGGTAAATATGCTTGGTGAGATAGCCTGCTCAGACATAAACTCTGATAGTATTGAACCTGTGTGCATTTTGTTAACCTGCCACATGGAGTCAATGTGCTTGTATACCTGAAAAACACTCAGGAATCAATTTGTGTCAGTCCCAGGCCACTGCCCCTTGCCGGCAAAGACCTGCGTTTACCCTCCTGCCTACCATCCCTTCCAAACAGGCTCGTTCATGGGAAAGGAGGGGAAGTGCCATCTAGTCCTTCAAAACAGTTTTTAATTTTAAAAATATTTAAAAATATATACCTATATTCCTATACTGTGTGAGTATCTTCTAGAAACTAAAACAACTTCTTGCCCAGTCTAATACTACACAGGAAATGAGGAATAAAAAATGTGCAAAGATGTGCATATATTTAGGAACAGATGACATTTAGTTGTAAAGATACTCTGCCCTCGTTGGTATGTTTCCTTCTGTTTTAGTGTAGGATGGTAGTCCCCACTCAGCACAGCAGCCTGGCCTTGGAAAGTACCTGATGGCGGGAATCAGAGAATCCCCTTCCCCTTCTCTCCTTCCCATGAGCTCTGATACCTCATTTGAAGTTTCCTTTCAACCCACGTGACAGGTCTCCTTCCCTTCTTTCACAGAACGGGGCAAGTTGTGAATGTGTCCACCAGGGTACAAAGCTATGAAACTTTTGAAGCTTTTGAGGCACCAACTCATTTGGCAAAGAGAAGACAATCATGATAGTTTACATTTGTATCATTTTTTCAAATGCTTTTACATGCTGGTCTCAGTGGATCTGGAACTCCTGAACTAGTCAAGATAAGTACAAATGATACAAATGATGGCTTAGGTTTATTGAATGTCTACTATGTGCCAGACTCTTTGCTAAATGGGGGACATTTTTTATGCTCACCACAACCCTATGAGGCAGGTATTACTGTCATCTCAGGTTTGCATACAAAGGAAAACAATAGTTTGGAAATAACTTGGTAGATCAACTTCTGACTCTAACCAAATTGCCTTTTCTGACCCCCAGCAACTAATGTTGACTAGAATGTTTAATAAACTGCTGTTTATATCACATTACCATTCAGCTGTTAGGGATTGGAGACAGAATCTGAACTCAGGGAGTCAGGCTCTAGAATTAACGTTTTTAAGAGAAAATGATAGAGGCAGCTAAGAAATTAGGAGTCAGTGAACTGGGGAGGAGAAAATGCCGCAGGATAAAGGAAATTTAAGAATAGAAAAAAAATTAAGAATTTGAAAACTTGTAGTAAGCCTGAAAGAGCAAAGTTGCAACCAGGATGACTATAATCAGGGCATTTCTCTTTTTGATCCTGTTCACATTTTCAGCCTGATTCTGCTGCTTTGGGTCCTTTCTTGAAAACTCCACCTGCTTAGTTCTGTGCATGCCCAGTGTGGTTAGGTTTACAGAGAAGTTAGAGGATATAGGAAAAGAAAGTGGGGAGATTTTTGCCTTTTAGATGGACTGTCCTGCTACTGCCTCTTTCCTTCCCAATCTGAAAAATCCGACTGCTTTTTAAGAGCCTGGCGCCTGACTTCTACTTTGGAAGATCAAGCTTGCCTGCTTGGGAAAAATTGGGATTTGGTGTTAGCAAGGCCCAAGCTCAAATCCTGACGCTGACACTTTTTAGGTATGTGATATTGGGCATGTGGGGGTGTGGCTTATACTCTGAACTTCTGCCCACCTATATGAGCAGGGCTGTTGCCCAGCTGAGGGGGTTTGTGAGAATTAGAGACTAAGAATGTATATCACCCGGTGCATAATAGATGCTAAGGGCCAGAAGCAACAACTGAGAAGATGGGAGAAGAGTTTGCTGGGTTGTTCAGTAATTCTTCTCCTGGGACTCTTCGTGTGTGTGTGTGTGTGTGTGTGTGTGTGTGTGAGAGAGAGAGAGAGAGAGAGAGAGAGAGAGACAGAGAGAGAGAGACAGGGCAGGGGGTGGAGGTGTGAGGTCTGCGCAGGATGCTGTGGGGCTGGCAGACCCTTGGAGGGAGTGTGAATGACCTCAAGATGGCCAGAACTTGCTGAACCTGGCAGATTTCAAAGCTTGACATTCACACAGGGATGAAATAGAAGAGAAGATAAAAGAAAACCCAAGCAGCCAAGTCAGTGCTGACGTTGGTAAAGGTGAGTTGTGTCACCCCAACTGTGGTTTGTCCACAATAAGAGCATTCATGGAAGGGGAGCTGAGTGATCACCTTTCTCCCCATTTCCCGTCCTCGAGGGTGTCAGATTCTGCAATCTTCAAAGCTACCCCACAGCAATTTCTGACTCTAACCAAACTCCCTTTTCTGACCCAGCAAACCTGGCCTCCCTGCTCCCAAATGCTCTACCTCTATACAAGTGATGTTGACTGGAGTGTTGAATAAATTGCTATTTATATCAAATTACATTCAGCCAAATAAAGAGCCTACAAGTTCTTTATTTCACTGTGTCAGAGTGACTGCACCAGTTATATTTTAATTATTACTCACATAGCCTGGCCCCAGCTCAAATTATTTGCAAACTTGTGAATACCAATTATCTTTTATTTAAAGAATAGCCAACCTGCGAGGCAAGAGCACTGCTCAGGGACAGAATGTTGACTCTGACCCCCTTAGAAAACGAATGACCACAGACAAGTCACTTAAATTTCTAAGCCTCAGATTTGTTGTACAGGAAGTGAGCATAGCTAATCTTCTCCCAGGTATCACATTTAGTATGTAAAAGAATATATTTGAAGATACTGTTGAACCTAAGATTTTATTTAGACCAAAAATCAGTGTTTTCCTCTCCCTTCTCATTGGTACGTGTGTTATGGAACAAAATAAGTCAGTGTTGACAATGGCAACCTATTCATTGAGAAAATCTTATCTGTGGCTGTTTCTACTGTTCAGATAAAACTGTGGTTGGTGAGATCTCCAAGGTCTATTTCAGGTCAGTTCTGGAAGAAAACAAACAAAGAAACACAAAGGGGTAGTCAGAGAGAAAGAACAAGAACCAAAAATTAGATTAAGAATCCATGTTAGGCTTGAGATGCTGATCACTGGCCCTTCCATTCTGATTGACCTGATTTCTGGGAATCTACAGCTTATGGAGACAGCAGCTGTTTTTCCCAAAAGTACTCAAGGTTTATTTTAAAAATGTTATTTTTTTCATTTACAGTTGAGTGGGGAAGTCATCTATCTTCCTAAAAACACCACTTTCACCCTATTACTGTTCTTCAGAAAAGACTTCAGTGATGATCCATGGACAAGAAATTGACACTGGATTGTGATTTAGACTTCACTCCGTTGCTCCATCTCCCACTCACCACCACTTGCCCCACGTTATTTATCTTCTCTGTCTTCCATAAAGCTGGAGACACAGCTAGATTGGTTTCCCCCAGGTTGCCCAAGTAACTGCCCCTTCCTAATAAGGCTCTTTGTTCCCTCCTTTCTTGCTTACAGAAACAATGAGTTTCTCTGCCTTCTTCCTGCTTCTCATGCATAATCTTAGTCCTACCTGCTTCTTGGAGCCTAGGTTAAATCTTTTCCTTTCATGAAGGCTTCCTGCCCACAGCTCTCGCCTGCATTGCTGCAGAGCCTCTATCTAGCACAACTGCCTTGGGGCATCTGCATCACAGCCCAGTCCTGGAGACAGGTTGTCAGGTCATTTCTGTGAGTGCCTGTCCTGAACATCATTCTGCTGTCTGTCATCAGGTCATTTCTGTGAGTGCCTGTCCTGAACAGCATTCTGCTGTCTTGTCTATGGATGTGAGGAACCCAGAGGCAGGTGCCTATCGGAAGTTTAAGAGGAAAGTCTTATAAGGGCTGTGACCAGTAGGTCAGGCAGGACCCAAGAATCCTGTGACTCTAGCCTTCAAGACAGGCCCACCTAGCTGCTCCGTAAGATAATGACTACATTTGTTTTGTTTGTGGGAGTACCTTGGTCAAAATGAAGGTGGCTCCACTTGAAAACTCTTTTGGAGAAAACCCCAACTCCAACCTCTTTCTCTCTGGCCCTCATAATAAAGGGAAAAGGGGAAGAGACCCACATACTAACACTAACGTGGCAGTGTATGTGCAAGGCTTCATGCCAAGGACAGTGGATTATCTCATTCTTGCAAGGACCTGATGAGGCTAGCACTATCATCATCTCCATTCAGGGCTGAGAAACCAGCTCAGAGAGCATTAATAACTTGTCCAAAATTCAAGTAAGTACTAAAGTTTGATTTCAACACAGCTGTATCTGAATCTAAAGCGTGTGTGTGTGTGTGTGTGTGTGTGTGTGTGTGTGTGTGTGTGTTTTAAATCAAGTCTACACCAATGGTTCTCAGAGTATGGCCCTCAGAGCAGTAGCATCAGTATCTCCTGGAAATTAGTTAGAAATTTACATCCATTGCTGGGTGCAGTGGCTCACGCCTATAACCCCAGACTTTGGGAGGCTGAGGCTGGAGGATTGCTTGAGGTTAGGAGTTCAAGACCATCCTGGGCAGCATAGCAAGACTTCATCTCTACTAAAAATTTAAAAAGTTAGTCAGGCATAGTTGTGCATGCCTGTAGTCTCAGCTACTTGGGAGGCTGAGACCAGAGGATCACTTGAACCCAGGAGGTCAAGGTTGCAGTGAGCCATGATTGTGCCGCTGCACTCCAGTCTGGGCAACAGAGGAAGACTGTATCTCAAAAAAAAAAAAAAAAAAAAAAAAAAAATGAAAAAAAGAAGCCAGGTGCAGTGGCTCAGGCCGGGCGCAGTGGCTCACGCCTGTATTCCCAGCACTTTGGAAGGCTGAGGTGGGTGGATCATTTGAGGTCAAGAGTTTGAGCCTAGCCTGGCCAACACGGTGAAACCCTGCATCTACTAAAAATACCAAAATTAGCCAGGCATGGTGGTAGGCACCTGTGATCCCAGCTACTTGGGAGGCGGAGGCAGGAGAATCCTTTGAATCTGAGAGGTGGAGGTTGCAGTGAGCCGAGATTGTGCTATTGCACTCCAGCCTGGGTGACAGGGTGAGACTCCATCTCAAAAAAAAAAAAAAAAAAAAAAAAGAAAAGAAAAAAATTTGTGTCTCTGGGCCTCAGCCAAGTCCTACGGAACTGGAAACTCCTAGCATAGGGCTCAGTGATCTGGGCTGTCACAAGCCCTCTGGTGATGCATACTCAAGTTTGAGTACTACTGCTCCACACTAAACCTCCCACAAGAGAATCCCTTTATAACTTGGCCTAGAAACCAAACTAACATAGGAATGTTCCAAGGTGCTGGTTATGTCTGGACCCCTGACTGTGCCAAAGGCCCACCTGACATTTTGGTGCTACCTAATCCTTCATCAAGGCACACCTGGAGCTTTAAGTATGCCTGTAGGTTTGGAGGGTAGGGAGAGGACATTTTTTAAAAGGAAAAATCTCCTCTTAATTTCCTCAAGTCTTTCTTGATGCAGTTTGTCACAATCTGACTGTTTTATTTGCTCTGTGTTTATGCTGACTGCCTGTACTGCCAAATTTCCACTGGTTAATATATTCTTAGTCATTTATTCCATCATTTATTCAACAAACATTTGTTGGGTGCCAAGTAGGTGACAGGCACAGTACTGGGCGCTGGTATTTGAGCAATGACTTAGAGAAGGCCAACTGCATTTTTCTCTGAGCCCACAGTGAGCAGGCCATCAACAAGAAGCATGAAAAGTGCTGCCTAAGGGTAGGATGAGGCACTTAGAAAAAACAGAGGGAGGTCCCTCTCCCAGACTTGCAGACAGGAGGGCTGCTGGAGGAGGTACGGTTCCAGACACAGAACCCTGTCTACGGGGTAGACAGAAGTAGAATCCCTGTTCAGCTGAGGACCCAAGGCACGAATCTTAATTAGCCCAGGGAAGAGAGTGGAGCAGTGGCAGGTGATGTGGAAGACTGTTCCAGGATGAGAGAGCTGCACCTGGAGAAGAGAATGGTCTTAGCATGGGAAAGACTGAAGCGAGTTCAGAATGGCTGACCCCTCGAGTGAGAGATGAGACGTGAAGGGACATAGGGCAGACGAGAAGGGCAGTAGGCTGAGCTAACGGGCTTCGTAGGCCTGGTTAGGGAGCTTGAACTTTATCCTTAGGAAATGGGAAACCATTTTAAGAAGAGACGTGATGTGAGGGAAAATAAATATATTAGCAGTGTCACTTCAGTGCAAATGTGGCTTTATTTTGATACAATTCTTATATTGTTGGATATGTCATCACTGTTAATGCACTGTAAATTCCTGGGAGTTTTCCTCACTCCTTTCTTCCTATGCCCCTCTGAGGTGGCTGAGTGCATTCTCCACCCCACCCCAGCCATTGCCTGCCCAGGTGAGTAAGAGCCCAGACTCTGTCTGTGAGCTCCTAGCCAGCGTAAGGCAGGACGGCAGGCAGTATATTTTACTCATTCACATTGTTTTTCTTACCCGTGAGCAGATGTAGGTCACCTTCAGCATTGTCTCCTGCTCTTGGCTTTAGGGTGCCTGTCCTTGCTTGTGACGGTCCAGCACACAGAACGCTATGTCACCCTGTTTGCCTCTGTCGTCCTCAAATGTGACTACACCACCTCTGCCCAGCTCCAGGACGTGGTGGTGACATGGCGCTTCAAGTCCTTCTGCAAGGACCCTATCTTTGACTACTACTCAGCGTGTGAGTATCCTTACCCCCTTGGCCCTGTGTGGGGCCCAGACACCTCTGTGACATACTGTGGTTAGGGCTGAGGGATTAGTTAGGATTACAAATCTTGGTAGTGAGGAGAAGCCACAAAGATCACCTAATGCAGTTCCTCTGTTTATAGATAAACAAACGGAGTCCAGGTAGATGAAATAATGTATTCAAGGTCACATACTAGTTTATTTTACAATTTTTGTCCTGCTTTGTTCTCAAAAACATTTAAAGAAACTCAGACATTAGGCAAAAATCCTGCCTCCCTGTTCATTCCTGGTTCCATGCCAGTGTGCTGAGCTGATGATGCAGGCCCGCCTCCCGTCACCCCCACCACCTTACAATGCCGGCAAGAAGACTCTACACTCAGCACAAATGACTAGGAGCCTCTTGCTTCTTGCTATATTCCCTTCCTCAGTCCGCCTTTGGGGAGATGGTCATTCCTCTGCTGACTAAGCCCTCCAGTGCCCCACAGGCAGCCCTTTAACTGTGGGAAGTCTCTTAGTGCTACACAACTCCCCCTTAGGGTTGGCCAGTCCTGCCTTTCAGTAACAACTGCCCCCAGGCATGTGGGTTGTGCTGTCTGGATCAGAGCTCTTTCCTAGTTGCCCATTTCTGCCTTCTCTCAAAGAACAAAGGAACCCAGAACACCCCACTGTCAGCACCAAGACAATTAATTGTTTGGAGATTTTGAGAATAGAAGTAGACACCCTGTTCATAGGAAGAAGTGAGCCTCCCGAGAAGAAGCAAAGGGAGAGGGAGGCATTAGTCTTTACTAATGACTACACCACTTCTGCCCAGCTCCAGGACATGGTGGTGACATGGTGCTTCAAGTCCTTCTGCGAGGACCCTAACTTTTACTTTTTGAGCTCTCGAGCTAATGTCTCACAATATGATGTGAGCAGAACCTCAAGAGCTGTCTGAGCCACCCACTGATCCTGCCATTGTCCCCAAAGACTCCTCTCTAAATTGAGGCGTTGTTTCCTGGGGGTTACTCTTAAAATGCCTGGGTTAAATGGCCAGGGAGGAGAGGCTAGGGAAGCAGGCATTTGCCAGGGGCAGATTTAACAGCTCTCAGATTTTATATATATATATATATATATATATATATATATATATATATATATATGTCTTTGAGATGGAGTTTCACTCTCGTTGCCCAGGCTGGAGTGCAATGGCGTGATCTCAGCTCATCGCAACCTCTGCCTCCGAGGTTCAAGTGACTCTTCTGCCTCAGCCTTTTGAGTAGCTGGGACTACAGGCATGCGACTTTATGTTTTAAGGGCAGGTAGATGAATTCCATGGGAGCAGAGGGAGGCTGGGGTGACTTTGAAAACGAGACAAAGGAAGTTGGAATAGGAGGTGGGGGATACAGCCGGCATGAAATCATGGCCTGTTAGGGGGTCAGGAGTCTGGCTGCTCAAAGTGTGGTGCCTGATATCACCAGGGAGCATATTAGAAATGAGAATCTCAGATACCACTCTAGACCTGCAGAATCAGGATCTTCATGATTAACAAGAGTCCCAAGGGATGCATAGTCTTGGGAAAAATTGAGACACTTCACTGTGTCTCACACCTGGAGCAGGAAAGGAACCTTTCGTTGTGGGAAACCCCTATAGCTGTGTGACTCTAGTGTGCCCTCTCTCCTCAGCATACCAGGCAGCTTTATCCCTGGGCCAGGACCCATCCAACGACTGCAACGACAACCAGCGGGAAGTTCGCATCGTGGCGCAGCGGCGGGGGCAGAATGAGCCTGTGCTGGGGGTAGATTACCGGCAGCGCAAGATCACCATCCAGAACCGTGAGTGCGGGGGAGGTGTCAGGGGAACTGGGGGTGGGGGGAGGTGCAGACACCAGGCCCGGCAGGCTGAGTCAGCATGGGATTTCCCATTTCTTTCTGCTGCCTGTTGGTCTACTTGGTCGCTGTCATTGTTTGAGGAAAGTGCCAGCTTCATAGAATGTGCTGCACCAGCTGAAGTTACTTCCCTGGAAGTTAGTCTCTGGACCAGAGGTTGTTCTGTTGCTATCTATAGCTTTGGTTAAAAGTCTAGGGGTGAGTGGTTTCCTTTGCTTTCCTGAGATTCAGGGCTAAGATGTGGATCAGATTTCTTTGATTCATTCCACAAATTGCTCTCGGGGCCTACTGAAACCCCAGGTCACTGAGTTTCCCTCTGGCTATTCCTGTTGTTCATATGGAAGGAAATAGGGGGCTCTGAGCAGATGACCACCTTGAGACCACTGTCCTCCACTGATAGAGGAAAGAACACTGGGCTTGGACTAAAATGCCCCAGTGAGAGTCCTAGTGCTTCCTCTCATTAGCTCAGTGACCAGTAATCAGTTATTATCTTTTTTTTTTTTGAGACAGAGTCTTGCTATGTCACCCAGGCTGGAGTGCAGTGGTGCGATCTCGGCTCACTGCAAGCTCCGCCTCCCGGGTTCATGCCATTCTGCTGCCTCAGCCTCCCCAACAGCTGGGACTACAGGTGCCTGCCGCTACACCCGGCTAATTTTTTTGTATTTTTAGTAGAGACGGGGTTTCACTATGTTAGCCAGGATGGTCTCGATCTCCTGACCTCATGATCCGCCTGCCTCAGCCTCCCAAAGTGCTGGGATTATAGGCATGAGCGACCGCACCCAACCTGATCAGTTATTTTCTTTGGCTTCTGTTTCTTCATCTGAACGATGGGCATCGTGGTGTCTTCCTCCCTACTCCAAAGTGAATATCTAGCATGATACGTGAGAGCTGTGTCCAAAGCCTGTCTATTCTCTGTGCCCTGGGCAGGGAGTAGTGGTGAGAGCCCTGGAGTCAGGTGCAAGTGTGCATCCCAATTCTGCATTTACAGGGTATGTGAACCTGGGCAAGTATCTACAATTTTTCAGCCTCAATTTCTATAAAATGGGACTTGCCATAGTACCTAGATCATAGAGATTTGTGGGGAGTAAGGTAATATGTATAAAGCATTTAGCAAACAGGAAGTGGGCAGTAAGCATTAGTTATCACTCCGTATACTTTTGGATAAATGGCTTAGCTCCTCATATTTCTATTGTGTAATCCACAGTCGCTGCCATAGATCAGCACAGAATTCAGAGCCTATTTCAATGGGCTTTATGTGCTGTGTTAAATAAATATTTGTTTGTTAAAAGGGGAAAAAGGGAAGAATACACCCAGTGGGCCACTCATGGTGGCCATAGCTACAATATCAAGGAATCAGTGAATATTCTGACTGTTTAAAGGGAGGTCACTTAACGGGAACCAGTTTAATAATTGCTTTCAGTTTTGTCTGTAACACTTAAGTCTGACCTTTTTTTTTTTTTTTTAAATTCGGCCTCTGATTTCCCCAAGCCAGCCCTCAGCTTTAGGGTACATCTGTCCTTCTTTTCTCGTCTCCAGGGGCATCTCTAAAGATCCAAGGTGGTTCTGCCTTTTCCAAAGCCAGCAGAATTTGTTCTCCTCTGACCTCAAAGTTTCAAGCCTCTTTAATTAGTAAATTACTTGTACAGTTTCTGAAGGATGGAAATCCCCATAGTAGCTAGTCCCTGCTCTTATTTTTTTTTCTAAAAACATGAAGGTAAATACCTTCCACTACTTCCATTCCCAGCCACCTTTGGCTCAAACCTTGCTTCGTTCTTACTCCCACAGGAATACGTTAGTATTCCCCTCTGTTTTTATTTCTGTCTCCAGGCTTGTTGGGACTTCTGGAGTCCTTGTGTTCTGACACTTTGTTGCCTATGCTTGCATCATTTGAGATGACCCTGTCAAATCAGTCCTTAGATCCTTTAAAACATTAACATATTTGAACACCCTTCTTACTCTGACATCCCTCAAATACTCTTTATGTCTCCAATAAAAATTAGAGCAGATTTACAATACACATCATGCCCCGAGGGGAATTTTTTAAAAGCACTTTCACCATTTTTCCAAGTCTAGGGTAAGCTTATTTCTGGGAAAGGTAGTGGGTTTGGAAAATAGTGGGTAGGAAAAAATTGTAGGTATTGACGTAGAAAGAGAAGGAAACAGAAGTCCTAAAGTTAGGTCCACTGATGCGTGACCTTGCATTTTTGTTTCATTTCCTCAATAAACATTTCTTGACAAACAGATAATAAAGAATTGCAGATATTACAACCAACTTAGCAGGAGCAAGTCTGTAACGCTAAGGTTCCGTGGCGCTGGTGCTTACTGTGGGTGGGGGAACTGGAACTGCCACTGCACTTCACACAGAGGCTGCCCTGATGCCTTTGACTGGATTTTAAACCCTTTCAGGACAGAAAAGGGTTTTGTTTCTCTTTATATCTTCTCGGTGCCTGATATAGTGCTGGACCCACAAAAGGGCTTTAGTGAATATTTATTGACTTTGCTAAACTTGAACATAAATACTAACCATTCATTTTAAATTCCTTGTAGATGCTGGATATTAGACATTTGTCAGATGGATAGATTGCAAAAATTTTCCCCCGTTCTGTAGGTTGTCTGTCCACCCTGATGATCCTATAAGTGGAAGCTGGATGATGAGAATGCCTGGACACATGGGGGGAACGATACACACTGCGGCCTGTTGGAGGGTTCGGGGGTGTAGGAGGGAGAGCATCAGGAAGAACAGCTGTTGGATGCTGGGCTTAATACCTAGGTGATGGGATGATCTGTGCAGCAAACCACCATGGCTCACATTTCCCTGTGTAACAAACCTGCACATACATCCCTGACCTTAAAATTTAAAAAAACAAAAATGAATGTACAGCAAATATATATATATATAAACCCTTCATCTATCCTAATGTAGGTATACAACACTGCGTGCCCACAAGAACTGAAACTCTTCTTGAGTTACATTTACTCTTAAAATACTGGCATTTTATCTTTATTCAAGTTCATCTCATACCTGTCCTTCAGGATCCAGAGATAACTGCTCATTTTAGGCTGACAAGGGACCTAGAATCTGGAGTTTTTCTACCCAATTTAGAGAAGACAGGAAAGCTTGGTGGGTACGAGTACTAGAGAGATGTGGGTTTGAACCTACCTCTGATGAGCATTGTCTGTATGTTATTAGGCCAGTTCCTTTGAGTCTTGATTTTCCTCATCTGAAATGCAGCTAAATAATAATTTCCACTGTACCAGTTGGGATTAGGTCTGATTGTGAGGAAGTAAAAGCCCCATATACTGGCAACTTAAACAGTATTTTATGTTTAACTTTTTTTTGAGATAGGGTCTCACTGTGTTGCTCAGGCTGGAGTGTATTAGCACATTCATAGCTCACTGCAGCTTCAACTTCCTGGGCTCAAGCAATCCTCCCCCTTTGGTCTCCAGAGAAGCTGGGACTATAGGTACATGCCACCATGCCTGGATAATTTATTATTATTATTTTTTGTAAATACAAGGTCTCGCCATGCTGCCCAGGTCTTGAGGCTGTCACAGGTTAGACACCAGTGCTCTCTCCTCTGACACTGGCACTTTCTCCCTCCTTACTGTGTAGGAGCAGATCTTGTGATTAATGAAGTGATGTGGTGGGACCACGGAGTGTATTACTGCACCATTGAGGCTCCAGGGGACACATCAGGAGACCCCGATAAGGAAGTAAAGCTCATCGTCCTGCGTAAGTGCTACTGGAGCTTTCTATTCAGTCTACCTCACTGCCGTAACACTTTTACTCACAGGAAAAAAACAGAAATAAACAAGCCTAAGTTCTTGTCATTGGATTATCAACCTCTGAAGTTCCCTTATCAAAGCTAAACTTTTAATTTTTTGCCGACATATTGCTGAACTTTAACCTGTAGGTCAAGAGCTCTGTTTATGAGACCTCTAGGACATCAGAGCTGGAAGTATTCCCCCGAATGTTTAGTTCAGCCCCTTCTTGGCTTCTCCCCTGCAGACTGGCTGACCGTGATCTTCATCATCCTGGGAGCCCTTCTCCTCCTGCTGCTGATTGGAGTGTGCTGGTGCCAGTGCTGTCCTCAGTATTGCTGCTGCTACATCCGCTGTCCCTGCTGTCCCGCCCGCTGCTGCTGTCCTGAGGAAGGTGAGAGGGGACAGACAAGCAGTGGAATGGAGTGGGTTAGGGACCAGGACTTGAAGCAGATCAGCTTCAAGTGCCAGGTCAAAGGTTCTTCCAGGTTCTGTCCTCCATGCCGTTCTCCCATCACAGGGTCAGAGGACATTAGCCTCAGCCCTGAAAATGATGCTTAGGGAGGCTAGGGAGCCACATGGAAGGTGGCTGAAATGAGGACATCTGCTTGTCCACTCTCAGGCTGCCTAAAGCATCTCTCAGATAGCTCTGCCTACTGATGGCATTTCCTCAGCAGCCCTGATGTGCCTGTGCTTCAATCTTCATTCCTAGCACTGACCTCATTTGGACATAAGGTGGGCTGGAGCGAGTGGTTTAAATAAGCCAGTAAGAGAGAAGACCACTTGTAAAGGAAAACAAAACTGTTTTTTCCTATTCTCACATGCCATTCAATACTTCGGACACCAAGTGTGTATGTGTTTTCCCCACACAAAAAGGAATTCTTCAGCAGACACCAACTGAATGTCCTATAATTTAACTCAATTCTGATGCTATTTACCTGGAAATTGCACCAGACCCCACAGGTGGAAGGCTTAGTCCCACAAGACCACCCCCTACTTCAGACGCCAACTGCAGTTACAACTAGTAGGTTGTCACCTGTGCTTCTGAGGAAATGGCTATAAATTGGCAGTTACCACGACCCTTTCCTCCAGTTCAGTTAATTTGCTAGAGCAGCTCACAGAATTTAAGGAAACACTTTACTTATGTTTACCCACTTATTACAAAGAATATTTAAAAGAACACAAGTGAACAGCCAGATGAAGAGATGTATAGAACAAGGTATGTGGGAGCGGGGCGGGGCTTCCATGTCCTCTCCAGGTGTGCCACCCTCCCAGTACCTCCGTCTTTAGCAACCAGGAAGCTCCCCCAACCCAGTCCTTTTGGGTTTTTATGGAGACTTCATTACATAGGCATGATTGATTAAGTCATTGGCTATCGGTGATCAACTCAACCTTCAGCCACTCTCCCCTCCCTAGAGGTCAGGAGGTAGGGATGATTTCTGTTTCTTTTTTTATTTTCCTCCTTAACTTAATTTTTGGCTGCCACCTCCAGGTTTTCTGACTCAATTGGTCCAGGGTAGGACCTGAGAATTTTTATTTCTCTAGCAATCAAAATGAGTGACTGAGGCCTAAGTCTCAGATCATTGAGGTTTATTGAGCTAGCTTGAGGGCATACCCAGGGAAAAAACATAAGTCACAGATGCATCTGTGACTGTTTTTTTTTTTCCAGCGAGGTTCCCAGGAGGTTTAGTATTTATAATTTTCCTTAAGAAGTGGGGGGCAGCAATGAAACAAATGATTATACACTTGTGAAACTTTAGTTAGTGCCCAGCAAATCTATATTTTACATAAGATAAAGTGAATATTAGAAAAGGGGAAAAGAGGAATTAGACTTTATCTTGTCTTTGTTCTGTACCTGGGAAGATAAGCTAGTAATTGACCTTATCCACGTGGAGTCTTTTGAAAGGGCTGGTCACTGTGGGTGGGGATATAATGAGACGAGTCTGACCTCCCATCCTGTCATGGCCATGAACTTAGCTTCCAAGGTTTCTCTGGGGTCCCCTTGGCCAAGAAGGGGTCTGTTAGTCATTTGGGGGCTTAGAACTTTATTTGTATTTCTTATCTCAAAAGTTCCCAGGTGATGTGCTGCTGCTGGTAGAGGGGCCACACTTTGAGAATCCTTGAGTTAGGGCAAGGGAAGAGGGAGCAGATGATCTTGCTTTCAATGTAATCTTCCTTTGGACTAATGTCTGATCCTTTAAAACAGAACTGTAACAGAATTATGCCATAAAAAATGTTGGCTACAGAATACATGGTAAAGGCAAAATAATACAAAATTATTCTATAAAGATATTTTCTTGGTCAAATAGATGGAATAGTGCCAACTGCGTTAAATAGAAGGTTTTTAATTTTTTTTTTTTTGGCTTTTGTTTTCAATAATATTTCCTCTTCCTAATGATCTAAATAAAGTACTATATTGTAGGAAATTTGAGAAATTCAGGAAAATGTAATGACTCATCTGAGTACCCAGAGATAACACTTTTATCAGTTTGATCCATTTGAAAGGAAATGTTTTTAGGGAAAAATAATGAATGACCTATTAAGATAGAAACAAAATCTGATCTACAATGTGAAGAACGTCGGTGGCCTGAGTCTGGTTTCGGGACTATGCTCCAAAGTTGCTGTCTTACAGGAAAAGAGAACTAACTTCTATTGGATGTCTGACATGTAGTCCCCTTGCATACATTTCCTCACTGAATCCTCACAACCACCCTAGAAGGCAGATGTCATCCCTATTTAACAGACAGGAGACCAAAGGTCAGAAAAGCCCCACAGCTAGGAAATAGCAGTGGCTTTGCAGAGTCGAATCCATGTTCATCTGACTTGTGAAAGTCTGCATTCCTATAGCAGAGACTGCCGCAGTCTCTGTAGGTGGATCACTGTGGGATTGGCTAAGACACCATAGGAGGGGAAAAGTTACGGAGGATGCAACATTGGACTGCAGGGCTCCCTACCTTTCAGGGACCTTAGGGAGGAGGCCGTGGAGAGGTCACTGTCACTGGAGTCAATGCAGGATGAGATAAGAAAAACCTGCCCAAGATGGCTGCTTAGACTCCCTAGGTTCGTGGGGCACTAAAAGCAGGCAAGACTGGGGACAAAGCTAACACAGATGATAAGTGCATCCGTTATTAGTAAACTAATAAATGGAGGTTCTGGGGGAGAGTTGTTTCTCCTGAGGGATTAGGTTCATTTTTAAAAACTAGTAAAATCAAGAACTGCAGACCACAAAGATCCCTGAACTTGGGCCGATGATGTCACTTTCAAAGTGAGTCACTGGAGCAGACTGTCCTGAGAAGTTTGTTGACAAGAAGAATTGCATAGAAGGGCATGAGTTATTAAAGAAAGCTCTTTGGTTAGAGGAGTAAGGGGTTATTGTTGGTGTTTGGAGAATAAGGTGATCCTAAACATGTTTATAAGCAACGAACCAAGGTTAATATCAAGTGAGTAAAGTGAAGCATTAAGAAGTGAGGTGGTCACTGATGAGTGATGAAGCTGGTAGGAGTGGCCTCAGCCCTACAAGGAAAGAACTGGCCTTAGAGAGTGGAAGGGAAAGGGAAGCAGCCTAGCCTCTGAAGACAGAAAGGAAGTCATTAAAATGTGGAGGATGATTAAGATGTAAGGGAGGAAGCTGAGGGAGCTCACATCTTCCGACTCAATTTCAGCAAATCAAAATTCTAGATGCAGAAGGAAGCTTCAAGAAACATGTCAGTGATTCTTGAACTTCTTTGATCACATCCCACCTCCCCAACCTGCTCCCACTTTCTAGTGAGAGTTAAAAAAGGATTAGAGAGGAGAAAAATGAAAATACGACCAAATTTTAGTAACCCTTGATAGTTCACCTAGTAGTGGTAAACAGCCCTCAGTAGGACCTAAAGATAGACGTTTTTGAAATGGAAACGTACTTTTTCTGTGAAAACTGGAGAAACGCCTTTCATCCCTAGAGCAGTTACTGGCCCTCCTTACTGCAGAACCTCCAGGCATGCCCTGCAGTATGCCACAGCCACGGTGAGAATCTCTGATGTCTCCTGCCCCATCTCCTTCCACCTCACAGCTGAAGGAAGTGAAATCGAGGGAGGTTTTTCCACAATTACTGTGTTACAGCCTGTTAGCAGTGGGCCCTGGACTAAACCTAGGTTTCTTGGCTCCATGTTCAGGGCTGGTTCCTCTTCCTCAATAGAGATGAAGTCATTAGCAGAAAGTTCACTGGCAGGGGAAGACCTAAGAGGTGGGGAATGTTTAAGTTGCTGCTATAGAGAAGGGAATGCATGTTTGAGAGGTCAAGAAGGAAAGCCCTATTGGGAGGAGGGCTATTTGAGGTCAGTTGCCTGGTTGGGACCCAGAAGCATCTGCTGGTGGTTGCCTAAAGCTAAAATGACGAGAGTTCAAAGAGGCATGGGATTCTAGGAAGCACCTGAGGATGTCCCAGAAATGACTGGTCAGTCAAATCAGGGAGGACTGGTAGTTTTGGAGAAAGCAAATAGACTGAATGACCATAGGTTAAAAGAAGGGCAAGGGCTGGGCATGGTGGCTCACGCCTGTAATCCCAATACTTTGGGAGGCCAAGGCAGGTGGATCGCCTGAGGTCAAGAGTTCAAGAGCAGCCTGGCCAACATGGTGAAACCCCATCTCTACTAAAAATACAAAAATTAGCGGAGCATGGTGGCGGGCGCCTATAATCCCAGCTACTTGGGAGGCTGAGACAGAAGAATCACTTGAACCCTAGAGGCGAAGGTTTCAGTGAGCCGAGATGGTGCCATTGCACTCCAGCCTGGGTGACAGAGCAAGACTCCGTCTCAGAAAAATAAATAAATAAATAAATAAATAAATAAATAAATAAATAAATAAAAGAAGGGCAAGAATGGGTTCTGTAAGAGTGGAGGGGGGATGGTAAGGGATGGTGAACAAAGTGTTGTTGAGAGTCCTCAGCAGTCAATTCCAAGTTGATTCCTACATTGTTGAAACAGGGAGCTTGTTGAAAATACAAATTTTCTTGCCTTGCATTAGACCAACTGAAGGAGGGTCCCTGGGAATGAGGTTCAGAAAGCTGTAGTTTTAAGGGTGACTAAGGCAGACTTTACTCCACTGAGGTTAAGAGATAACTTATTGGGAGTCTTTTGCAGCTTTGTTGCCTTGTCCAGGTTTCTTACTTTTATTGCCTATCTGATTCCCCATTAGGTGAGCAACAGATACCCCTGAGAGCCTAGACATCCCGTGAGGCTGTTTTCAGGGATGCGGGGGAAGGCAGGCAAGAGAAAAACTCAAAGACTGTGTCTTCCATCCTATTTCATTAGTTTTAGTGCAACAAGGAAGGGGGAGACCCTGGAAAAAAGGTTGTAGTAACTAAGGAAGCAGGTGAGTTAATCTGTGGACCGTGTGAAAAAACTCGGGGAAATGTCAGAAACACTCATGGAGGATCTGGAAGGGTTGTTAGAGAGTTATTTGTGGAGGGGGTCCCTTTAGTGAAAAAAATCATTTGAGGAGCAAAGAGGAAGCACAATTCTGCCTTTCTCCCTGATTGAAGGAAGCAGGAGAAGGAGTGGCTAAATGGGAATAGGACCATCTGGAAGAGGTGAGGATTCCATTAAAGGGGTACAGTGGGTAGGGTTGTTCTCCTTGGAATCAGATGTCCCCAGGCCATGGAAGGAGAGACTAGTCTGGAGTGGACTTTGAAAGGTCTGTAGCTGAGTTAGAGAGAGGTAAATTGAGGAGGTGCCTGCAGGGAAGGTTTTTTGCTTCATCACAGAAAATAAAGGAGTCTGGGGACTCGGTGGTACGGCACACAAAGAGCGTAGGCTTGAGCATCGCACAGGTTCACATCCTGGCTTTGCCAGTCTAGCTGTGGGACCTTAGGCTGGGAAGGTAATCTCTCTGAGCCCAACTTCCTCATTGGATTCCCAGATGAAGAGATTTTTCAGAGAACTAGTTAGCTTATGTAAGGTAAATTACATGTATAAGGCTGGGCATTCCAGTATGTGTGTTGGTGGTGGCCAGTAGAGGGAGCTGGGGAGCGGCAGCTCTGCAGAGGGAGAGGGCAGCTCTGAGCCTGTGGACCTGTCTTCAGGGAGGCTCGAGGCTATCAATTGGCATGAAGGTGTAGCTGCTGGGGGAGCTGCAAGTTTGCATCTGATTTCCTCCAGGCTAGGCTGTGACTCACACTGAGGGTTGACACTCCGGACACTTCTGGGGACTCTCTTACAACCACTTCCTGTTGTGCTGGGAGTTTCATACTGGAATCACTGGGCAGCCCACTGGATGACCCCTTTGCTGCTGGCCTTGGCAAACCCTACACCCTATGTGTCTGTGTTCAGGATGCCAGCTTTCTGCCCCCTTCTGTGCCTGGGCCCTGCTGTTTTAGGGGTGGCCACAGGGCCCAGGGAAGCAAGGAGGAACTGAGAATGCCAGGCTGGGGCCTATCCTTGTTCACACTGAGGCCGGCACTTCCTGCCCTCAACATACAGGTACGCGTCCAACACGCATGGATAGGCAGAGCACTTAGGAAACATGAGGCATTCAGCCACAACTACCCCAAAATAGAAAAGCATGAACAAAAACAATGAAATGCTTTTGTTTTTAATTAGTACTCACTGTGGGTTGTATGCCTCAGACCAGCCCCACCTAAGGGGCTGGAGTGACATTTCTATGGATCCTTGCACTACTTTTTTATATGATTTTCTTTGCCATAAAGGAAATAGTATTTCTCATCCCCCTTCCCTGCCTCTACCCCACCCCTTAGAAATTCCCCTACTTAGGGACAATCTCAATAAGGTGAGGAGAAGAGTAGAAAGGACCCACTGGAATCTACTTGAGCTTTTTGCACACCCTTGCCTTCTTCCCACAAATTTTCTTCCATCCAGGGTTGGCGTGCCAGCTAGAAACACTCTTCCATATAATTGCCAAGTAATTCTGCCCATTATCTTCAGTATCATGCCCTTCCCTTTTTCTTTCACTCTTCGAGCAGATGCCACCAGGCCCTGACTCCCAGCCTCCTCTAAGTCCTTTGCATCTGTACCTTCTGTTTCTGGCCTTTGGCTTCTAGTTTTGTTGGCCTATGGCCCAGTAATTCATTGTATGCTAGTATCCATGAATCTACCTATGCATTTTGGGTGACCTTAGGAATGGGCAAGATGATGAAATGATTTTGAGGCTAGGAAGTCAAGTTTTAAGAATATACTTTCCTGGGATACAGAAGTTGCAGTCTTGAAGAGAATTTAGTTCCAGCTCCTTGCCAGGGGGACATTTAATTTACTACCCCCTTAACCCTTACTCCCATGCAAGATAGGTGAGAATGGACAAGAGAAGCTGGCCTCTTGCAGGGCCCCTAGGTGGAGAGAAGTGAAGTGGGAGGTGTGGGGCTTGCCTGGCTGAGGGTCTGCATTTCTCCTTCTTCCCCTGCAGCCCTGGCCCGCCACCGCTACATGAAGCAGGCCCAGGCCCTAGGTCCTCAGATGATGGAAAAACCCCTGTACTGGGGGGCGGACAGGAGCTCCCAGGTTTCATCTTATCCAATGCACCCGCTGCTGCAGCGAGGTAAACTCTTCCAGAGATTTGGGGTAGGGGAGGGCAGAGGGCAAGGGCAGGAACATGGGCTACATCAAGGCCTCCGTGACCAATGTGGCGGGCATCTTCATGATGGAGGATGGGAGGGAGTCATGCTAACCAATGTCACATTTTGATGTCCTGATTCTGAGGTGTATGTTTTGGGCCATTTGTTCTATATGTCATGTCCTTGTTTCCATTCAGATTTGTCCCTGCGGTCCAGCCTCCCTCAGATGCCAATGACCCAGACCACCAATCACCCTCCCATCACCAATGGTGTCCTGGAGTATTTGGAGAAAGAACTGCGGAACCTCAACCTGGCGCAGCCTCTGCCCCCTGACCTCAAAGCCAGATTTGGCCATCCCTGCAGCATGCTGTCCTCCCTGGGCTCCGAGGTTGTGGAACGCAGAATCATCCACCTGCCCCCACTGATCAGAGACCTGTCATCCTCAAGGAGGACCAGTGACTCCCTGCACCAGCAGTGGCTCACCCCAATTCACTCCAGGCCCTGGGATCTGAGAGATGGGAGAAGGCAGCACCATTACCCTGATTTCCACCAGGAGCTCCAGGACCGGGGGCCAAAGTCTTGGGCATTGGAAAGAAGAGAACTGGACCCATCGTGGAGTGGAAGGCACCGTAGCTCTAGGCTGAATGGGTCACCCATACACTGGTCAGACAGGGACAGCCTAAGCGATGTCCCCTCGTCCAGTGAGGCACGCTGGCGGCCGAGCCACCCTCCTTTCAGGAGCCGCTGTCAGGAGAGGCCCCACAGGCTCAGCCCCCGGGAGAGCACTCAGAGGCACGGGAGACGACGCAGGCACCGCAGCTACTCTCCTCCCCTGCCCTCCGGCCTCAGTTCCTGGAGCTCTGAAGAGGACAAGGAGAGGCAGCCCCAGAGCTGGGGGGCCCATCGCCGCCGCTCGCACTCCCCACACTGGCCCGAGGAGAAGCCACCTAGCTACCGCTCACTGGATGTCACTCCAGGCAAGAATAGCAGGAAAAAAGGGAGTGTGGAGAAGCGCTCGGTGAGCCTGGGGCATCCTGCTGAGGGTCGGGCATGGGCAGAGAGGACCCTCCAGCCAGGCATGACCACAGCCAACACAGGCTGCCTCTCATTCTGCCACAGAGGGTGCCTCCTCCCTGTTTTGCCCAAATTACACTGTGGGCTGGGTGGACTACCTCTTGCTAAAGCTAAAGAAATCAAGCGCGTGCAGAGTGCAGGGGAGAGTTCGCTGCCTGTGAAGCGCCTTCTCGCCATCGCTTCGGCTGTCATCACAGTCCTGTGGGGCAAGCCAAGCGGGGTCACGGGAGAAAATAAGGCTCAGCATGATTAAGCACCTTGCAAGCTATGAGCTAGGACTTGAATGCAGGTCGTTGTGGCTAAAGCCTCACCTCCTTTCACAGCTGCTTTGCTTTCTTTAGTTAGCAACCCATTTCCATACCCCAAATTAGAACACTGGGCCTGACAGAAGACACTTGTTAAGTCAGCATTCAAGGCCCTGGTATATGTGAGGTTGGGACCCTCTGAGACATCCCCTGGAAGGGACCATTAAACTGATTTTTAAAACCCTGATATTCCATATACAGGCCAAAACATTAAGATTCTGTGGATAGGCAAGATGCCAATGGGTGCCAGACATAGTTAAAAGGGGAACACAGAAGGGCGTAGGCCTTTAGGGCCTCTGGATGCAGATCTTTTGTGTTGTTTTAAAGAAATGACTTTAAAAATTATTTGGGGCTGGGTGCAGTGGCTCACGCCTGTCATCCCAGCAGTTTGGGAGGCCGAGGCAGGTGGATCACCTGAGGTCAGGAGTTCGAGACCAGCCTGGCCAACATGGTGAAACCCTGTCTCTGCTAAAAATAAAAAAAAAAATTAGCTGGGTGTGGTGGCAGGTGCCTGTAATCACAGCTACTTGGGAGGCTGAGGCAGGAGAATTACTTGAATCTGGGAAGAGGAGGTTACAGTGAGCTGAGATCGTGCCATTGCACTCCAGCCTGGGTGACAAGAACAAAACTCTGTCTCAAAAAAAAAAAATTAATACATCCAAATAACAGCATTCCTTTAATGTTGCCACTTTGCAAAGCTATGTTGCCATTGCTCAAAAACATTAATAAACTGCCTCAGAGCCAACTTACAGGCTACCCATGAAGATCTTTTCTCTATTTGACCAAAATCCTTTTCTCTTTTGCTTCTGTTGAGATAGTCAAAGGTATATGCAGTAGCTCTGAAAGAAGTTCCCGGAGCAGAGAGATATTATAAAAGAAGAACTGTAGTCTCTCACAGGTTTTGAAGGATACAACGCTCATTTGGAAGTACATGTTCTGCTGTGAGTGTTTTAAAAACTCAATCACACACATGGTGTGTGCAAAGGAGCAGGCCTCTTAGGAGAGCCACAGTGCTGCTCTTTCTAGAGCAGAACCTTGGTGAGAGTGATTTGTGAGGAAGGTAGCAAAGACCAGCAGGCATTTCTGTAATAATCAATGGCAATTATATCATCTTCTCACACATGTCCCTTGAGTGATAAGGATCAACAATAGTGAAAATAGCTACTCCTTACTAAGCGGTACTGAGTTACAGACATCTTATATAACATCTTGCTTAATCCTCACAACCACCCTGTGTGTTTTGTACTATTATCCTCATTTACAGATGATACAACTGTTTCTTCTGTGTTACCAGTAAGAAAATTACATGCTGAAAGAAAACACAGTCAAAGCTGGGACAGTCATACCTCCTTTACGCATGTTGTGACTAAACCAGGTCTCTTCATTATAACAATAACAACAACAAAGTTAAGATCCAGTTTTGGACCCCAAATCTACAGGCTATCTTCTTCTAAGTTAAATTATTTTCTGTAAGTTAAATTATGTGGCTTCTTGTAAGTGAGAGAAGGGTGAGGAACACCAGTTATATTCCAGACACTGGATAAGCCCTTTAAGCCCTTTCCAAACTTTCTTTTTTTCTTTTTGAGACAGAGTCTCGCTCTGTCGCCAGGCTGGAGTGCAGTGGCGCGATCTCGGCTCTCTGCATCTTCCGCCTCCCCAGTTCAAGCGATTCTCCAGCCTCAGCCTCCTGAGTAGCTGGGACTACAGGCATATGCCAGCACGCCCGGCTAATTTTTGTATTTTTAGTATAGACAGGGTTTCACCATGTTGGCCAGGATAGTCTCAATCTCTTGACCTTGTGATCCACCTGCCTCGGCCTCCCAAAGTGCTGGGATTACAGGCATGAGCCACCGTGCCTGGCCTCCAAGTTTCCTTTCATTTAATCCTCACAACTATGGGAGGCTCAGAGAGGTTGAGTAGCATGCCCAAAGCCACACAGCCAATAGGGAGTGAAGCTCAGGTTTGAATTGCACTTTGATTCTCAAGCCTGTGCCCTTTCTGCCTCCTTAGAGAAGTATAGTCAAGTGCAGTGGCATGTACCGATAGTCCCAGCTACTCAGAAGGATAGGAGGATCACTTGAGCCCAGGTTCTAGGCTCAGTGAGCCATGATTGCACCACTGCACTCCAGCCTGAGCAACAGAATGTGACCTTGACTCAGAAAAAAAGGAAAGAGAGAAAGAGATTATCATTTGGAGTCAATGATATCTTCTGGTGACTTTATTTCTTCCTCATTTTCTGAAAATATCACAGCTTCCTTTACCACCTACCACAACCAAACCAAATTTTCAATTGTAAAGTTACTCCCAAGAAGCAAAGATTTTGTACAAGAAATTGTAAAAGCCTCCATTGTTTGGAGTTTCTTTGAGCTTATCTCCCAAGGAGCTATCACTTTACTTATCACATTCAACTTTCCATTCATATTCTGACAGTGAGCAGAGGCCCAGGACCAAAGCTCGATTTGGGAGATTGCTCAGTTTGAAGGGCACTGTGTTTAGTTTGTTTTGTTTGTAACTTAAATTTTGAATGCCTTTACTGAGGCAAAGTCTGCAGGGCCAAAGTCATGCTCTTCCCTCCTCTCCTTGGGCTGGCTGCTGCTTCTTACACAGGCTGCCTTCCTAGCCTCTGAAGTCATTAGAGCTTGTAATGAAACGTCATAATACAACTGGGCCTCTAGATGGGGACCTTCCATCGTGCAGCACTGGAAGTTTCTGTTTACTGCTTGAGTTGATAAGATGTATCACTATTTTCCTAAAGCAGGCTTTCAGCAGTTACAGCTTTACCATAACTTTTTATAAAATGCTTATTTAAAATACTTTGTTTGGCATTTAGAGAAACATAAATGGAACAATTATTTTTTGGTGTTCATGTGGAACCTTCTCTCTCAAGAGTAATGTTTAACAAATAGATACTGACAAACAAGGGCTTCCATACAGATGATTTCATGGGAACCTGAAATAGGTAGAAACTATATGTTACACAGTGCCCATGAGAAAATGGAAGTTATATTGAGGGATCTTCCACCCAACTTCAGAACCAGGATTCCAGCCAAGCTCTTCTCAATTCAGGTCTGGTGGCCTTTTCACTCCACTGAAGCTATAACCTCAGAAATATAAGGAGCAAAAACTTCAAGCTTTTACCTTCAGTGATTACAGACTTGTGTGGCCCAGGCTCCTGGACTCCTTCCAATCAATTATCTTTCTTTCTAATCTTGTCCTAAGACATTCTCAAAGTATTTCTGGCTTGTTCAAAACTTGGCCAGTAGGCCGGGCGCGGTGGCTCAAGCCTGTAATCCCAGCACTTTGGGAGGCCGAGACGGGCGGATCACGAGGTCAGGAGATCGAGACCATCCTGGCTAACACGGTAAAACCCCATCTCTACTAAAAAATACAAAAAACTAGCCGGGCGAAGTGGCGGGCGCCTGTGGTCCCAGCTACTCGGGAGGCTGAGGCAGGAGAATGGCGTAAACCCGGGAGGCAGAGCTTGCAGTGAGCTGAGATCCGGCCACTGCACTCCAGCCTGGGCAACAGAGCCAGACTCAGTCTCAAAAAAAAAAAAAAAAACACTTGGCCAGTATACACCTGTTCTAATACAAGAGAAAGCCAAGGTGTTCTTTCTTCTCCAACCTAAATTCAAACTTCCTGTAGAGAATCCCAGCTTTTTTCTTGACTTTTTGATTTAATTTTTAGAAAGTTTTATGTTGGCATTCTTAATCTCCTACTTTCAACAAAATGTCTACTCCTTGATCATGTCTAGGTTTTCTTTTAGCAAACTTGGACAAGTTCCTTTTACTGCCTTTCATTGTTTTCTATTATGTCAGAGAACATTTATTCTGCAGTATTTTGATTAGAAATCATGACCCCTGAAACTCACTTTCCTGATAAATTGGAAACTTTCTTTTTTATAGCAGCGTGAATGTACATACATATGTGATCCCTTTTGAGCAGTATATTTTAGGACAGATACCTTGTTTTCCTATTTCAAATAAGATGAGGAAGGTCACATTCATGGACCACAACTATAGATATTCAAAACTTAAATAAAATGATCCCCTACCATAGCTAGAGAAATACGAGAAATGTCAACCACAGTTCTTCACCCTCACCAAGGAAGTGGAAAAAGCCCAAAGACCAAGTGGAGTGGAATAACTTCTAAAAAAAAAAAGCCACTGAGTATGGTCAGGAAGAAGTAATTGGTGATCTTTGAAAAACAACTTCAGAGAAATACTAAGGTTTGAAGCCAAACTTTTTAGAAGAAGGCTGGGAAGGAATGATTCAGGAGATTATAAAAAGGAAAAAGAGAACTGAGCAATGTCTTTATGAATGAATGGGAGGGAGATGGACTGGAGAATGGAACAGGGTACCACTTTTTGAGTCTCAGGGAGACTTGAAGGTATTAGAAAACAGAGCAAGAGGCAGAGTGAATTAGACTGGATTAAATGTTCAGAAATTAAAGGTATTTGAGGGAGTCTCTAGAGAGGTAAGCAAGAAAAACCTAAGCCTAGGGAGAGAGATTGGTTTCATGAAGAGTAAAGAAGTATTTTTTAGGTTCAGATCTGCTGTCCTGGCAGCCACCACCCACTTAGGATTTATGAATCAAGCACACCTTATGTGTTACATGCATAGACGGATTACACTGACTGGATTTTTTGTGTGTGTGTATTCTTCTATTCCCCAGGAGAAAGACAGCTCTCATAGCGGAAGGAGTGTGGTCATTTAGTCACCAAGCACACAGCACAACTTCTGTGGCTACTTCTCGGCTTCTACGTGTCATCAGCATCACCTAGATTTCCAGCTGACTTGGGACCTGCAAGTCTGAATCTAACAGTTTTGGCTTAGATTCTGAGAATCAAATAGAAGAATTTTAAATACAAGATTTTGAGATTGGGTGTAGTGGCTCACACCTGTAATCCCAGCACTTTGGGAGGCTAAGGTGAGAGAATCACTTGAGACTAGGAGTTCTTTTTTTTTTTTATTATTATTATACTTTGAGTTCTAGGGTACATGTGCATAACATGCAGGTTTGTTACATATGTATACTTGTGCCATGTTGCTGTGCTGCACCCATCAACTCGTCAGCACCCATCAACTCGTCATTTACATCAGGTATAACTCCCAATGCAATCCCTCCCCCCTCCCCCCTCCCCATGATAGGCCCCGGTGTGTGATGTTCCCCTTCCCGAGTCCAAGTGATCTCATTGTTCAGTTCCCACCTATGAGTGAGAACATGCCGTGTTTGGTTTTCTGTTCTTGCGATAGTTTGCTGAGAATGATGGTTTCCAGCTGCATCCATGTCCCTACAAAGGACACAAACTCATCCTTTTTTATGGCTGCATAGTATTCCATGGTGTATATGTGCCACATTTTCTTAATCCAGTCTGTCACTGATGGACATTTGGGTTGATTCCAAGTCTTTGCTATTGTGAATAGTGCCGCAATAAACATACGTGTGCATGTGTCTTTATAGCAGCATGATTTATAATCCTTTGGGTATATCTCCAGTAATGGGATGGCTGGGTCATATGGTACATCTAGTTCTAGATCCTTGAGGAATCGCCATACTGTTTTCCATAATGGTTGAACTAGTTTACAATCCCACCAACAGTGTAAAAGTGTTCGTATTTCTCCACATCCTCTCCAGCACCTGTTGTTTCCTGACTTTTTAATGATCGCCATTCTAACTGGTGTGAGATGGTATCTCGTTGTGGTTTTGATTTGCATTTCTCTGATGGCCAGTGATGACGAGCATTTTTTCATGTGTCTGTTGGCTGTATGAATGTCTTCTTTTGAGAAATGTCTGTTCATATCCTTTGCCCACTTTTTGATGGGGTTGTCTGTTTTTTTCTTGTAAATTTGTTTGAGTTCTTTGTAGGTTCTGGATATTAGCCCTTTGTCAGATGAGTAGATTGCAAAAATTTTCTCCCATTCTATAGGTTGCCTGTTCACTCTGATGGTAGTTTCTTTTGCTGTGCAGAAGCTCTTTAGTTTAATTAGATCCCATTTGTCAATTTTGGCTTTTGCTGCTGTTGCTTTTGGTGTTTTAGACATGAAGTCTTTGCCCATGCCTATGTCCTGAATGGTACTACCTAGGAGACTAGGAGTTCAAGATCAGTCTGGGAAACATAGTGAGAACCCATCTCTACATAAAAAAAACAAAAAAAAACAAAAAAACAAATTTGGGTATGGTGGCATGCACTTGTAGTCCCAGCTGCTCAAGGGGCTGAGGCAGGAGGATCCCTTGAGCCCAGGAGTGCAAGGCTGCAATGAGCCAGGATCCCATGATCACACATCTGTTCTCCAGCCTGGGCAATAGAGCAAGTCCCCATCACTAAATAAAACCAAAAAACCAAAAAAGAAAAAAGTTAGAGTGTGAGGAATTACCAACTATAGTTTTAGCCTTGGTTCATGCTCTCTTTCATATTTATATAGTCTCTGACTTGTAATGGACCCTGACTGGAATGTGATTCCTCAGATACTTAGTAGCCTGAGTCTTTCAGTAGATTACACTGCCCAGAACCATGGCCATTCTCAGAGTGAGAACTTGGGAATTTTTAAGAAGAAATCAAACACGTTTCAGGAAGAGGAAATCTATGGAGTATTATAGGGACATTCCCATGGGAATGTGTCTTCCTCCATGGCAGGTCTTGAGGGTCCTTTCTTGTTAGGAGTTTATCCTGCCATCCCCATGCCCAGTCCTGAGGTTCCAGTCAGAGATGGCATAGGAAATACCCCAGCCATGTGCCACTCATGGACTATTTATTATAAGTGTAGAAAATCACAGAGAAGCAGTTTTGCACCAGCCTTGTTCCTGTGCCTTGTTTTCCTCTTGGTCCTTTTTACCTGTATATCTAATTTATATGTTCGTATATATTGTGTATTGATTGAAGTCACTTTAAATCCTTCTTGGGAATGACACAGTATATAAATAAGAAAGAAAGAAAGAAACCATACCAAGCTGAACGTGCTGCCCCAAATAAATATCTGCTTTCCTACTCTGGTGCATTTGATTGGATTAAGCCACCTTCACCACTAAAGTTCAGAGAAGACCCCGACCAACCTAGGGAGTTCTGGAGCTACCATTCTCCTGGCACTACTCAGCCTTTCAGAGCTGAGATTTCCCAAGCAGAAACATCCAGGCAGGTCTTGCCACTCAGAGGGCCCCAGGAAGAAAGGACTGTATTTTCACTATAATAGGCTTTACCACCCACTCCCATTTTTCTCAGCTCCTTTGGAGGCTTCATGAATCCATGTGTGCTTGATGTAGAGATCCACACTGAGCAGACTGGAAGGAGATGGCCTGAGTGGAGGAGAGTGTGTGTGTATGTTCCTCAACAGTATCCTTATGTGCTCACTTTAGATCCTATTTATTGACACATCCATTTTCCCCCAGTCTCGTTAATTTAATTACATGTGGAGAAAATAGGTTAAATTTCTGCATTAGGTAGACTTCTCTGGGATTTTTGATTATTCATATGTAATTGGATCTAAATTAGCAAAAAATATATATATTTACAGATAATGTAGACATAACATTCAGTAGGTGAGAGACTTCTGGTCTGGACAAGATGGCATTGTCCCATTTCCCTTGCTATGCCCTGCTAAGCACAACTTAATATATTTTGGAAATGGTACAGGAGAAAACCAAAGGAGAATTCTAAAGGGTGTTAAGAAGAAAGCAGGCTGGTTTGAAAACCCAGGACCAGAAGAACAGCACAGAGGCAGGGCATCTTATATCCCCCTAACTATCAGAAGGTGTTTCCTCACTTTCCATCTAGCAGCATAAGGTAGCCCAGTAGCTCATTCTTCCCCCTGAACCTAATGGAGTCCCTCTGGCAACCTCAGGCAGGGGGACTGATTGGGAGTCCTAAAAAAATAAGTGACCAGGGGAAACCCCTTCTTCCCTGCTGGGTCAGAAACTCCTCTTTTCCAAGGAAAGATACTGAGGTGGACAGGAGGAGCCAGTATGAGAAACCTAGGAAAAACAGGTGGTCCAGTTGAGGAAGCCTTTTTGCACAGGCCTAACACTCTCCTCTCCTGCCCAGAGATACTAGGATCGGCTGGTAGAACCAGGAAAAGGGATCTGTCATAGCCAACATCGCTGAAGCCAGCAACCTGATCACAGAAGCCACTTTGTAGAAGCAAGACTCTCCTCCCAGGAGAGATATCTGGGCAGCTAGAGGCACCTGCAGGATTTGTCATAGCCCGACCTCACCAAGAGATACCTGGCAACCCAGTCGGGGAAATTCCTTCCGCCCTTTCAGGCAGCATAACAGAGACCAGTGGGAGCCCTAGATAAACCAAGCAACTAAAATAACACTACAAGGGCTCTGAAAATTAAGCTGCCATTAGAATTACGGCCCACAAAAGTAGGCTAAAACTGTATGCTAAACCTAAACAGAGTGACTCCTTGTAAAATAAAATATTTAAATAGAAATGAGTCTCCTAACATAATAGGCAAAGTACTCAGAGTGCAAATCAAGAACCAATAAAATCACAACTTGAATGAAAAAGGCAATCAATGGATTCCAGCAGAGATGAACCAGATATTGGAATTATCTGATAAGAATTTTAAAGCAGGCATCATAAAAACAATGCAACAATCAATTACAAATTCTCTTGAAACATGAAAAAAACAGAAAAACCTCAGAAAAATAGAAGTTTTATCAAAAGGAAACATGAAAATTATAGGACTGAAAAATACAATAACAAACTGAAAACTCACTGGATAGGTTTAATAGTATGGTAGAGATGATGGGAGATAAAATCTGTGAACTTGAGGACAGAATAATAGAATTTACCCAATCTGAACAATAGAGAGAAAATAAACTGGAAAAAATAAACAAACCTCAGGGACCTATGGAACAATAACAAAATATCCAGCATTCATATTGTCAGAGTAACAGAAAGCAAAGGAGAAAAAGGATAGGGATGAATGAGTATTTAAAGAAATAAGGCTGAAAACATTCCCAATTATATAGAAGACACTAACTTAGAGATTCAAGAAGCTGGATGAATCCCACAGAAGAAAAAAAAATTCCATGCCCAGGCACATTATAAATTTTTGAAAACTAAAGACAAAGTCCTGAAAGCAGCAAGCAAGAAATAGTGCATTACTTGTAGGGGAACACCAATTTGAATGGATTTCTCATCTGAATCCATAAATAAGGAAGTGGCCAAATATTTTTTAAGGGATGAAAGAAAAGAATTGTCTCCTGTAATTCTAGATCTGGCAAAACTATCTTCTAGGAATGAAAGATTTATAAAAACATTCACAGATGAAAGAAAACTAAAAGATTTTGTGACTAGCCAGTCTACCCTTCAAAGATTAGCTAAAGGAAGTTCTTCAAACAGAAAAGAAATTGTAAAAGAAGGAAACTTAGAACATCGGGAAGGAAGAAGAAACAATAGAGCAGAAATATGGGTTCATACAATAGACAATTTTTTCCTTATGGGTTTTAGAGAATATATTTTATGATTGAAACAAAAATTGGAACATCATCTGATACTTAAAACAATGATATTTAAAGGTGGGGAATCCAAAGGGACCTAAATGGAAGTGAGGTTTCCACACTTCATTTGAAGTGGTGAATATTGATACTAGTACATTGTTATAAGTAGCATGTGTAACACCCAGAGCAACCACTCTGAAAACTATACAAAGTGACAAACTCAGAAGTATTATAAATAAATCAAGATGGAATCTAAAACATGTTTAAATAAGCTGCAGAAAGGCAAGAAAGATAAAAAGAAATGAGAACCAGAGGAGACAAATAGAAAATAAATAACAAAATAACAGATTAAAGTGCTAAAATGTCAGTAAATACCACACCTTAAATATAAATGGTCTAAATACACCAATCAAAAGACAGAGACTGGTAGAGTTAAAAACCATCCATAATCCAACTATGTGCTGCATATAAGAAACTTATTTCAAGTTCAAACACAGGTGAGTTGAAAGTAAAAAAGGGTGGAAAAAGATCTATCACATACACATTAATAATTTTTTAAAAAAACAGGAGTAGCAATAGTAGTGTCTGATAAAGTAGACTGCAAAGCAAAGAAAATTACCAAAGACAAAGAGGGATATTATATAATGATAAGAGGATCAATTAGGAAGACACATTATACTAAACGCGTACAAACTAAACCATAGAGCCTTAAATACCTGAAGCAGCAACTGATAAAGCTGAAATGAGAAATAGAAGAATCTATAATTATGGTTGGGAATTTCAACATCATTCTCCCCTTTCTCCAGTAACTAATAGAACTATGAAGTAGAAAAATCACCAGGATATGGAAAATCTGAGCCACACAATCAATAGGGTCTAATTAACATTTATAAGACATACCACCTAACAATACATTTTTCTCAATTGCCCATGCACTATTCATCAAATAGAAAAAGACATAAAATATATAGTAAAACAAACTTGACAAATTTAAAAGAATTGCAATCATGCACTCTGGCCATAATGAAATTAAACTGAAAATCTCTAACAAAGACAACAGGAAACTCTTGAAACACTTGAAAGTTAAATAACATACTTCTAGATAATCTATGGGTCAAACAGGGAGTCTCAAAGGAAATTAAAGAATAAATGGATATTGGGGGAACCAGCCCCCAATATTTCAATGTAGGTTCTTTTCTGTTTTCCCTAAGTGTCAGCCTTTCTGAGAAATAAAGAGAAAGAGTACAAAAGCAAGACATTTTACAGCTGGGTCTCAGGGGGTGACATCACATGTTGACAGGTTCCATCATGCCCCCAAGCTGCAAAACCAACAAGTTTTTATTAGCAATTTTCAAAGGGGAGGGAGTGTATGAATAGGGTGTGGGTCACAGAGATCACATGCTTCAAAAGGCAATAAAATATCACAAGGCCAATGGGGGCAGAGCAAGATCACAAGGCCAGGGCAAAATTAGAATTGCTGATGAGGTTTCATGTCCCACTATGCACGCATTGTCATTGATAAACATCTTAACAGGAAACAGGGTTCGAGAGCAGACAACCAGTCTGACTGCAATTCACCAGGCTGCAATTTCCTAATCCTAGCAAGCCTGAGGGCACTGTAGGAGACCAGGGCATAGTTTATCCCTTATCTTCACCTGCATAAGACAGACACTCCCAGAGCAGCCATTCCTCTGGGAATGCATTCTTTCCCAGGTCTGTTCCTTGCTGAAAAAAAGAATCAGCATTATTTCTCCTATTGGCTTTTGCAGGAAAAGAAATATGACTCTGTTCTGCCTGGCCCTGCAGGCAGTCAGACCTTATGGTTATCTCCCTTGTTCCCTGAAAATCGCCATTATCCTGTTCTTTTAGGATGCCCAGATTTCATACTGTTCAAACACACGTTTTACAAACAATTTGTACAGATAACGCAATCATCACAGGGTCCTGAGGCAACATACATCCTCAATTTACGAAGATGATGGGATTAAGAGATTAAAGTAAAGACAGGCATAGGAAATTATAAGAGTATTGATTGGGGAAGTGATAAAAGTCCATGAAATCTTCACAATTTATGTTCAGAGATTGCAGTAAAGACAGGCGTAAGAAATTATAAAAGTATTGATTTGGGGAACTACTAAATGTCCATGAAATCTTCACAATTTGTGTTCTTCTGCCATGGCTTCAGCCAGTCCCTCCATTCAGGGTCCCTGACTTCCCGCAACACATGGAACATTAAACGATGGGTCAAACAGGGAGTCTCAAAGTAAATTAAAAGGATAAATGAAAACATATCAAAGTACGTGGGATACAGCTAAGAAGAAAATTCATAGCACTGTATACTTATATTAAAAATGAAGAAAGGGGCACTTGATCTCTCATGTTGCCCCCTTGGCCTTCTTCCAAGTATACTTCCTTTCATTCCTTCTCTAAAATTTTTAAATAAACTTTCACTCCCCCCCGCAAAAAAAGTTAAGAAAGGTGTCATGTCGATAATTTGAGTTCCTACTTTTCCTCAAAAAGAGCAAAATAAATCCAAAACAAGAAGAAGGAATAAAATAGTAAAGGGCAGAAGCCAATGAAATTGAAAATAGGAAAATCTTACTAAAAAATACAATGAAAGGAAAATATGGTTCTTCAGAAAACTGTAATAAAATCAATAAACCCCTAGCAAGATTGACAAAAATGGAAAATGAGTCACCAATATGAGGACTTAAACAAGAATTCTTATTTCAAATACTGCAACCATTAAAAAAGATAATAGTATTACATATGACTTTATGCTCATAAATTTGACAATTTAGAATAAATGGACCAATTCCATGAGAAACACAAACTACAAAAACTCAACTAAGATGAAATAGACAATCTAAATAGCCCTATTATTATTAAGGAGATTGAATTTTTAATTAAATATCTCTCCAAAGGCCGAGCGCAGTGGCTCACACCTGTAATCCCAGCACTTTGGGAGGCCCAGGGAGGCAGATCACAACGTCAGGAGATAGAGACTATCCTGGCCAACATGGTGAAATTCTGTCTCTACTAAAAATATAAAAATTAGCTGGGTCTGGTGGCACATGCCTGTAATCCCAGCTACTCAGGAGGCTGAGGCAGGAGAATCACTTGAATCCAGGAGGTGGAAGTTGCAGTGAGCTGAGATCATGTGACTGCACTCCAGCCTGGCGACACAGCGAGACTCTAATGAAAAAAACAAACAAACAAAAAAACCTCTCCAAAATAAAATCTCCAGGCCCAGATGGTCTCACTGAGTAATTCTGCTAAACTTTTAAAAGGGAATTAACACCAACTTTACATAATCTCTTCCAGAAAATAGAAGAGGAAATATTTCCCAATGTATTTAAAAGGCCAGTACAAAGTCAAAGACATTACAAAAAACAAAAAAACCTAAACATCTCTCCTAGAATTAGAAGCAAAATCTTTTATAGAGTATTAGCAAATCTTTTAATACACCATGAACAAGTGGGATTTATTCCAGATAAGCAAGCTTAGTTCCCAGAATAGACCAAACAATCTTGAAAAATCTTGAAAAATAAAATTGGAGGATTTACATACTTCTTAACTTTAAAATATACTATAAAATAATCAAGATAGTGTGGTATTGAAATATTGATCAATATGACATAAATTGAGAGTTCAGAAAAAAACTCCTATAGCTGTGGATAAATTGATTTTTGACAAAGCTGCTAAGGCAATTCAATGAGGCAAAGACAGTGTTTTCTATAAATGGTGATAGACCATTTGTTTAGTTACATGCAAAAAGATGGATTTAGACTCTTACACCTTATACAAAAATTAACTTCAAATAGACAATAGATCTAAATGTAAGAGCTAAACCCCAAAAAGTATAAGAAAATCTTTTTTGTCCTCAGGTAAGGCAGAGTCCTTAGATATGACACCAATAGCATAATCCTTAAAAGATAAAATGTATAAATTCAATTTTATCAAAATGTAAAACTTTTGTATTTCAAAAGAATACCATTAAGAAAACAAAATACAAACTACAACCTTAGAGAACATATTTGCAAATCATATTTCTGATAAAGTACTTCTAACCAGAATATATCAGGAGGGCTTACAACTCAACAATAAGACAAACCCAACTTGTTTTAAGTGGGCAACGTTTAAATAGAGACTTCATCAAAGAAGATACAAAAATTGCCAACAAGCACATGAAAAGATGATATATATCATTAGGGAAATGAAAATTAAAACCACAGTGAGATAACACTTCATAACCACCAGAATGGTGAGTTAGTCGGCTAGGGTTGCCATAACAAAATATCACAGACTGGGTGGCTTAAACAACAGAAATTTACTTCTCACAGTTCTGGAGACTGGAAGTTCAAGATTAAGGTGCCTGCAGATTTGGTTTCTCCTGAAGCCTCTTTTCCTTGGCTTGCAGATGGTAGCCTTCTCACTTTCTCTCTCGTATGTCCTGATCTTTTCTTTCTAGGACACCAGTCAGATTGGAGTAGGACATACCCTAAATAGCCTGATTTTAAATTAACACCCTCCTTAAAGGACTTTTTTCCAAATATAGTTACATTCTGACGTACTGGAGGGTTAGTGCTTCAACATATGAATTTGGGGGGCAAGGACACAATTCACTCCATGATGTGGTAGGCATAGCCATGGACTTCTGTAATAAAAGGGAATAAATTACTGACATGCTGCAACATGGATGAGCTTCAAAAACATTATACTAAAGAAAAGAAGTCAGATACAAAGACTACATATGAGGTGATTCTATTTGTACAGAATGTCCAGAAAAGGCAAATCTGTAGAGACAAAGTAAATTAGTGGTTGCCCAGCACTGGAGTGGGAAGAGATGGTAAGTGAACATGAGGGTTATTTTCAGAGTGATAGAAATGTTCTAAAATTGTTTGTTATGATGGTAGAACAACTTTGTAAATTTACTAGAAATTGTTAACTTGTACGATCATAAGTGAATTTTCTGATTTGTATATTACACCTCAGTGAAAATTTTAAGCATAGTAGTTGAACATCATTCCAAGTATTTTTTCTCTGCTTATATAGAATGAAAGCAATAGAAAACCTTTCAAAATGTGTTCATATGAATGCTACTACTTTTAGTTTAAAAAAAAAAAAAAAACTTTTGCTGGCTGCAGTGGCTCACACCTGTAATCTTAGCACTTTGGGGACCAGAGGTGGGGGGATTACTTAAGCTCAGAAATTACAGACTAGCCTCAGCAACATAGCGAGACCTCGTATCTACTAACAATAAAAATTAAAAAAAAAAAATTAGCCAGGCATGGTGGCATGTGCTTGTACTCCCAGCTTGGTAGACTGAGGTGGGAGGATCGCTTGAGCCTAGAAGGTCAAGGCTGCAGTGAGCTGTGACCGTGTCACTGCACTCCAGCCTGGGCAACAAAGTGAGACCTTGTCCAAAAAAAATAAAAAATAAAAACTGTTTTGCTGGATTTTAACAGAAGAAAAGTAAATTGAAGGGAAACTAGAGGAATTGTTAAGCTTTAAATCTTTCATTTCAAGGGATTTTATTTCTTAAAAGAACCCTCCTAGATTACGAAAGGAGATGAAGAAAAACATGATGCAGTTAGAATCGTTGTGCTTTAAACCCTCAGGTTTCAAATGGACTTCCTGGTATTAAAAATGAAAATACTGGCACTCTCATACTTCCTCTAACATTACAGCTCTGCATCTCTCAACTTAGTTTTGTTGTTACAGTAAACAAAACTAGTTATGTTTATGTTAGAAAACCCAAAAAAGATAATTTTTATTCAAGGTTATTTTCCAACTTCCACAGAAGGGGAACAAAGAATTCTGATAGTCATCTTAAAAATCAAAAGCTGTTCTGATCTTTTAGGATTCTGCAGAAAAAAAAAAAGCTGCACTTTTTTATAGAGGACAGTGTTCATAGAGTTCACCTGAAGTTCAGGTACATACATACATAAACTAGCCAAGCCTTCAGATTTATTTTAATCATCTCAAACATATTTCACAATTTTTGACAAACATAAAGGTTTACATTTCAGATGAGTCAGACAGTTTGACAGCACCAGAGCCTTAATTTCTTTAGCTGAATGGAAGGAAAGGAGACAGAGAAATATGGTAGTAGGTAAACCTAGAGCATTGTCAAGTTTTATATTACTGGAAACCTCATCTGAATCTGAGGTTAGTAAATACAACCTGTATAAGTCTGTTTTCATGCTGCTGGGCAATTTACAAAAGAAAGAGGTTTAATTGGACTTACAGTTCCACATGGCTGAGGAAGCCTCACAATCATGGCAGAAAGCAAGGAGGAGCAGGTCACATCTTATGTGGATGGCAGCAGGCAAAGAGAGAGCTGTGCAGGGGAACACCCATTTTAAAACCATCAGATCTCATGCAACTCATTCACTATCACAAGAACAGCACAGGAAAGACCTGCCCCCATGATTCAATCACCTCCCACCGGGTGCCTCTCAAAACATGTGGGAATTTAAGATGGAGATTAGGGCGGGGCCACAGCCAAACTGTATCATTCTGCCCCGGGCCATTCCCAAATCTCATGTCCTCATATTTCAAAACCAGTCATGCCTTCCCATCAGTCCCCCGAAGTCTCAGCTCATTTCAGCTTTAACCCAGAAGTCCAAGTTTAAAGTCCCATCTGGACAACGCTGGTCCCTTCCACCTATGAGTCTGTAAAATCAAAAGCAAGTTAATTACTTCCTAGATACACTGGGGAAACAGGCATTAGGTAAATACAGCCATTTCAAATGGGAGAAATTGGCTAAAACAAAGGAGTACAGGCCCCATGCAAGTCTGAAATCCAGCAGAGCAGTCAAATCTTAAAGTTCCAAAATGATCTTCTTTAACTCCACATCTTGCATCCAGGTCACACTGATGCACGAGGTGGGTTCCCGTGGTCTTGGGCAGCTCCACCCCTATGGCTTTGCAGGATACAGCCTGCCTCCTAGCTGCTTTCATGTGCTGGCATTGAGTGCCTGTGGCTTTTCCAGGTGCATGGTGCAAGCTGTTGGTAGATCTACCATTCTGGGGTTTGGAGGACAGTAGCCCACTTGTCACAGCTCCACTAGGCAGTGCCTCAGTAGGGACTCTTTGTGGGGGCTCCAACCCCACATTTCCCTTCTGCACCACCCTAGCAGAGGTTCTCCATGAGGGCCCCACCCCTGCAGCAAACTTTTGCCTGAGCATCCAGGCATTTCCATACATCTTCTGAAACCTAGGCAGAGGTTCCCAAACCTCAATTCTTGACTTCTGTGCACCCACAGACCCAATACCACATAGAAACTGCCAAGGCTTGGGGCTTGCACCCTCTGAAGCCATGGCCTGAGCTCTATGTTGGCCCCTTTCAACCATGGCTGGAGCAACTGGAACACATGCCACCAAGTCCCTCAACTGCACACAGCAGGAGACTCTGGACCTAGCCCACAAAACCACTTTTTACTCCTGGGCCTCCATGCCTGTGATGGGAGGGGCTGCCATGAAGGTCTCTGACATGGCCGGAAGAGATTTCCCCCATGGTCTTGGGGATTAACATTAGGCTGTTTGCTACGTATGCAAATTTCTACAACCGGCTTGATTTTCTCCCTAGAAAAAAATTTTTTTCCTATTGCATAGTCAGGCTGCAAATTTTCCAAACTTTTATGCTCTGCTTCCCTTATTAAACTGAACACCTTTAACGGCACCCAACTCACCTCTTGAATTCTTTGCTGCTTAGAAATTTTTTCTGCCGGATACCCTAAATCATCTCTCTCGAGTTGAAAGTTCCACAAATCTTTAAGGCAGTGGCAAAATGCGGCCAGTCTCTTTGCTAAAATATAGCAAGAGTCACCTTTGATCCAGTTCCCAACAAGTTCCTTATCTCCATCTGAGACCACCTCAGCCTGGACCTTATTGTTCATATCACTATTGGCATTTTTCTTAAAGCCATTCAACAAGTCTCTAGGAAGCTCCAAACTTTCCCACATTTTCCTGTCTTCTTCTGAGCTCTCCAAACTCTTCCAACCTCTGCCTGTTACCCAGTTCAAAAGTTGCTTCCACATTTTTGGATACCTTTTCAGCAACTCCACTGGTACCAATTTACTGTATTAGTCCGTGTTCATGCTGTTGATAAATACATACCCAAGACTGGGTAATTTACAAAAGGAAGAGGTTTAATTGGACTTACAGTTCCACATGGCTGGGGCAGCCTCACAATCATGGCAGAAAGCAAGGAGGAGCAGGTCACATCTTATGTAAATAGAGGCAGGCAAAGAGAGAGCTGTGCAGGGGAACGCCCCTTTTTAAAACCATCAGATCTCATGAAACTCATTCACTATCACGAGAACAGCATGGGAAGGACCTGACCCCATGATTCAATCACCTCCCACCGGGTCCCTCCCAAAATACGTGGGAAGTCAAGATGGAGATCTGGTCAGGGACAAAGCCAAACCATACAACAACCTTTCTTTAGACAGCCAGGTCATAAATATACTGTAACCCCTAGATCCTAGTATCAGAAAAAAAAAAAAAAAAGAGTGATTTTATCATCTTACGGTTTTTGCAAAAGGTTCTCTAGAAGGCAATGTTCCTAGAGTTTGTTCATGTTTATAAAAGCTGTTGGTGGACCTAAAACTTCAACTACATCTCGGTATAGGTTTCTCTTTAGAATATTATCATTTGGTATTACATGTTGCTGTGGAAAAAAACTGAGGACAGTCTATGTTTTTTTTTTTTTTCTTCTTCTTCTTCTTCTATAGATCAATGGTTCTTAAAAGTATGACCCCTGGATTAGCAACATCAATACCACCTGAGAATTTGTTAATATGCAAATTCTCAAGTCCATTTTATAGCTACAGAATTAGAAATTCCGAGTATAAAGTTGAGTAGGCTGTTTTAACAATACATCCAGGTACTTCTCATTCACACTAAAGTGTGATAAATAATTAAATATTTACCTTTTCTGCCTGAGTGCTTGAAGAAGTTTTGCCTTGAAATTCAATAACCTAATCCAGGATATAACTGAGAGCTCTTTATCAAAATTTTCTATATTAATCTTTCAATGTGTACTCTAGCTGGCAAAGGATGCAGAGTGAACAAATGAATCACTTGGCTTTTATGACTGGATGACCATACATTTTCCCAACATGTTTATTACTAGTGCCTCCTTTTACTCTCAACATTGTTCTAGTTGGATTGATCAATTATATGGTCACCCTACTTATGACCAGTGATTCCAGTGATTTTCAAAATATGTATGGCTGATCAACATGCTGGGGGATTCTGTGGAAGCCCTGATAAGAGAATTAGAGGAGAGTTCCACAGCATTTTGGGGCAAAATCATGCCTGATTTGAAAATTAATTACCCTCATTTTGAGAGATAGCTTTTGGCTTGCTATTGGGCCATAGTAGAGACTGAACACCTACTTGACTGTAGGGCAGTAGGACAATCAAGTCAGTTCCCCACATGAATTTGATGTTAACGTCATGCATAGGAATGCTACATTTTCTAGAATTTGACATTTTCAGCAATTACGAATTACTATATTTTGTAAATGGAAACACCACTACTAAAAACAGAATACTATAAATAGAATGATGTCTTTTGTTTCCAAAGTTGATATACTAGAGAAATCCAAAAATAATAATAAAAGCGAGATATTTTGTGGCAAAGTTATCTTGGGGTAAGCACTGCAGCTGCAAGTGCCACCAGCAAGTATTCTTAGGGCAAATGGGAAAAAGGTTAAGGACAGTTTGGAGGTTAAAGACAAGATTGGGTTGGTTAGATCAGATCTCTTTCACTGTCATAATTTTCTTAGTGTGATAACTTTTGCAATGGCAGTTTCGCTAACTTAAATTTACATCCCTGAGGCATTACCCTTATAATTCCATTTCATGAATATTCCCCCAGCTTTTTACCAGTAAAACCTAATTCTGTTTGGTAACTTTTTTGCTATATAGGCCCTCTTGTCACAAGTTTGACTTTGTAAATGGCCCTTGGGCTCTGGGAAGAAAGCAACTGTTGGGCCATGTGGTTGTATCTTTAGTTTTGTAAGGAATTGCCAAAATGTTTTATAGTGTGGCTATATCTTTTCACATTTCCAGCAGCAATGTATGAGTGATCCAGTTGCTTAGCACCGTAATCAGAATTTAGTGTTGCTACTATTTTTTTAGCTTTTCTGATAGATGTGTAGTGATATGTTATTCTGGTTTTGAAGCAGTGTCATTGTCTGGGGTAAATCCTTGAGGTTTGTTGTCTCATGTCAAGGGAATCAAGGACATGGACACACAAGTAGTGAATTTAAGAGTGGAAGTTTGATAGGTGAAAGAAAGAGAACAGAGAATAGCTCTCTCTCCTGCAGAGAGAGAGGGGTGCCCAGGTGGGTCTTCTGGTTCCGTGGTGAAGTGCATGGGGTTTTAGAGACTGGCTTGAGGAGGCAGTATCTGATTCACATAGGGCCCAAAGATTGGCTGGACCAGGTGTGCCATTTACATAGCATGCGAGGAAGGTGGCCACCCCACCCTCATCTCTTATTATGCAAATAGGGTCTCTTCCTGGCTGGTGTCATGTTGTCTGTCCCTTACTGTACACATGGTTGGCAAAGAAAAGGGGAGATGGAGGTGCCATGTTGAACATGCCTGGCCCACAGGTAGCCTTTTCCTATTGGCACAGCTGCTGGCATTCACCCATGCAAGCTTCCAGCTTGCTTATCTATGTCTGAAGCTCAATTTTATAGGCTGCTCTTTATTAGAAAAGAAATTATTTGGGGGCTGCTTTTCACTGAAAGGAAAACCTTATCAAGGACTTCTTTACCCTCACTATCTGCCTAAATAATTTCTTTTTAACTCTTATATCAGTTTTAATTTCTATTTCCCTAGTGGCTAATAGTGTCAAATATCTTTTCATGTGCTTACCTATTATCTGCATGTCCTATTAAGAGATGTATCTGCATGTCTTTTGCCTATTTTCTAAATGAATTATTTATTTTATTAGTGTGGAGTTTTTGAGAGTTCTTATTACAGATACTAGTTCTTTACTGAATATGTGGTTTGCAAATGTTTTTGATCAGCCTGTAGTTTATCTTTTAACCCTCTTCACATGGGCTTTCACGAAGCAAATTTTGATGGAGTCAACCTTATCAATTTTCCCTTTTTTAAATTATGCTTTAGTGACAATTCTTTAAAAATGCCTAACTTTAGACCCTGAAGATTTTCATTTAATTTTACATCAACATGGTCTTTGAGATTGAAGCAAATTTGACGGATTTTCAATGTGAAAATAAAATATAAAGACCATTTTTAGAGTTATTTCTAAACAGAACTAACATCAGAATCATTTGAATCATAAAAATAATCTATTTCAGAAAAATCGGATTCATCAAATGAATCTTCAGCCACAAAAGTTCAAATATAGGCAACCTTGATGCCTGTTGCTGTGTGGGCCACTCAGAAAGTTCACTGGAACATGCTATGATATCACCAGAGATATTCAAACCACAAACCAGGAAAACACATTAGATTTTAACTGCCATCCTCATTCCACCATCTAAGAGGTTTTGAGATCAAATCTAGAACTCTCTCACATGACTGCCTTATGGACTTAGAAGCTGATTTATCATTTTTTTCCAGTGATTAACCTTTAGTTTTTTTGTGTCCATAGAAATGACTCTACTTAAATACCTGTTTGCTTGCACCATATAGAGGCCTAACCTTGTTGGGAACCCACCTGCAACACTGCCACCTGAAATGATATACAATTCTCTAACTCAATTGACCTGAGTTTAACTGAAATCAGGACTAAGAGATTGGCTCCATAAGATATGGGACTGTGAACTCAGCTTTTAATATATGAAACTTTCTGAAATAAAGTTCAAAGGGAGGACTGTAAGTGACTAGAATATGCCACTTTGGCATAAGGATTATTTTGAGCTGAAGACAAATGGGAAAAAGCAAATATAAAAGGAGTTCTGTGTTCTCCCACTATTTGCTTAAAAGCAGGACATAAATTCACCAATGTGTCCCTACTCCCCTTTCTACCAGGAAGGACAACCCCTTACCAGCCTAGGGATCAGTGCCAGAGGAACCTAGGTAATGAGCTTTATTAACTAGTCTGTATCTACCATTTCTTTGCCTTTCCATAATTTGCCACCCTTCGAGACTCAAAGTCTTTTTTCTTTTGTCTTGTCACTTCTCTAAATTTGCTGTTGTTTGTTGAAGATGCTACATAAGTTGGAATTCAAAGCCACCTGTGAGATGTACTCATTTTTGTGAGTATCTCCCACATATTATGTACCTTATGTACCACATAAAGTACACGTTACTAAACTTTGTTTGTTTAAAATGAACAAAGCCACAGACTGGATGAAACTATTTGCAGAATACATATCTGATAAATGACATGGATCCAAAATATACAAAAAACTCTTCAAACTCACAATAAGTAAACAAACAACCCAACTTTAAAATGGACAAAATATCTGTATAGATGGCAAATTCACCAAAGAAGATATGCAAATAGCAAATAAGATATAAAATAGGAAAATAAGCCTATGAAAACATGCTCAACATTATATGCCATTAAAGAATTGAAAATCAAAACAAGATACTTCTACACACCTATCAGAATGGCTAAAATCCAAAACACTGAGAACACCAAATGCTGGTGAGCATGTGGAGCAATTGGAACCCTCATTCACTGTTCAGAAGAATGTAAAATTTTATAGCACTTTGGAAGATAACTGTGGTAGTTTCTTACAAAGCTAAACATAGGCTTACCATATGATAGAGAAATCCTGCTCCTAGGCATTTACCCAAATGAACTGAAAACTTGTGTTTACACAAAAACCTCCATAAGAATGTTTATAGCAGCTTTATTCATAATTACCAAAAGTTAGAAGCAACTAAGATGTTCTTCAGTGGGTGAATGTGTAAACAAACTATGGTACATCTATACAATAGCATATTTCTCAGTGATAAAAAGAAATGAGACTGCGTGCAGTGACTCACATCTGTAATCCCAGAACTTTGGGAGGCCAAGGCAGGAGGATCGCTTGAATCCAGGAGTTTGAGACCACCCCTGGCAACATAGTGAGACTCTCGTCTCTATAAAAACAGAAAAGAAAAGAAAAAAGAGAAATGAAATATCAAGCTAGGAAAAGACATGAAGGAATGTATATTGCTAAGTGAAAAAGAGCAGTATGAAAAAGCTACATCCTGTATGATCTCAACTATATGACAGGTTGGGAGAGATGAAACTTAGAAATTATAAAAATTCAGTGGGCCAAGATTTTAGGGTAGGGGGAAAGATGAATAGGTGGAGCACAAGGCATTTTTAAGGCAGAGAAATTCTTTTGTATGATATGGTAATGGTGGATATATGACATTCCACATTTGTCAAAATCCATATAACTATACAATGCAAAGAGTGAATCCTAATGTAAACTATGGATTTTGGTTAATAATTATGTATCAATATTGATTAGTTAATCATAATATTATGTGCAGCCCTAATGCCAGATGTTAATAATAGAAGAAACTAGGGGTGGGGCAGGGAGGGAATGGGGATTTATGGAAACTCTACTTTCTTTTTTATTATTATTTTTAAATTTATTTTTGATTTTTGTGGTACATGGTAGATGTATATTTATGGAATACATGAGATATTTTGATACAGACGTACAATGTGTAAGAATCAAATTGGGTAAATATGGTATCCATCACTTTAAGTATTTATCCTTTTGTTATTTTACAAACAGTCCAATTTTACCATTTTAGATATGCTAAAGTGTACCATAAATTATTATTGACTGTAGTTGCTCTGTTGTGCTATCAAATGCTAGATCTTATTCATCCTAACTATATTTTTATACCCATTAATCATCCCCAGGTTGAATAGGAGGGATGAGAGAAGGCACCCTTGTCTTATGCCAGTTATCAAGAGAAATGCTTCCAGCTTTTGCCCATTCAGTACAATGCTGGGTGTGGTTTTCTCACAGATAGCTCTTATTATTTTGAGGTATGTTCCAACAATACCTAGTTTATTGAGGGTTTTTAACATGAAGCGTTTTTGAATTTTTTAAAAAGCCTTTTCTGTGTCTATTGAGACAATCATGTGGTTTTTTGTGTTTAGTTCTGTTTATGTGATGAATCACATTTCTTTATTTGCATATGTTGAACCAACGTTGCAAATCTGGGGATGAAGCCTACTGGATTGTGGATGATTAGCTTTTTGATATGCTGCTATATTTGGTTTGCAATTATTTTGGTGAGGATTTTTGCACCAGTGCTTACTAAGGATATTGAACTGAAGTTTTTTGTGTATGTGTTTGTCTGTGAGGTTTTGGTATCAGGGTGATGCTGGCCTCATAAAATGCATTGGGGAGGAGTCCCTTCTCTTCAAATTTTTGGAATAGTTTCAGTAGGAATGGTACTAGCTTGTCTTTGTACATCTGGTAGAATTTGGCTGGGAATCCATCAGGTACTAAGCTTTTTTGGGTTGATAGTGTATTCATTATTGATGTAATTTCAGAGCTAGATATTGGTCATTCAGGGAATCAACTTCTTCCTGGTTCAGTCTTGGGAGGATATATGTGTCCAGAAATGGATCCATCTCTTTTAGGTTTTCTAGTTTGTGTGCATAGAGGTGTTCATAGTAGTTTCTGATGGTTATTTTTTATTTTATGGGGTCAGTGGTAACATTCCCTTCATCATTTCTAATTGTGTTTATTTGCATCTTCTCTATTTTCTTTATTAGTTTAGCTAGCAGCCTTATTATTTTTTTTCAAAAAACCAACTCCTGCATTAGTTGAACTTTTGAATGAATTCTCTTCTCTTTCAGAGATGCCAGTAATTCATAGATTAGACCTCTTTACATAATTCCATACTTCTCACAGGTTTTGTTCATTTCTTTTTATTCTTTTCTTAAATTTTATTTTTTTGACTGTCTTATTTCAGTGAGCCCATCTTCAAGTTCTAAGATCATGTTTTGTGTCTTGATTCCCTTCAGTTTAGCTCTGATTTTGCTAGCTTTGGTGTTAATTTGTTCTTGCTTTGTGAAGTTAAGTTGTTAATTTGAGATCTCGTAACTTTTTGATGTGGGCATTTAGTGCTATGAATTTCCTTCTTAACACTGCCTTAGCTGTGCCTCAGATATTCTCGTATCTTGTATCTTTGTTCTCATTAGTTTCAAAGAACTTATTGATTTCTGCCTTAATTTCATTATTTACCCAAAAGTCATTCAGGAGCATGTTGTTTCATTTCTACGTAATTGCATGGTTTTGAGTGATTCTTAGTCTTTATTTCTATTTTTATTGCAGTGTTGTCTGAGAGGGTGTTTGGTATGATGTTTGTTCTTTTGCATTTCTGAGGATTGTTTTATGTTCAATTATGTAGTTGATTTTAAAGCATGTGACATGTGGTGATGAGAAGAATTTATACTCTGTTGTTTTTCATTGGAGAGTTCTATAGAGGTCTATCAGTTCCATTTGGTCCAATGTTGAGTTCAGGTCCTGAATATCTTTGTTAATTTTCTGCCTCAATGATCTGTCTAATACTGTCAGTGGAGTGTTGAAGTCTCCCACTACTATTGTGTGGAAGTCTATGTCTTTTTGTAGGTCTCTAAGAACTTGCTTTATGAATCTGGGTACTCCTGTGTTGGGTGCATACATATTTAGGATAGTTAGGTCTTCTTGTTGAATTGATCCCTTTACCATTATGTAATGGCCTTCCTTGTCTCTTTTGATCTTTGTTGGTTTAAAGTCTGTTTTGTCTGAAATTAGGATTGCAACTCCTGCTTTTTTCTGTATTCCATTTGCTTAGTAAATTTTTCCCCATCCCTTTATTTTGAACCTATGGGTGTCAATATGTATCCAATGGGTCTCTTGAAGACAGCATACCATTGGGTCTTACTTTTTTATCCAGCTTACTGCTCTGTGTCTTTAAGTGGGGCATTTAGTGCATTTACATTTAAGGTTGGTATTAATATGTGTGGATTGGATCCTGTTGTGTCGTTAGCTGGTTATTACACTGGATTATTCATGTGGTTGCTTTATAGTGTCACCAGTCTGTGTATTTAAATGTGTTTCTGTATTAGCTGGTAGCAGTATTTCCTTTCAATATTTAGTGATCCCTTCAAGATCTCTTGTAAGGTGGATCCCTCAACATTTGCTTATCTGAAAAAGATCTTATTTCTCCTTTGCTTAGGAAGCTTAGTTTGGCTAGATATGAAATTCCTAGTTGAATATATTTTTTTCTTTAAGAATGTTGAATATAGGCCCCTGATCTCTTCTGGTTTATAGGGTTTCAGCTGAAATGTCCACTGTCAGCCTGATGGGGTTTCCTTTGTAGGTGACCTACCCTTTCTCTCTAGCTGCCTTCAACATTCTTTCTTTCATTTCAACCTTGGAAAATCTGACAACTACGTGTCTCGGGGATGATCTTGTGTAAAATCTTGCAGGAGTTCTTTGTATTTTCTGAATTTGACTGTTGGCCTCTCTAGCAAGGTTGGGGAAGTTTTCATGGAAGATCTCCTAAAATATGTTTTCCAAGTTGCTTGCTTTCTCCCCCTCCCTTTCAGAGGTGCCAGTGATGAAAAGATTTGGCCTCTTTACATAATTTCATACTTCTTGGAGGTTTTGAAGATCCATTTTTATTGACTGCCTTATTTCAGAGATCCAGTTTTCAAGTTCTGAGATTCTTTCCTCAGCTTGGTTTATTCTGCTGTTAATACTTGTGACTGCATTGTGAAATTCTTGTATTTGTGTTATTTGGCTCTGTCAGATCCATTAGGTTCTTTTCTATACCAGCTATTTTGTCCTTCAGTTCCTGTATTATTTTATTGTGATTCTTAGTTTACTTGGATTGGGTTTTACCATTCTCCTGAATCTCGATGATCTTCATTCCTATCCATATTCTGAATTCTCTTTCTATCATTTCAGCCAGCTTAGCTTGGTCAAGAACTTTTGTTGGTGAATTGGTGCAGTTGTTTGAAGGACATATGACACTCTGGCCATGAGAGTTACTGGAGTTCTTGTGTTGGTTCTTTCTCATCTCTGCATGTGGGTGTTCCTTTAACTGCAGTGTAGATTGAGTCAATAGACTTCTTTTCTGGATGTTTTCACAGAGCCAAGACTTTGTGCAGGCTCTTTATTTGAAGCTGACTTCTTGTCTTTGGTTTCAGATTGGAGTATGTAAGCGAGGTATTTGGGGTGTTGAAGTTTTGGATTGTGATCCAGTAGGTGGCACTTACATGTATTGGTTAGTTGATAGGCTCTTGCTCAGTTATTTGGCTCCCCAAGAAACCTCCAAGAAGTATGGAATTATGTAAAGAAGCCAAATCTATGAATCACAACTGCACTCCTCACTGTTTCCTCACAGTTGCAGCCATGTTCTCTCTCAATGATCTGAAAGAGTGGGTTCCTCTCCCCCTTGAGTGCTGGCTGTAGATCACAGCTTGGCATTCCTGAGCTGCCCACTGAAGCTCTAGGGCAATCTCAGTGTTTATGCTCCTTCCCCAACTTGGAGGCAGCAGAGGAAGGGTTCTTAGTAGCAGTTATGGCCAAGGGTATTTTGCTTGTCTCCTGGGGGCTCCACCCCAGAAATACATAGGTCAGCAATTGCTCAGTGCAATCAGCCCAGGATGGAAGGTCTGCGCTGTGGGCCCACGCTGGGGACTTCCTGTCTGGTGATGAGCAGGGAGGTTGGATGGGACCTGTGGGAGATAGACTGGCCTCCTCTTCTTGGGTCTACTGCAGCTTGTTGGAGGTGTGGATAAGGCCTTAGGGTCTTTGCTCCTTTGTTAGCATGAGGGTAGCAAGGGCAGTTCCACTGCAGAGGCAGTGACAGAAAGGCCTTCAGTTTTCCGTGGGGGCTTTGTTCAGGGAGTTGCAGAGCTGCTACTGTCTTGATAGCTCTGGCAGTGGATGGCTGGAGGCCCAGGCCTGGAGGACCTGCCCAGTGAGGAGATATGGAAATGGGCATCCACATAACCATCTGGCCACTTTTTTGTAGGGCTGCTGCAGTATACTGGGAGTCCACTCCAGTCCCTAGTCACCCTGATTTTCCAGTACATGGAGGTATCAACAGTGAAGGCTGTGAAACAGCAAATATGGTGGCCTGCCCCTCCCTTTGGGAGCTTTGTCCTAGGGAGGTACAGACCTGTTGCCAGCCTAAATGTACCTCTAGGATGTGGCTGGAGACTCCAGTTGGGAGTTCCCACCCAGTGAGGAGAAACAGGATTGGGGACCCACTTTAAAAAGCAGTCTGGTCACATTTTTGTAGGGCAGCTGTGCTGTGCTTGGGGTCTGCTACTGCCCCTGGTCACCTCAGATTCTCCTAAGCCTGAAGGCCAGAATGGTTAAGAAACCCAAACAGGAAAGATGGCAACCTGGCACTCCCTTTGGGAACTGCATTCAGGGAGGCTTTAAATCTGTCAGCTGGAGAGCACTGGCGAGGGTAGCTGGAAACCCTGGTTGGGAGGTCCCACTTAGTGAGGAGGAATGGGATTGGAGACCTGCTTTAAAAAGCAGTCTGGCCATGTTTTTGTAGAGCAGCTATGCTCTGATGGGGGACCACTTTCATCCCCCAGGTGGCTTGGACTCTCTAAACCCTGAAGTCTGGAATGGCTAATTGTCTAAAGAGCAAAGATGGCAGCCCACCTCTGCCTCTGGGAGCTCCATCCCAGGGAGGTTTTAAATCTCTGTCAGCCAGAAACCACCAGTAGGGGTGGCTCAAGACCCTGGTTGGAGGTCCTGCCCAGTGAGGAAGAATGGGATTGGGACACGTTTAAAAAACTATCTGGCCATGTTTTTGTAGCACAGCTATGCTGGGCTGGGGAATCAATTCAGCCCCCAGTTGGCTTGGACTCTCCAAAGCCCAAAGGCTGGAACCACTAAGTTGGCCAAATGGCAAAGATGGCAGGCTACCCCTCCCGCTAGGAGCTCTGTCTCAGTGAAGTGCAACACTGCTATCAGTGGCTGGTTGGAGTTCCAATCTAGTGGGTCTTCTCCTATGAGGTACCTGCAGACTGTTGCTGCTTAGCCCCCTGTATTCAACCATTTTCCTAGGGATATGTACAGGGGTCTAACCTCCCACTTTGCTGGAGTTGCAGTTACTTTTGCTGTGAATCCTGGAAAGCCCAGGTATCCAAGGCTCCCAGATATCTTCATGTGCCTGAGTGGCTGCTCTGCCAAGACTCCACATAGCTCTGTGTGTCAGACTGAAGGCCCTGGTGGAGACAGTTCAACCCAAGGGTTGTAAAGATCCAAGGGAGAAGTGTGGGTTCCCAGGGTTGCACATTTACTCACTGCTTTCCTGAGTTGGAGAGGGTCCCCTGGCTCTGTATCTCTCCCAGGTGGGCCATCATCCTGCCTTGCTCCATGGGTTGAGTTGTTTCCTTGATTAGTCCTGATGCATATACCTGGATGTTTTAGTTCAAGGTACTGTATTTATTTGCCTTTTCCATTCTTCTCTGTATTAGTTTGTTTTCATGCCGCTGATAAAGACATATCCGAGACTGGGAAGAAAAAGAGGTTTAATTGGACTTACAGTTCCACATGACTGGGGAGGCCTCAGAATCATGGAGGGAGGTGAAAGGCACTTCTTACCTGGAGGTGGCAAGAGAAAAACGAGGAGGAAGCGAAAGCAGAAGCCTCTGATAAACCCATCAGTTTTCATGAGACTTATTCACTATCATGAGAATTGCACAGGAAAGATTGGCTCCTGTGATTCAATTACTTCCCCCTGGGTCCCTCCCACAACACGTGGGAATTCTGGGAGATACAATTCAAGTTGAGATTTGAATGAGGACACAGCCAAACCATATCACTCTCCATGAGAGCCACACACACCAGCTGCTTCTAGTCAGCCATCTTGATCACCCCCTTGTAGTTTTCAAAGTAGAGATCTTTCACTTCTTTGGTCAAGTTAATTCGTAAGTATTTCATTTCATTTGTAGCTATTGTAAGTGAGATTAGTTTCCTGATTTCTTTTTCAGATGGTTTACTTTTGATATATAGAACTGCTACCAATTTTTATATGTTGATTTTGTATCCTGCAACTTTACTGAATTTGTCTGTTAGTTTTAATAGTTTCTTGGTGGAGTCTTTAGGTCTTTCCAAATATAAGATCATACCACCTACAAACAAGAATAATTTGTTTTCTCCCTTTCCAATTTGGATGTCCTTTATTTCTTTATCTTGTCTAATTGCTCTAGCTAGGACTTCCAGTACTATGTTGAATAACAGTCGTGACAGTGGGTATCCTTGTTATGTTCCAAATCTCAGAGGAAAGGTTTTCAGTTTTTCCTCATTCAGTATGATACTAGCTGTGAGTTTGTCATATATGGCTTTTGTTGTGCTGAGTTATGTTTGTTCTATATTCAATTTTTTGAAGGTTTTTAGCTTCTTAATTTTTTTATCTTCTTGATTTCTTCATTGACCTACTGGTCATTCAAGTGCATTAATATCCATGTGTTTGAATATTTTCCAAAATTGCTCTTGTTATTGCTTTCTAGTTTAAAGATCATTTGGTTTTCGTCCTTCATGCTGTTGATAAGATGTATCACATTGATTAATTTGCATTTGTTGAACCATCCTTGCATCCGTGGGATAAATCCCATTTGGTCACAAAAAATGATCTTTTAAATGTGTTGTTTAATTCAGTTTGCTAGTACTTGGTTAAGGATTTTTGCATCAATGTTCATGAGGGATATTGGCCTGTAGTTTTCTCTTTTTGATGTGTCTTTGTCTAATTTTGGTATCAGGGTAATACTAGCCTCATAGAATAAGTTTATAAGTATTTACTCCTCACCTATTTTTTTGGAATAGTTTGAATAGCACTTCTATTCATTCTTCTTTAAATGTTTGGTAAAATTCAGCAGAAAACCCAGCAGGGCCCAGGCTTTCCTTTGCTGGGAGACTTTATTACAGCTTTGATCTTGTTACTTGTTATTGCTCTGTTCAGGTTTTGAATTTTTTCATAGTTAAATCTTGGTAGGCTGTAGTATCAAGGAATTTATACATTTCTTCTCGGTTTTTCCAATATATTGGTTTTTCCAATTTATTAGAGGCTACTGCTCCCAATATACACTTGAATGACCCCAATTATTAGAGGCTATTGTTCCCAATAGCCTCTAATAATCCTCCTAATTTCTGTGGTATTAGTTTTAATGCCCCTTTTTCCATTTCTAATTTCATTTATTTAGATCTTCTTTCTCTCTCTTTTTAAGTCTGACTAAAGGTTTGACTTTCTCTTTTTAAAACACCAACTTTACATTTTGTGGATCTTTTGTATTTTTTGTTTCAATTTTATTTGGTTGTTTTTATCTTTATTATATTTTCTCTACTAATTTTGGGTTTAGTTTACTCTTGCTTTTCTAGTTCTTTAAGATAAACCATTTTTTTTTAATTTGAAGTTTTCCTACTTTTTTGATGTGGGCACTTATAGCTATGAACTTTCCACTTAGTACTGCTTTTCCTATATCCCATAGGTTTTGGTACATTATGTTTCCATTATTATTTGTTTCAATAAATGTTTAAATTTTCTTCTTAATTTCTTCATTGACCTCCTTGTCATTCAAGTGTATATTGTTTAATTTCTGTGTGTTTGTATAGTTTCCAAAATTCTTCTTGTTATTAATTGCTAGTTTAATTCCATTGTGGTCAGATAATATACTTGATATAATTTCAATTTTTTTGATATTTAAAGACTTGTTTAGTGGCCTAACATATAGCCTATCATTGATAATTATCCATGTGCTTAGAAGAATGTGTATTTTGCAGCCATATGATGAACTGTTCTGTAGATGCTTATTAGGTCCCTTTGGCCTGCAGTGCAGATTAAGTCTGATGTTCCTCTTTTCATTTTCTTTCTGGTTGATCTGTCCAATGCTGAAAGTGGGGTGTTTAACTCTCCAGCTATTATTGTATTGAAGTCTATATCTCTCTCTATTGCTAACAATATTTGCTTTATATATCTAGTGCTCCATTATTGGGTGCGTATGTAGTTTCAATTGTTATATCCTCTTGCTGAATTGACCCTTTTATCATTTTATAATTACCTTCTTGGTCTCTTTTCATAGTTTTTGTCTTGAAATGTATTTTGTCTGATGTAAGTCTAGCTACTCCTTCTCTTTTTTGGTTTTCACTTGCATGGTATATCTTTTTCCATTGCTTTATATTCAGTCTATGTATGTTTTTATAGGTAAAATGTGTTTCTTGCAGGCGACATATCCTAGGTCTTGGTTGTTTTTATTTTTTTACTTTTTTGTTGTTGTTTTTTGTTTTTTAATCAATTCAGTCACTCTATCTCTTCTGATTGGAGAGTTTAGTCCAGTTACATTCAATGTTATTATCGATAAGAACTTACTACTGCCATCTTGTTACTTGTTTTCTGGTTTGTGGCCTGCTCTTCCTTCTTTCCTTTCTCCCTGTCTTCCTTTTACTGAAGGTGATTTTCTCTGGTGGTGTGCAATGATGCTTGCAAATATCTCATAATCTATTATTTTAAACTAATGACAACTCAACACTAATTACATAAACAACAAAAAGAACTAACAAGCCAAGAGCATACTAATGAAAACTCAACACTTTAACTTCATCACCCAACTTTTTAACTTTTTGTTGTTTCTATTTATATCTTTTTGTACTGTCTATGTCTTAAAAAGTTATTTGACATGGTTTGGATTTATGTCCCTGCCCAATCTCATGTCAAATTGTAATCCCCAGTGTTGGAGGAGGGGCCAGGTGGGAGGTGATTAGATCATCGGGGCAGACTTCCCCATTTGGTGCTGTTCTTGTGATAGAGTTCTCATGAGATCTGGTTGTTTAAAAGTGTATGGCACCTCCCCAATTCTCTCTTCCTCCTGCTCCAAAGCCTGTGGAACTGTGAGCCAATTAAACCTCTTTTCTTTGTAAATTACCCAGTCCCAGGCATTTCTTTAGAGCCATGCAAGAATGGACTAATACATTATTTTAGTTATTATTTTTGATCAGTTTATCTTTTAGTCTTTCTATTGAAGATATGAGTAGTTTACACACCACGATTACAGTCATAACAGTCTGTGTTTTTCTGTGTATTTACTACTACCAGTGAGTTTTGTACCTTCAGAGGTTTCTTATTGCTCATTAACATCCTCTTCTTTTGGACTGAAGAACTTTAGCATTTCTTGTAGGACAGGCCTAGTGATGATGAAATCCTGCAGCTTTTGTTTGTCTGGGAAAGTCTTCATTTCTCCTTCATGTTTGAAAGATGTTTTTGCTGGATATACTATTCTGGAATAAAAGTTATTTTCCTTCAGCCCTTTAAATATGTCACACTACTTTCTGCTGGCCTATAAGGTTTTTGCCGAGAAGTCTGCTGCCAGACACATATTGGAGCTCCATTGTATATTATCTGTTTCTTTTCTCTTGTTGTTTTAGGTTTGTATTTTTACTCTTTTCTCTCCTCTCTTCAAGCAGAAGAAAGAAGTCTCTCCCAGAGCTGCCAGCATGACTGCTTGTGTTTGGAGGACGATGGCACAGGCATTCCCTTGACTGCCTTGGCTGCTGTCTCACTAGATCTCCTGCCCCCCAAGTCCGTTGGCTCTGAGCCCAACACAGCACCAGGACTTGTCCAGTAATTGCAGTTCTTTAAGCCTAGACTGCTTTTCAGGTTTATTTAGGACCCATAGCACTTTAGCCCATGGTGGCAAGACTTGCCAGAACTCAGGTTCCAAATACTGGGATGGATGATTTGCCTCTGGCATAGCTGGTCTAAATGCTGTCTATGTGGGCACCAGCAGATTTCTGCCCAATGTGACTTTCTGTGTGACAGGGAAGCACTAAGTTTCAATGCAAAGTCCCCACAATCACTGTGCTTTCCCTTCCCCAAGTGTAGATTTCCTCTCTGCATCATGTGGTCACTGCCAGGGGATGGAAGAAGGGTGGCATCAGCAGTTCAAGACTTTCTTTCCTATCTTCTTCAGTTCCTCTTTCCGTAATATGAAGTCAAACCAATTACTGTGCTCACTTACCTAATGTTTCATTTTTATGAAGGTGCTTTTTTGTGTGGATAGTTGTTCAGTTTGGTGTTCCTCTAGGGAGGACAATCAATGCAGGCTTTTGTTCAGCCATCTTGCTCTGGCTGACTTGGAAACTCTACTTTCTGTGCCACTTTCGTTAAAAAAATTATTTTTAGTTTCAATAGCTTTAGTAGTACAAGTGATTTTTGGTTACAAGGATGAATTGTATAGTGGTGAAATCTGTGATTTTAGTGTACACATGACCCAAATGGTGTACATTGTACCCAGTAGGTGGTTTTTCATCTCTTACTCCTCTCCTACCCTATCCCCTTCTGAGACTCCAATGTCCATTATACCACTCTGTATGCCTTTGCATACCCATAGCTTAGGTCCCACTTATAAGTGAGAAACGTATGGTATTTTATTTTCCATTCCTGAGTTGCTTCACTTAGGATAATCGTCTCCAGTTCTATCCAAGTTGCACAAAAGACTATTTTGTTCTTTTTAATGCCTGAGTAGTAGTATTCCGTTATATATCTATATCTGGATCATTTATCTCTCTCTCTATCTGTCTCTCCATATATATCTCACATTTTCTTTATCCACTCATGGATGGGTATTTAGGTTGATTCTGTATCTTTGCAATTGTGAAGTGGACCATGATAAACATATGAGTGTAGTTGTCTTTTTATATAATGACTTCTTTTCCTTTCAATAGATACCCAGTAGTGGTTTGTTTGGATCTACCTATTTAATAAATAGAAGAATTGAGTATTTCTTTTGGCCTAGAGCATAAAATAGTTACTGAGACACAAAGAGACTCAAGAAAGTTGAGGAACCTCTGATTTAGCTTCATGAAGGGCCAAAAATTTTGACAGAAAAGAAACTTTATACTCAATATTGTAGGTCAGATATTTGTTTTTGGGTAATGCAATATAGTGAACAAAAACAAGAAGAGGGAAGAGGAAAGGGAAGGGAAAGGAGGAAGTAGTAGAATAAGAATGGCCATTAACTGAGCACTTACTAAGTGCTGGCTTTGTGTTAAGTATTTTACCTACAATAATATTTTTCAATCCTAAGGCCTATGCCATCATAGTACATATTGGATTTTCTCTGTTTTCTCATTGGTAAAACAGCCATTACCCAAAGCTACCTTGGCAGCCCTGTGCCTCTTCCTGCCAGGCACCCCCTGGACTTCCCTACAAAATAGCAACTTAATGAGCCAAGCAGGGGGCCTTTATGACCTTGCTCCAGCACCATGGCTGATGTTTGTTATGCTTAATTATTGCTTGGCCTTCTTAATGTTAAATATTTAGCATTCCACCCTTGTTCAGTCCTCATAGCAACCTCTTTGGGGATGCCAATTCCAATAGCCCAAAATATATCTCGACCTTGCAGCTAATTTATATTTTTCTTGATGTGAGAGATAACCCTAAATATGGGGAGATCTTTCTCTGAAGTTTGATCAGCTGACATAAATTTCCCAATTTTTAAGGACACTACCTAATATTTTATTCAAATGTAAAACATCAACAAATATGTATTTTGCAAGAGGCAAATCTGTGTGTGTGTGTGTGTGTGTGTGTGTGTGTGTAATGTAATGTAATGCCTAGAGCAATCACTTTAAAAAGTTGCATAAAGAGATGTACTCACAAATAATATAGATAAAACAGAATTCTTAAGAAAAAAAAAGTTGACGTAATCCACAGGAAGGCAGAAAAAGACAAATAGAACATGCAGAAAAAAATAAAATGGCAGACATAAGTCCTAACATATCGGAATTACATTAAAAGTCAATGGGGCAGGCTTGGCATGGTGGCTCACTCCTGTAATCCCAGCACTTTGGGAGGCCGAGGCAGGCAGATCATGAAGTCAGGAGTTCAAGGCCAGCCTGACCAACATGGTGAAACCCCGTCTCTACCAAAAATACAAAAATTAGGCAGGCGTGGTTGTGGATATCTGTAATCCCAGCTACTCACGACACTGAGGCAGGAAAATCGCTTGAACCTGGGAGGCAGAGGTTGCAGTGAGCCGAGATCATGCCACTGTACTCTAGCCTGGGTGACAGAGTGAGACACTGTCTCAAAAAAAAAAAAAAGGAAAAAAAAAAAAGTCAATGGGGCTGGGTGCAGTGGCTCACACCTGTGATACCAACACTTTGGGAGGCTGAAGTGGAAGGATCACTTGAGGCCAGGGGTTTAAGACCAGCCTGGGAAACATAGCAAGACCTTAACTCTTTGAAAGAATAAAAAAATATAGCCAAGCGTGGTGGTATGTGCCTGTAACCCCAGCTACTCAGGAGGCTGAGGCAGAAAAATTGCTTGAGCCCAGGAGTTATAGGTTACAGTGAGCTATGATCATATGACTGCACTCCAGGATGCACTCCAGACCCTGTCTCAAAAAAAAAAAAAAAAAAAAAAAAAAAAAAAAAAAAGCCCATGGGTTAAATACCCCATATTAACAGGCTAAACAAGAAAAGTTACATGATCATATTAATCAAACCAGGAAAAAATTTGACAAAATTTAACACTCATAAATTTAACACTGATAAAAAAAAATTAACACTGAAAAAAAAAAAACTTTCAGGAAAACAGGACTAGAAGGGAACTGCTTCAAAATGATAAAGATCATCTACTAAAAACATACAGCTATTAATAAACTTAATGTTTATAGATTTTGGTGGAGGTGGTAAAAAGGGAATTACTATACACTGCTGGTGGGAATATAAATTAGTACAACCTTTATGGAAAACCGTATGAAGATTTCTAAAGAACTAAAAGTAGATCTACCATTTGATCCAGCAAAACCAAGATGGTGACAAGAGTAACCTCTTGTTGTCCTCTCTGCTACACTCTCACCAGTGCCATGACAGTTTACAAATGCCATGACAGTATCAGGAAGTTCTCTATATGGTCTAAAAAAGAGAAGCATGAATAATCCACCCTTTGTTTAGCATATAATAAAGAAATAAGCCTGGGCACAGTGGCTCACGCCTGTCATCCTAGCGCTTTGGGAGGCTGAGGCGGGTGGATCATGAGGCCAGGACATCGAGACCATCCTGGCCAACATGGTGAAACCCTGTCTCTACTAAAATACAAAAAAAAAAAAAAAAAATTAGCCGGGCGTGGTGGCAGGTGCCTATAGTCCCAGCTACTCGGGAGGCTGAGGCAGGAGAATGATGTGAACTCGGAAGGTGGAGCTTGCAGTGAGCCGAGATCATGCCACTTCTCTCCAGCCTGGGTGACAGAGCGAGACTCCGACTCAAAAAAAAAAAAAAAGGAAGACGGAAAGATAGAAAGATAGAAAGACAGAAAGAGAGAAAGACAGAAAGACAGAAAGAAAGACAGACAGACAGACAGACAGAAAGAAAGAAAGAAAGAAAGAAAGAACCATAAAAATGGGCACCCAGCAGCCCATTTTTATGCTATGTCTCCGGAGTAGCCATTCTTTTATTCCTCTACTTTCTTAATGAACTTGTTTTCACTTTACTCTATGGACTCACTCTAAATTCTTTCTTTCGTCAGACCCAGGAACCCTGTCTTGGGGTCTGACTTGGGACCCCTTTCTGGTAACATCTTTCTGGCAACCATGAAGGGAGGAAACTGAGGAGATCCCCAACCCAAAGGAAATAGACTGTGGCACTGATTGGTTGACTTTGGGTAAGCGGTGGTGAGGCAGGAAAATAGGGTCTGGAGACCAGGAACATAAGGCTGATTCACGCTTCAGCTATGACAGGAAATAACTACTCCATGAGGCATACACCGAATAAATGACTTTGTAACTTTACTTCATCCTCTCCATTTACATAGGGCATACCTGAAGTAACCAATGGAATCCTCTAGGGGGTTCATGATTGGATTTTCTCAATTCCCTTTTTTGTTGCTGTTGAGACAGGGTCTTGCTCTGCCACCCTAGGCTGGAGTGCAGTGGCTCGCTGCAACCTCTGCCTCCCAGGCCTGAGTGACCCTCCCACCTCAATCTCTCAAGTAGCTGGGACTACAGGTACACACCACCACACTTGGATAATTGTTGAATTATTTGTAAATACAGGTTTCTTTTTTTTTTTCTTCTTTTTTCATGTTGCCCAGGCTGGTCAATTCCTTTTAGACCTACACTTGGAGTAGTGTGATGTTGGCTAATCTTCTATTTTGGAGGAAAACCACTGTTTTTGATAGAATTAAGGAATTCTAGAATGCAAAGAAATTTTTAGGTAACCTAGGGCTCGCTCCTAAGATTTTCTCCTCATTTTGCTGATGAGGAGGGGTAGATAGCATGTAGTTGGATCTTGTTTTTTCATCCAATGTGACAATTTTTCCCTTCTGATTAAAAGGTTTACTCCATTTACATTTAATGTTGGACTTAAATGGTTTATATTTAATGGTTGGATTTATAGCTGTCATTTGGCTGTGTTCTACATGTATCATGTTTTTGGTTGCTGTATTGCTTCTTTATAGCCTTCCTTTGTGTTAAATATGTACTTTATATTGCACCACTTTACTTTGTTGGTGTTTTAGCGCTATTTTTTTTGAGTAATATTCTTAGTGGTTGCTCTAGGAATTGCAATATACATGCTAATTTGAAACAATCTAGCTTTGATTAATACTAACTTTAGTATATAGAAACTTTGTTCCAATATAGCATCATTTTCTCTCCCCTCCTTTGTATTGTTGTAATAGAAATTATATTTATATATGTTATAATCCCAAAATAAACATATGATTATTGTTTTTATTCAATTGTCTTTTAACTCCATTTAGAGAAGAAAAAAGTAAAAAGTATATATACTATTTCTTATATTTATCTATATAATTACCTTTATTGATGCTATTTCTTTGTAGGGATTCAAGTACTATCTTCTAGTTTCATTTCTTTTCAGTCTCAATGATTTTCTTTAGAATTTATTTAAAAAACAACAACAACAAACAAACAAACAAAAAACCAGAATCTTGTTCTGTCACCCACGCTAGAGTACAGTGGCGCAATCTCGGCTCACTGCAATCTTTGCCTCCCAGGTTCGAGCTATTCTCCTGTAGCTGGGATTAAAGGCGTGCACTAGCATGCCCTGATAATTTTTGTATTTTTAGTAGAGATGGGATTTCACCATAGTGGCCAGGCTGGTCTTGAACTTCTGACCTCAAACAATCTGGCCACCTCAGCCTCCCAAAGTGCTGGAATTACGGGCATGAGCCACCACAGCCAGCTAGAATTTCTCATAGGACAAGTATGCTAGTGACAAACTATCTTAATCTTTCTTTATCTGGTAATGTCTTTATTTTGCTTTCAATTTTGAAGAATAGTTTTTCTGGTTACATAATTCTTGGTGATCAATTTCTTCTTTTTCTTTCAACACTTTGAATATGTCAATTTATTGACTTCTGACCTCCATTATTTCTGATATGAAGTAAGTTGTTAATCTTACTGAGTATTTCTCATATGTGAATAATAATAGTTTATCTTTTTGCTACTTCTAAGATTTTCTCTTTTTACTTGACTTTTGATGGTTTGACTATGATATGTCTAGGTGTGGAACTCTTTATATTTAGGCTACTTGGAGTTCTTTAAACTTTTTGGATGTGTAGATTAATATTTTCCAGCAAACTTGGGACATTTTCAGCTACTATATCTTCAATAGTTTATTTTTCTTCTTTCTCCTTTCTCTCCTTTTGGAACTTCCATTTTGCATATGTTGGCATGCCAATTGTTTTTCATTGTTTCTGACACTCTGTTCCTTTTTGGGTTTTTTGAGATGGAGTCTCGCTCTGTCACCCAGGCTGGAGTGCAGTGGCACAATCTCGGCTCACTGCAAGCTCCACCTCCTGGGTTCATGCCATTCTCCTGCCTCAGCCTCCTAAGTAGCTGGGACTACAGGCACCCACCACCACTCCCAGCTAATTTTTTGTATTTTTAGTAGAGACGGGGTTTCACCATGTTAGCCAGGATGGTCTCGATCGCCTGACCTCGTGATCTGCCCGCCTCAGCCTCCCAAAGTGCTGGGGGCACCCAGTGACACTCTGTTCCTTTTTTAAAGTTCTTTGGTTTGTTTGTTTCTTTAGACTGGATAATGTCTATTGACCTATCTTCAAGTTCACTGATTCCGTTTTTCAGCCTAAACTTGCTGTTGAAACTTCCACTAAGTTTTTTATTTGTTACTATACTTTTTAATTCCAGAGTTTCTCTTTGGTTCTTTTCTGTAATTTCTATCTTTCTATTGATATTGTCTGTCTAATGAGCCATTGTTTTCATATTTGTTTTAAATTATTTAAAAGTGGTTTTCTTTAATTTTCCAAACATACTTATAATAAGCTGATTTAAAGGTTGTCTCTACTAAGTATGCTCTTCGGATAGTATGGGCCACAGTCTCCTGTTTCTTTGCATGTGTTGTACTTTTCTGTCAAAAATTATACCTTTTAGATAATTTTTTTTTTTTTGCTAAATACCAGAATATTTTAATGACTCTGAAATTTTATTATGCCACCCACACCAGGGTTTGTTGTTGTCTGTTTAGCAATTTACCTAGGCTAGTTCTATAGAGTCCCTGAAGTATGCTGCCACAGAAATCTATGCTTACGTTTAAAAAAATTCTTGTTTCTATTTTTAAGCCTAACTTCCCAGGGGTTGCCCTGTGTTTACATACTTCAGGGGTCAGACAATGACTGGTTAGAAGGTTTTCTTAAATGACTTGAATAAGTAAGTCTTCTGCACCTGGCTTAGGGAAACTGTGAGTTTCCACATGCCTTCAAAGTTCAGGCAGTTTACAAATTTGCCTTAGGTTTGATTTCCTGCTCACACTGAGCTCCAAGGTCAGTAAGAGATGAATAAGTAGCTGGGGCTCCTGCTGGTGTTTCCTGAACATGCATGCAGCCTTGAACTTGCACACAAACTTCTAAATCCCCAGGAATATTATAGACATATTATAGAGCTTATCAAAGTCCCCTTGGCTCTCATGTTTCTCATGTAACCCTATAAAATATTTGCTAGTCTCTTGGTACCTCAACCTATATTGCAGCCCTAAGCAGTTGCAAAGCTGACTTTGAGCAGATTGCTTCTAATTGCTATTCTTTCCATGAATACCCAGTGATAGAGCTTTTTTGAGGTTCTCCAAGTCAGATCAGTTCCTTCCAGCAGAAGCAAGTCCTCAAGACTGCCTTACCACAGAGCTGACACTCAGAGAGGGAAAAACATGGAAGATGTAAAAAAGAACATAAGAAACATAAGGAATAACATGAACAAATCTAACTTAATATAATTGGAGCTCCAAAAGGAGAGCAGAGAGAGAAAAAAAGAATAGGGAAGAGATAATCTTTGAAAAGTAAATGACTAAAATTTTCCCAAAACTAATGAAAGACATAAAGCCACTGATACATGAATTCCTGAAAACCTCAAGCAGGTTGAATATAAAGAAAGTCATATCTTGGCACATTACAGTAACACTAATAAAAACCAAGGTCAAAGAAAAAAATTTATAACAGCCTGATGGTGAGAAATATTACCTTCAGTTTTTAATTGATTTGGTGCTGACTTTCAAAAAAATGGTGGCAGTGAGAATATAAGTAGTGAAAAAAGTAACTGCTAATCTAGAAGTACAGACCCAGAAAATACACCCAGCAAAAATATCCTGCAAAAATGAAGGAGAAATGAAAATGTCAGAATAACAAGAACAGAGAATACTTCCTAAGCAGAATTACACTAAAATTACTATAAAAAATAGTTCTTCAGGCAGAAGGAAAATAATTTCAGATAAAAGCCTAGAAATTCAGTAAGGAGTGAAAGACAATAGAAAGAGTAAGTATATGGATTAATCTAAATGAATATTGAGGATATGCAACACTAATATATTGTCTTGTGGGGCGTAAAATATGTTTAGGATTTAAATACATGAAAACAAACAAAAGGTAGAAGAGAATAAAGGAATTATAATGTTCTAAAATCTGAGCATTGCTAGGGAAGTGGTTAAATTAATCATGTATACTTACTATAAGAAGTTCAGGATGTGTGTAACAACCCAAGGGTAATCACTTAATTAAAAAAAAGAATATATAATAGAAAAAGTTAATAGTGGGGTAATGAAACTAAATATTTGATTAATCCAAAAAGAATGCATAAAAGAAAACCAGGGCCGGGCACGGTGGCTCATGCCTATAATCCTAGCACTTTGGAAGGCCGAGGTGGGTGGATCACTTGAGGTCAGGAGTTTGAGACCAGCCTGACCAACATAGTGAAACCCCGTCTCTACTAAAAATACAAAAATTAGCTGGGCATGGTGGCACATTTCTGTAATCCCAGGTACTTGGGAGGCTGAGGCAGGAGAATTGCATGAACCCGGTACGTGGAGGTTGCAGTGAGCCGAGATCACACCACTGCTCTCCGGCCTGAGTGACAGAGCAAGACTGTCTCAAAAAAAAAAAAAAAAAAAAAGAAAGAAAGAAAAGTCAAAGGAATATAAAAGAGGTTAAGTAGAAAACAAATAATAAGATGGTAGATAAAACCTAAATATTATCAATAATTCTACCAAATGTAAACAGACTAAATATTCCAGGTGGAAGACTACGATAGCCTGAATTTTTTTTTTTCTTTTTTTTTTAGATAAAGTTTTGCTCTTGTTGCCCAGGCTGGAGTGCAGTGGTGTGATCTTGGCTCACTGCAACCTCCACCTCCCAGGTTCAGGCGATTCTCTTGCTTCAGCCTCCTGAGTAGCTGGGATTACAGGCACCTGCCACCACGCCAGGCTAATTTTTTGTATTTTTAGTAGAGATGGGGTTTCACCATGTTGGTCAGGCTGGTCTCAAACTCCTGATCTCAGGTGATCCACCCACCTCAGCCTCCCAAAATGCTGGGTTTACAGGCGTGAGTCACTGCGCCTGGCCGATAGCCTGAATTTTTAAAAAAGAAAACCTACATGGTGCCTACAAGAAACCACACCTTGAAGATAAAATCACAGAAATATGTAAAGTAAAAGGATTGAAAAAGATATCTCATAAAAATGTAAAGGAAAATGGGTTCAGCTACATTAATATGAGATAAAGTAAATTTTAGGTAAGAAGCTTTGTAGAGATAAAGAGGGGTATGATATAATGATAAAGGATTAATTTGCCATATATCATATAACAACGTAAAATCTATATGTACCTAAAATATAGCCTCAAAATATATAAACCAAATTTGACAGAAATAGACAAATCTTCAATTATATTAGGAGACATTTGCTCTAGTTGACATATAGAACATGGCGCACAACAAAATAAATTTTTTTTTTTTTTAGAGGGGGACTTGCTCTATTGCATGGGCTGGAGTGTAGTAGTGCAATTATAGCTCACTGCAGCCCTGAACTGCTGGGCTCGAGCTATCCTCCCACCTCAGCCTCTCAAGTAGCTGGGAGTCACCATACCTGGTAAAATACGTATTCTTTTTTTCAAGTATACATGCAATATTTACATAAATTTATCTGGATAGAATACTAAATTATAGGCCAGATGCAGTGACTCATGCCTGTAATCCCAGCTTTTTGGGAGGCCAAGGTGGGAAGATCTCTTGAGCTCAGGAGTTGGAGAACAACCTATTCAAGATAGTGAGACCTGGTCTCTACAAAAAAATTTAAAAAATTAGCTAGGTATGGTGACACACACCTGTGGTCCTAGCTACTTGAGAGGTTGAGGTGAGAGGATTGCTTGAGCACAAGGAAATTGAGGCTGCAGTGAGCCATGATTGCACCACTGCACTCCAGCCTGGGCAACAGAGCAAGACCTTGTCTCAAAAAGAAGAAGGAGAAGGAGAAGGAGAAGGAGAAGGAGAAGGAGAAGGAGAAGGAGAGGAAGAGGAGGAAGAGGAGGAAAAGGAAGAGGAAGAGGAAGAGAAAAGAAGGACTATAAAACAAATTTGTTTCCTCAACACATTTCATAGGATTGTATTTCCCTCAGAATGTGTTCTCTGATCACAGTAGAATTAAGGCAGATATTAATTTAAAAAGAATAATTTGGAACATCTTTGATATTTTTAGAAATTAAGCAATGCACTTCTAAATAACCCATAGATAAAGAGAAAATCCAAAATAACTTAGAAATCCTTTAAAACTGTTGGGTGGATCACTTGAGGTCAGGAGTTCAAGACCCAGCCTAGCCAACATGGTGAAACCCCACCTCTACTAAAAATACAAAACTTAGCTGGGCATAGTGGTGAGTGCCTGTAATCCCAACTACTTGGGAGGCTGAGACAGGAGAATCACTTGAACCTGGGAGGCGGAGGTTGCAGTGAGCTAAGATCGAGCCACTGCACTGCAGCCTGGGCAACGTAGTGAGACTCCATCTCAAAAGCAAACTGGATTGTATTTAAAAATTGCATTGTAATGAAAATGCAGCACATCAAAACTAATAGAATCCTGCAGTTGAGCAAAGGAAATGAAACTGTACAATATACCTGTGCTACAAGATAGAAAATTATGAATGTCTTCACCAAATAACAAATAGAGCTCTACTGAAGTTGAGAGGTAGGAGCAGGTGTATATCCCAGAGGTGGATCACAAAAGGCCCCATAGAAGTGGTGACATTTAAATGAGGTTTTAAACAAATATGATGAAAAGTTGTAGCTATAGAATAGAGGTAAAAGGAGAAATGTCCAATAGGTTGCAGCTCAAGTTGTGATCACAGAAAAATTAATCAAATTTTAAAAATTAATCGCCTAAATACACATATTATAAAAAGAATAAAGGCTGAAAAATCAACTCATCTTAAGAAATTAGAAAGAGAAAAGCAAGTTTGAAAGACTCAATACTGGAAAAGATCTATTCTATAGATGTAATGCAATCCTGACTGCAACAAATCCTGATCTCAACAGATCTGTGTGTATATGTGTTGCATATATGCAACTTGACTAGGGCCATAGCAAAGATAAGGCTAGATAGGTAGGTAGGGGCCAGGGCAGATAGGGCATTGTTGATCTTATTACAAAGTTGGAAGTTTATCCTTAAAGTAGGGAGCAATGAAGGGTTGTTACACAGATGAGCTATATGATTTACATTTTAAAATATATCACACTGATAACAGTTTTAAGAAAAAATAGATTAAGCCTAAAAGGTTGTTGTAATAATCTAGAGATATAATGGTGATTTTGATAGTGGCAATAGGAAAGGATAGAAGCGGACAGATTTGAAACCTATTTAGTAGGTAGGTTTCAAGACTTGTTACTAGAGTCAATGGATAATGCCTATGTTCCTAATTTGGAAAATCGGTAGATGGTATTGAGTTTTGAACCACATAATCATACCCTTGTGATATTCTCCTGCAGTTCCAGACAGCCTAGAAACAGGAATAGAAATAATATATAGATTTGTGTAGTGGTACAGATTAGCAGAAATGATGAAAGTCAAGAAAGGGGAACATTTTGAGGTGGTAGCAAACAAAGAGCTAAAATAATGGTGTCCAGGTTAGTTTCAAGACAAATGAAACCATACTGGAATGTAATCTGAGAGAAGTGAGACATGTCTATTGGAGATTACAATAAAAACAAACAGTGAGTTCGATTAAGAGGAAGGAGAAAAGTAAACGTGCAGAAAATAAATATCAGAGAATATTTTTAAAATGGAGATTTGCAAGTGGCATTTTTCAAGGCATATTTAAGTTTGACATATAGCTTAGTCTGAGGATGATTGTTATCTTAGGTGAAATGGAGGTCATGGAATTTCAAAAGAGGTCAAAGAATTGTGAGTCCTGGATGTTAATGGTTTTTGTCAGTGGATGTGGGAAACACCAAAAGTGATTGTAGAAGATAAGACAGAAAAAGACTGAGAGTCAGATACTACAGTTAGAAAAACACAAAGCTTTTGATAGAAAATTTTTGGAAATTGAAAAACTTTTGAGCTCATGGATGGCAAGAATTGTGTTTCATTCATCCTTGTCTTTTTTGTTTATCTAGAACATAGCAAGTGCTCAAAAAATATTTGCTAGTTGAACTGACTCCATTGCCTTTTGTTCCTCAGAAATGTGTATTTGTCCAGGGTATGCTAGATAGCTATTTCAAATGGAGAGATAGGTGATGAAGAGGTGACCTAAGGACTGAGTGACAATAAGAGTCAACCCAAGATCAGGGGAAAGAATATTCTAGGCAGTGGAAAGATCTTGTCAGGAACAATCTTGGCATGTTTCAGAAGCAAAGATTGCTAGTGTAGTTGTAACTTATTGGTCAAAGGAGAAGAAAATGATCAATGTGGCTGGGCACAGTGGCTCACACCTATAATCTCAGCATTTTGTGAGGCCGAGGTAGGGGGATCACTTGTGAGTTTGAGACCAGCCTGGGCAACATAGTGAGACCAAGTCTTGACAAAAAATAAAAAACTAGTTGGGCATGGTGCCACATCCTGTAGTTCCAGCTACTAGGGAGGCTGAGGAGGGAGGATTGCTTGAGCGCTGGAGGTTGAGGCTGCAGCGAGCCATGATCACATCACTTCACTCAGCTTGGGTGACAGAGTGAGACCCTGTTTCAAAAAGAAAAAAAAGGAAAAAGATGGAAGGACCATCAAATTGAATTAAATTCTGGAGGAAAAAGGATTCAGGCAAACAAACATAGAAATTACCAGAGCCCAGGTCTACTAACAGGAAAAAGTACTTTCTTTAGGTCAAAGATAAAAATTGTTTTTTATCTAATTATAACACATAGTATGTCATTTATATTAAATTGCATTCTACTGAGTTTCCTCATATTTCATAAGTCACCCATCTCATTGCCTTTGCTGCATCCACCTCTTCTCCAAGCCTCCAATGTTGGAGTGCCCCCAAGCTCACTCATTCCTTGACCATTTCTCTCTCTCTCTCTCTCTCTCTTTTTTAGAGATGGGGTCTCACTCTATGGGCCAGGCTGGAGTGCAGTGGTGTGATCATCACTCACTGTAGCCTCAAACTCCTCGGCTCCAGCAATCCTCCTTACCTCAGCCTTCTGAGTAGCTGGGACTACAGGTGCACACTAGCATACCCAGACCTACATGATCTGATCCCTAGCTTCCTTTGACTGTATATTTTACCTCTTTGCCCCTTATTCTTGTCAAACTGTCCTTCTTGCTCATCATTTCTCTATACACATTCACTTCTTGGGAAATCTCTTCCAGTTTCATGGCTTTAAATACCATATATATGCTGATGATTCTCAAGTTTATGTTTCTAGCTCCAACCTCTTACCTGATCTTCAGACTCATATATGAAACTGATAACTTAATGTCTCTAATGGATACCCATTAGCATGGGTAGAAGCTCAACATATCCAAAACAAAATTCATACCAGAAAACTTTTCTTATCCTAGTCTTTGCTATTTTTAGAAAATTGCATCATGATTCATCCTTACTACTTAGGACCAAATCTAGGAGTGAATTTTCCTTTTCCTTTTCCTTTTCTTTCCTTTCCTTTCTCCTTCTCTTTCTCTTTTTCTTTCTTTCTTTCCTTCTTTCCTTCCTTCCTTTCCTTTCCCCTTCCTTCCTTCCTTCCTTCTTTCTCTTCTTTCTTTCTTTCTTTCTTTCTTTCTTTCTTTCTTTCTTTCTTTCTTTCTTTCTTTCTTTCTTTCTTTCTTTCTTTCTTTCTTTCTTTCTTTCTTTTTCTTTCTTTCTTTCTTTCTTTCCCTCCCTCCCTCCCTCCCTTCCTTCCTTCCTTCCTTTCTTCCTTCCTTCCTTCCTTCTTCTCTCTCTCTCTCTCTCCCTCCTTCTTTCTTTTTGAGACAGGGTCCCATTGTCCAGGCTGGAGTACAGTGGTGTCATCATAGCTCATTGCAGCTTCAAGCACCTGGGCTCAAGGGATTGTTCTGCCTCAGCCTCCTGAGAAGCTGGGGTTACAGGTGCACACCACCACACCTGGCTAATTTTTTTATTTTTATTTCTTGTAGAGAGGGAGTCTCATTATATTGCCTAGAATGGTCTTGAACTCCCGACTTCAAAGAATCTTCCTGCCTCATCCTTGCAAAGAACTGAGATTGCAGGTGTGAGGCACCACACCTGGCTCTTTTCTTTCTTTTAAATTGTGTATCCAAGCTACACTCTAATATTGTCAGTTCTAGCTTAAAGTTTAATTCCAAGTCAAACTGTTTCTCTCCACTGGCACTACTATCACCTTGTACCAGTCATGACCACCTATTGCCTGAACTATTGCAAAAGCCTCCTAACTGAACTCCCTACTTCTTTTCCTTCCTGCCTATAGATAATTTCCCCCTCAGCAGCCAAAGTGATCTTAAATGATCACATTATGTCACTCTCATGTTCTAAGCTTCCAATGGTTTCACATGTCACTTAGAATAACATCGAAATGTCTTACAATGGTGAGTCATATATGTCCATATATAGTCATAGAGTCTTTAATATGCAAATGTTAAGAAAAACTGCATATTGGAGTTTCAGTCAATGACAGACTAAATATGCGATGGTGGTCCCATTAGATTATAATGCTGCATTTATACCTCTTTTCCAATTTGTGTGTCCACATTTTTTCAAAAGAATTATTATGTCATTCACTTTTTTAAAAATTGATACATAATAGATATAGACATTTTCAGAATACATATAATTTGATACATCTATATAATGTGTAAAGTTTTTGTACCTTTTCTATGTTTAGATATGTTTAAATATACAAATACCATTGTGTTACAATTGCCTACAGCATTCAGCACAGTAACATGCTGTGCAGGTTTTTAGCCTAGAAGAAACAGTCTACACCACATAGTTTAGATGTGTAGTAGGCTATACCATAGGTTTGTGTAAGTACACTCTATGATGTTTGCATAATGACAAAATTGCCTAACAATGCATTCCTCAAATGTATCCCTGTCATTAAGTGATAAGTGCTAGAATATAAGCTTACATTATGACGTAGTTTCCAAAAACAACTCATGTTACCTTACACTGCATTAACAGAAGTGCATTGTTTGAAGAAAGGCAGGTGCTAGTTCTTCCAGTCAGACTACTTTGGAATGTTATATTTGACTCCAGGTATTTCATATTAAGATATCTTAATATTAATTGCTGTATTTCAGATAAAGAATGTTTTTCAGAAGAGAGAAAGTAGGATGGTAAAAGGACAAATTATGCCTGGTGAGGAACCATTACAGGAACCGAGAATCTTTAACTTGAATACTTGATGATTAGGGAAGAGCCATGGAAGTTCCCCCCAAATAGCTAAACGTCTGCCACATGAAAAAGGGGGTAATACTTATTCTTTTTTTTTTTTTTTTGAGATGAAGTCTCGCTCTTGTCCCCCAGGCTAGAGTGTAATGACGCGATCTCAGCTCACTGCAACCTCCGCCTCCCGGGTTCAAGTGATTCTTCTGCCTCAGCCTCCCAAGTAGCTGGGATTACAGGCACCTGCCATCACATCAGGCTAATTTTTGTATTCTTAGTAGAGACGGGGTTTCACTATGTTGGTCAGGCTGGTCTCAAACTCCTGATCTCAGGTGATCTACCTGTCTCAGCCTCTCAAAGTGCTGGGATTACAGGCGTGAGCCACCGTGCCCGGCCGGGTGTTATACTTTTTCTTATTAGCTACAGGGGAGGAAAAAACAATGGTAGGAGGTTTCAGAGAGGAAGCTCAGCACTTACAAGGAAGAACTGCTCGACAGTTTTTTCCAAACCAGTGTTCTGCAGAATACTGTAACATGTTAATTTAAACAAGGTATCTTATGTCTTTACTGCAGGATATCTCAGAGTCTTTAATATGCAAATGTTAAGAAAAGGATACAGTATGCCACATTTCCCAAACTTATTTGTCCATAGACACTTCTATTTACAGAACTGTGTTAATGTCTCTTGAAACAATGGTCATAGAACAGTTTGGGTTAAAGCTATTTAAAAATGAACAGGCTGTCTTCTAAAGGAGTAGGGTCAGGTTCACATCAATATATCTGGAAAAACTGGTTGGTCTTGCTGCCACTCTTGTACTTCTGAAATGCTTGTCATTAAAACTGAAGTATATAAAGCTTGGGCACTTAGAGCAATTTCTCTTACCTGTTAACAGTAACATTATCTGTTAATATTAACAGGTACCTGTTAACATTAACATTGTTACCTGTTAACATTAACAGTATGAGACCCAACACTGTTCTACATGAGAATAATGTTTTAAAACCAATGGAAATGAGGCTTTCTAGAACAGTGATTCTGAACTTTTTTCCTAGTAACACACTGTACAGTCATGACATTTCCGTGTCTGTCCTCTGGTTCATTCATTGTGTGTGAGGTAATGTTTCTCAATTTTTTTCATGACCACACACATACACAAACAAAACCCTCATGCTCTACCACCCCTACTCCCACAAATTTTGATAGGAACCTCATATAGGACCATGCTCCTCTATTGACTATTTCCATTTTAGGAGCTCAAACCTAGGCATTAATGTAACTCTTTTAGAATAAAAAGAAAATTTCTAGGCTTCAAGGAAGAAATGGTATTTAAAACATGGGAAAAGTAAATCAGGAAAGCAACATCAAAAAGGAACTACTACTTTGCTATTTTTGAGGCTAAATGGAAACCTTAATAAAGGAAGTTGGACTTATAGAAACATTGTTGTTATTGAATATTTGCAGCAATAAGCAAGACAAGGTGTAATAATAAGAAAAAACTGGGTCAGCAAGGTTGATAAGACAAAGTTGCAGATTATAATTATTGTTTATACAACTGTTCACTGAAGGGCACAGTTCAGTGCCATAGAGGCTAAGAAGAATGTACTCTGTAAAAGAATGACTGGCTCTTCAGGATTTCTATAACTTACACCTGTTCCTGTTCTCCAGAACCATGTTTACTAATGTTTACTATCTCTAATCTGGTTTCCATGATCTATCCATACTGAGAAAGGAGTGTTTGGATAAGCAAATAAAATACTGTCATAATCAGAAAGATATAACTTCTCCTGTGTTTTAGTAAAATGACATTCTGCTTCCTACGATTTGTATTGACAAATTTACTAAAGTCTTATCAAACGTAGATAGCTGACAAACCAGGCCCTGGCTGGACCAGATCACATCATACATACCAATTCTTGAGGCCCCTGTGAATAGCATAATTACATTGCTTACAAAAAAAACAAAAAACAAAAAACAAAGACTAGAAATACCATTCCTTTGTTATTCTGCAATTTTACCTCTAAATCAGTACCTCAAAAATTAGGGCCATCAGTCCTAAATGCCAGTTACCTATAAAGGAATTTCCATAACTTTGCATACCCACAGAGAATGATCTCCATTATACATGTGTATTTTCATGGCCATTTGGAGACGCCAGGCCAGCTCCAGCAACACTGCATAAGTTTTAATGAGTTCATTGATAGACAGGCAGACATAGAATCTCAGGGGCCTTGTTTAAAGATGTACTGGAAAACCAGTCCTGGAACTTCTGTCATTGCAGAAAGGTGGAGGAGATCAGCTCTGATATGCTGCTATCTCTCTTGTCTAATCCAGTAGAAGAAAAAAAAAATGCTTGAAGACAGGGCCAGGAATTGGGGTCAGGACAGAATCCAGGGAGTCATCAGAGTTTTGTCTTCTTGGTCTCTAGGTTGATCATGTTCCCTTGGATGTGAGGAATCTGCTTATCTCCTGGACCCTGCATATCCTCTGTCTTTACAGGAACATAGTAGTAGCCCATGATGGAGAAGATCAGGCAGATCACCAGCAGGAGGCAGGAAAACAAAATAAATTCGGCCCACTGCAGGGGGAAATAAATATGAGAAGAATATGGAGAAACCTGAAACTAAAGAGATCTTTACAGGATGAGGACTGGGGAGCAGACTGACCTGGGATCACCAGTTCAACCAGACTTTTGCTGGACAAAGACTGGGTTCACTGGCCTCTCCTCACATAGGTATATTGTAGTCATTATTGCCACTTACATATGTCTGTTTTCCTGGTAAAGTCTGTGTATCTAACCCATTTCATATCACAGCACTGAGTGGGGAATACAGGAAACAGAGAGATAGGTGGAAAGGGAGAAGAGAAAGCTGGAGGAAAACCTTGAGTAGAAATGAATCCTGCTTCCCTCAGATCCATACCTGTACCAGGCCACTGAACTGTGCCACAACAAGCACGATGATATTCCCAACTGCAATTGTCAATAGCCAAGCTGCCTGGAGTACAGATTTCATGCTAGAGGGAGCCTGGAGATGACACAAATTTGAAAGTAAACAAATTCCCTTCACTGCCCTCATGCCCCATGCATCCAGGAAACTTCTCCCACAAAAACTTTCAAGTTAGAACTTCCCTCATTAAGTTCAGCTATCACATTGATTCAGAGGGTGATAATAATGCAAACAATAAGATGAAACTCCTAATTGAATATTTTTAAATTCATTATGTCATTTAATCTTCATTACTACCCTAAGAGATAAGTTCTATTAGTATTCTTACACATTTAAAAACTAGCATTACAGACTGGGCACAGTAGCTCATGCCTGTAATCCTAGCACTTTGGGAAGCCAAGGTGGGCAGATCATCCAAGGTCAGGAGTTATAGACCAGCCTGGCCAACATGGGGAAACCCTGACTCTACTAAAAATACAAAAATTATCCAGGCATGGTGGTGCGCGCCTATAATTCCAGCTACTCAGGAGGCCGAGGCGAGAGAATTGCCTGAACCGTGGAGGCAGATGGAGTCTCTCTCTGTCGCTTAGGCTGGAGTGCAGTGAGCTGAGATCGCACCACTGCATTCCAGCCTGGGTGACAGAGCGAGACTCCATCTCAGAAAAAAATAAAAATAAAAATAAAAAGCATTACAGAGAAGAGATAGTAATTTACTTGCTCAAGGTTACACAATAGGTCATGCAGTCAAAATTCGAACACGGGGAGTCTGACTCTGCAGCTCTTCATTTTAATCTTTAATCTCTTTCCTAGAACCCCAAAATCATAGACTCCCATGCTGCACTGTCATGATCTAGGGAGTCAAGATGTTCAGGTCATATATGTTCAGGGTCATAAATAAGGTACCCAAGGCCAAAAGAGATAACATACCTATTTAAGTCAGTGCTAGAATTAAAATTCACCATCCTTCAATCAATGTCTCAATTTCTACCTTCTATTTGCAAAAACTTACCTGAGAATAAGAAAACTCAAGACCTGTGACAGAGAACATGACCTCCCCAGCTGTAACCAGGGCATATTGTGGTAGCTGCCATGCAATGGACATTTTGTTGGCTGGAATGTCTTCAGTCTTCCAGGCCTGAAGACCCTGATTGGTGTTCTTAGTGAGAGAAAGAGAAAATGGACTTGTAAGTAGTCTCAAGTAAATATTCCTAACCACAGCATTCTACAATCTTATATCCATCCTTTGTGTATTTTCATTATTCTGCCACTTTCAGGAAATTGAGCATTTTTACACAATTCCAGCTTTTCAAAACTTCTTTTGGTAATATTATACTCACTTGCCTAGATTCAATCGGATATCATTATTGACAGAGACTTTAAATGAGAGAATATTTTGATATTGCAGTTTGGATTTCCACCGTTTTGCCCTATCAGGCATTTTGATCCTGGACAACACTTTAAACCTAAAATGGCATCTGAATTATACAAACAAAGTAAGTTTTCAGAAAGCATTTTCTTGAGAAAAGCTTAATTTCTTATTCCACTTTCTATGTAAGTACAATTAAAGTGCTTTTAACATTTGATATTTTGATTTTTAATTTACTGAAATTACTTTTATTAGGATGAATTACTCTCTTGATAACACATTGAAGTTTTACTGGTCAATTTTTAAAAATCCATATCAAATGCCACCTACTATTTTGATTTATCTTCACTGGCTTTTTTCTTTTTTGAGACAGGATCTTGCTCTGTCACCCAGGTTGAAGTGCAGCAGCACAATCACAGCTCACTGCAGCCTCAAACTCCTGGGCTCAAGCAATCCTTCTGCCTCAGTCTCCCAAGTAGCTGGGACTACAGGTATGTGCCACCATACCTAGCTAACTTAAAAAGTTGAATTTTTTTTTGTAGAGATGGAGTGTCATTATGTTGACCAAGCTAGTCTCGAGCTCCTGGCTTCAAGCAACCCGCCTTCTTTGGCCTCCCAAAGTGCTGGGGTTAAAGGCATGAGCCACAGTGCCTGGCCCAAGCCATTATTTTTTAACTCAAAATTTACACATTCAAATTTTGTCAAAAAGATGTATTTTTTCTCAATTTCAGAGCCTGCTAGCCTACCAACCAAAAAAAGTCCAGGACCAGACGGATTCACAGTTGAATTCTACCAGAGGTACAAGGAGGAGCTGGTACCATTCCTTCTGAAATGACTCCAATCAATAGAAAAAGAGGGAATCCTCCCTAACTCATTTTATGAGGTCAACATCATCCTGATACCAAAGCCTGGCAGAGACTCAACAAAAAAAGAGAATTTTAGACCAATATCCCTGATGAACATCGATGCAAAAATCCTCAGTAAAATACAGGCAAACCGAATCCAGCAGTACATCAAAAAGCTTATCCACCATGATCAAGTGGGCTTCATCCCTGAGGTGCAAGGCTGGTTCAACATATGCATATCAATAAACGTAATCCAGCATATAGACAGAACCAAAGACAAAAACCACATGATTATCTCAATAGATGTAGAAAAGGCTTTTGACAAAATTCAACAGCCCTTCATGCTAAAAATTCTCAATAAATTCTGTATTGATGGAACGTATCTCAAAATACTAAGAGCTATTTATGACAAACCCACAGCCAATATCATACTGAATGGGCAAAAACTGGAAGCATTCCCCTTAAAAGCTGGCACAAGACAGGGATGCTTTCTCTCACCACTCCTATTCAACATAGTGTTGGAAGTTCTGGCCAGGGCAATCAGGCCTGAAATAAATAAATAAAGGGTATTCAATTAGGAAAAGAAGAAGTCAGATTGTCCCTGTTTGTAGATGACATGATTGTATATTTAGAAAACCCCATCATCTCAGTCCAAAATCTCCTCTAGCCGATAAGCAACTTCAGCAAAGTCTCAGGATACAAAATCAATGTGCAAAACTCACAGGCATTCTTACACACCAATAATAGACAAACAGAGAGCCAAATCATGAATGAACTCCCATTCACAATTGCTTCAAAGAGAATAAAATCCCTAGGAATCCAACTTACAAGGGGTGTGAAGGACCTCTTCAAGGAGAACTACAAACCACTGCTCAGTGAAATAAAAGAGGATGCAAACAAATGAAAGAACATTCCATGCTCATGGATAGGAAGAATCAATATCGTGAAAATGGCCATACTGCCCAAGGTAATTTATAGATTCAATGCCATCCCCATTAAGCTACCAATGACTTTCTTCACAGAATTGGAAAAACTACTTTAAAGTTCATATGGAACCAAAAAAGAGCCTGCATTGCCAAGACAATCCTAAGTCAAAAGAACAAAGCTGGAGGTATCACGCTAACTGACTTCAAACTATATTACAAAGCTACAGTAACCAAAACAGCATGATACTGGTACCAAAACAGTGATATAGACCAATGGAAAAGAACAGAGCCCTCAGTAATAACACCACACATCTACAACCATCTGATCTTTGACAAATCTGACAAAAACAAGCAATAGGGAAAGGATTCCCTATTTAATACATGGTGCTGGGAAAACTGGCTAGCCATAAGTAGAAAGCTGAAACTGGATCCCTTCCTTACTCCTTATACAAAAATTAATTCAAGATGGATGAGAGACTAAAATGTTAGACCTAAAACCATAAAAACCCTAGAAGAAAACCTAGGCAATACCATTCAGGACATAGGTGTGGGCAAGGGCTTCATGTCTAAAACACCAAAAGCAATAGGGCTTCATGTCTAAAACGCCAAAAGCAATGGCAAAAAAAGCCAAAATTGACAAATGGGATCTAATTAAACTAAAGAGCTTCTGCACAGCAAAAGAAACTACCATCAGAGTGAACAGGCAACCTAAGAATGGGAGAATATTTTTGCAATCTACTCATCTGACAAAGGGCTAATATCCAGAACCTACAAAGAACTCAAACAAATTTACAAGAAAAAAGCAAACAACCCCATCAAACAGTGGGCAAAGGATATGAACAGACACTTCTCAAAAGAAGACATTTCTGCAGCCAATAGACACAGGAAAAAATGCTCATCATCACTAGCCATCAGAGAAATGCAAATCAAAACCACAATGAGATACTATCTCACACCAGTTAGAATGGCAATCATTAAAAAGTCAGGAAACAATAGGTGCTGGGGAGGATGTGGAGAAATAGGAACACTTTTACACTGTCGGTGGGACTGTAAACTAGTTCAACCATTGTGGAAGACAGTGTGGTGATTCCTCAAGGATCTAGAACTAGAAATACCATTTGACCCAGCCATCCCATTACTGGGTATATACCCAAAGGATTGTAAATCATGCTGCTATAAAGACACATGCACATGTATGTTTACTGCAACACTATTCACAATAGCAAAGACTTGGAACCAACCCAAATGTCCATCAATGACAGACTGGATTAAGAAAATGTGGCACATATACACCATGGAATACTATGCAGCTATAAAAAGGATGAGTTCATGTCTTTTGTAGGGACATGGATGCAGCTGGAAACCATCATTCTCAGCCAACTATTGTAAGAACAGAAAACCAAACACCGCATGTTCTCACTCATAGATGGGAATTGAACAACGAGATCACTTGGACACAGGAAGGGGAACATCACACACCAGGGCCTGTTGTGAGGTGGGGGAAGAGGGGAGGGATAGCATTGGGAGATATACCTAATGTAAATGACTAGTTAATGGGTGCAGCACACCAACACAGCACATGTATACATATGTAACAAACCTGCACGTTGTGCACATGTACCCTAGAACATAAAGTATAATAATAAAAAAAAAGAAGTATTTTTTCTGTAAAATTTTGGTTCAAAAGAGATTTTTTTCAGGGTGAAGTTTTTGTTAATATTACCAAATATATGTGATTCCACAATCAACTTTTGTTTCTTTGGTGTAAAAGTACTTTAACTATATTTATGTTTTTAGCTATGGTTGGTTTTATGTAGATTATATCTACTAATATCTTTTATTACAAATGAAATAACATTTTGAAAATTATATGTATATTTATTGAAGGGGCTCGAAAAGAAAACAGAAGAAAAAATTATATATATGTATTAGTCCTTTTTCACACTGCTGTAAAGTACTGCCCAATACTGGGTAATTTATAAAGGAAAGAGGTTTAATTGACGCACAATTCCACATGACTGGGGAGGCCTCAGGAAACCTACAATCATGGCAGAAGGTGAAGGGGAAGCAAGCTTGGACCTTCTCATATGGTGGCAGGAGAGAGAAGAGTGAGGAGCAAAGGGGGAAGAGCTCCTTATAAAACCATCATATCTCATAAGAAGTCGCTCACTATCATAAGAACAGGATTGGGGAAAGTGCCTCCAAGATCCAGTCACCTCCCACCAAGTCTCTCCCTAGACATGTGGGGATTATGGGGATTATAATTCAAGATGAGATTTGGGTGGGGACACAAAGCCTAACCATATGAATATATTTCTTGAAGTAAAACTGTTATCAGGAATTAGGTGTAATATCCAGATACATGAGACAAAACAGCATAGTTAAAATATCATGGTCAAAAGTCTTTCAGATGAAAAGTCTTTGACATCTAAATGCCCTTAATCCTCTGAATCAAATGGTCATTGGGTCTAAAATAGTAAGATAAGGGAATCTTCTTTTCCTTTAGTTGACAGTGTAAATAATACCTAGGCATCTGTTTGTGTTTTCTCAGCATAAGAAGAGACTATGGCCAGAGCTTCTAAATCAAAGTCAGATACTTACATGCTAATAGGCAGGTAATTAAGTAAATGAAAGAGGCTGCAAGGAAATGATGAGGCCTATCATGAACTGGACAGCACAGGTTCCATCTAAAGGGCACAGCCACTACAGCACCAGACAGTTGACACAGTAATAGCTGTTAGGAAATCTTCTGATTTTTTTATTCCCAAGAAATGTTAGTAATACAACTTCTTAGGTGTAATCTCTTGAATTTATTGGCAATTAATTCTTTTGTTATTTTTGTCAATACTGTGCAGGCCAAACAAGACAAGACTATGAAAGAAATTGGGCCTCCAGACCCACAATTTATGGCCTCTACTGTAGATGCTTATTAGATCCTGGTATTCAGAAACAATACATATGGCCTCTATCTTGAGTGGCATATGAGAGACAGAAGAAACAGAAAATGGAATAACACCAGGAACACAAGCATTATGGCTGAATCATGTCCCCCAAAACTCATATGTTGAAGTCCTAAAACCAGGTACCTCAGAATATAAACTTATTGGGAAACAGGTTTGTTATATATGTAATTAGTAACGTTGAAATAAGGTCATTAGGGTGGGTCTAATCCAATGACAGGTATCCTTATTAAAACGGGGGTAAATTTGGACACAGTCGGATACATAGAAAGAACACCATGTGAAGATGAAGGTAGATATTAGGATGATTCTTCTATACACCAAGGAATACCACATATTTCCAGCAAATTGCCAGAAGCCATGGCAGAAGCATGGAACAGATTATTCACAGCCCTCAGAAGGAACCAGTCCTACCAATACCTCCATCTCAGACTTCTAGCCACCATAATTGTGAGACAATGCATTTCTATCCCATAAGCCACTTAGCTTGTAGTGCTTTGTTACAGCAGCCCTAGAAAATTAATAGAATTATAGCCAGGCGCAGTGGTTAATGCCTGTAATCCAAGCACTTGGATTGAGGTTGAGGTAGAAGAATTGCTTGAGTCCAGGAGTTAGAGACCAGCTTGGTCAACATAGTGAGACCTCTTCTCTTTAAAAAAAAAAATTTTTTTTAAATTAATTCATCAGGATAGGACATGTCTGTAGTCCCAGCTACTTGAAAGGCTGAGACAGAAGGAGCACTTGAGCCCAGGACTTTCAGGCTACGGTGAACTATGATTGCAGCACTGCACTGCATCATGGGTAACAGGGCGAGACCCTATTTCTAAAAGAGAAGAAGAAAGAAGGAGGAGGAGAAGAAGGTGGAGGAGGAGGTTAATAGAATTAGGTTGGTTTAATATCTGAAAATCAATTGTTGTGATACACTATATCAGTAAAATAAGGGACAAAAACACATTACCATCTCAATAAATGCAGGAAAAGCATTTATAAAATTCAACTCCTGTTCATGGTGAAACAAACAAACAGAAAACTCTCCAACAAACTAGGAATAGAAAGGAACTTTCTCAGTCTGACAGAGTATCTATGAAAAATCCACAGGTCACACACTTAATGATAAAAGACTGAATGCTCTCCCCCTAAAAGTATTTCTGCTTTCACCACTTCTATTCAATATTGTACTAGAGGTTCCTGCCAGAGCAACTGACAAGGAAAAGAAATAAAAAGCATCCAGATTGAAAATGAAAAAGTAAAGCTATCTCTATTTGCTGATGATATGATCTTTTATGTAGAAGGCCTAAGGGATCCACTAAAAAAACCCATTAGCACTAATAAATAAGTTCAGCAAGATTGCACAATGCAAAATCAATATACAAAAGTCAACTGTATTTCTGTAATTTACAATGAAAAATTTGAAAATGAAATTAAGAAAAGGATTCCATTAACCACAGCTTCAAAACGAATAAAGTAAGTAGGAATAAATTTAACAAAATAAATGTAAAATGTATACTCTGAAAATAACTTGTTCTGTGCATAGCGGTTCATGCCTATAATCTCAGCTACTCAGGAGAATGAGGAGAGAGGATCACTTGAGGCCAGAACTTAGAGACCAGCCTGGGCAACATAGCAAGACCCTGTCTCTAAAAAGGAACCTTAGTCTGGGCATGACGGCTCACACCTGTAATCCTAGCACTTTGGAAAGCCAAGGCAGGAGGATTGCTTGAGGCCAGGAGTTTGAGATCAGCATGGTCAACATAGCAAGACCCCAATCTCTACAAAAAAATAAAAAATTAACCAGGAGCAGTGGTACATGCCTGTAGTCCTAGCTACTCAGGAGGCTGAGGCAGGAGTGTCATTTGAGCCCAGGAGTTCAAGGCTACAGTGAGCTATGATGGTGCCACTGTGCTCCAGCCTGGGCCACAGAATGAGACCTCATGTCTAAATAAAATAAACTACAAAAAATTGTTGAAAAAAATTAAAGAAGACCTAAGTAAATAGAAAGACATCTCATGTTCACTGACCAGAAGACTTAATATTGTTAATATGGCAATACTATTCCCTAAAATGATCTTCAGACTCAGTGAAATCCCTATCAAAATCCCAGCTGGCTTCTGATCTTACGATGATCCTAAAATTCATATGAAAATTCATGGGACCCACAATGGGCAGACCAATCTTAAAAAAGAAGAAGGCTGGAGACTCATACTCTTTGAATTCAAATCTTACTATAAAGCAACAGTAATTAAAACAGTATGGTACTGCACAAGGATAAACATACAGATCAATGGAATGGAATTGAGAGTCCAGAAAAATGGCCTAACATTTATGATCAATTGAATTTTGACACAAATGTCAAGACCATTTAATATGGGAAGAATAGTCTTTTCCAGAAATTGCCCTGGGACAACTAGATATACACATACAAAAGAATGAGACTGGACCCCCTACCTTATACCATATGCAAAATTTATCTCAAAATGAATTAACTATAAAACTCTTAGAAGAAAACATAGGCACAGATTCTTTGGATTAGGTATGGCATCAAACACACAATCAACCGAAGAAAAAATAAATTGAACTTCATCATAATTAAAAATTTTTCTACTTCAACAGATACCATCAAGAAAGTTAAAAGACAACCTATTGAATGTGAGATTTTGCAAATTTTATATGATAACAGATATATCTAAAAATATATAATGAATGCTTACAACTAATAAAAAATACAAATACCCCAATTAGAAATTAGGCAGAGGATCTGAAGGGATACTTCTTCAAAGAAAATACACAAATGACTGATAAAGACAAGAAAAAATGCTCCAAATCTTTAGCCATCAGGGGAATGGCAATGAAAACCACAATAAGATGCCATTTCACATCCACACTAGAGTGGCTATAATAAAAAGACAGAAAACAAGTGTTGGTGAAGATGTAGAAAAACTGCAACTCATACACGTGATTGGTGGAAATGTAAACAGTGCAGTCACTTTGGAAAAGTCCACAAATGGTTAAACATAGAGTCACCATGTGAGCCAGCAATTCCACTGCTAGTTACCTATCCAAAAGAAATGAAAACATATGTCCACATAAAAACTTGTACATGAATGTTCATAACAGCATTATTCCCAAGAGTCAAAAGGTAAAAACAATTCAAATGTACATCAATTGATAAATAAATAAAATGTATTATATCCATGCAATGGAATATTACCCGTCAATAAAAAGAAATGAAACACTGATACATGCTACAACATGGAAGAGCCTTGAAAAACATGCTAAGTGAAAGAAGCCGGACACAAAATAGCACATATTGTATGATTCCATTTACATGACATATCCAGAATAGAAGAATTTATAGACAAAGTAGACTAGTGGTTTAAGAGGAAATGGGGAATGGCTGCTAATAGGTATGTTATTTTTGAGAGGGGTGACAAAAAGTGTTCCTAAATGGCACAAATCTGTGAATATAGTAAAAGCCATTGAATATATATTATTGGATATATATTCCTTCTATATAATGAATACTTATTAACATATATTGACTATACTAATATATTTAAAATCATTGGATACTTTAAGTGGGTGAATTTTATGGTATATGAATTATATCTCAATAAAACTTATAAAAATGGCACACCAAAGGGATCAAGTTAATTAAATTAATTAATTAGTAAAACAAATAGAACTTTTTAGATCGGGTTCTCATCAAACCTCCAGAAATGTTCTCTCTTTTTCTTATTCACTATCTTTTAGTCTTTAATACAGTGTGAATAGTAATGAAATAACAAAATTAAAGTCAAGATTGACATCAAAATTAAAATCAGAGGTACCCTGCCCTGACTGCTAGGACAACTGTTTTTGACAGACCACAATTAACTGATCCCCAAATTTTGTGTAGAAATTGACATTACTATCAGTTTCAGCATTTCAGACTGTGACATGTTAGCAGATCAAATTTCCAGAGAGTGAGAAGATCTGCATATGAAGCTGGTCAAGAAGACATGAATACTTTTTCATAAATCACTATTGTTTGCTTGGAGACATAATGAGACTGGAGCAGGCCGTGGCATCTCACAGTGATGGCTCAAGATAAATTATGTCTCTCCTTCCCCAAGACCCTTTGCTTGTTGTTGATGTTATCTCTTAACATCCCCTACAGAGACAGTGGGCTTTCTAAAGTCATGTAGAGCCAGGTGCGGTGACTCATGCTTGCAATCCCAGCACTTTGGGAGGCTGAGGCAGCTGGATTACCTGAGGTCAGGAGTTCGAGACCAGCCTGGCCAACATGGCAAAACCCCATCTCTACTAAAAATACAAAAATTAGCTGGGCGTGGTCATGGGTGCCTGTAATCCCAGCTACTTGGGCGGCTGAGGCAGGAGAATCGCTTGAACCCAGGAGGCAGAGGTTGTAGTGAGCCGAGATCATGCCACTGCATGCCAGCCTGGGCGACGAGAGTGAAACTCCGTCTAAAAAAAATAAAAATAAAAATAAATAAAGTCACTGTAGAACCTCTCATCTTACACTAGAAATAAATATATGTGTCTGCTTTGCCACAGAGTCTTCTCTTTTGTTTTCTGCCTAGAGGATCCCAGGAGATATATATGGAGAGAGGGTGAGGAGGTGGCTGTGAGCTACTTACATTAGTAATAACAAACAGATATGCTGCACCAAAGTCTAGTAGACCCAAATTCAGAGAAAAGTTCTTATCTTCTGTTCTACAATGCACTGCAGGGTATCTGGAACAGGATGAATTTAGGTTAGAATAAATATCACGGCTTAGAAAAGCATTCACCAACTTGTCAGCACCCATCAACTCGTCATTTACGTCAGGTATAACTCCCAATGCAATCCCCCCCCCTCCCCCCTCCCCATGATAGGCCCCGGTGTGTGATGTTCCCCTTCCCAAGTCCAAGTGATCTCATTGTTCAGTTCCCACCTATGAGTGAGAACATGCGGTGTTTGGTTTTCTGTTCTTGTGATAGTTTGCTAAGAATGATGGTTTCCAGCTGCATCCATGTCCCTACAAAGGACACAAACTCATCCTTTTTTATGGCTGCATAGTATTCCATGGTGTATATGTGCCACATTTTCTTAATCCAGTCTGTCACTGATGGACATTTGGGTTGATTCCAAGTCTTTGCTATTGTAAATAGTGCCGCAATAAACATACGTGTGCATGTGTCTTTATAGCAGCATGATTTATAATCCTCTGGGTATATCCCCAGTAATGGGATGGCTGGGTCACATGGTACATCTAGTTCTAGATCCTTGAGGAATCGCCATACTGTTTTCCATAATGGTTGAACTAGTTTACAATCCCACCAACAGTGTAAAAGTGTTCGTATTTCTCCACATCCTCTCCAGCACCTGTTGTTTCCTGACTTTTTAATGATTGCCATTCTAACTGGTGTGAGATGGTATCTCATTGTGGTTTTGATTTGCATTTCGTATTTTAAAATTATTTCACAGATTTAATGAGTCTCCTGAGTTTTCTCAGTGCACAATAATCCTATTTAACAATACTTTTTCTTCTTAAAAAATATTTGTTTCTTTTTTCCTTTTGAGGTTATCATGATTATTATCATTATTTTAGAGGTGGAGGTCTTGCTACTTTTGATTTATTTCATGAGCTAGACCAAGCAAAGCAAATTTGAAAACTTTGAAAAATAAAAATTTGGTAATTTTCAAAAAAAAAAAAAAAAAGAAAAGCATTCACATCTCCAGGTGAAAATGATCTCATCTCTCTACTGATGGTGAGGAAAGCAGTGAAGCTACTAATTATCTTTGAAGAGAAATGTTTCTTGGAGTGGGTTATTTTCATGCCAGGCTTCTGTCCCTGATTTGAGCTCTTTATTGCCTGTCAGGTATTTTCTAAAATATTCAACCTAAATAAAGTAGTTACAAATCATATTCTTTTGTGAACTTAAGTACCATGTGAACTTTCCTCATGCAAATCTTATGACCTAGTAGAACAGGCTATAACAGTGAACTTGAGAAGATAAGCTCTAAGTAATGAAGTGCCAATTCAAGGTACCAAAGTACATTCTTCAGTAGAAATGGAAACCAATAATAAACTTTGAGAAACTCACAGAGATGGACTGTGTTAACTATACAGAGATGGGCTGTGTTAACTATATAGTGTGGTCTTCACAGCAATCGTGATCTCAACATATCTGTGCAGAAAAAAAGTGAGACTGAGGGAAGGAAGCAAGAGTTGGAAAAGATCAGGAGTGCTTCTACACTCAAAATTAGCCCACATGCAGGCCAGGCGTGATGGCTCACGCCTGTAATCCCAGCACTTTGGGAGGCTGAGACGGGCAGATCACGAGGTCAGGAGATCGAGACCATCCTGGCTAACACGGTGAAACCCCATCTCTACTAAAAATACAAAAATTAGCCGGACGCGATGGTGGGCGCCTGTAGTTCCAGCTACACGGGAGGCTGAGGCAGGAGAATGGCATGAACCCGGGAGGCGGAGCTTGCAATGAGTGGAGATTGCGCCACTGCATCCCAGCCTAAGCGACAGAGTGAGACTCCGTCTCAAAAAAAAAAACCAAAAAACAAAAACAAAAACAAAATTAGCCCACATGCACCTAAATTCCCCACCTATATACAAAGATAGCACTCAAAAAACAATTATTGACAAAAGTAAAATGTCCACAGGGGCAATGCACTTACTCTCCTCTTTGCACCGTTCTATACGCAGACACACCATAGTCTTCACCAACATTGAGAGAGGTATCTTTACTCAGGGAGATGTTGACACCTTTATGCAAAGTGTTAACAAACCTGAGGGCAGAGATATTATTTACATATCAAACAAACAGGAACACCTGATTAAAGAGGGTAGGGACCTTTTATGTTTGGGGTATAACTATATCCCCAGTGCCTAAGTGCCTAGAATAGTGGCTGGCACATAAAAGGTATATAATGTATATTGTTAACTAGACAAATGAATGATCCCATATGTAAAAAGTAATCCATAGTCTTAGCTGTCCCTAACTTTCTTTTTCTTGTACTTTTATCTCTCACATCCTCACCAGACCTCTAGCTAGATGGACACTATCATGATCATTCATGGCAATCTGAGTTTCCTCACTAATCCAACTTAGGTCTATCTAATTTATTTCCCTTATAATGGTGGAATGTATCAACTGAGACTTTACTAAGAAAAATAAGATAATTATGCGTAAAGAAATGATAGTATTTACATAAAACTCATATCTTAACTTCTTATAAATTAAGCCCAATGTGACTTATGCAAAACTCAGACTTCTAGCCCAGAGTAGGTTGCTATAATTGTTTTGGAGTCTGCAGAAACTTTGGACCCTTCCAGAACCATCTTTCTGTTTTTCTGAACCTGGCACCTAGATTGTCCTCTCAGGATGGGTTTTTGGTACATTTCTGTTTTGATAGCTTTGGATTTGGTCTCTGGCCCCAGGAATAAGAAGGACAGTTCCCTCTAGAGTCCTGAATGTTGATTCCTAGACTTTAGATCATTCTACACTGACCTAGAAAATGCCCCTCTGGAGGTCCATTTGTCTTATTTTGAGCTGTTTACTTTTTTTGAAGCATATTCAAAAGCAAGTTATTATGACTGTCCTACCCTTCAGTGAAATCCAGACTTTTCACTAAAAGTTCTCCTGTAAAATGCTATTCTCAACAGCAACCACTTGACTTTGGTGGCCATAGACCTGTGTATCTGTCCATTTCATGTCTAATACCGGCCACAGAGAACACATGTCCTCTTGGGTACTCCATCTCTGTAACTGTCCCTCACCGTTTGACAACACCCTTCAGCCTTATCTGGATTCAAAACTAAGTCTTTTGACTCCAAATGTGTACTATACCATGATGCCTCTTTAGGCTTATAATAAAAACTATACTTTAAGAGATATATATTCAACTATCAAAAAGGAAGGGAGGATTATTTTCTCACTTCCAAATTTCTCTCTGACGATCACAAAGAGAAAAGTACTCAGTTATTTTCCTGAAAGCAAGATAAACAGATATTCAGCAGAAAGAATTTATGCCCCAGAGTACAGGGGGCATACACAGATAGGGTCATCTTTGAATCCCACATGAGAAAAGAAGCCTATCTGCTTCTCATTGTCCTAGAAAATGCCTTTTGACACCAGTGCCGCTGGCACTCTAGGAGAGGGAATTCCTGTTCAGAACAAGTAGAATGAAGCCCCAAAGATTAGAAGAGATCCAAGATTCAAGAAAACAGAGTGGCTTGGAATCTCTTTGACATTCAAACCTCACGGTTGTCATCCCATTGGTTGTTTTGCTTTCTGTATCCTTTACCTACAACAGAGGAAAGTAAAAATCAGTAACAGCTGATGAAATAAGACCTACTACACTCAGAAAATTTGATCATCAGGCAGATCCTTGGTAAGCGTTGATAAGACAGTCATATTACTTTGAGATGACAACTTAAAACACAGGCAATCCCTCAACTTACCATCATGCTGGAGATACTGTTCCCATCTTCACGAATGACAAGACTGTACCAGTTCTTCTCCTGCACAGAATGCTCAGTGTAGAGAGACAAATTGTGATATTTCAGGTGGAAGTGAAAATTCTGGCTTTTTGTTTTCAGGTGCAGTTTGGAATACTGTGGTGTTTTCTGTAAAATGAAGAACATAAATTGAAGGTCACATACACCTTCTACTCCATATTGGACATTACAATATTGTAGCATCTCAGAGTAGGTGACCTCATCAAACATTTTCAACCTAGTAATTCCTTTCTTTAACCAAGTCATTTTATTTCTTGGAATCTACCCTAAGAAATAATCAGAGGTATGCATAAATATTTATGAATAAGAATGTTCATTATAGGATTATGTATAATAATAAAAACTGAATACCTATGTGGAAATGTCTAAATAAACTATGGTATATCTATAGAATGGCATATTATATGCCCATTAAAATCATGTGCTCAAAGATTATCTAAAGACATGGGAAGATGCTTATGATACAATTAATGTTAAGAAAAAATCAAGATCAATATAGCATACAGAGTTTCTAATTCATTCAGGTACACACCTCACCTGAAAGGATTTGATGGACTCTATCAACAGAGAATCGTTTTCATTTCCTACCACTGTCACTTTCACTTCATCATCTGCCAGATTCAAGACTTGTAGGAAAACCTCCTGGGGACCTGGCTGGGCTGGGGTCATTTCCTTAGAACAAAGAATACATGTCAGAATCACCAACAAATAATCCTTCAGATACAATGACAACACATATCTCAGTTGTTTCTGACAGCCTAGTCCACTAGCCAAGTAGATATAGTTTTCTCCCTTTGAAAAATATTTGGCTTAGAAAACTCTAAAGGCAGTTTGGAGAGGGAAACATCAGTTCAATGTAGCAAGTACCAATGCCAGCTTACAAACTCCATGCTTTTTGAATCAGCTATGGCCTCATCCGTAATAGTGGCTATTCAATCTGCCAAAAGGTTTTTACTTGAGTATCTAGAAAGGCATCACATAAGCCTGTATTCCCTAAGGAGATGGCTATCTTGGATATTAGTGTTTGAGAATTCCCTGAAAATACATTCTAAGTCACTCAGGTGGGAGGTGGGCCTCATTTTGCATTGCTGTTTTACCGCTCTATCTACTTATTTATAACAAATACTTATGATACACCTCTTATAAAAAAGGTACTGTGCTAGGTCCCAGGGAATCATGATCGAACAAGTCAAAAAGAGCAAATAAGAAAGATATGATCCTGCCCTCATGGAGCTTAAGAATTACTGAACTCACATTTATTTTGATCTCTACAGCTGCCGCAACTGCAAATGCCAGGCACGCTAGGATCATACCAACAGCCATTTTCCTAAGTGATCTGTGGTAGAAAGGAGAAACAATTACATTTAAACTTTAGACTCTTAAGAATGAAATCCAAACTCTGTAGCCTATTATTAAAGACTGCATTAGGCTGCTCTTGCATTTCTATAAAGAAATACCTGAGATTGGGTAATTTATAAAGAAAAGAAGTTTAATTGGCTTATGGTTCTGCAGCATTACAGGAAGCAGAGTGTTGGCATCTTCCCAGCTTCTGGTGAAGCCTCAAGGAGCTTTCAATCATGGGAGAAGCCAAAGGTGGAATAGGCATGTCACATGGTGAAAGCAGAAGCAAGCGAGGAGGTGGGAGGTGCCACACACTTTTAAATTACCAGATCTTGTGAGAACTCATTCACTATCATGAGGATAGCACCACGGAATGGTGCTAAACCCTTCATGAGAATTCACTCCCATGATCCAATCATGTCCCACCAGGCCCCACCTTTATCATTGGGAATTACATTTCAACATGAGATTTGGGCAGGGACAAATATCCAAACTATATCATTCCATCTCTAGACCCCTAAAATCTCATGTCCTTCTCACATTGCAAAATACAATTATGCCTTCCCAATTTTCCCCCAAAGTTTTAACTCATTCCAGCACAAACTCAATCAAAAGTCCCAAGTCCAAAGTCTCATTTGAAATAAGGCAAGTCCCTTCCACCTACGAGCCTGTAAAATCAACTTATTTACTCCCCAAATAAAATGGTGGTATAGGCACTGGGTAAACATTTCCATCCCAAAAGGGAGAAAGTGGCCAAAACAAAGGGGCTACAGGCCCCAGGCAAGTCTGAACCCAGCAAGGCAGTTATTAAATCTTAAAGTTCCAGAATAATCTCCTTTGACTCCACGTCCCACATTCAGGGCACACCGGTACAAGGGGTGGGCTCCCAAGGCCTTGGATAGCTCCTCCCCTGTGGCTTTGCAGAGTTCAGCCCCTGTGGCTGCACTCACAGGTTGTTGAGTGTCTGTGGTTTTCCAGGCCCAGGGTGCAAGCTGCCAGTGGGTCTATCATTCTGGGGTCTGGAGGATGGTGGCCCCCTTCTCACAGGTCCACTAGGCGGTGCCCTTGTGGGGACTCTGTAGGGGGTTCCAACCCCACATTTTACCTCCACACTGCCCTAGTAGAGGTGCTCTCTGGGGGCTCCACCCCTGCAGCAGGTTTCTGTGTGAACACCCACACTTTCTCATACAGCCTCTGAAATCTAGGTGAAGGGTGCCAAGCATTCTTCATTCTTGCACTCTGTATGCCTGCAGGCTTAACACCATGTAGAAGCCATCAATGTTTATGGCTTGTACCCTCTGGGGAAATAGGCATGTCACATGATGAAAGCAGGAGCAAATGAAGGGTAGAGAGATACTGCACACTTTTAAATGGTCAGATATCACAAGAACTCACTATCATGAGGACAGCACCAACGGGATAGCCCTAAATCATTCATGAGGAATTCATCCACATGATCCAACCACCTCCCACTAGACACCCCCTCCAACATCCAACATTGGGGATTACATTTCAACATGAGATTTGGGTGGGTACAAATAATCAAACTGTATCAAAGACTTTTCCTGATTTGATCCCAATTACTTTTCTTTTTTAAATCCACGTTTCCATGACCAATTACTTTTCAAGGTATTTTCTAGAACTCCTCTTCATACATTCTTCTTTATTCTTTTTCCTGAGTCACATTGAACTGCTCTTCTCTGTGATATACCACATTTACTCACCTCCATCTTTGCTTATGATGGTTTTTCTATTCACTATGTCGTAATACCAAAAATAATGGCAATACAACAAGGTTTATTGAACAAATACCATATGCCAGGTGCTATACATGATTTACGTCACTTTCCTCTGCAGAAATCTGTTGACCTTGGCAGGGGAAGGACATTTTCTTTTCTACATCTTCTTGGCACTTGATCTTAGGCTCTTCTTAGGACACTTATTTTGCCTGTGTAGTAGTTGCATTTTTTATATGTGTGTGTGTGTGTGTATATATATATATATGCTCTAGCCCCCTTACTAAGTAATAAACTCTTTGAGGGAAATGGTTTTTTCTTGATATATATTTTCATGACACTTGGTCCTAAACTTCCCGACATCTGCTCAATGAGCAGATGAAAAAGGGCCATTTTCATTTGGTAAAGTGGTCATCAAAATGAAATTGCTATTAAATCAAGAATGAAAGAAGGCTTGAAACTTTCTTTTGTGAAACTCTAAAAAAGACTAATCCTTCTATGTAGAAAAAATTTCAGGCAGTAATTGGGAACAATTCAGTTCCCAGTCCCACTAGGTTCCCCATTTGTTTCATAGGGACAACAGGAGATTTAAAGGGATTAGTAGTCATCAAAGGCCTTGAGTTTCTTTGAAGAGACAACATTCAAGAACAAAGAAGAAAGTTGATTTAGGAGCTAAATTTCACATATTTTTGGTTTGGCATGAAACCTAGACCTGCCCCTTCAATATCACACAGTTAAATCCACAGTAATGGCTTTGACTCTCATTAATTAGATCTAATTCCCATTTTTCAGGGTCAATAGGCAGTTAGTCCAACATGGAAAAATAGAAGCAGATAGATGATAAACCAAAACCAATCATCACTAAGAAAAATACTGACATTGAATATTTATCAAACTGGGGAAAGATTGAGTCAATTTAGAGTAATCCATACAGGCACAGTGAACACTTACGAGAAGTTAATTCCACACCTGGAGACCAGACGATAAATGACAAAGTCAAACAATGGGATGAAGATAAGAACCAGAAGGGGATTTAGAACCTGTAACACCATAATAAAAAGGATTAGCTACAAATGTTCTCCTTTCATGAGTGTGAGTACTGCACTCATTTGCTTGTGTACACTCTGTCTCACATCAACACACACTTTTGTCATTGTAAGTACAGAATGATTCCACGTTCCTCAGTCCATTTACACCCAAGACCCTATTTCCCTTGCATAGCATTTTAGCTTTCAAATATCGCAAGGGACAAGTTTCATTCTGAGCCTGTCTTTCTGCCAGCCTTATTGTGAGCTCTTTCCTCTCATGACTTCATTGCTCACAAAACAAGCCTTACAATTTCTTTTATAACATTTTCATTATACTATCTTGACACGGAAAAAAATCCAATGCTTATACTTTACCTGTGGCAAATTAAGTCCTTAACAGGGGATTGAAGGAGAAGTGTGGGGCTTAAAGAGAATGTTTTCATGTCAAAGCTTGGCCCTTATCAGTGTACAAAGAGAAAAGCATCAAATTATGGTTGTTAATCCTAATACTGCAGGTGGAGGCATAGATAAGGAAACAAATAAGTCCCCATGCTATAGAAGAGTCCCATACCTGCATCTGGTCCGGCTGAAGCACAAAAAAACCCTGAAACATTATAACAAATTATATTTAGATGATATCTGAAGACAAGAAAAAAAATTGTTGGCCTAGATCAGTAATTTTGCTAGTTAGCAAGTGAGAAGCATATGAGAGAAAATTCATCAGGTCTTTGGTTCAGGGCCACTATTTTGCTGTTAAGATTATTTGGGGGATGGGAACAGACTTGGGAAAGCTTCTGGCTATGTTTGCCAGGCAGATGGGCCTAAGGGAGAAATTCTTTTCTATGTATTATGCTTTCCTTAACTTGAAAGGAAATAGAGTCAGTGCATTTTTATTGATCTCAGCAACTGTAGTTTTAGGTTGCAATAATATGAAGGACAAGACATCATGGTTAGGGTGAAGACTCTCCCTGACATATAGTGTTTCCGAAGTTGTTCTCCAGAGGGCCAACAAGAAAACCACCATGGTAAATAAGAGACAACCAGAGGAAGGGAAAAGGTAAAATTATATTTTGCAGGCTCCAAATAGACTGACTAATAAGACCCTGGTATCATTCTACTCTGTCCTTTTGAAAACTGAGAAGATAGAAAAATAATATACTAATCTGGGAAAAGAACAATTGGGAGCAGAGGTGGTACCTTATTTGAGTGGGCTAAAGAATGGAGTTTGGAAAAAGAGAAAATAATATGTATAACCTTCTCATTCTTTCCATATCCATATATACAAAATATTCCATTTCCTACAGGTCCTCTGCTGTGATCCTTGTTTTTTTGTTTTGTTTTGTTTTGTTTTGTTTTGTTTGAGACGGAGTCTCACTCTGTTGCCCAGGCTGGAGTGCAGTGGCCGGATCTCAGCTCACTGCAAGCTCCGCCTCCTGGGTTTACGACATTCTCCTGCCTCAGCCTCCCGAGTAGCTGGGACTACAGGCGCCCGCCACCTCGCCCAGCTAGTTTTTTGTATTGTTTTTAGTAGAGACGGGGTTTCACTGTGTTAGCCAGGCTGGTCTCGATCGCCTGACCTCGTGATCCGCCCGTCTCGGCCTCCCAAAGTGCTGGGATTACAGGCCTGAGCCACCGCGCCCGGCCTGTGATCCTTGTTGAAGAGATAGACTAATTGTGTAGTAGCGCCACTCAAACCTGTCCCTGCTGTGCCCTGCGATAGGCTTAGACAGAAGAAAATCACTATCCCAGGTATGTATGACTTCATTTGCTAGCCTCTCAATACTTCCTTCTATACATTGAAACTTTCTCATCTTTATGTTCCTGATTTCTAAAGAGAAGATTCTGGTTTTGATTTCTAAAGAGGAGATTCTGGTTTTTATTTCTAAACTAGCTTTCTTTATCTTTGCCTACACAGTACCTTCAGGCTAAAAGCACTTCTCTGAAAATCTTATTAGTTTTCAGGCAAAACCACAAAGAAATTAATTTTTCCCCAATATGGATGTTGAAGAAAATAATAGACTTCTCTGGAAAATCTCTTCTACTCACCAAATTCCCATTCATCCTGATGGCTTGCAAAGTCCATCGTGAACCCTAGGAAAAACAGATCCTATTATGAGAAATCCCTTTCCTGTGAGAGGGAAGTGGCTGTAAGGAGGGGTAATGTCCAAAAGAACTATTCTTACCTGCTGATCCAAAAGAGCCCAGAACATGGGCAATGGGATATAAAGGAATAGTACCCTGGTCAGTGCCTTCACATCCATAATGAGTTGCTTCTGCAAAAAGGAGGAAGAATAGGCAGAAATGCAAGAAGTTCTGTACATGGCTTTCTTGCTTAAAGTAGAAGTGTCCAAAAAACAGTAGAGAGGAAGTTGAATGCAGTAGGATAGAATCATTCTGAACATTAGGAAAGACTGTATCAAGCCATAAGATGTTTCTGCATTTCCAACTTACTGGATATTTCTCAGCTGCCCAGTCTAGCCAGTGCTGTCGCTTTGGAATGTCTCCAGAACGGTTCTTGAAACGATTGGAAATAGCAAACTAGGGCAGAGCATAGACATCATGGGAGAGACAAACAGAAAAACATCCTCTGCCTTTTCCAACTTATTATACCTTCCTTCAAACACCATACTTTTCGTGACTTACTCCAACTCTTAGACCTAATCAGGCACTGAATTTCAGAATATTTCTGATATAATTTTATAGGCACTGAATTTCAGAATATTTCTGATATAATTTTATCTATCACTTTAAGAAAGAACTTGCCATTCAAAACAAAAAATAACAACAAAAAAGAAAAAAGTTATCTGTCTATACATAATTACATTTCAGAAGACTTTTGCCAATTTAAAAAGATGATTACCTTTTTTAAACTTAATGGTTAAGTAGAGCCATAAGAAGAAGACTGATTAATCTCAGCTTGTTAAAAAACATGGAAATAGAACAGAGGTCATTGAGAAAAATGTATGTCCATGTTTGAAGGCCAAGATTCTCAGCATAGCATCTCTTTCTTTTGATTGAAAAAGGCAAGAAAACAATTTATGGACTTACCCAGATACATTTGAAAACTTGAGCCACTATGTTTCCTTCAGGGGGTGGTTTATTGTATATTTTGCTTCCCATTGCAAACACAACTGCAGTTGATACACAAACAAGTTTCTTAGCTTCTCATTCATTAGGTTGGTGCAAAGGTTATTGCGGTTTTGCCATTAATTTCAATGGCAAAAACCGCAATAACTTTTGCACCAACCTAAATAGCACATTCAATATATCAGTGCTAAGGGCAGGCTGCTGAACTGTGGGAGTGGTTGGGAAATCTCATAAAGAGGGAACTGACGTACATTTCCTGACTTTTGGAGTTATCAAAATTGCAGGAGCCAAGAGAAGATAAAATGGTATGTTGCTAAGAGAGAGATCTATTGAGACTTTCATGTAATGACAGAAGTGGAAGTCATCTGTGACTTCTTACTCTTCTTTCTCCATCTCCATATCTGAAATGTTACCAAGTTTTATTGGTCCTCTTTCTTTAATGTATTGCCTATTTGCCCCCTCTTTCACTTTACTACTGCTACCACTCTTGTTCAGGACTTCACAACTTGTACTTTGGATTATTAAAATGGCCACCAACTAGTTTCTCATTCCCTAGTCTCTTCCTTCTTTAATCTGATGCCAAATGTTTCTTTCCAGGACCTATTAATACTTTACTCACCCAAACTCCTGGCCTGAAAGACTTTCCCAAATTCACTGTTATCCTGATAGTTATTGTTAGCCCTACCATCTATTTGAAGGTTTATCACATGTACCTTGTTAAGCATTTTACATACATTAACTGATTTAGCTTGACAAAATATGTGCCGCTATCTCTATTTTATACATGAAGGAATATTAAGGAAATTAAGCACCCTATACAAGGTTACACTGCTAGAAAATACCAGAACTGGACTTTTGACCTGAGGCTTGACTGACTCAAAAATCTATGTATTTAATCCTTATAATGCATCTCACTCACTAATTCTTAGACACTACTGGTAACACAGGTGAAAAAAACAAGGTCCCTGTCCTCAAAGGAGCTCACCTGAACCTGCTGTTTCCCACTTTATATTTCATCAATCTTTTTGAGGTACCCTATACTGTAACCACTATTCATCATTTTGACAAACACTTCTATTCTATACAATTTCTGTTCTTGAGCTCATTCTGTTTCTTTCAGCCCATATCTCTGTCCTTTAACCACATCTCCACAGCTAATTTAAGGGGATTTCATTTCTTTAATTTTTCAAATTAACAATGAGCTGGTATTACCTTTGTAGTTTTAAAACAGTGGGTTTTTTTTCAATTTCATTAAATTAAACCCAATAGAAAAACTCCATCTTGGTTCCCTCCCAGATGCACTTTCCTCCTTAACAGATTTCCTAGCTTCAGCATGATGCCCCTCTAGTAGATCCTCTGCTAAAGATGATTGTTTCAGGGACCAGTAGCATTTTCCAGTATCCTTACACATCAGAATGCAGAGATCACTTTACTTTTCTCTCCCATCACTTTTAAATATCTCCATTCCTCTCAGTCAGATTCACTCTACCACTTTTTCTCATTCATCCTCTCAATTTCCCCAAAGCTTCTCCAAATAGCATCCTTTATCTATAACACCCTTCTCACGGTTGATAGAAAAAATAGTTCAGTAGAGGAATGCTAATCCTGAGAGTCAAGTGGGCAGATAAAAAAGTACCTAGAAGGCTGGGTGCAGTGGTTCACACTTGTAATCCCAGCACTTTGGGAGGCTGAGGCGGACGGATGACAAGGTCAAGAGATCGAGCTGACCAACCTGGCCAACATGGTGAAACCCTGTCTCGGCTAAAAATACAAAAATTAGCTGGGCGTGGTGGTGGGCACCTGTAGTCCCAGCTACTTAGGAGGCTGAGGCAGGAGAATCACTTGAACCTGGGAGGCGGAGATTGCAGTGAGCTGAGATTGTGCCACTGCACTCCAGTCTGGTGACACAGCGAGACTCCATCTCAAAAAAAAAAAAAAAAGGAGGTACCTAAAAAAGAGGAAAATTTTGGGTAGAGAATAAACTGCTCCTGAAACTAAGAATGATCCTAGAAAGAGGCTGGACCTTCGAATGGAAACTCCTTCAATTTCCTGCCACCAAATCTATTAATTCTTGTATTCACACTCATCCTGTCCTCCCTCCAGGTAGGTGAAGGTGATATTCCTCCTCCTATCCAAAGCCAATTTGCTCATATGTGTTTTCATACTGATTATACTGTCTTTATCTTGTATTTCAACTTCTTTCTGCACTGGATTATTCCTAATAACATTCAAACATGCTAAATATCCTTTCTTGAATCCATGTCACCTTCCAGCTATAAATACTATTTCACTTTCTTACTGATAGTGACAAGAGGCAGATAAATTCCCAGGCAGACATGGACGGGTCCCAGTGAAACCTGACCTTCAAGCCAAAGACAGTTTGAAGCCTGAAAACTGAGTTGCCGGTTCCTGATAGAGTCCATGACCTGAGTGAGAACTTCTATCTCCGTCTTACCCTCTCTCTCCATTGGTTCCTTTTGGATGATGGCTTTTAACCAATCAAGTGGTGCTTTTTCCAAACCCACCCATGGACCAATCAGCATGCACTCCCCCATTCAAAGCCCGTAAAAAACCCACACTAAGCCTCACAGACAGCTACCCACTTCGGGTCCCTTCTAGGAGCTCAGAGCTTTCCTTCTGCCACTCAGTAAAATTCTTCTCTTCTCTGCTTTACTCACTCTCTGGTGTCCACACACCTCATTTTTCTTGGTCATGGGACAAGGACCCGGAACTTGCTGAACTGTGGGTGGTGGGAATGAAAGGGCTGTGACACCCTTGGTCAGCTCACCAAGCTGTGGGCAGCGAGAATAAAAGAGCCGTAACACGCTCCTGCTCGCTAGACTACAGAAGAAAGAGAGTTGTAACATGCTCCTGCTCGTTGAACGACAGGAGTGAATAGCTGTAACATTTCTGGGGGCTCAGACCTCGGGAATTCCTGAACAGGAGATGTAACATCCCTTAGGGCTCTGCGATTGCTAGCATCTCTGAGTTTTTGGGTGCCACTGTGTTCCCCTTGTCTAGATGCCACACCCAACACAGAAGCTGCTCGCTGCATGCCTAGTCCAGTCATGGGCTGAGCATGGAGCTGGGCACAGCATGGAAGTAGGCACAGGATCTGAGCAGGTGGGAGCCAAGTGCAGCCTACCAGGCTGAGCAGGTGGAGCAAGCCCAGTGGGCCAGAGCAAGGCCCGAACAGAGGCGGCAGTGGCCACAGAGATTTCTGGCTGACAAAGCAGCACCAAAGGAATCCTGTAGCATTTACTTCTCAGTGTCCTCCAATCAGTCTTCAGCCTCCACCATTCTACCATAACTGATATAATCATACCAGTGACCTCCTTGTTGCTATATTTAATAGACATCTGTCACCCCTATCTTAATCTCCCACTCAGTAACATTTATCACGCTGAATGAATCCCTTCTTGAAATCCTCTTGGTATCCAAGATAGCACTATTACCACTTTGGCCATTCCTTCTTAGTCTTATTTGTGGGCTTTTCCTCTTTGCCTATCTTTTAAATCCTGGCACTCCTTGAAGTTTGAACCTATCCTCCCACCCCACTTTTTTTTTTAACCTTACTCTTATCTTACTAGCTTTTAGTTATCTATCTTCATTTCATGGTTTATTGCTACCCATATACTAATGACTCCAGATCTATATCTATAGTGCAAACATTTCTTCTACGCTCTAATCTTGTATTTCCAAATAACTGTTTGGTAACTCCAATTAAATATTCCAACTACATATAAAATGCAACATGTTCAAAACTAAATTTATCAACATTGCCCCAAACTGGCTTTTCCTCAGTATCTCAGTTAATGACCCCACTGCCTACCCAGTTGCTCAAGGTTCAGAACACTACATTAAACCTTGACTTATCTTCTCCCTTACTTAACATATGTAACCATTCTAAGGTTTGTTAATTCAACCAGGGCCAGATTAGGGTGAACTGAGTGAGGCACTCATCTCAAGCACTAAATTTAAGCAAATATCAAAAAATTCAGTAATCAAAATAAATATTATCCTTGCCTCATCTGAACACAATCCTTTCTCTACATTATAGAAACATCATTGAGAAATTAAAATCTAGCAATTATTCATCTGTTAAAATGTTTTGAGAGTTCCCCACTCTCCCTCACAATGAAGTTCTAATTCCTTGCTGGTTTAAAAGGCCCTTCATTATCTGGTTTCTGGCAGTTTCTCCTCTTTATCATTCTCTTTCATGCTTTAAGTAATCCGAATGCCTTTAAAGCTTTTAAACATGTCATGCTATTTCTCAGCCTCTTGTCTTACAGCTACTGTGTCCTCTTTCTGCATCACTTATAATTTCTTTATTGATTAACTGCTGTTCGGCCCTTAGGTCTCACCTTAAATGTCATTTCTTTAGGCAAACTTTTTACAACCCCCAAAGTATTATTTATTTATTTATTATTTTATTCATTTATTTATTTATGAGATGGGGCTTGTTCTGTTGCCCAGGCTGAAGTGCAGTGGCACAATCGTGGCTCACTGCAGCCTTGACCTTCCAGGCTCAAGCGATCCTCCCATCTCAGCTCCCAAATAGTTGGGATCATAGGTGTGTGCCATCATATTCCACTAATTTTTAAATGTTTGTATAGATGGAGTCATGCTATGTTGTCCAGGATAGTCTCAAACTCCTGAGCTCACGCAATCCTCCTGCCTCGGCCTCCCACAGGTGTGAGCCACTGTGCCCGGTCCCTCAAGGTCTTAATTAAACATTCCTTTTATGTGGTTCCCATAGCTCTCTCTGTACTTTCCTAGATCATACTATATTGATCTGGGAAATACTGATCATACTATATTGTAAATTCCTTTTACTTGTTTGCCTTCCTCTCTCTACTGAACTATATAGCTCTTTGGGAACATGAACTCTCCAGGTATCCAATTCACCAGTGTGATCCCAATACCTAGCACATAATATGGCACACAACAGGTTCATTAAATGTTGGTTAAATAAATGATTGAATGAAAAAATAAATTAATTGGCTGGGCGCGGTGGCTCATGCCTATAATCCTAGCACTTTGGGAGGCCGAGGCGGGTGGATCACAAGGTCAGGAGATCGAGACCATCCTGGCTAACACGGTGAAACTCCGTCTCTACTAAAAACACAAAAAATTAGCCAGGCATGGTGGCGGGTGCCTATAGTCCCAGCTACTTGGAAGGCTGAGGCAGGAGAATGCCAGGAGGCAGAGCTTGCAGTGAGCCAAGATCATGCCACTGCACTCCAGCCTGAGTGACAGAGTGAGACTCTGTCTCAAAAAAGAAAAAAAAAAAAAAGAAAAAAGAAATTAATTATAGTAAAAGATCAGAGATTTGAGTTATTGATTAGTATCCAGAAAACTGAAGCTGCTGACTAACAATGACAGCTAGCACTTAACATTTCATAATTTATAAAACATTTCATTTATATCGTCTCTTTTTTATCTTCATAATTACTCTATTATGTAAATATTATTATCATGCAAATATTCGGGAAAATATTTGGCTTTGAATGAAGAAGGAAATAGGGAATATATTATCACAGCTCACCTATAATAAATTTCCTTGGCATTGGGAATTCTGAGTACTACTATCACCGCCCTCCCATCCACTCCCTGTTAAATAATACACTGAACATTGAGTCTCTGGGCTGTTTTTCCTCTGTTGAGCTCTTTATGGGTTTGCACTGGATATCTTCCAGGGGGGTGTCACGCTGAGGCTCAGAGTGAGAACAGGTTTCCAGGTCAATGATTAGAAATAATCATGCCCAAGTTTTCCCTCAGGCTGTGTAAAATAAGGAACACCATATCCCTCTTCTCTTCCAGGACTGGGTTCTCAGGGATAAAAAGAACGCCACTTGATTTAAGTTGCATTAATTTTCACCTACTTATTCACCTCCTCTTATTCTCTTTACTCAAGGGCAGACTCTTTGGGGGCACTCCAGGGGGGCACTACAGAGCAGGGCAGAAATAGCTAAACCTAGAAGCTGTTTTAAAAGGCTTAGAGAATTTAAAATCTTTTCCAATTACCAGATAAATAAGTATCATATGAAGTAAACTAGTTTGAAAGAGGGTTATCTTCCTTGCTTCCCTATATATTGTAGTGCAGAGCAGTGGATCTCCACCTTGAGTATACATTAGAATGACCCGAGATACTAAGAAATGCCCAAGTCCCTGACTGGCCCAGAGTTTGATCTTTTTTAAGGCTCCCCAGAAAGCATCTATGCAACCTTGGACACTTTTCTTAAAGTTTCTGACCTCATTCAGAATCTACCTCCAAAGTTGAGGGGAAACCCTTACAATAACTGTTGCCCAATAGGCCCTAGTGTGAGGATTGAATGAAACAGCTCGTGTAAAGTGCCTACATGATGCTTTACATGTGACAGGTATCAATGATTACTAGTTTCCTTTGCTTCACTGAACTTACCAAGTGCAATTACCATGAGCAATCCTGGAACTCCAAAAGCCAATGCATAGCAGTCTTCTCCAAAACACTGCACATCTCCTAAAGAAAATGGGATGTGAGGAGGAAAGTAACTCTGAGTCTTGAATATTTGATGTTTTATTCTACAAGTTCAGGTTGTCAAATAAACCTGAGCTTGCAGAATAGACATAACCATCCTCTTTCCTCCCATTACCCAATCCATAATTCTTCCTTTGGGCCAGACAAATCAAGACTAAAATAAATTTTCACAGGTTATCAAGCTCTTATAAAAGGAGACGATGGACAGGAGAAAGCCTTGAACAGCTTTTTGGCTGACCAGAGCAAAGCCTTTTCCCATCAGAAAAAATCCTAACCTCTCAGCATGGGTGTGATAAATGTAGAAATCAAGCTCCCTGCATTGATGGACAGGTAGAAGACTGAGAAGTATCTAGTCCGTTCCTCTGCCTGAAACAAACAGGATAAATCATCAGTGCAATGTGTCCCCTAGCTCCAGCCCCATTCCATGTTCAGATTCAGAGCTGAAGGTACATACAAAGAGAAAGATTCAGATATTGCCTCCATAATACCTGAATTTCATATTATTAATAGATATTTAAAAACATGGCTGGGGGACCCCAATCATTTACTCACCTTTCAAACTCCAGAGCAGCTTTAACATTCTTTTCCTCCCTTTGCATAGGTTAAAAATAATCTTCCTGTCTTCAGTGCCACTACTGTGTCCTGTATATAACTATTTGAATATTAATGTCTTTGCATTAAATGTCTGCATTTGTGTGTGTGTGTGTGTGTGTGTGTGTGTGTGTGTGTGTGTGTGTGTTTTGTTTTTGTTTTTGTTTTTCTGAAATGGAGTCTCACTCTGTTGCCCAGGCTGGAGTGCAGTGGCGCAATCTCAGCTCACTGCAAACTCTGCCTCCTGGGCTCAAGCCATTCTCCTGCCTCTGCCTCCCATAAATGTCTGTTTTGTCAGTATGTTGTGAGTTTCTTTAGAGCAGAAATTTTATCTTACTAATTTCTGTAATCCCCAGTACCTTGCACAGCATCTGACATATATTAGGGACTCGATAAATGTTTATTGACTGTATTAACTAAGTGAATGCCTGATTTAGTTAAATAATAGATTTTGTGGTAGGAGTGTATGGTAGGAATAGTACCAGAACATAGGACAGTAGAGTCAACTGTTAATGAAGCAGGATAGTTCATCTAGTGCTTAAGGGAGATCTGCCAGAGAGTCTAAAAAGAAATCAGCAGGCTTAGAAGTGGCTAGTAGAAACCTGGAGGCGGATTCGTCCTACTAAGTGAAATATCTTTGTGGAGCAGTTATCAAATGAAACAACTTTCAAATAAAGTTGCTGATGTTTCATTCATTATACACTGACATGCTTCATTCTGACACCCCAGATCTCTCCCTGCCACATTAGAACAACAAGTCCTTCCCCATTGTCTATTTATAGTGTGTTTTGTTTCCTCTCCTGGTTTCAATTTAAACCTTATTCCACTCATCTAATTTATATAGTTCATCATACATAGGGTCCCACTTGCCAAAAGTTGGTTCTTTCTCCAAAGTCAGCAAGCAATTATGATCTATGGACTCTTGGACAGATAAAGAGTATAAAATAACCCAAATGGCCTGAAAGGTGGGAAAAACACTAGAAGACAGGACAGCATAGCAGAGGCAGAAAGAGATAATAGGCATTATATCAGGGTAGAAGAGGGAAAAGGAAAGAGAGAGAGAGAGAGTAGGGGGCGGGGAAAGAGAGAGAGAGAGAGAAGTGGTGAGGGGGAAAAAGAGAAACTGGAAAAAAGATAAACAGTTAGAGAAGACGGAATGGATACATGAAGACAGACAAAACTGAAAACTGGAAACAAAAGTGAGGAAGCCAGAAATGTTGAAAGATCTAGAAATAGACTACTTCCTTGCCTATTTGTCACTGCTTTCTCATAGAGGCCCATTTATTTTTCACTACTGGTAATGGAAAGTATTTAGGAAGAGAGGGAATGATCAGCCAGGGAAATTCATCTATAGACATTCATTATGTTTCCTTGCAATTGGTCATTTTCCCCTTTCATGGAATCTCAAAATGAGATGCTTAAATCATCTCTATACTACTCATCACCTCCCATTCCCAAAGTGCTTACCATATCTCTTCCTAAACACCTCAAGTTAGAGTAAACTTAACAATTGTTTGAAGTTTTTCCACCCATCAGGCAAAACACTGGCTTCTTGGAGGCTTTCACTCATTGGTCTCAGGTTTAATCACTGACATCCTTCCAGCATCTATAAGCAGCTATATTTTCCTTCAACCTTTCCGCATAAGACATGCCTTTTAGTTAATCTACCACCCTGGTCTCTTTCCTTTGAAACTGTTTCAGTTTTCCTCACTATTAATGACCAGTATCCAGCATTGAATACAACTGCTCAGGTAAGATCTGATCAGTAGATTACTTCAATCTTGGCAAATGGCTACCTGCCAGGTACCACTGTTAATGCTGGCTTTATATTCTTGAAAATACAAAATAACAGGATTCTTACATGTTTTTCTTCAAACTGGTCTCCACCAAAAGCTGCCACACAGGGTTTGATGCCTCCTGTCCCCAAAGCTATTAGACTCAGGCCGACTAATGATAGGACTCTGAAATGGAGAGGTGAGAATGCCAACCATGTTGATACTAAATGCACCTGTAGAGATGGACTACATAGCTGCAGAGGGGAAAACATGTGTACAAGGGCAAAGATTCCCTTCACATTTCTACCCCATTGGTACTTTCCATTTGCCTTTATTCCTAGGAGGTATTCATGGGCACTTACCATATTTATGATCCTTTGGCTTCTGCAAGAAAGTATGCATTACGTGGGAAGATTTCATCCCTGGTAGTTCCATTTACCCCTTACGAGCATCCGATAGAAACAGATACTGAAGGAACTCCAAAGTTAACACACTGGTTCCCAATCTTGTTTTAGTCAAAGGAGTACTTCAACAGAAAGACCTTTTAAGGACCCTGATCTCACATATCCTCACCAAAATTTTAAAAAATATATAAAATGTTCAAATTCATCATAACTAATAGCAACAGTGTCAAAGATATTTGACGGGACACCAATAAGAAAGTAGTATTTATTAAATATCAAGGCCAGGTGCAGAGGCTACGCCAGCACTTTGAGAAGCCGAGGCGGGTGGATTACCTGAGGTCCGGAGTTCAAGACCAGCCTGGTCAACGTGGTAAAACCCCGTCTCTACTAAAAATACAAAAATCAGCCAGGTGTGGTGGCGGGCACCTGTAATCCCAGCTACTCGGGAGGCTGAGGTGGGAGAATCACTTGAACCCAGGAGGCAGAGACTTCAGTGAGCTAAAATCACCCCACTGTACTCCAGCCTGGGCAACAGAGCAAGACTCTGTCTAAAAACAAACAAAATTTCTAACTCATAGGATAAATACATGTACACAGGCACACAGGTGCATTATAACATGAATACATATAAACTGCTTTGTGAACAGCTGTAATCCTCTCTACTGACTGAACAAACAGACATCAGAATTTATCAAATGCCTCTGATCCCATAAACATCAATAGCAACTGAAATATATGGAACTACACATAAATGTAAATATTCGAAGCTTTGAGTATGACTTCTACAATTAATTATAAGGAAACATTATAGACTTTTTTTTTTTAACCCTGGTAAAGTATAGTTGCATGGATGAATAAAAAGGTGAGGGAATATGTAGGGTGTGAAGGTTTTGTTTATTTTCAAGCATATGAAGAGGATACTAACTAGGCATTCTACAAGTCCCAAAAACAGATGAGCTCAGATAAAGCAGGAAAGAGTTCAACTGGTTATAAGACTGTTTTTCTTAACCTCTTTTGTAGTAAAACTGTAGATTGGAAATAAAGGGACATCTCTGGTAAGAAAATAGAAAATCATTTGTAACGAATGTTTGAGAAAAGTAGTTTAGTTGATTCCATGATTTTACTCACGTGTGTACCACTTGTCCTCCCAGTATTGGTAAGGCACCCAAGGACTTGATCACATGGCCAAGCACATACACCAAGGAGAGATAGATGATTGTCCTGTTGAGAGAGCTAAATCAGTCAGTCTAAAACCAGAACTGAGAGACTTGAATAATACAGACTTAGGGTTCATACTGTTCTCAGTGTGGGGATAAATGGAGGAGGAGGAGGAAGGAGTGGAGGAGGAAAGAATTATCTGAGAAATCCAAATAGAGACAATAATGTGAGTGAAGTAAACAGACTAGGAAAAAGGAGTGGAATTCTTCACTCTGTAGTGTTCAAGTTCCCTTCCTATACCCACCTTCCCCTTTCCTTCTACCCGCTCACTTCACACATACACAGAGAAACCCTACTTTGTACGGACATGACAAGAACAAGGTGGATTTGTAGCAAAAGTAATAATGTTTTAAAATGGGAGAACCAGTAGAAGAGGATATTTGGACTTTAGGCGTTTTTCTCAAGGAATGTCTTTTGCTGTAGGGAGCAAGAGGGGTCAAGGAAGAACTTCAAGTAAACAGGAATGGCTAACCCAACAACTTCCTCAAAATTAAAGAAGCACTGGGAGGTAGAAAGCTCTCAGGTTCAGCCTGGGTAACTTGGATTCTTGGATTAATTGTAATCCTCACCACAGTTTCTTCAGGGACAAGTTAACAAGGGTAAGAAAGGAGGCAGGGACTTAGAATAGACTGTCCAGTTATGAAAACCATGCAGTTGGAAGGAACATTCTGTTGTATTGTTTTCTCAAAGAACTTGAACAGCAAATAGAAAGTAGAAGAATAAGGAACTCCACTAAGAACATATAGAGAGATTCACACATTGGAATATGGCACACTACAACATATATTCCTTATGTGTACTACCACACCACCATTCCTACATACAAGTAGAATGTTAGCATTATAATGAACCTTGGAAATTATACAGTTTACACCTGCAATTTTTAAGATGCTATATGCTAATGTGGAATGAAGAGAATAGAATGGAATAAAGACAGCAAAGAGAGGCCGGAGATGTCAAAACTCTCAGGATGTGGATTTCTCATTCTAAGTGCCTAATCCTTGGGTCGGCTTTCTAGGGCAGGGACCTTAAAGGGTCTGGGGGGTAGGGGGCAGGAAGTTAGGTAACTAGGCTGGGCACGGTGGCTCACGCCTGTAATCCCAGCACTTTGTGGGGCCAAGGCAGGTGGATCACGAGGTCAGGAGATCGAGACCATCCCGACTAACATGGTGAAACCCTATCTCTACCAAAAATATAAAAATTAGCTGGACATAGGGACATGCGCCTATAATCCCAGCTATGCGGGAGGCTGAGGCAGGAGAATTGTTTGAACCAGGAAGTCAGAGGTTACAGTGAGCCAAGAGATGGTGCCACTGCACTCCAGGCTGGTGAGAGAGCAAGACTCCATCTCAAAAAAAAAAAAAAAAAAGAAGTTAGGTGACTAATGTAGGACTAATTAACATCAGGGGACGGGACAAGCTTTCCCAAAAGATCTTGTAACATCTTCTAGAGAAAGGTTCTCCTTGTTGTAATAAGAAGAATAAATAGCAAGAAAGGGAACAGAAAAAAAATGCTAGCTATCATGAACCCCAAACAGATTATCTATCTTAGATCATCATAGAGGGGAAAAAAAGGAGTTTGAGCCAAAGTGATAAAGTCTGAGTAGTAAGATCAGTATCGAATTGATGGACTAAATCAGGGGTGTCCAATCTTTTGGCTTCCCTGGGCCACATTGGAAGATGTATTGTCTTGGGCCACACATAAAATACACCAACACTAACAATAGTTGGTGAGTTAAAAAAAAAAAAATTATCATAATGTTTTAAGAAAGTTTACAAATTTGTATTGGGCCACATTCAAAGCTGTTCTGGGCTCCATGTGGCTTGCAGGCTGTAGGTTGGACAAGCTTGGACTAAATGAATGACAGAAGTATAAGTAGTTTAGGAGGAAAATAGGCAACCTTATAGATAAAAACAAAACAAAAAACAAAACAAAACAAAAAACAAATAAACCCTCATAGGAAATAGTTTAGATATGAAGGATATCAGAGAGGAAACTAACGGCAGGAAACTAATAGGAGGAGCAAGAAGTCAAGAGACCTGAAAATTCTGCATTTGAAATGGGATATTAGAGTCATTGTAATCCCAACCACAGGACACAGAAATGCTTTAGGTTGACGTCACTAATCCTTCAATTTTACAAATCAAGAAACTGAAATCCAGACAGGTCAAATGACATTTCTAAACAGTGACTTTTGGGCTAGTTGCAGTGGCTCACCCCTATAATCCCAGCACTTTGCGGGGCTGAGGTGGATGGATCACTTGAGGTCAAGAGCTCAAGATCAGCCTGGCCAACACGGTGAAAACTCACCTCCACTAAAAATACAAAAATTAGCCAGGCATGGTGGTGCGTGCCTGTAATCCCAGCTACTTGGGAGGCTGAGATGGGCAGATCACTTGAACCCAGGAGGCAGAGGTTGCAGTGAGCCAAGATCCCACACCACTGCACTCCAGCTTGGGAGACAGAACGACACTCCATCTCAAAGAAATAAAAAAATAAATTAATTAAATAAATAAATAAAAATAAATAAACAGTGACTTTCTTTTATTGTAGAGATGAGGTCTTGTGATGCTGACCAGGCTGGTCTCAAACTCCTGGCCTCAAACAGTCCTCCTGCCTCAGCCTCCCAAAGTGCTAGGATTACAGACATGAGCCACTACAGCTGGCCCCAAAGTGACATTTTAATTAGTATTAGGGTTAGGTGTAGAACTTCTATATTTAACTCATAACCCAGCATTCCTTTGGTTTTATCACAAACAAGTTAATGTGGAAAAAGGAAATGGAAGAGAAAGAAGTAATATATTTTATTTCACCATAAGAATATAAAAAGCCAGAGCCATTTTTAGTAGGAGCTTAGGAACCGAGAAGAGGTATATACAGAGGTTGAGAGTGTGTAGTGATGGAAGAGGAAGAGACCTTGCATGAAGAAAAGAAGGTCAGTTCAGATCAGACAAAAAAGAGGAGAAAGGACATACTATGCAGACCCACTGGGAGAAAGAGAAAAGATAAGTGTGGAGAAGACATTCAAAAGCATAATAACTCCAAGATGGCCAAATAGGAACAGCTCCGGTTTGTAGCTCCCAGCGTGGTTGATGCAGAAGATGGTGATTTCTGCATTTCCAACTAAGGTACGCGGTTCACCTCACTGGGACTGGTTGGACAGTGGGTGTAGCCCATGGAGAGTGAGCCAAAGCACGGTGGGGCATCGCCTCACCCGGGAAGCACAAGGGGTTGGGGGATTTCCCTTTTCTAGCCAAGGGAAGCCATGACAGACTGTACCTGGAAAATCGGGACACTCCTAACCAAATACTGTGCTTTTCCAATGATCTTAGCAAATGGCACACCAGGAGATTATATCCTGCGCCTGGCTCAGTGGGTCCCATGCTCACGGAGCCTTGCTCACTTCTAGTGCAGCAGTCTGAGGTTGACCCGCAAGGCAGCAGCCTAGCAGAGGGAGGGGGCATCTGCCATTGCTGAGGCTTGAGTAGGTAAACAAAGCAGCCAGGGAAGCTTGAACTGGATGGAGCCCACCACAGCTCTGCAAGGCCTGCTGCCTCCATAGACCCCACCTCTGGGGTCAGGGCATAGTGGAACAAAAGGCAGCAGAAACTTCTGCAGACCTAAACGTCCCTGTCTGACAGCTGTGAAGACAGCAGTGGTTCTCCCAGCATGATTTTTGAGCTCTGAGAAAGGATAGACTGCCTCCTCAAGTGGGTCCCTGAAGCCCATGTAGCCTAACTGGGAGACATCTCTCAGTGGGGACTGACTGACACCTCATACAGGCAGGTGCCCCTCTGGGATGAAGCTTACAGAGGAAGGATCAGGCAGCAATGTTTTCTGTTCTGCAATATTTGCTGTTCTGCAGCCTCCACTGGTGATACCTGGCAAACAGGGTCTGGAGTGGACCTCCAGCAAACTCCAACAGACCTGCAGCTGAGGGACCTGACTGTTAGAAGGAAAACTAACAAACAGAAAGAAATAGCATCAATATCAACAGAAAGTACATCCGCACCAAAACCACATCTGTAGGTCACCAGCATCAAAGACCAAAGGTAGATAAAACCACAAAGATGGGGAGAAACTAGAGCAGAAAAGCTGAAAATTCTAAAAACTAGAGCACCTGTTCTCCTCCGAAGGATTGCAGCTCCTTGCCAACAATGGAACAAAGCTGGATGGAGAATGATTTTGATGAACTGACAGAAGTAGGCTTCAGAAGGTTGGTAATAATAAACTTCTCGAAGATAAAGGAGGATGTTTGAACCCATTACAAGGAAGCTAAAAAACTTGGAAAAGATTAGATGAATGGCTAACTAAAATAAACACTGTAGAGAAGACCTTAAATGACCTGATGGAGCTGAAAACCATGGCATGAGAACTATGTGATGCATGCACAAGCTTCAATAGCCAATTCAAACAAGTGGAAGAAAGGGTATCAGTGATTGAACATCAAACGAATGAAATAAAGCAAGAAGAGAAGTTTAAAGAAAAAAGAGTAAAAAGAAATGAACAAAGCCTCCAAGAATATAGTACTATGTGAAAACACCAAATCTACATTTGATTGGTGTACCTGAAAGTGACAGGGAGAATGGAACCAAGTTGGAAAACACTCTTCAAGATATTATCCAGGACAACTTCCCCAGCCTAGCGAGGGAGGCCAACATTCAAATTCAGGAAATACAGAGAACACCACAAAGATACTCCTTGAGAAGAACAACCCCGAGACACCTAATTGTCAGATTCACCAAAGTTGAAATGAAGGAAAAAATGTTAAGGGCAGCCAGAGAGAAATGTCAGGTTACCCACAAAGGCAAGCCCATCAGACTAACAGCAGCTCTATTGGCCAGAAGAGAGTGGGGGAATTAAACACTCTTAAAGAAAAGAATTTTCAACCCAGAATTTCATATCCAGCCAAACTAAGCTTCATAAGTGAAGGAGAAATAAAATCCTTTACAGACAAGCAAATGCTGAGAGATTTTGTCACTACCAGGCCTGCCTTACAAGAGATCCTGAAGGTAGCACTAAATGTGGAAAGGAACAACCGGTACCAGCAACTGCAAAAACATGCCAAATTGTAAAGACCATCAATGCTAGAAAGAAACTGCATCAACTAACGGGCAAAGTAACCAGCTAACATCATAATGACAGGATCAAATTCACACATAACAATATTAACCTTAAATGTAAATGGGCTGAATGCCCCAATTAAAAGACACAGACTGGCAAATTGCATAAAGAATCAAGACCCATCAGTGTGCTGTATTCAGGAGACCCATCTCAAGTGCAGAGACACACATAGGCTAAAAATAAAGGGATGGAGGAAGATCTACCCAATCTACCAAGCAAATGGAAAGCAAAAAAAAGCAGTGGTTACAATCCTAGTCTCTGATAAAACAGACTTTAAACCAACAAAGATCAAAAGAGACATGGAAGGCCATTACATAATGGTAAAGGGATCAGTTCAACAAGAAGACCTAGCTATCCTGAATATATATGGACCCACTACAGGAGCACCCAGATTCATAAAACAAGTCCTTAGAGACCTACAAAGAGACTTAGACTCCCACACAATAATAATGGAAGACTTTAACACCCTACTGTCAATATTAGACAGATCAATGAGACAGAAGGTTAACAAGGATATCCAGGACATGAATTCAGCTCTGCACCAAGTGGACCTAATAAACATCTACAGAACTCTCCACTCCAAATCAACAGAATATACATTCTTCTCAGCACCACATGGCACTTATTCCAAAAGTGACCACATAGTTGGAAGTAAAGCACTCCTCAGCAAATGTAAAAGAACAAAAATCACAACAAACTGTCTCTCAGACCATAGTGCAATCAAATTAGAACTCAGGATTAAGAAACACACTCAAAACCACATGACTACATGGAAACTGAACAACCTGCTTCTAAACGACTACTAGGTAAAAACGAAATGAAGGCAGAAATAAAGATGTTCTTTGAAACCAATGAGAACACTGGCTTTCAAATGTTGAAAGCCAAATTGACACAACATACCAGAATCTCTGGGACACATTTAAAGCAGTGTTTAGAGGTAAATTTATAGCACTAAATGCCCACAAGAGAAAGTAGGAAAGATCTAAAATTGACACCCTAACATCACCATTAAAAGAACTAGAGAAGCAAGAGCAAACAAATTTAAAAGTTAGCAGAAGGCAAGAAACAACTAAGATCAGAGCAGAACTCAAGGAGATAGAGACACAAAAAACCCTTCAAAAAACCAATGAATCCAGGAGCTGGATTTTTGAAAAGATCAACAAAATTGATAGACTGCTAGCAAGACTAATAAAGAGAAAAGAGAGAAGAATCAAATGGACACAATAAAAAATGATAAAGGGGATATCACCACCAATCCCATAGAAATACAAATTACCATCAGAGAATACTGTAAACACCTCTATGCAAATAAACTAGAAAATCTAGAAGAAATGGATAAATTCCTGGACACATACACCCTCCCAAGACTAAACCAGGAAGAAGTTGAATCTCTGAATAGATCAATAACAGGTTCTGAAATTGAGGCAATAATTAATAGCTTACAAACCAAAAAAAAAAAAAAAAGCCAGGACCAGACGGATTCACAGCCAAATTCTACCAGAGGTATAAAGAGGAACTGGTACCATTCCTTTTGAAACTATTCCAATCAATAGAAAAAGGGGGAATCCTCCCTAATTCATTATATAAGGCCAGCGTCATCTTGATACCAAAGACTGGTAGAGACACAACAAAAAAAGAGAATTTTAGACCAGTATCCCTGGTGAACACCGATGTGGAAATCCTCAATAAAATACTGGCAAACCGAATCCAGCAGCATATCAAAAAGCTTATCCATCACAATCAAGTCAACTTCATCCCTGAGATGCAAGGCTGGTTCAACATATGCAAATCAATAAATGTAATCCAGCATATAAACAGAACCAATGACAAAAACCACATGATTATCTCAATAGATGCAGAAAAGGCCTTTGACAAAATACCACAGCCCTTCATGCTAAAAACTCTCAATAAAGTAGGTATCGATGGAACATATCTCAAAATAATAAGAGCTACTTATGACAAACCCACAGCCAATATCATACTGAATGGGCAAAAACTGGAAGCATTCCCTTTGAAAACTGGCACAAGATAGGCATGCTCTCTTTCACCACTCCTATTCAACATATGTTGGAAGTTCTGGCCAGGGCAATCAGGCAAGAGAAAGAAATAAAGGGTATCCAATTAGGAAAAGAGGAAATCACATTGTTCCTGTTTGCAGATGACATGATTGTATATTTAGAAAACCCCATTGTCTCAGCCCCAAATCTCCTCAAGCTGATAAGCAACCTCAGCAAAGTCTCAGGATACAAAATCAATGTGCAAAAATCACAAGCATTCCTATACACCAATAACGGACAGAGAGCCAAATCCTGAGTGAACTCCCATTCACAATTGCTACAAAGAGAATAAAAAACCTAGGAATCCAGCTTACAAGGGATGTAAAGGACCTCTTCAAGGAGAACACAAACAATTGCTCAATGAAATAAAAGAGGACACAAACAAATGGAAGAACACTCCATGCTCATGGATAGGAAGAATCAATATTGTGAAAATGGCCATACTGCCCAAGGTAATTCATAGATTCAATGCCATCTCCATCAAGCTACCTATGACTTTATTCAGAGAATTGGAAAAAACTACTTTAAAGTTCATATGGACACCAGAAAGACACCACATTGCCAAGACAATCCTGAGCTAAAAGAACAAAGCTGGAGGCATCACGCTATCTGACTTCAAACTATACTACAAGGCTACAGTAATCAAAACAGCATGGTACTGGTACCAAAACACATATATAGACCAATGGAACAGAACAGAGGCCTCAGAAATAACACCACATATCTACAAGCATCTGATCTTTGACAAACCTGACAAAAACAAGAAATGGGGAAAGGATTCCCTATTTAATACATGGTGCTGGGAAAACTGGCTAGCCCTAAGCAGAAAGCTGAAACTGGATCCCTTCCTTACACTTTATACAGAAATTAATTCAAGATGGATTAAAGACTTAAATGTTAGACCTAAAACCATAAAAACCCTAGAAGAAAACCTAGGCAATACCATTCAAGACATAGGCATGAGCAAGGACTTCATGACTAAAACACCAAAAGCAATGACCACAAAAGCCAAAATAGACAAATGGGATCTAATTAAACTAAAGAGCTTCTGCACAGCAAAAGAAACTACCATCAGAGTGAACAGGCAACCTACAGAATGGGAGAAAATTTTTGCAATCTTCTCATCTGACAAAGGGCTAATATCCAGAATCTACAAAGAACTTAAACAAATTTACAAGAAAAAAAACAAACAACACCATGAAAAAGTGGGCAAAGTGTATGAACAGATACTTCTCAAAAGAAGACATTTCAGCAGCCAACAGACACGTGAAAAAAAGGTCATCATCACTGGTCATCAGAGAAATGCAAATCAAAACCACAATGAGATACTATCTCACACCAGTTAGAATGGCAATCATTAAAAAGGCAGGAGACAACAGATGATGGAGAGGATGTGCAGAAATAGGAATGCTTTTACACTGTTGGTGGGAGTGTAAACCAATTCAACTATTGTGGAAAACAGGGATCTAGAACTAGAAATATCATTTGACCCTGTCATCCCATTACTGGGTATATACCCAAAGTATTATAAATCATGCTACTATAAAGACACATGCACATGTATGTTTATTGCAGCACTATTCACAATAGCAAAGACTTGGAACCAACCCAAATGTCCATCAATGATAGACTGGATTAAGAAAATGTGGTACATATACACCATGGAATACTATGCAACCATAAGAAAGGATGAGTTCATGTCCTTTGCAGGGACATGGATGAAGCTGGAAACCATCATTCTGAGCAAACTATCACAAGAACAAAAAACCAAACACCATATGTTCTCACTCATAGGTGGGATCTGAATAATGAGAACACTTGGACACACGGTGGGGAACATCACACATGGGGGCTTGTCGTAGGGTGTCGGGGCCAGGGGAGGGATAGCATTAGGAGAAATACTAATGTAAGTGGTGAGTTCGTGGGTGCAACAAACCAATATGGCACATGTATACTTATGTAACAAACCTGCACGTTGTGCACATGTACCCTAGAACTTAAAGTATAATAAAAAATAAAAATTAAAATTAAATTAAAATTTTTTATAAAAGCATGATAAACACCTTTAAGAGAGTGGTTCTAAGTGATTGCCCAGGTCAAAAATCAAAACCGATGAGCCTGGGTAATAGCATATAAAATCTAGGAACTATGACTAAAAGTGTTTTCCTTTCTTAAAACCAACTTGACACTACAAATAGCATCCTTGAGAAACCAATATGCATGTCTAATAATTTTTGTTTTCCCACTGTGTACCTATTGATTAGTCTTTCCTGTGTGTAGCTCTGAAGGAAGAATCACTTCTTTCCTGGCATAGGGAGTTCCTTAAACAAGAGTCAGGGACTCTGGATGCCCATTTCCTCTTAACAAATCTATTATTCTGGGATAGCAAAGAGAGGAAAGATTTTTAATAGAAGTTGTTTACTAAATTCAGGAAATTGCACTTCAGGGTTTGAACAATCTTTCTAATGTTATAGAAGGCTTTTCACCCTCAAGGTAACACCTGAATAAAAGTAAACACACCATACACACACACACACACACACACACACACACACAAACACATACTCAGGCAGAGAAACATATAAGAGGTGGGGAAGAACTTAACGGTTTGAAACAAAAATCTATCCATTTTCCTCTAGCAAATGAAGAAAATAGGCTACAGGTTCAAATTAGAGAAGATAGTAAAGGAAGAGTCTTGTCTTTTTTCTGATTTTCCAACTTAAGGAAGGGTAGTTTTAAGTACTTACTCTCTTTTGTTGCTGTTATCATCTGTTTGTATATGTTAACACGCACACATGCACACGCACACACACACAAATATGACTACAGGAGAACAAGTTATCCACGTTTTCTCAAACTACTCCCTTTGTGAAAGAGATACCAATCACCCCCAAGTTTTCTTATTTAAAAAGCAACCACAGGCCGAGCGCGGTGGCTCACGCCTGTAATCCCAGCACTTTGGGAGGTCGAGGCAGGCAGATCACGAGGTCAGGAGATCGAGACCATTCTGGCTAACTCGGTGAAACCCTGTCTCTACTGAAAATACAAAAAAATTAGCCGGGCATGGTGGCCAGCACCTGTAGTCCCAGCTACTTGGGAGGCTGAGGCAGGAGAATGGCGTGAATCCGGGAGGCAGAGCTTGCAGTGAGTGGACGTGCTACTGCACTCCAGCCTGGGAGACAGAGTGAGACTCTGTCTCAAAAAATAAATAAATAAAAAATAAAAATAAAAAGCAACCACAATACCCACAATAAAATAAAAGTAACCTTCATGCCTATCTACATCTACCTGCAGTATGTGGCTACATTTGAGGGTCAGAGGGTGAATAAATTTATGAATTCAAAGAGTTACTGTGGGCCTGCTACGTGCTAGGCACTATTCTACGTGCTCTCGCATAAAAATATAAATCACAGCTGGGCACAGCGGCTCACACTTGTAATCCCAGCAATTTGGAAGAGGGAGGTGGGTGGACCACTTGAGGTCAAGAGTTCGAGACCAGCCTAGCCAACATGGTGAAATCTCATCTCTATTGAAAATACGAAAATTAGCCGGGCATGGTGGCACATGCATATAATCCCAGCTACCCAGGAGGCTGAGGCAGGAGAATCGCTTGGACCTGGGAGGCAGAGGTTGCAGTGAGCCGAGATTGCATCACTGCACTCCAGCCTGGGCGACAGAGTGTGACTTTGTCTCAATGACAAAAAATATATATATTATATATATACTTAAATGTTATATACTTATATATTATACACATTATATATGTTTATATAATATATAAATGGGGTGGGTGGGGAAAAATATATATAAATGACTTTGTCCTTTAGGTGTTTGAAAGAAGATATCAGATTCATATATAAATAATTAAATAACTATAATAAGATAGAGTTTAGTAAATGTCATATAAGGGTGAGAAAACAAAGAATTCAAAAAACACTAGATTACTTCTGGCTATAGTAAAAGATGAGGGGGCAGAGAATACTACATAGCATAGGTGGTATTTGAGTGAGCCTTAAAGGGTTTGGACATGAAAGGATGGAGAAGAAGGGGTTTCCATGAAGCAGAAACAATGCAAGCAGACATGAAAAAGAGATCTCATTGGATATGATTACAGAAATATTAGTATTAAATTTTCCTCTAGTGGCCACTCTTGAAAGGAGATAAGTATGACAATAAGCACAGAAAAGTCAGTTGGAGTGAGATTAGTAGACAGTGATTTAATAGTCACCAGAAATTGCTGAGCAGAGTAGTAATGTGATCAGAATTTCTTTTAGGAAGATCAATTTGGCAGTAGCGTATATGCTCAATTGTAGGAAAAAGAGATCGGAAGCAGTAAAAACATTTTAGATGTCCATTTTAATATCTCAATTTAAAGACATTGAGACAATGAAGACCAAAACTGGGTGATGGCAACTAATGCAGTGGATTTTGTGCTGAAAAAAGGATAAATGTGAGAGAGATTGTGGCAAACAGAATTGGTAGAATTTGATAACTGATTGAATGTAGGAATGTAGGGAAGCCAGAACAAAGAACAGATCTGGGGAGTTAGGACAATCCAGGAGGTGAATGCCAATATGTAATTCACTGGAATTTGAGGAGCCATCTGCATACAGCTAATATCAACACCACAGAATTTGCTAAGGAAGAATCTAGAGAAAGAGAAGAGGGTAAAAGTTATAACCTGGGAAAATGCTTATACTCAGGAAAGAGTGAAGTAAACAAGAGGCAAAAGAGAAGCCAGATAAATAAGAAAAGATACAAGAGGACGAGAGTAAGAAAAATATACTGTAGAGAAGGCCAGGGAGTTTCATAGAAATGATAAACAGGCTGAAATGTTAATAACAAGTTCAAAATGAGTAAGAATTTAGAAAAGACCACTGGAATTTGTTAATGAATAAATCCTTACCAGTGATCTTAGGGAGTAATTTCAATAGGAAAAAAGATGATTTATAGTATACCTTATTGTACTACAATATGCTCTGTATTAAAGCTATTTGAATATGAACAATATGAATTAGATAGTACGTGTAATTCACCTCTTCATCCTCCACGGTTCCTTGGACAAATAGAAAGTGCTCAATAAACATTTATTGAATTAAATTGGGTCAAATCAAGTTAAATTGAATTGGATTATATTGCATTACATTATATTACTCTACCATAAGAGGTGATAATGAAGAGTGAGAAAGGCAACACACACAGAGGATTATTTTTATAACATGGGGTTAATGGTAATAAGAGAAAAATGATAGGAAAAGAAGAGTCAAGATGAGTTTTGTTCATTTAAAACTATTAGAGATTTGCACCTGCTTCTGGTTGCAGGAAAAGACTCTGGTTCTTTGGGAGATTTTGAAGGCGAGAGAGGGGAATAGTGAGGGTACAGAGACCCTAGGGAGAGTGATCTAGGTGATGGTGATACATATATAAAAACTGATCAAGGTGGTACAGTTAAGGCTTCTGAATTTGTGTACTTTATGTAAGTTATATCCCAATAAAAATAAATTAAAAACAATAATAAATACATCAAGAAGGATTGACTTGAGGGCACAAGTGGAGGTTCTTAAATTTTCTCTGAATTAACCAGGAAACAATTGCTCATCAAATCCTGTAACTGTGCTTCTTCAATCTTAAAGGAAATTATTTTTAAAATAAATAAAAGTGGTATGTCATGTATATGAATCTTTCTTCTACAACTGAATAAATAGACTATAGATTGCACTTTTTATTCTGCAAGTAGTGCCAACCTCATATCTAGATAACTTTGGTGACTACTACTACATATGTAGCAAATGTAGATCTCAGCTACTCACCCACCATTCCTCTCCCAAGTCAAGAAACTGTTCAGTACTGTGTTATGTCTATAGATATATATTAGGTGCTGATTAAACACTTTTAGAATAATGAACATATATAGGCCAAAGTAAGCTATAAACCACTGTTTACTAAAGAGAATTCCTTGGAACACTAGGTCCACAAAATATCCAGAAAAAATATTCCATAGTCACATTAGTTTGGGAAACACTACATACTACAACCTTCTGCGGAGATTTTATAGTTCATATTAGCATGTTTAAGGCTATAAGAAGTCATGCCGTAAGGGAACATTTTTAGCTTTGCTCAGCCTAACAGTTTCCAAACTTGTTTGACCACAAGAGCTTTATTTTCCCTCATAACTCATTATATTTTATAGTTTTGAACAGAATGCCCTTTGAGAAATGCTCTTTTAGACAAATGACAGGTCCATAGAAAATAATTGAGCAGTGGATATCCACAATCCATTTCTAGCTTATCAGGATAATGTTATAGGGGACAACTATAACATTATACCATGTTGTATCTCTTGGTGCTATGTTCAGGGACTTAAAAGATACTGAACTGAATGAACCAATAGTCTAACTCATGAAAATATTAGATTCGTAGGAAGGAAACTACAAAAAGATGTTAAAGAAGAGAAATAGATGGCAAAAGAGCTGAAAAGAGACACTCATAAAGATCCTAAAGGAGATGGGATGACTCAATCTGGAGAAGAGATGGGAGAAAGTATCAAATAACCACATTAAAAGCATCTAAAATTCGATTTTTTTTTTTTTTTTTTTTTTTTTTTTTTTGAGACAGAGTCTTCTTCTGTTGCCCAGGCTGGAGTGCAGTGGCGCGATCTTGGCTCGCTGCAACCTCTGCCTCCCAGGTTCAAGCAATTTTCCTGCCTCAGTCTCCCAAGTAGCTGGGATTACAGGCGCCCTCCATCATGCCTGGCTAATTTTTGTCTTTTTAGTAGAGACAGGGTTTCACCATGTTAGCCAGGCTAGTCTCAAACTCCTGACCTCAGGCAATCTGCCTGCCTCGGCCTCCCAAAGTGCCGGGATTAGACGCATGAGCCACCGCAGCCAGCTAAAATTAGAAATTTGCTGGTGGATAGTACTTTCTATCTCCACCAAGATTAGAAGAAGATTTAATATTAAACTATGGAATGGAAGGTTTAAATTAGTTTTAAGGAACAAAAGATACCGCAGCTGAAGAGGATGTAAACACATTGGAAAAACTGATAATGAAAAGAATAGCCTTTCCTTATTGCCATAGAGATTCTTTTTTTTTTTTTTAAATTTCCCACACTACACAGATGTACAGAGATTCTTATTTTTCACGCATGACATAGGTATGTTCTTGCTCAAAAGCAACAGGTTAGAAGTGATAGCCTTCTGCACAATCTGTGAAACTTGTAGGGATGTGACCTCCCATTTCCTTACTTGAATTTTCCCAACCATGAGTCAGCAATGGCTGCTCCCAGGATGGGAGTAAAATAACAGAGGCTGCTGAAGGCATGGTATATAGATGTGGAGGTATCTTCATTCCAGTGCAGGAAATACAGGAAATACAGGATCAGCACAGCTGTAGTGGGGAAAAAAAGGGGTGTGGGGAGAAAAAACAAGACAGATGCATTAAAGTGACCTTTTTTTTTGAGATGGAATCTCGCTCTGTCGCCCAGGCTGGAGTGCAGTGGCGCGATCTCGGCTCACTGCAAGCTCTGTCTCCCGGGTTCATGCCATTCTCCTGCCTCAGCCTCCGGAGTAGCTGGGACTACAGGCGCCCGCCACAACGCCCTGCTAGTTTTTTGTATTCTTTTTAGTAGAGACGGGGTTTCACCGTGTTAGCCAGGATGGTCTCAATCTCCTGACCTCGTGATCCGCCTGCCTCGGCCTCCCAAAGTGCTGGGATTACAGGAGTAAGCTACCGCGCCCGGCCTAAAGCGATTTATGGAAAAAAAAAATATTTAATCTCTGGTCTTTATAAGGTGATTTTGGCCTTCAGTACTCCCATCAGTGGCATGACTGAGAAGTGACTGCCAGGCAGTAGAAGCAGGGCCCCATGGGAGTTGTGGGAGTGAATGGGACTATGTTGAACGTACAAATACTCCTCCCTTCAGTCTATGTGCACCTCTAGCATCATTTAGGCCAACCATGAACATAACACGGTGCTTCCAACATTCCTTCGCTCTCCTCTCCTTCCCAGCAACAAGATGATGAGAGCTCTCATCTGAATTCCATTCTTCATACCTGTTCCTCAGGTATGAGCTCTTAGCCAAGAGCTGTTAGCTCATACCTGAGGAACAGGTATGGAAAAATGTAACTCAGATAATAAGAGCTTCCCCACTTTTTTTTTTTTTTTTTCAGAGATGGGTTCTTGCTATGTTGCCCAGGCTGGAGTGCAGTGGCCATTCACTGGCACAATTACAGGTGGCCGATAACCTTGAACTCCTGGGCCCAAGCAATCCTCCTGCTTCAGCCTCCCAAGTAGTTGGGGCTACAGGCACATGCCATCATGTCCAGCTCTACCCACTTACATTCTCACAGTCTGTGTTCTGGTTTCTCTCAGGCCTTTCTGATCTTGGCCTATATATTAGGTGAAATCCTATGAGAGATTTATTGGAAGTCTTGGCCAAAGTAAAGGATCGATTTGGACCAAGGCAGAAAGAGTGGACTAGGGAAATAAGTGCATATAAAGAGACCAGGCTGTCACAAACATGGGGTGAGGGTGAGTGGGAGACAGTAGGTAGGACTCTTGGACACAAAATTACCTTTCATTCCATAATAGGAAAAGCGCTCGCAGAATTCATTCACCACAATGAAGGCAATGCTCAGTGGATAGTTGGAGCCACAGATTTTCTATTCAACAAGAAAGCAACGATTCAAGCATGAGCTGTTTTCCCCTGTTTCAACAATTAGATTTCTTCACAACTGAAAAATTCATTTATTTCAAATTGTCATGGTAGGTAATGGATCAATGGTCTCTAGTCTTCATGACACACCTATTATAACACTAAAAGTGCTTACGTTACTGATTTAGAAATAATAGAAGCTAATCTGAATATTATTTTGTTTCTTGTTTATTTTACGTGGACTTGCTCAAATATTCCTTGATCCTAGACATCAGGACCTGCTCATCTTCCCACAACTACTAAATGAAAAGCCTAGGGCTCTGGGGCAGAAGAATGGTCATATTTACTTCCTAGGAACAGAATAAAGAGATAGCCTATGGAATACCTGATATCCAAGCAGTGAGATTCAGATGTCAGTCTCTGCTTAGCTCCACTCTGGGGACTGACCCCTCTTGTCCCCAGCTGTTCTGTTTGCCATGCTGGGAGGAATCCTGGCAATATGATAGCTTCTACTTCAGAGGCTGCTGGAGTCAGGCACAGAGCCCAACATGGAGGGCAGAGATTCCTAAGGGTAAGCTAATTGATCATCTTGACTTTAGGCAGAGTTCTTAAATCCTGTAAAATTAAATGTCTACTCTTCCTACTAAAGAGATTCTATAACATTTTCATGATAATCCTACTGGACATTAAAAGAATTATGTTTTTTCACGTAATATATCAGTCAGACTATAAGGAATGTTATGTTTTATTTTAATTCCCTATCTATTACAATAGACCAACTAACATGAGAAGAGACATAGAGGTATCTGTCCTCGGTACTGTCAAATCTTATAAGATTTATATTGCCTCATTTCGTGAGAAATATATACATCTTCATAAGTAGCCCTAAATTCTTTGGGACCAGAAGAGATATCATTAACTAAAAAAAATAGGCAAAATAATAAAGTAATGTATTATTCTTTTAACCCTAGGGATATATATAAACGACTCTCCTAAATATTAATATATTTTAACATTTTAAAATAACTTGCTTGAAACATACAGTGAACTGGGCTTCTTACCTTTGCAGCTCACAGCTTGAGAATTATGCAATCTGGAGTTTAGCTGACACACTGTCACTAGTTAGGCAACACTGCCACTGGCTATGTTAACATACTGATACTGGCATTGTCACTACACCTGTCTCAAATCCTCTGTTCTGTTATTCTGAAGAAATGAGAATAACATCACCTTTTGGCCCACAGTAAGAACTCAGTAAATTTTGGCTATCATTACTATATCCTCCCCACTTACAGAATTTTAATGTAAGAATTGACTGAGATGATGAGTTTAGAAGTGCTTTAGCAAGTTTATAAATGCAAAACATTGCTATTACTTCTCTGTTTTTCTGCCCTATCTCCCACAATAAACTGGGAACACATAGTAACAGAGATTGGATCTATTCTGAAACTTCCATTAGTGTTCAACAGAAGGCTCTGCACATAGGGAGAACTAAGAGCAGAGTTTTTATATTGGTAAAGAAAGAACAATCACACATAGTTCTCCAGACAAGAATGCTTGCCAAGTTTCCCTGGACATTCAAATTGCTTTTTTCCCCCAGGGAAACAGAATATGCAATGAAATTCATCAAGTCCCTGGATCCCAACTGAAGAAATTTGACGACCTCTTCCTGCTGCTTTGTCTTCTTATGTAAAGGAAGCTTCTGTTTAGATTTGGTTTCAGGTGAATTCTAAATCCAAGAGAGAATCATTTTAATACCCTAATACAGCTCAGCTTGAAGCTCCGGAGCCCAAGGAAGAGAGCCAAAAGAGGGAGGCCATTCCTGTCAGAGGCAGGATTGAATCTAAGGACTCACCGGAGATGGCTTCTTTGGAGGGCTGGGAGGTCGAGGTGGTACGTCTTCAATGGAGACAGGTGAAAAAAGAGTTTCCTTGGACTCATTTTTCTGGAAAGGATTCATGGCTGGCTCCTTTCTCTCTCTCCTCAAGCATTTGGCTTTAGTAGGCAGTTAGGACAGCTGCCAGCCTACTCTGAAAAGGAGGACTGGGAGGGGGAGCTGGTGGCTTCAGCAACTGAGTTTAACTCTGTGGGTGTCAGCTTCAATCGCTTCCTGATCCAGAGCAAAGCAGGAAGCTATAGTTAAAAAGAATGTGTAAAAGTACAGCACAGCAAAGTGAAAACATGCCAAAGATGGAATGAAACAATGCTAGAGAACTGATTAGAAAATCTATGTTTAAAAAATATTATCTTTGCAAAGGAGTACAAGATAGTTAAGAACACAACACCTCAAGCACAGATTGAAAAACTGATATCAAGGTAAGCGCGGTGGTTCACGCCTGTAATCCCAGCACTTTGGAAGGCCCAGGCAGGCGGATCATTTTAGGTCAGGAATTCAAGACTAGCCTGGCCAATATGGTGAAACCCCGTCTCTACTAAAAATACAAAAAAACCATTAGCCGGGCGTGGTGGCAGGCGCCTGTAATCCCAGCTACTCCGGAGGCTGAGGCCGGAGGATCACTTGAACCCAGGAGGCGGAGGTTGCAGTGAGCCGAGATCGCACCATTGCACTCCAGTCTGGGCAACAAGAGTGAGACTCCATTTCAAAAAAAAGAAAAAAAAAAAAAAAAGAAAGAAAAACTGATTTCAGGGTAACAATAGCTGTAATTTATTGAATATCTACTATTGAAAGGTTAATATATATGAATTACATATATGTTGTATGTCTATATAACATGTATATTTATCCTAATTCATATTACTATCTCCATTTTACAGAAAGTAATGTTCCCAGAGGTTAAGGAATTTGTTCAAAGTACCTGTCCAGTAAGTGGCAGATCTGTAATTTTCACTATGCCATGACAGCTGGAAAAAGTGGAGTTAGTATCAGTCATTATTCAGGTATGGAGGTTACATAAATGGAATGTAGGAATGCAGAGGATTAAAATGAATTGAAGAAGGAAAGCCATCATAAAACTGAATTTGGGAGATAAGAAAGATGGTGAGTTTTGGCTGGGTGTGGTGGCTCATACCTGTAATCCCAGCACTTTGGGAGGCTGAGGTGGGTGGATCACAAGGTCATGAGTTCAAGATTAGCCTGGCCAACATAGTGAAACCCCATCTCTACTAAAAATACAAAAATTAGCTGGGTGTGGTGGCACACGCTTGTAGTCCCAGCTACTCTGGAGGCTGAGGCAGGAGAATCGCTTGAACCCAGGAGGCAGAGGTTGCAGTGAGCCGAGACCCCACCACCGCACTCCAGCCTGGGTGACAGAGTGAGACTCGAAAGAAAAGAAAAGAAGGAAGGAAGGAAGGAAGGAAGACAAGACAAGAAAAGAAAAGAGAAGAAAAGAAAGGAAGGTGACCTTTGTTTTCAGCATCATAAAACTTCAGCTAGAAATAGCCTATAAGCAATTAAAGAGGCGGGGCTAAAGAAAATGAGAGAAAATGATTGGTGATATACATTTGGGAACCATTTTACTTCTTTGCTAAAGTCATTCCTTGCATTTTCATTTTCTCACTTCAAGATTGATCTATTCTTTCATTTAACAAATAAAATTTAATTTGAGCAAAAATTGTGAACCAGTTATTTTCTAGGTACTGTTGTGAACACCATTTTCCTTAATTATATATTTAGTCCTTATCAGAAGAGGAACAAAAACAAACATGATAATGCTAGGTTCATTTTATGCCGTGTTATTTTTGTTAAGCCAAAGAAGTAAAAGAATAACAAAAGAGCATGGTGCCCCTCTAGTTGTTTGTCAAACAAAAAGGGAAAAGAAAGACTAGAGAGCTATAAAAGAAATAAGAAAAATTGAAGACTAAATAAACAAGGTCAGGCAACATCAGAATGAATTATTGTATTTGAAAATACAAGACAGAAAACCTATAACTATATCCCTCACAAAATTTTTACATTAACTATTTGAATAATTTATTGACAAATAGGGCCAGGATAAACTCTATCTTTTCCTCTCTAAACTTTAACTCAGACTTTGACCATATCTTCTCAGCTTCTATTACACTCCTCGTTTCTACTGTCTCCCACCAACCTTTACCCAAAGAAGAGTCCAGCTTCATTTCTGACTGTGGCATTAATGATTAAGCTATAGTTATTCTTTCAGGAGCACTGCCATTTCTGACTTGGTTTGGTTAATGACTTTGGATGCAAAATAAATGGTCAGAAGTTACTAGTCAAGCTAACTAGCAAAGGCACAGATGCCTTGAAGATCCTCTTATGTCATTGGCTTTCCTTGATCTGGCAGAGTAGATTGAATAGCACCTGTATGCAATGTATCAATTTATTTGTGCTCATAGGTACACCAAATACTAAACTTTGGAGTATTGACAGTGGTTTTCTGACACTCCTTTGTTTAGAGAAAATTCTTCTTTTGATTATGGCAATACAATGATAGTATTCACAGAGTCAGATAATATCAGAGATGGAAGGAATCTTAATCTTGTCCTGTGTAAGTGAAACTTCCCTGAGGATAAGAATCATTTTCCCTTGGAAATTCTAATTCAGTAGATCTCAGTAGGGATCTAAGAATGTTTGTTTTCAATGAGCACCTCTAGCAATTCTTATGCTAGGAATTTGGGAAACACTGGTCTTAAATTCTCTCCTATTCTAGCCTGAAGGATATTTCAGAGGAACTCAGAAGGGACAAAGCAAGGACTGGAATCCTAGGCTCCCAAGGCATAATCTTGAGCCATTTATGTAATACTAAGATGGCTCTTATATCCTATTATTTTGCTAACATCAGATAGAAGGAGAAAGGGAAAAGATAAAAGAGAAAGCACCTCCCAGACAGAAATGAGCACCAACTATTCTGAGACAAACAACAATAAAAGTGAAAGAATCTAAGTATCAGTGATGAGTAAAGAATATTTGTGTCCTTAGTCATTACGACATCAGAAAACACTTATTATGACATATGATAAAGTTTTACAGTTATATATACATAAAAGTAGACTGCTGCTCTAAGTTAATAGAATCTAATATAGTCAGAGAGAAGAGGAAAATATGAAATTAAAAGGGAACATATATTTAACATGTTCTCTAAATTAAAATACACAAAAATAAATTGTATCAAACATCAGTCACAAAGAAATAGAAAAGGGAAATTTAAGGAATATATTTATATATTTATTTATATAAATAGATTTAGGAATAAATCTAACAAAAGATCTAGAACTCAATATTAAAAATTATAAAATTTGACTGAAAGAAATTGAAGAAGATCTAAATAAATGGAAACATACCATGCTTATGATTTGGAAAGCTCATATTATAAAGATGTCAACATTTCTCAAAACATTCTACAGTTCTAAAACAAAATTCCAGCAGGTTTTGTGAGTATAGAAGTTGACAAGTTGACTTTTTAAAGTCAACTTGGAAGTGCAAAGAGCCAAGGATAGCAAAGTCAATCTTAAAGAATAACGGTGTAGGATTGAATTACCCAATCTAAGACCTATTTTAAAGCTATAGTTGTTATATCAGAGTGGAATTGACACAGATACATAGGGCAACCAACGAACACAGAGTTCAGAAAATGACTCACACACATACTGTTTATAACAAAGAAGATGCTGCAATACAATGTAGGAAATGAGGATCATTTCAATAAATAAACACTATTTGAATATCCACATCCCCCAAATTATTTTGACCCTTATTTTACAACATACACAAAAATAATTTCTATATAGATTGCCTATCTAAATGTTCAAGTAAAAAAAAAAAAGTCTTTAGAGGAAAACATAAGAGAATATCTTTATGACTGTGGAGTAAGTCAGCATTTCTTTTGTTTCTTTTTCTTTTCTTTTCTTTTTTTTTTTTTTTTTTTTTTTTTTTTTTTTTTTTTTTTTCTGAGACGGAGTCTCTGCTCTGTCGCCCAGGCTGGAATGCAGTGGCACGATCTCACTGCAACCTTTACCTCCCGGATTCAAGCGGTTCTTTCTCCTGCCTCAGCCTCCTGAGTGTCAGGCCTCTGAGCCCAAGTCAAGCCATCGCATCCCCTGTGACTTGCCTGTATATGCCCAGATGGCCTGAAGTAACTGAAGAATCACAAAAGTGAAAATGCCCTGCCCCGCCTTAACTGATGACATTCCACCACAAAAGAAGTGAAAATGGCTGCACCTGGCCTTAAGTGATGACATTATCTTGTGCCAGGCTCATCCTGGCTCAAAAAGCTCCCCCACTGAGCACCTTGTGACCCCCACTCCTGCCCGCCAGAGAACCCCCCTTTGACTGGAATTTTCCTTTACCTACCCAAATCCTATAAAACGGCCCCACCCTTATCTCCCTTCGCTGACTCTCTTTTCAGACTCAGCCCGCCTGCACCCAGGTGAATAAACAGCCATGTTGCTCACACAAAGCCTGTTTGGTGGTCTCTTCACACGGATGCGCATGACACTGAGTAGCTGAGATTACAGGCACGCACCACCATGCCCGGCTAATTTTTGTATTTTTAGTAGAGACAGGGTTTCAACACATTGGTCAGGCTGGTCTCGAACTCCTGACCTCATGATCCGCCTACCTTGGCCTCCCAAAGTGCTGGGATTACAGGCGTGAGCCACAACACCTGGCCAGCATTTCTTAAAAAAGATATAAAATATGGGGCATAAAAGAAAAAAAAATGATATGTTGGACAATATTAAAATTAAGAACTTTTGTTGTTCAAATTGTCAAAAGACAATTTACAAAGAAGAAGAAAATATTTGTGTTACCTGTATCTGTCAAAGGATTTGTGTCCAGATTATATAAGTAACTGCAGAAAGCAATAACAAAATGATTAATAAGTATTTGGAAAAATATTCAAAAGATCTGAACAGCCGACATGGTGGCTCACACCTGTAATCTCAGCAGTTTGGGAGGCTGAGAAAGGTGGATCACCTAAGGTCAGGAGTTTGAGACCAGCGTGGCCAAACATGGTGAAACCCCATCTCTACTAAAAATACAAAAAATTAGCTGGGTGTGGTGGTGGGTGCCTGTAATTCCAGCTACTTGAGAGACTGAGGCAAGATAATTGCTTGAACCTGGGAGGTGGAGGTCGCAGTGAGCTGAGATCGCGCCACTGCACTCCAGCCTGGGCGATAGAGCAAGACTCTTTCTCAAAAGAAAAAAAAAAAGATTTGAACAGATATTTTACAAAAAGAATACCCAAGTAGCCAATAAATCTGTGAACAGGTTATCAACTGTATGGAGGTAAATATAGTTCATTTAGCTAGTCCTATGTTGATGCATACTCAGGTTTAGTCTTGGGAACGGAAAATATCTTGGGCCTCTTCAAGCTGGGAATCACTCAGGGCAAATCTGCCTCCCAGTCTATTCAGTCATCCCTCTGCTCTCAGAGACAGATGATGCAGATTCTGATTGCCTCCTTTGGAAAGACTTACCAGAAACTCGAATGCAACCATCTGTCTCACCTTCCTGTGACCTGGAAGCGCCCAGTGGGGGCCTTTGCTTCGAGTTGTCTCCACCTTTCTGGACGGAACTAATGTATTTCTTACATATATTGATTGGTGTCTCATATCTCCCTAAAATGTAAAAAACCAAGCTATGCCCCAACCACCTTGGGCCCAAGTCGTCAGAACTTCCTGAGGCTGGGTCACCGGCTAGTCCTCAGTCTTGGTAAAATAAACTTTCCAAATTAACTGAGATTGCCGGACCTGTAATCCCAGTGCTTTGGGAGGCTGAGGTGGGAGGATCACTCGAGGTCAGCAGTTTGAGACCAACTTGACCAACATGGTGAAACCCCATCTCTACTAAAAATACGAAAACTAGTCAGGCGTGGTGGCCGGCGCCTGTAATCCCAGCTACTCTGGAGGCTGAGGCAGGAGAATAGCTTGAACCCGGGAGGTGGAGCTTGCAGTGAGCCGAGGCCCCACCTTTGCATTCCAGCCTGGGCAACAAGAGCGAAACTCCGTCTCAAATAAATACATAAATAAATAAATTAATTAACTGAGACCTGTCTCAAATTTTCAGTGTTCACAGTCTTTTTCTATCATAAGTAATACTGCAATAATAACATTGCACAGAAGTTAAATATATCTGTAGGATAAATTTCCAGAAGTGAGACTGCCGAGCCAAAATACATGCTTTTATAATTTTTGGAACTGCCTGTTCATTTTCTTTGCCCATTTTTCTAGAGTTGTTTGTCCTCTTCTTGTAAATTTGTAACATCAATTTAAACATTATTGATATTAATGTTCTGCCATCCTCTATATTGCAGTATTTTTCCTATTGATTTTATTTATGGACTTTTAAAATTAAATGTAATGAAGTAAAATGCACAAATCTTAAGTGTACAGCTCTGTTAATTTTTATATGTGTGTAACTCACACAAGCACTACCTAGATAATGTTAAAAAAAATTTCTAGCACTTCAATGCTGAAAGTACTTCAGAGATAATACCACTGCCTCCCTTCTGCCTCCCTGTCAAACCTTCCTCCGTTAAGGTCACTGTTCTACAAAATGGTACTCTGAATAGCCAACGACTGGACAGATATCATGTCCAAACCACTTTGAGCCAATAAGACTGTGTCTTTTGCTAATGGATCTGTATGTGTAAGGCAATACATTCAAAGAACATGTTATTTTCAAGTCTTCTCAAGTTCTATTTTTCACCAGGCCCTTTTGTGTATACTACGCACAAGCCTCAGGGTTGGTCAGGAGTATGTGAATAGCTTAGGCCTTCACTGATTTCTGCCGCACATGTATCCAGCCTCAGCCTGAAACATGATTGCCCCAACTAGGATTGCAGCCTCAGGGCAGTAGGACCAATAAGCTCTTGGCCTTCTCTCCCTAGTCAGCATCCCAGAAGTCACTTTCACTTAAAATGTTTCTGGGCATGAGTGTCAACTACCCCTTCAAATTGAGTGAGTTTCCTTCAGGAGACAAAGAAGGTACTGGTCCCGAAAATATTAGATAGTTATCAATCTTTTTATAATATATTTTTATTATACTTTTTTCCATTCTTGAGTTCTTAATTTTGAGTCATCTCTTAATAACTTAGAAAATTACTACAATAATTATTATAGGAATGGTATATGAATAATAGAACTCCTGGATTCTTATATGTCTAAGAATACCTTCTTACCAAACTATAGATGATATCTGATGAATACCTAATTCATAGGTCACATTAATACCCTTCCACAGATGCAGCTTTATTACCTTTAGAGTTTAGTCTTATAGAATAATTCAAAGTCCTTTGATTTTTGTTCTTTTGTAGCCAACTTACTTTTTCTGCTTGCATGCTTATATTACCATCAGTTTAATCAAACCATTCAGTACAGATCAAACCAAAAGTGTATATGTTTAGAATCATGTCAGGGTCATCAGCTGTTTCTGGCAGAGAACCTTTTATCTGAGAACTTATCTAATCCACTAGCTCCCTACATTTTGGTATCTGAAAACACATCAAATAAGGAGATACAAAAGCACGGGAGATATTATATTTCATTCCTCTCTCTCTGAGGTACTTATACATACCCTTGAGTGGTATAAAGAATGATATACTAGGTATTCAATCCATAAAAAAAGGTCTTTAAGAATGTTTCACTTATGAGGGAAATAATAAGGAGGGGAAATGATGTACTAAAGATGTACTGTTTAACTTGCTGGAAGTTTGAAAACATAATGCATGTTATATAGCCAGCTTGATCAGCTCGTATCACCATGTACTCATTTTTGGTAGTGTTAACACCAAAAAGAAAACTCAGCATAACAACTTTCAGTAAAAACTATTATAATTACTATATTAAAATAAGCATTTTACTAGCTACTTTGAATTATGAGCTTGCTTATTAATTATGAGTTAAGTAATAAGTAACATAGTTGTAGTTCTTGGCTAAGTATTGATAAATAAAATAGAAATAAAAATGAAGACAGATTAACTAAAGTTGGGCTAGAAAAAGAAAAGGAGAAAGCAAGGTTAAAATAAAAACTTACAAATTAAAAAACAAAAACTACACAAATTCCAGAGGTAAGAAGTTGAATTTAAAATTTTTTCATAATCGACGAAACTTGGAAGCAACCAAGATGTCCTTCAGTAGTTGAGTTGATAAATAAACTGTGATACATTCAGACAATAGAAGAGGATTCAAACTTAAAAAAAAAACTGGGCTATCAAACCATGAAAGACATGGAGGAAACTTAAATGCATATCATTAAGTGAAAGAAACTAATCTGAAAAGGCTATATTCTGTATGATTCCAACTATATGACATTCTGGAAAACGCAAAACTATGGAGACAACAAGATTAGTAGTTGCTGGGGGTTAGAGGGAAAGGATGAATGAATAGGCAGAGCGCAGGATTTTTAGGGCAGTGATACTATTCTGAATGTTACCAAAATGATGGATACACATTTGTCAAAAATCCATAGAATGTACAACATCAAGACTAAACCCTAATGTAAACTATAGACTGTGTAATAATGATCTATCAATGTAGGTTCATCTATTTTAACAAATGTGCCACTCTGGTGTGGGATATTGATAATGGGGAGAGAAGAAATAAGACCTTCACAACTTTGCTATGAACCTAAAACTTCAACTTTGCTATGAACCTAAAACTGCTGTAAAATATAAAGTTATACATATATAAAATTATATATATACATGTGTATATATATTATATACATGTATATATGTATATATGTAAACATACATATATACTTTATATAAATAAATTATATAATATATAATTTTATATATGTATAACTTTATATTTATATATATTTACATATATAAATAAATTGTCTAAAAAATAAATAAATAACATCAACTGAAATTTCTGAATCAAATTTAATTTCTTTTCTCATCAAAAGTTAAGACATTTCCCTCAGTCTTAGGAATTTTTATTGTTAATACAAAATAAATTATACATGCTGTATAAATTTTTATTTATAGCTAAATATTTCTTCAGTCATCACTGTCACTTCCTGATTCACTCAGCTGCAAATCATTTCCTAAAATGAAAAAGAAATAACAAAACTGCAGTAATTAAATATTTAATATTTATTTTTGCATAACATAAATTTTACACAAAATATAGCCCCCAAGCATGATTCTGTTTAGCTAGCATTTTGCTTATTCTGTAATTCAGTGACACAATTAGTAACTCAGATAATTAATACTGCGTGTAAAGAAAAAATATACCACCAAACTTCAGCACACTTTTAGTATTTCCTGGCATCTATTTTAGTCTTCTTTTACATATCCCCATCACTCTTTTTTTAATATCATTGATTTAATTAAATCAGGAAATGAGAAAAGCATAGTTTAGAAGATCAGACTACATCATTCTGAAGAGTGGAAATTTTTTTTTTTTTTTTACTTAAAATGGAGTCAAAATCATTAAATAATATATGTCAAGGATAACTCACTATTGATTCCTTTTGTAATTCATCTATGTACTTACTGTCATGGAGCTTACAGTCCAGTGGGGGAGACAGACAGTAAACAAATAAACAAATATATAACATAATGCCAAGTAGGGATGAGTATTACGGAAAAATGAAAATGGGTACGGAGATTGCAGTGGCAGGTGCTATTTTAGATAGGGTAGTTTTGAAGGTCTTTTTGAGGGCTGACATTTGAACAGAGATTCAAATATAGGAAGAAAGTCATAAAAAATGGAGAGCGTGGAGGTGAAGTGACCAGGCTAAAAGAAGAGAAGTGCAAATGCCCCAAGGCAGGAGCATACTTGTTGCATTCTCTGACTTGCAAGAAGGCCACTGTGGGTGGATTGGAATGAATAAGGAAGATAACAGCAGTAAATGAGGTCAGAAACATATCCAGAAGGTCATGGTAAAAACTTTGGATTTTGTTTGAAAATGTAATGAGAATTCATGAGAAAATTATAAGCAGGCAACTAACTTAAAACCGGTTGTAGATCAGTAAATACGCCATAATGGTGTGGAAGAAACACAGAAACAAGAGAGCAGTTGTAAATCTAATGCAGTCTCTCATGTAAGAAATAACGTTGGCTTTGACTCAGGTAGTCCAGGGGAGGTACCCCTAAGTGGTCAGATTCATAATATACTTTGAAGATAGAGTTTATAGGACTAATTAAAACATTGAATTTAGGGTACAAGAGAAAGAAGTGAAGAATGACTCCAAGGTTTCTGTTCTGAACAACTGGATAAATCATTTACTGAGTTATCATTTACTGAGATGAGAAACACCAGAGAAACATGGTTGTAGAAGAAAAATCACAAGTTCAATCTTCATGTGGTAAATCTGAGATACCTAGTAAATACCCAAATATATTTGGTACTGGCACTTGGATATACAAGTCTGGAGCTAAAGGTAGAGGCTGGAGCTGGAAATAAAGATTTGAGAGTCATTGATCATACAGGTTTATCTGAAGCAAAGGGACTGAATGAAATCACTTAGGTAGTAAATTACAGTGGTTAAAAAAATTCTTGTATTTTTTAACTAATCCATAATCAAAAAAGCTGGCATGTTTTGAAATCAATACCTAATTTAAGAAGAATAGTTTTTAGGTCACGTATAAGTTATAAGATGTCTCAGTCTTTTGCATGAACTCCAGAACTGATAACATCATTTGATAAAGAAATCTGCTAGACCGGGCACACGGTGGCTCACGCCTGTAATTCCAGCACTTTGGGAGGCCAAGGCAGGCGGATCATGAGGTCAAGAGATCGAGACCATCCTGGCCAACATGGTGAAACCCCATCTCTACTAAAAATACAAAATTAGCTGGGCATGGTGGCGCATGCCTGTAGTCCTAGCTACTCAGGAGGCTGAGGCAGGAGAATCACTTGAATCTGGGAGGCGGAGGTTGCAGTAAGCCAAGATCGCGCCACTGCACTCCAGCCTGGCGACAGAGTGAAACTCCATCTCAAAATAAATAAATAAATAAATAAATAAATAAATAAAATCTGCTAAAGCTTCTTCTGTGCATCTGGTTCTCATGACCATCTCATCACTTTCTTTTCTTTTTAACTTTTTGATGTGGAGTCTCACTCTGTCACCCAGGCTGGAGTGCAGTGGCATGATCTCGGCCCACTGCAACCTCTGCCTCCCGGGTTCAAGCAATTCTCCTGCCTTAGCCTCCCGAGTAGCTGAGATTACAGGCATGCGCCACCATGCCTGGCTAATTTTTTTGTATTTTTAGAAGAGTCAGGGTTTCACCATGTTGGCCAGGGTGGTCTCGAACTCCTGACCTCAGGTGAATCACCTACCTCGGCCTCCCAAAGTGCTGGGATTACAGGCATAAGCCACCTCACCCGGCCCATTTTCAAGGATTCAGTTTCCACTTACACAACTATTGTATGACATAAGAATGTTCAACTTCATATGATGCCTGTAATACGAGTTTTTCAAGTGACACAAACCCAAACGCACTCAGAGTTCTATTTTGCCTTTATAGACTTTATACTGTCAAGGTTATAAAATATTCAGTCAAGTTTTGAAGATATAAGATTAGCCTTTGATTATGAGTTGCTTAGTAAAGAAAATGTGTTTTCAATCATAGCTGTAATTATGACTCAGAAAAAGAGAGTTTACCCATAAAAATATATTCAGACATTTAAACTAATAGTTAGCACTGAGAGTAGTACTGCCCCCCAGGGGATGGTACAGAAATTTACATGAGGGGTTACTTGTCCTGATGGCTGTAGATTGCTAATAGCATTTAGTGGGAGGGGAGTTTAGGAATGCTAAATGTCTTGCAATGGACGAACCAGTCTTGCACAATAAAGAACTCTTCTATATTCTGTGAAACTTTTGAAAGTCTGATGGAATATATACTTGGAAGATATGTTTATAAACGTAAAACTAAAGCTGAAATACATTTCCATAAATTCCATAAATAAATTTCCATAAATATTGCTTTGCACATATTTAATTGAAACTTACAAGTATGCAGCTATCATGTAAACTGAAGATGATTTTGTTTTGTATTTTTTAAGAACTTTTCAAAAATTTTCTTTTAAAAATAGTTTGGGGCAACACATTAGTGTCATCAATGCTGCTCATTGTATTTAGAGCAGCATTACAGCACAACACTTGTCTGTATAGGCAGCTGTAGACGCAATTTTTAAATATATATGCCTATACTTTTCTAGTCCTTATTTCTACAGGTTAAATAAAAAGAAAAATTGTTGACAATATGAGTTGAATGTTGTTTTGTTTTTCTTAAATCCAAACTTATGCATTAAAAGTAACTGCAAAAACATGGTTACTTCATTATATCTTCTGATACAGCTATTCTTTAACATTTACAAAGTTGGAATACATATTACTAAAAATTTGTTTTTATTTGCCTTTATATTAAATTAAATTAATGCTTTTCAAAGAAGTATGCACACAGATTATATTAAGCGATGAAATTTATTTCAAAATAGTAAAGGAGAATTAAAAAAAATCTGTTACAAAAGGGGGTGTTGGGTCTCTCATAAAGCTGAGCAATGGGATGACTGCAGTAATGGTCAGAGATGGTTTATTTCATTAGGAAACTCCTAGTTTAGATACATCAGGAAAAGAAATTTCACTATTTTTACTTTAAAAAAAAAAAAAAACCTCCCAAGTGGTTATTACCGATAGACAAAAACACTATAGACTTTACTTTTGCATATATCTTTTGCATCTAGTAATCTTTCCAAATTATTTTATTAGTTCTATTGTTTGTTGATTCTTTTGGATTTCCTATGTAGATAATTTACATTCCTACAAATTAAGAGTATTTTATTTCTTGTTTTCAATTCTTATATCATATTTCTTTTACTTGTTTTATTGCATTTGCTAGCAAATTCAATCGAGTGCTCAACAGAAATAACATTTGTCCCCTTTGTCTTGTTCCTGAATTTAACAGGAATGCTTCTAAAGTCTCTATTAGTGTGATGTTTATAGGAGTTCTGTTTTTTGGTAATTAACTTTTGTAAAGCTAAGAAAATCCTATTATATTCATCCTTTGGTAAATGTTTTTATTTATTTTAATTAATTTATTTATTTATTTTGAGACAGAGTTTCACTCTGTCACTCAGGCTGGAGTGCAGTGACATGATCTCAGCTCACTGTAACCTCCACCTCCTGGATGTGAGCAATTCTCATGACTCAGCCTCCTGAGTAGCTGGGATTATTGGTGTGCACCAGCATGCCTGGCTAATTTTTACATTTTTAGTAGAGATAGGGTTTCACCATGTTGGCCAGGCTGGTCTCAAACTCCTGGCCTCAAGTGACCCGCCTGCCTCGTCCTCCCAAAGTACTGGGATTACAAGTGTGAACTACCATGCCCAGCCTCAAGTACGTATTTTCAAATTAATAAATATCAAATTTTGTCAAGTTATTCATTTGTTGAAATGGTCATATGGGTTTACTTCTATAATCTGTTAATGTGGTGAATTAGATTGATCCCATTTCATATGTTTAACATTTCTTACATTTCTGTGATGACCCTTATTTTGTTGTGACTTGGTAAATTATACTTTTTCTACAAAACCATCCATTCCTATGCCAAATTTACTGAAATAAATGTTTAAATAAAATTATAATTAAGGTTGGGTGCATTGGCTCACACCTGCAATCCTAGCACTTTGGGAGGCTGAGGCGGGTGGATTGCCTGAGCTCAGGAGTTTGAGACCAGCCTGGGCAACACGATGAAACCCCATCTCTACTAAAATACAAAAAAATTAGCTGGTTGTGGTGGCATGCACCTGTAGTCCCAGCTACTTGGGAGGCTGAGGCAGAAGAATTACTTGAACCCGGGAGGCAGAGTTTGCAGTGAGCCAAGATCATACCACTGGATTCCAGCCTGGGCAACAGAGTAAGACTCTGTCTCCAAAAAATAAAAAATAAAATAAAATAAACAATAATTTTTAAAAATAACGAATTGGAAAACCTAATGATAACTGATAAATTCCTGGACATATACCATCTACAAAGATTGAACCAAGAAAAAAAAAAGAAAACCTGAACAGATCAAGTACAAGTAATAAGACTGAATCAGTAATAAAAAGTCTCCTGTCAAAAAAAAAAGGTCAGGACCTGATGGCTTCTATACTGAATTCTACCAAACATTTAAAGAATAAATACCAATTCTTCTCAAATTCTTCCAGAAAACTGAAGAGGAGAGAATTCTTCCAAATTCATTCTATGAGGCCAGCATTACCCTGATACTGAAACCAGACAAGGACACAACTATAGGTCAGTATCTCTGATGAAAACACATGCAAAAATCCTCAACAAATAGTAGCAAACCAAATCCAACAGCACATTAAAAGGATCATTCACCATGGTAAGTGGGATTTATCCCAGAGATGTAAGAATGGTTCAACATACCCAAATCAATAAATGTGAAACATCACACCAACAGAATGAAGGACAAAAACCATATGATTATCTCAATAGATGTGGAAAAAGGATTTGATAAAATTCAACATCCCTTTATGATAAAAGACCCTCAACAAACTAGATCTAGAAGGAGTGTACCTCAACACAATAAAGGCCGTATTAGAAAAACCCACAGTTAACATTATACTAAATGGGGAAAAGCCAAAAGGTTTTCTTCAAGGAGCTGGAACAATATAAGGACGCTCACTCTCACCACTCTTATTAAACACAGTACTGGAAGTCCTAGCCAGAGCAAAGAAACAAGAGAGAAAAATAAAGGGCATCCAAATTGCAAAGGAAGAAGTCAAACTGTCCCTGTGTGCAGATGACAAAATCTTATAAAGAGAAAACCCTAAAAGCTCCGCAAAAACACTCAGGATTGATAAACAATTTAAGTAAAGTTGCAAGATACAAAAATCAACATACAAAAATTAGTAGCATTTATATAAACCAACAAGAAACTAGCAGAAAAAGAAATCAAGAAAGCAATCCCATTTATAATAGCTACACACACACACACACACACACCCCAAAACACTAAGGTCCAGGACAGTGGCTCATGCCTATATTCTCAGCGCTTTAGGAGGCCAAGGCAGGAGACTGCCTGGGGCCAGGAGTTCGAGACCAGCTTGCACAATACAGTGAGACCCAGTCTCTACAAAATAAAAAAAAGTATCCGTCCAACAAGGGATTAAAAATCAGAATATATATAGTCCCAGCAACTTGGGGGCCTGAGGAGGGAAGATCGCTTGAGCCCAGGAGTTCAAGCCTGCAGTGGGCTACAATCATGCCATTACATTTCAGCCTGGGCAACAGAGCAAGACCCTGTCTTTAATTAAAAAACAACAAAACAAAACAAAACAAAAACCTAGGAATAAATTTAACCAAGAAGGTGAAAGAGCTTCACAAGGAAGACTATACAACACTGATGAAAGAAATGGAAGTGGTCACAAAAAATGGAAAGACATGCCATGTTCATAGACTGAAAGAATTATAATGTGAAAATAACGATACTACCAAAAGCAATCTACAGATCCAATGCAATACCTATCAAAATACCAAAGACATTCTTCACAGATATAAAAAATAAATAAATAAATAAGCTTCATATGGAACCACAGATGATGCCAGATAGCCAAAGCAACCCTGAACAAAAAGAACAAAGCTGGAGGTACCACATTACCTAAGAAAACAGCATGGTATTGGCATAAAAATAGACACATAGACCAATGGAACAGAATAGAGAACCCAGAAATAAATCCACATATTTATAGTCAACTGATTTTTCACAAAGGCACCAAGAGCATTCCATGGAGAAAAGAACAGTTTCTTCAATAAATGGTGCTGGGAAAACTGGATATCCTTAAAAAAAAAAAAAAAAAAGAAGAAAGAAAGAAAGAAGGAAGGAAAAGAAAAGAAAAAAGGAACTAGACCCCCATCTCTCACTATAAACAAAAATAAAATCAAAACAGATTAAAGATTCAATTCTAGGGCCTGAAACTGTGAAACTACTAGAAGAAAACATTGGGGAAACATTCTAAGAGATTCATCTGGGCCACGATTTTTTTGTATGTAAGACCTGAAAACACTGACAACAAAAGTAAAAGCAGACAAATGGGATCACATCAAACTAAAAAGCTTCTGCACAGCAAAAGAAACAGTCAATGGAGTAAAGAGACAATCTACAGAATGTGAGAAGATATTTGCAAAGTATCCATCCAACAAGGGATTAAAAACCAGAATATATAAAAATTCAAACAACTCAATGGCCAAAGAACCCCCATATAATACCGTTTAAAAATGGGCAAATAATCTGAATAGATTTTTCTCAAAAGAAGACATTTAAAATCAATAATTTTTAAAATGCCCACAGGTGTATGAAAAAATGGTCATCATCACTAATAATTAGGGAGATGCATATCAAAAGCTTAATGAGACATCATCTCATCCCACTTAAAATGGCTATTATTGAAAAGACAAAAAATAACATGCTGGCAAGGACACAAAGGGAATGCTTGTGGGAATGTAAATTATTACAGGCACTATGGAGAACAGTATAGAGGTTCCTCAAAAAACTATATAGATCTACTATATGCTCCAGCAATCTCACTGCTAGGTATATATCCAAAAGAAAGGAACTCAGTATATCAAAGTGATATCTGCATGCCTATGTTCATTGCAGCATTATTCACAAGAGCCAATATATGGAATCAACCTAAGTATCCATTAATGGATGAATAAATAATTAATATACATAGTAAAATACTATTCAGACATAAAAAGGAATGGAATCTTGTCACTGGCAGCAATGTGGATGGAACTGGAGGTCATTATGTTAAGTGAAATAAGCCAGGCACAGAAAGAAAAATATCATATGGTTTCACTCACATGTGAGAATTAATAAAGTCTATCTCATGGAGATGGAGAGTAGAATGATGGTTACCAGAGGCTTGGAAAGGTGAAGACAGGGATAAAGAGAGGTTGGTTAATGGGTACAAAAATACAGTTAAATAACTAAATAACTAAATAAAGTTACTAAGTTCTAGTGTTCAATAGCACAGTAGGGTAACTACAGTTAACAACAATTTATTGTATATTTCAAAATAGCTAGAAGAGAAGATTTGAAATGTTCTTAACCCCCCAAAAAGGACAAATGTTTGAGGTAATGTATATCCTAATTACCCAGATTTGATCACTACACATTGTATGCTGGTATCAAAATATCGCGTGTAAGTCATAAATATGTTTATTGTATATCAATAATTTTTAAAAATATAGTTATAATTTTAACTTAATTTTCTTCCTTAATATTGCCTATTTGTGATTTTTCTATTTTTCTTCTCAGCCCTTGTTAAAGATTGGTCTATTCTATTGGTCTATTTTGTTAGTTTTCAAAGAAACAAATTTTTAGTTTTGTTGATTTTCTAATGTTTCCTCATTATCTATTACATTAACTTCTATTCATCTATATTATTTTGTTTCTCTGCTTTAAGATGTTATTGTCCTTCTAGTTCCTCAAAGTGAACCTTTCACTCATTTATCTTCAATTTTTTTTAAATAAAATTTTGAAGTTATAAATTTCCCTATAATGAGCTGGACACAGTGGCATATGCCTGCAGTACTAGGTACTGGGGAAGCTGAGGCAGGAGAATCACTTGAGCCCGAGAGTTCAAGGCTGTAGTACACCATGTTTGCACCTGTGAATGGCCACTACACTGCAGCCTGAGCAACAAAGCGAGACTCCATCTCTAAAATAAAGTTAATTAATTAATTAAATTTCCTATTATCCTTTAAAACATTTCCTTGGAAGTACCAAAACTGCTGTGATATTTATTATTTATGATTTTTTATCTTCATAACAGTATTCAATTTTTAAATATTGTTCAATTACACATATTTTGTAATTTCATTATAGTTGCCTTTTAACATGTAAGTTATTAGGCCTGTGCTTTGAAATTTCTAAACTTATTTTAAATTAATTATTTATTTATATTTTCATCATATTATAATCATAATATGTTCATTAAAAAATGAATTCTTTGTAATCTGTTATTGTCTTTGTCCTAGTAAGACGTAAATTTCTGTAAATGTTTCATATGCATCTTAAATATGACCACTCGCTTTGCATTTTTGGATTGTAGGATTCTATGTATTCACTATTAGAGCAGGTATGTCTATTATGTATTTACAGATTTCATGCTCTTACTAAATTTTTTCTGCTTGATTACAGATTAATAAAATCTCCCACTAAAATAGACTTGTCAATTTCTACTACTTCTGTTATGTTTTATATATACACACAAACACACACACACACACAGTGAAGATATGTTATTACATGCATACGAATTCAGAATTGTTTATCTTCCAGGTGAACTGAACCTTTTCTCGTAGTTTATCAAGCCCCTTTATCCTCTAGGAGTACATTTTGCCTTAAAGTCTATTATTTCTGATATTGATGATCCAGATTTTTGTTATAATTACTACTTAGCTAGCATCTTTTTTTCTATCTCTTTATTTTCCATATGGTTTTTAGAAAATTTGTTATAATCAGCATATGGCATTTTTAAAAAATCTAATCTGATAATCTGTTTCTTATTAGGTGGATAAAATGCTTTGCTTTTGTTATTACTGATAGATTGAGATTTATTTCTACTTCATATTTTCTGTTTTGGGTTGATCAATCACTTTCTTTCACTTCTTCTTCTCTGCTTTCTACTACATAAAGTTTTCTATGTTCCCTGGTTTTTCCACTGATGATGTGGGAACTATAGATTGTATTTATTAATTAAATGGTAACCTTAACATTTTAGGATACGTAACTAACTACACATTTATCTAATAAAGTCAAATTCAGTGTTTCTATCTTCCTAACATGACATGGATCTTAGCTTACTTAAACTACTGATTGAATACTCTCTCAACAACTATTGTCTAGAGTTTTAGCTTTAATCTTCAAAAAAAAACTTCCAAATGTACAAACATCTAAAACAGACTTGTTATCTTTATAGTCAAAGGTTAATCAGATTTCCTGACATTTCATCTATTTCTTTGCTCACTACTGTTTCTCATATTCCACACTTTCCTTCTGTTTTCACTTTTCTTTCTGCCGAAATATATATATATAAAACATATATATGTCTGTTAATAATACATTTGCTAAATTCTACAAATAATAAACTGTTTTCATGTGCCTGAAAATTATTTTACTCTTGAATGACATTGTGTTTGGGTATAAAATTCTAGCTAGAATTATTGTCCTTCAACACTTGAAAGATATTTCCCCCACTATCTTTTGGCTTACCTATCTAGCTAAGAGTGTCTGCTGTCAGCCTATTCTTCTTTTGTAGGTTGTCTTCTCTGTAGCTTTTAAGGTTATTTCATCCTTGATGTTCTGTAGTTTCACGATCATGTTTTGAGGTCTAGATTTATTTTTATTTATCCTGCTTATTAGCTGAAGTAAAAATTCATGGGTTTCTTCAATTCTGGAAAATTCTCAGGATTAAGTTTTTATACTATCTCCTCCATTCTTTCTTGGACTTTCTATTGCGTAATGTTCACTCTTCTCAATCTTTTCTATCTCTAAGTTGGTCTCCCATTTTATTTTTCTGTCTCTCTTATATTGTGTTTTGGGATAGTTCCTCAATATTATTTTCTATTTCACAAATTTATTCTTCAACTGTGTCCAGTCTACAGTTTTTCTCATTTACTGGTTTTTTAAAAAATTTCAATGACCAGTCTAATTTATTCTTTTTTATAATCTATTAGATTTGTTTCATTTCTTCCTGGCTTTGTTTTATAATTCTTTTAAAAGCTGTATCTTCATTTATCTCTTTGAATGCTTTTAGAATACTTATTTAAATGTCTTTGTCTTAATTGCTCTGTAAAAAGATTTTCATTTGGAAAGAATCCCTGCCCTAACTATTAATTTTGTTGGCTGACTTTCTTGGCATTAGACTTTTTTCTTCTGTTTTAGAATTATGATTGCTCATTTTGAGTGGAAAATTTCTGTTTTTCTCTATCCTCACACCACTCTGACAGGGTTTTGTAGTTCCCTCTACCTAGTCCTCTGAGATCCATTACCAGAAACAGGTTTCATAATCACATTTGGAGGTTGTTATCCCCTGGGTATATTGTAAATATACTAGATCCCTTCAAGGAGTCAATGGATATCAAGGTTCTACAGACCCTATGCCCACACCTTCTAAAACACAGTAGCCTCAGTCAATATGTAAATGTCTATTTCTTCCAATCTCTTTTATTAACTGGTTACTTCTTCCAAACTTCTTTTATTATTTATCCTCACCTCTATCAACCCTCTCTCCCTTCCCCTACTAACCCCCAACAACACACGTTCTCTAGCATCAAATAGAAAGTATGACTCAGGTTCACTGAATCAGAACTTTAATAGTTTAAAAGTTTTAATAGTTTAAAAGTTTAATAGTTTTAAACTATTAAAAGTTCTGATTATATTATTATACCTTTCCCTGAAAGTTCTGATTATTTCCCTAAAACTTTCCCTAAAAGTTCTGATTATATTATTATACCTTTCCCTGAAAGTTCTGATTATTTCCCTAAAAGTTTCCCTAAAAGTTCTGATTATGTTATTATACCTTTCCCTGAAAGTACCAAGATCCTTACCAATATCACCTCCTTTTGAACTCAGATCCAATGGCTTCAGCTCCACTAAGCCCACTGTTTTGTGTGTATATTCCAGTTCTTCTCTTTAGAGATGTTTATCTTATATTATTTGATTCTGGCCATGTCTGGGTTTTACCTTTTAATACTTTACCCATTGTTCCTATTTGTTTGGCAGAGAAGGGGTTTTAAAAACATAAATTCACTGTGCCATGTTTTACCAGAAAACTATTCTAGATATAAAAAGAAATTCTAAAATATAAAATATCCTGAACCCCTTCAAAGTTCTACAAGGCAATGTGACCTCCACTTTCAATGAGGAAATTGAAGCTACAAGAAAGTTAAGTGTAGTGTTATTAGTTACATAACTAATAAGTGATAAGGAAGTCAGGAATATAATACAGATATGCTGATTCCTAGACATGTGCTCAATTTACTATAGAATTTATTAATTTCTGGAAAATTTTTTCTAGCTTTTACTCAGATTCTCATTTAGTACCACCAAGCTGAGTTTTCTCCATGTTCCCTTGGCCATTCAAAAAATCAAATATTTCAATATTACTTCCCAAGTCAAGAATAACACTAAATAACTGGAAATTCAAAATATCTTTGCTAGTCCCTAATTAACCCATAGTTTTACCAATTATCTGCCTCTCAGTCTTGGCTTCTCCCTTCTTTAGTTCTATCATTAGGCTAAAGCTAATCAGTCTTTCTAGCTGCTTACTTTTTTCATTATTAATAAACATAGTGGGATTAATTTTAAATATACAGAAAATTCCATTCTCCCCAGGTAATACCAACCTGCATGCCTTTATTTAAAAGTATTTACTGAGCATCTATTATGTGTCAAGTACCATGTGCTAAGTGCTAGAATTCAATGATAAGCAAAAACAAACAAGGTCCTTGTTCTCATGGAACATTATACTCTAGAGAAAGAGAGCAAATCACACAAATTAATGTAAATGTACTACTGTCAAACAATTGATATAAAGAAGACATATCTGATATTCTAAAAGTCTATAAAAGATAGGACCTTGTCAGAAAGGTGAAAAAGACTTCCTAGAGAAAGTAACTTTGAACTATAATCTAAAGGAGAAAAAATCGCATGAAAAGAAGGAAGTGTTTCTGGCTGAATGGACAGCATGTATAAGGGTCCTGATGTGAGTGAAAGTATTTGAGTATAGTGGCAAAAAGAAAGCACGTGTTGTTAGAAAAGAAAAATCAAGACCATTATGTTAAGGTGTTTTGCTTCTATATTAAAAGAAATTACAAGCTACTAAAAAGTATAAAGCAGAAGAGATGACAAACTGTATTTGAATTGTGAAAAAAATCAATATGGCTACAATGTACATAATGGATCAAAAATGGGCTTGACTAGATAAAGGTGTGAACCAGTTAGGTCATTGTAGTAGATAAGGCAAGAAATAATAGGTTGAACTACTGTGATAGTGGCGGAGATGCAGAGAAGCAGATGACTTTGAGAAATATAGAGGAGGCAAAACAAACAGGACTTGATGAACGAGTGGCTACACTGTAAAGAGGAAGAAATTCAGTCATTGAAAATAATTATACTTATGATTTGCATAATTAGATGTATGCTACCTTCACTAAGAGGTAACACAGTGAGCCAAAGATTGATTATGAGTTGGTTTTGGACAAAGTAAATTGAAGGCGATGAGATGATGGGGGATGATGTTAAACACGTGTCTAAAGCCTAGAGGTTTGAATCAGAGATATAAATTTGCAAGTTATCTACACATAAATACTGACTGCAACAGAAACATGGAGGAGATTATCTAGGGAAAAATTGTAGAATGAAAAGAAAAAAAGAACCCAAAAGTAAGCCTCACAAAACTCCAACTTTAATGACTGAGCAGAAGATCATATAAACTTGAAAAGGAATGAAAGGAAAGATTATCTGAGAGATGGGAGAAAAACCAAGAAGGCATTATGTTACAGATTCAAAATAAAATCATAATTCAATAAAAATGTAATTGTTAATAGTATCAAATGCAAAAAATAGGAATCTTTTTCTTTATCCAAATTTTAGGTGACAATCAATATGGGTCCACTATAAATTCTTACTTTTCCAGTTGCCTGTGTTTATGTATACTTACTTAAAGTATTCATCAGAAGGTCACTGTTGTCTTGAAATCTATTATGACTGGCATCTATATCAGGAATCCTGTATTGTGCCATGGTAGGATGTCCCGAGACACAATTCCCTGTATCAGAAGCAGAAGATTTGCAGTCTTCATCTTCTGAGTCACTAGAACTATCCTCACTACTTGAAGATGATGAACTTTTGGAATCTGATGAACTATCACAACTACTCATCTGGTCCATTAGACTAGCTTCTGCCTTCAGTTCTGAAAATAAGAAGAAATGAATAGATAGGTTAAATAAAAAATGCTAAATAAATATAATAAAAATTGAATGTATTAGTTTTTAAGAAACTGTTGAAACTAAAATCAAACATATATTTACAGAACTTAAAGCATTTTATTAAAACACAAAACTATTCTACCACCAAGCCATACTTCAATGATTGGATTACAGAAACTAAAAGGGATAGACAAGGTCTAAATCTAAACTCCACATTTATTTAAACCATTGTACTTAAATATACAGGTGACTCAAATATGAAGTAAATACTGTGAAAAACTATGAAAATTAAAATCTATTTTGGCAGAAACTGTCTTCTGATTATTTTTTATTCCTTTAAATACATATAATGTAATGTGATAATGTAACAGATGAAATTCATTCTTTTCCTGGTTTTCCTAGACAACATTTTGATGAAGCATCTATAGGTTTCCCCCCTGCTCCCTTAATAGGGATTTAAAATATTCTAAGTATTTTTGAAACGCCAGTTCCCATTATAACTTTGGCTATACATATTTCTATAGATAAAAAGAATAATAATGATGTCTTCTTTTGTTTAGTGTTTTTCAAGTTCTAGACACACAAAAAAATCATAGTTGGGAAGGTCTTCAGCCACCATTTAGAACAACTTCATAATTTTATAAATGAGGGAATGAAGATCCAGAAAGGTCAAAAGTTGTCAGTTATATATGGGTAGAGGCAAGTCTACTGACTTTCAAGTCAATATTTTCCTATATGATACAAATGTCAAATAGTTGAACAAAATTTTTTAAACCAAAAAATTCTAAGTCAATAATATGCTCAGTTAACACATTGCCATTTGTTATCATCTTAGTACACTGCTACATTAAGTTAACTGGTAATTTTTAGCCCACTCCCTCATTCTCCCTATTATAGACACACTGGCTTTCTATTATTTGACCACATTAAACCCATTTCCAGGCTATGTTCTTTGTACTAGCTGTTTCCTCTGCCTGGTATATTCTTCACTCAGATCTTTTGTTTGTTTGTTTAATACATAATTTCCATAAAGTAAAATGTACAGCTAGATACATTTTAGCATATATAAAACCTGTATATCTACCACTGAGATCAAGATATAGAATATTTGCATCCCCATGAATATTCTCCTATGCTCTTTTCCAGTCACTAATCACCATTTTGACTTCTATTACCAAAGATTTTTGTCTATTCTTGAACTTCATACAAATGGATTCACTCAGCATGTACTTTTTGGTCTGCCTTCTTTCAACATAATGTTTTTATATTTATTCATGTTACTGAATTAATCTGTAGACTATTCTTCTCTACTGCTATGATATGATATGATATGATATGATATGATATAAATATACCACAAGTTGGTTACCCATTTTCCATTTATGAATATTTGTGTTGTTTTCAGTTTTGGATATTATGAATATAATTGTTATGAAAATTCCTCTACAAGTCTTTTTGAACTTATATACATACTTCTCTTAGGTAGAAAGTTAGAGAGAAATTGCTAAGTCACAATAGGCATAGGTTTAATTTCATTAAAAACTCCCAGTTTTCAAACTGGTTTTACACTCCAACCAGCAAGGTATGAGTCACAGATGCTTCGTATCTTCCCTAACTAGGGCACACACACACTTGGTATAGTGAGTCTGATGGGTGTACAATGGTAACTTCTTGTAGTTTTAATTTTCATTTATTTGATGTGATAATATGAAGCCGTGTTTTTTATATGCTTACTGGCCATTTGAATATCATCTTTTGTGAAAAGCCTGTTCAAATCTTTTGTCCATTTTTATGTTTGTCTGTCTTTTGCTTACTGATTAGTAAGAGTTCTTTATAGCTAATTCTTCTGGCTATGAGCCCTTTGTCACACATATGCATTTGTGAATATTTCTTCCAGGTTCCCCCAAGTCTGTAGCTAGGCTTTTCCTTTCATTAATGGTGTCTCTTGAGAAGATTCTAGATCTCTGAAAGGCTGGCTCCTTCTTGAATCAGTTTAAGTGTAACCTTCTCAAAAGGTTCCTTCCTCTCCATTCTGCAACCCCCATTGCCTAGTTTAATTCTCTTCAAGACACTTATTTCTGAAATTCAGTTGAATACTTATTTGTTTACTGCTTGTATCTTCCCCACCCTCCCTCTCACCCTCATCCATACTCCTAAATATAATGTGAGAATAGGAATGTTATCTTGTTCATGTTGTATAATTATCGTTTTACAATGTTGGATTCAATTTACTAATATTTCATTGATAATTTTTGAGTTTAAGTTCATATGAGATATTGGTTCATAGTTTTCCTTTTCTTGTACTGTCTTTATCTGGTTTGGGTATTGGGGGTAATACTGGCCTCATAAATGAGCTTAGAAATATTCCTTCCTTTTCCTTTTTCCAGAAGAGATTGTGTAATGTCGGTGTTAATTCTCTTTAAATGTTTGGTAGGCTTCTGGGTCTGGCTATTTCTTTTGGGGGTGCTTTTTAATTACTAATTTAATTTATTCAATGTTGATAGAACTATTCAAGTTGCTTACTTCACCTTAGTTGAGTTTTGGTAGTTTTTAGCTTTTGAGGAACTAGTCCATTTCCTCTAAATTGTCAAATTTATGAGCACAAAGCTATAATATTTCTTTTCTTTTCTTTTTAGATAGGGTCTTGCTCTGTCACCCAGGCTGGAGTGCAGTGGCACAACTATGGCTCACTGCCGCTCAACCTCTTGGACTCAAGCAATCCTCTCACCTCAGCCTCCCGAGTAGCTGGGACTACTCAGGTGCACATCACCACGCCTGACCGCCTGACTAATCTAAAAAAGTTTTTTTGTAGAGACAGAGTCTCACTATATTGCCTAGGCTGGTCTCAAACTCTTAGGCTCAAGCAATCCTCTTGCTTTGGCCTCTGAAAGTGTTGGGATTACTGGTGTGAACCACCACACCCAGCCTACCATTTCTTTATAATACTTTTAATGGCTGCTGGATCTGTAGTAAATTCATTACTTTCCTGATTATAGATAGAAGTTGCACTTTACATTCCTGATATTAGTAATTTGTGCCTTCTGTCTTTTCATTTTTATCAATCTTACTAGAAGTTTATCAGCAGTATTCTCTGATGACTGCCTTTTTGTTTCATTAATTTTCTCTATTGTTTTCAGTTTCCTTGATATCACTTCTTATTTTCATTATTTGTCTCTTTTTGCTTGCTTTGGGTTTAATCTGTTTTTCTTTTTCTACTTTCCTAAAAAAGGGACTTAAATTAATTAATATGATAACTTTCCTCACTTCTAATGTAAGCATTTAGTGCCATAAATTTCCCTCTCAGAACTTCTTTAGTTGCATTACACATATTTTGGCATGCTATGTTAACTTAATACATTTAGTTGCATGTATTTTTAATTTCCTTTGATGATTCTTCTTTAACCCATGGATCCTTTAGAAATGTGTTGTTTAATTTTCAAGTGTTTAGAGATTCTTCCTGTTGTCTGTTACTGATTTTTAGTTTGAATCCATTATGGTCAGATACATACTCTGTATGATTTCAGTTTCTATAAATCTATTGAGATTTGTTTTATGGCTCAGGATATGGTCTATCTTAGTAAATATTCCATAGGCACTTGAAACAAAATGTGTATTCTGCTGTTGTGTGGCATGTTATGTATCTGTCAGTTACATCCTGTTGGTTGATCGTGTTACTCAGATTTCCTATATCTGTGTTGATTTTCTGTCTAGTAGTTCTATTAGTTGCTGAGAGCAGAGTGTTGAAATACCCAGGCATAATTGTGGATTTACAGATTTCTCTTTTCAGTTCTATCCGTTTTTGCTTCATGTTTTTCTCAGTTCAGTTCAGTTGTTAGATGTATACACATTGATGTCTTCCTAGTAAATTAATACTTTAATCATTATTAATGTACTTCTTTGTAGTAATTTATTTTGCTCTTTTTTTTTGAGACGGAGTCTCACTCTGTCACGCAGGCTGCAGTGCAGTGGTGCAATCTTGGCTCACGGCAACCTCCTCCTCCCAGGATCAAGCGATTCTCCTGCCTCGGCTTCCTGAGTAGCTGGGATTAAGGTGTGTGCCACCACGCCCAGCTAATTTTTGTATTTTTAATAGGGATGGGGTTTCACCATGTTGGCCAGGCTGGTCACGAACTCCTGACCTCAAGTGATCTGCCTGCCTCGGCCTTCCAAAGTGCTGGGATTACAGGTGTGAGCCACTGCGCCCAGCCTGTTTTGCTCTTAAGTCACCTTTATCTGATAGTAATATAGCCACATGTTTGTGCTTTTTAACATTAATGTTTAAATGGCATATATTTTCTATACTGTTACTTTCAAGCTACATATTTCATTAGTTTCTTATAAACAGCATATAGTTGAGTGCGCTTTTTATACAGTCTGCCAATATCTGCATTTTAATTGGCTTATTTAGACGATATATATTTAAAGTAATTATTGATATATGTTAGGGCTTAAGTGTGTCAATTTGTTATTTGTTTTCTGTTTGCTTCCTCTGTATTTCATTTCTCTTGTCTTGCCTTTCTGTGGGTTACTTGAACCATTTTAGAATGCCATCTCAATTAATTTACAAAGTTTTAAAAGGTGTCATTTTGTATATTTTTCTTAGTAGTTGGTTTGGGTTTTTCAATATACATACCTGATTTGTCAATGCATTCCCATTCTAAGTAAACCTCATATCCATGTAGGTCCACTTTGAAATATCATTATTTTGGGTATCAGAAGGTATTACTACGTTTGTTTCAGTCATCACATAGGATTTAGAAAAGCCGTGAGGAATACTATAATCAATTGTACTTATTGATATGTTTGCTCTTTCTGTTGTTGTTTCTGTCTTCCTGATACTCTTAAGATTCCTCCATTTAACGTTTCTCTTCTGTCTGAATGACTTTATATAGCCAATATTTAAGGATTGTTTCCTAGGAACAAATTATTTCAGTTTTCCTTTCTGAAGCAGGCTATTTACCCCTCATTACTGAAGAAGCATTTTGGTAGATACAGAATTCACACTTAACATGTTTTTTTTCTTTCAGCACTTGAAAAATATTATGACACTTCCTTCTGGGCTCCATGACTTCAGATGAGAAATCTGATGTTAACTGAATGGTATTCTTTCATAGGTAATATGTCATTTCTTTCTTGCTTTCAACCCTTTTCTCTTTGCCTTTAGTTTTCAGATGTTTCATTATGATGTACCTTGGCATCAATTTCTTTAGGTTTATCCTATTTGGGGTTTGTTCAGGTTTTTACATCTGTGGGTTTATATCTTTCATAAAACTTGGGAAGTTTTTGCACATATTTCTTTAAATACTCTTTTAACCCTGCTCTCCCTCTTCTTTGAGACTCCAATGACACAAATATTGGATATTTTGTCATTCTTCCACAGATTCTTGGGGATATACTCATCTTGTTTCAGTCTATTTTCTATTTTCAGGTTGAGTGGATTCTATACATCCACAAGTAAACTGATTCTATCCACTCCCTAGCACTGAGCCCATCCAGTGAGTATTTTTGTTGTTATTGTATTTGTCAGTTCTATAATTTCCATTTGATTCTTACGTAAAACTTCTATTTCTTTAATGTGATTTTCTATTTCTTATTTTTTTCATTTGTTTCAAGGGAATGTAAAACTGAACCATATTCGTGATAGTCATTTAAAGATCATTGTCAGATAATTCTAACATTTGATTCGTCTTGATGTTGGTATCAGTTGATTGTCTTTTCTCATTCAAGTGATTCTCCTGAATCACAAATTATGTTATGACAGGTAATTTTCTTTTCTCTCTCTCTCTCTCTCTCTCTCTCTCTCTCTTTCTTTTTGACAGAGTTTTGCTCTGTCGCCCAGTCTGGAGTGCAGTGACACGATCTTGGCTCACTGCAACTTCTACCTCCTGGGTTCAAGCAATTCTCCTGCCTCAGTCTCCCAAGTAGCTGGAATTATAGGTGTGCACCACCACACCCAGCTAATTTTTGTAGAGACAGGGTAGAGACAGGGTTTAGTAGAGACAGGGTTTCACCACATTGGCCAGGCTGATCTCAAACTCCTGACCTCAAGTGATCTGCTCACCTTGGCCTCCCAAAGTGCTGGGATTACAGATGTGAGCCACTGTACCTGGCCATGACAGGTAATTTTCTATTGTATCTTGGATATCTTGGTTTTTATGCTAGGGGAGATCTATATCTTATTCACATTTTTAATTTTAGTAGGCAATCACCCAGTTGAGGTTTAGCGTGCATATTCTTGCCTACTGTTGTGGGCTGTGGTTTAAATGAAAATCTCGTTTCCAGAGTTTTTGCAGTATTATCTTGGTCTTCTTAACTAAATCTCCAGCAGCTGGGGTCCCTGATGATCTCTGCTGGTGCTATGTGACGAAAAGAAGGGACTTCACCAGGCAAGGAGATATGGTGCGTATAGGTGGAGAAATGGAGTCTCTTGCCTGGGATAAAGAGTGCTTTCTGAGCCTGGCAATTTTTTTTTTTTTTTTTTTTTTTTTTTGGTGATTAGCTCCCCTGCTTGGAGGGGTGGAGGAAAGGAAAGTGCTTCCTAGCAAAGTGTTTGTTGTGGCAGGATCCCATTTATTGGTGTGATCCAGTCTCAAGATGTCTTTAGATGAGAGAGAAGAATCTTAGGTTAATAGGGCAGGGAGGCAGGTCTAGGAGGTAGTATAAACAGTCTTCCCAGGCTGAATGCTTATTACAATAGAATTCTACCTGCAGGGACTTTCTAGCCATAGAGTGTCTCTGATGGAGGAGGGGAGTCTCAGGCCAGGCATAAAGGGAGAACACTTTGAGGACTGCAATCACTCACTGTGGTATCATCCTGTTTGCTGGTACTTCCAGCTGTGAGTTGTCTCTGGGTATGGGGAGTAGAATTTTAGATCCATCTTATTTCTTTTTTTAAAAAAAAATATATATATATTTTTTTTGTAGAGATGGGATCTTGCTATCTTAAACTCCTGGCCCAAAACGATCCTCCACCTCAGCTTCCCAAAAGTGCTGGGATTACAGGCATGAGCCACTGCACCTAGCCTCTATCTTATCTCAAACTCAATTCTAGATAGCTCGAAGATGTAAATGTAAAATTTAAGCTACAAAAATACTAATATAACTGCCAGACATAAACTTGAAAAGATGATTCAACCATTTTAACAGTAGTCAGTGGCACAGTAGGGTCAACAAAATATTTTATAGAATGCAATCTAAGGAACATGTTATACAAATATCTCAAGGTAAATGAAGTTCCATTCTCATACTAAGTTAGAAATAGAAAGCTTTATGGTTGGAGATATTAACTTATCCTCTGCAACTTTCTTTTTTTTAATTTTTAATTTTTATAATTTTTTAATTGAGATGAGGTTTCACTATGCTGCCTATGCTGTTCTCGAACTCCTGGACTCAAATGCTCCTCCCACCTTGGGCCCCTAAAGTGGTGGAATTATAGGCATGAGCCACTGTGCCTTGCGTCCTCTACAACTTTCTTTTCCCTGAGTTATGCTTCGATACAATACTTTTATTAAGGCCTCTATTAAAAAACTGTCACATGGAAGAACTTCTACTTTTACTGTAAAATTACCATTGAGAACACTATATAAAGTTTAATGCTCCCTAGAAAAACGTTCCATATGATGAATTCCTTTCAGAATTTAGTAACAGGAAAAAGTCTGATTCTTTGTAACCTATCCGATAATACAACATATGCTGCTTGTGTCTCCCTTTTTTTCTTGATAGTTAGAAGCTCAGAGCTAAATTATTATTATTTTTATTATTATTTCATTTTTTGAGACAGAGTCTCACTCTGTCACCCAGGTTGGAGTGCAGTGGCACAATCACTATTCACTGCAGGCTTGGCCTCCCCAAGCTCAAGTGATCCTCCCAGCTTAGCCTCCCAAGTAGCTGGAACTACAGGCATACACCACCACACCCAGTTAATTTTGTATTTTTTTGTAGAGATGGGGTTTTACCATGTTGCCCAGGCTGGTTTCAAACTCCTGAGCTAAAGTGATCCACCTGCCTTGTCCTCCCAAAGTGCTGGGATTATAGGTGTACACCACCACACCTGGCAATTTAATGTGTTAATGATCAGCAAATTTGCTTCAATATCTTGATTTTCTGTACCAATATTTTATTGTATTCATGTATATGAAGATATCATAATTCAAATCCATTTGGAAGCAAGTATGATGTAAAAAAAATAAAATTCAAGACCGCTTGTACCACCAAGGGTTCTAGACTTGTCTTTTTTATTGTTTGCATAGGAGCTACTAATCAATTAGAAAATGAATACTCTACTGGGCTTAGAAGAGAACAATGAAATTGGATGGCTATGTGCAAATTTTAAGAAGGCAAAGTGTAGAAGCAAATATACTTTAGTGACCAGGGTCTCACTGCAGCCACAATTACTACATCGATAACCCACATTGCAGCTAGAAAAAAAAATGGAGATTTAAGTTTTCTTACTGACAAAAGGACTGTATGTACTTCCCTAAAAATACCTCCCTTCTGAGAAGTAAGCAGCAATTCAGAAAAAGGTGCTTGCTTATTCTGCTTACTATATTTCCTCATTTCCCTATGGAATTGGTGACATCTTAAATATGTACGACCTGGCCATACATAAACATTTTGATAGGAAGATGCTGTGAAGAATTGAATTTGAGTCATCACAAATGCCAAAAAGAAGAAAACTCCAGTTATATATTTCTAAAGAGTCATTTTTTTTTTTACCCTGAATAGTAATTTAAAATGATACAAGGGGAGGTTCCAAGATGGTTGAATAGGAACAGTTCCAGTCTACAGCTCCCAGTGTGAGCCATGCAGAAGATGGGTAATTTCTGCATTTCCAGCTGAGGTACCGGGTTCATCTCACCGGGGCTTGTTGGACAGTGGTTGCAGCCCACAGAGTGTGAGTCGAAGCAGGGCAGGGCATTGCCTCACCCAGGAAGTGCAAGGGGTTGGTGAATTCCCTTTCCTAGCAAAGGGAAGCCGTGACAGACAGTACCTGGAAAATCGAGACACTCTCACCCCTAATACTGCACTTTTCCAATGGTCTTAGCAAATGGTATACCAGGAGATTATATCCCACACATGGTTTGGAGGGTCCTACACCCACGGAGCCTCACTCACTGCTAGCACAGCAGTCTGAGATCAAACTGCAAGGCAGCAGTGAGGCTGGGGGAGGGGTATCTGCCATTGCTGAGGCTTGAATAGGTAAACAAAGTGGCCTGGAGGCTTGAACCGGGTGGAGCCCACCACAGTTCAAGGAGGCCTGTCTGCCTCTGTAGACTCCACCTCTGGGGGCAGGGCACAGCTGAACGAAAGTCAGTAGAAACTTCTGCAGACTTAAATGTCTCTGTCTGACAGCTTTAAAGAGAGTATTGGTTCTCCCAGCATAGAGTTTGAGATCTGAGAATGGACAGACTGCCTAAAGTTGGTCCCTGACCCCTGAGTAGCCTAACTGGGAGACACCTCCCAGTAGGGGCCGACTGACACCTCATACAGCCAGGTGCCCCTCTGAGACAAAGCTTCCAGAGGAAGGATCAGGCAGCAACATTTGCCCTTCTGCAATATTTGCTGTTCTGCAGCCTCCGCTGGTGATACCCAGGCAAACAGGGTCTGGAATGGACCTCCAGCAAACTCCAACAGATCTGCAGCTGAGGGTCCTGACTGTTAGAAGAAAAACTAACAAACAGAAAGGACATCCACACCAAAACCCCATCTGTATGTCACCATTGTCAAAGACCAAAGGTAGATAAAACCACAAAGATGGGGAGAAAGCAGAGCAGAAAAGCTGAAAATTCTAAAAATCAGAGTGCCTCTTCTCCAAAGGAATGCAGCTCCTCAACAGCAATGGAACAAAGCTGGACAGAGAATGACTTTGACAAGTTCAGAGAAGAAGGCTTCAGACGATCAGTAATAACAAACTTCTCCAAGCTAAAGGAGGATGTTCAAACCCATTGCAAAGAAGCTAAAGACCTTGAAAAAAGATTAGATGAATGACTAACTAGAAAAAACAGCATAGAGAAGACCTTAAATGACCTGATGGAGCTAAAAGCCATGGCGTGAGAAATACATGACGCTTCCACAAGCTTCAGTAGCCAATCAGATCAAGTAGAAGAGAGGGTATCGGTGATTGAAGATCAAATGAATGAAATGAAGTGAGATGTTTAAAGAAAAAAGTGTAAAAAGAAATGAACAAAGCCTCCAACAAATATGGGACTATGTGAAAAGACCAAATCTACGTCTGATTGGTGTACCTAAAAGTAATGGGAAAAACGGAACCAAGTTGGAAAACACTCTTCAGGATATTATCCAGGAGAACTTTCCCAACCTAGCAAGGAAGGCCAACATCCAAATTCAGGAAATACAGAGAACACCACAAAGATACTCCTTGAGAAGAGCAACTCCAAGACACATAATTGTCAGATTCACCAAAGTTGAAATGAAGGAAAAAATGTTAAGGGCAGCCAGAGAAAGGTCAGGTTACCCACAAAGGAAAGCCCATCAGACTAACAGCGGATCTCTTGGCAGAAACTCTACAGGCCAGAAGAGAGTGGGGCCAATATTCAACATTCCTAAAGGAAAGAATTTTCAACCCAGAATTTCATATCCAGCCAAACCAAGCTTCATAAGTGAAGGAGAAATAAAATCCTTTACAGACAAGCAAATGTTGAGAGATTTTGTCATCACCAGGCCTGCCTTACAAGAGCTCCTGAAGGTAGCACGAAACATGGAAAGGAACAACCGGTACCCACCACTGCAAAAATATGCTAAATTGTAAAGACCATCGATGCTAGGAAGAAACTGCATCAACTAATGAGCAAAATAAGCAGCTAACATCATAATGACAGGATCAAATATACACATAACAATATTAACCTTAAATGTAAATAAGCTTAATGCTCCAATTAAAAGACACAGACTGGAAAACTGGATAAAGAGTCAAGACCAATCAGTGTGTTGTATTCAGGAGACACATCTCACATGCAGAGACACACATAGGCTCAAAATAAAAGGATGGAGGAAAATCTACCAAGCAAATGAAAAACAAAAAAAAAAAGCAGGGGTTGCAATCCTAGTCTCTGATAAAACAGACTTTAAACCAACAAAGATCCAAAAGAGACAAGGAAGACTACTGCATAATGGTAAAGGGATCAATTCAACAAGAAGACCTAACTATCCTAAATATCTATGCACCCAATACAGGAGCAACCAGATTCATAAAGCAAGTCCTTAGAGACCTACAAAGAGACTTAGACTCTCACACAATAATAATGAGAGACTTTAACACCCACTGTCAATATTAGACAGATCAATGAGACAGAAGGTTAACAAGGATATCCAGGACATGAGCTCAGCTCTGCACCAAGCAGACCTAATAAACATCCACAGAACTCTCCACCCCAAATCAACAGAATATACATTCTTCTCAGCACTACATCACACTTATTCCAAAAGGGACCACAGAGTTGGAAGTAAAGCGCTCCTCAGCAAATGTAAAAGAATAGAAATCACAACAAACTGTCTCTCAGACCACAGTGCAATCAAATTAGAACTCAGGATTAAGAAACTCACTCAAAACCACGTAACTACATGGAAACTGAACAACCTGCTCCTGAATGACTACTGGGTAAATAACGAAATGAAGGCAGAAATAAAGATGTTCTTTGAAACCAATGAGAACAAAGACACAACATACTAGAATCTCTGGGACACATTTAAAGCAGTGTGTAGAGTGAAATTTATGGCATTAAATGCCCACAAGAGAAAGCAGGAAAGATCTAAAATCAACACCCTAACGTCACCATTAAAAGAACTGGAGAAGCAAGAGCAAACAAATTTAAAAGCTAGCAGAAGGCACGAAATAACTAATATCAGAGCAAAACTGAAGGAGACAGAGACACAAAAAACCCTTGAAAAAAATCAATGAATCCAGGAACTGGTTTTTTAAAAAGATCAACAAAATTGATAGACTGCTAGCAAGACTAATAAAGAAGAAAAGAGAGAAGAATCAAATAGACACAATAAAAAATGATAACAGGGATATCACCACCAATCCCATAGAAATACAAACTACCGTCAGAGAATACTATAAACACCTCTATGCAAATAAACTAGAAAATCTAGAAGAAATGGATAAATTCCTAGACACATACAACCTTCCAAGACTAAACCAGGAAGAAGTTGAATCTCTGAATAGATCAATAACAGGTTCTGAAATTGAGGCAATAATTAATAGCTTACAAACCAAAAAAACAAAAAAAAAAAGCCAGGACCAGATGGATTCACAGCCGAACTCTACCAGAGGTACAAAGAAGGACTGGTATCATTCCTTCTGAAACTATTCCAACCAATAGAAAAAGAGGAATCCTCCCTAACTCATTTTATGAGGCCAGCATCATCCTGATACCAAAGTCTGGCAGAGACACAACAAAAAAAGAGAATTTTAGACCAGTATCCCTGGTGAACACCAATGTGAAAATCCTCAATAAAATACTGGCAAACCGAATCCAGCAGCACATCAAAAACTTATTCATCACGATGAAGTTGGCTTCATCCCTGGGATGCAAGGCTGGTTCAACATACACAAATCAATAAATGTAATCCATTGCATAAACAGAACCAACGACAAAAACCACATGATTATCTCAATAGATGCAGAAAAGGCCTTTGACAAAATTCAACAGCCCTTCATGCTGAAAACTCTCAAAAAACGAGGTATTGATGGAACGTATTTCAAAATAATAAGAGCTATTTATGACAAACCCACAGCCAATATCATACTGAATAGGCAAAAACCTGGAAGCATTCCCTTTGAAAACAGGCACAAGACAGGGATGCTCTCTTTCAGCACTCTTATTTAACATAGCGTTGGAAGTTCTGGCCAGGGCAATCAGGCAAGAGAAAGAAATAAAGGGTATTTGATTAGGAAAAGAGGAAGTCAAATTATCCCTATTGGTAGATGACATGATTGTATATTTAGAAAACCCCATTGTCTCAGCCCCAAGGCTTCTTAAGCTGATAAGCAACTTCAGCAACTCAGGATACAAAATCAATGGGCAAAAATCACAAGCATTCCTATACACCAATAACGGAAAAACAGAGAGCCAAATCCTGAGTGAACTCCCATTCACAATTGCTACAAAGAAAATAAAATACCTAGGAATCCAACTTACAAGGGATATGAAGGACCTCTTCAAAGAGAACTACAAATCATTGCTCAACAAAATAAAAGAGGACACAAACAAATGGAAGAACATTCCATGCTCACGGATAGGAAGAGTCAATATTGTGAAAATGGCCATACTGCCCAAGGTAATTTATAGATTCAATGCCATCCCCATCAAGCTACCAATGGTTTTCTTCAGAGAATTGGGGAAAAAAACTACTTTAAACTCATACGGACACAAAAAAGAGCCCACATTGCTAAGACAATCATAAGCAAAAAGAACAAAACTGGAGGCATCACACTATCTGACTTCAAACTATACTACAAGGCTATAATAACCAAAACAGCACGGTACAGGTATGGTACCAAAACACATATATAGACCAATGGGACAGAACAGAGGCCTCAGAAATAACACCACACATCTACAAGCATCTGATCTTTGACAAACCTGACAAAAACAAGCAATGCGGAAAGGATTCCCCATTTAATAAATGGTGCTGGGAAAACTGGCTAGCCATATGTAGAAAGCTGAAACTGGATCCTTTCCTTACACCCTATACAAAAATGAATTGAAGATGGATTAAAGATTTAAATGGTAGACCTAAAACCATAAAAACCCTAGAAGAAAACCTAGACAATACAATTCAGGACATAGGCATGGGCAAGGACTTCATGACTAAATCAAAAGCAATGCCAACAAAAGCTGAAATAGACAAATGGGATCTAATTAAACTAAAGAGCTTCTACATGGCAAAAAAAAGAAAGAAAAAAAAACTACCATCAGAGTGAATAGGCAACCTACAGAATGGGAGAAAATTTTTGCAATCTACTCATCTGACAAAGGGCTAATATCCAGAATCTACAAAGAACTTAAACAAATTTACAAGAAAAAAAACTAACAACCCCATCAAAAAGTGGGCAAGGGATGTGAACAGACACTTCTCAAAAGAAGACATTTCTGCAGCCAATAGACACATGAAAAAATGCCCATCATCACTGGTCACCAGAGAAATGCAAATCAAAACCACAATGAGATACCATCTCACACCAGTTAGAATGGCAATCATTAAAAAGGCAGGAAACAACAGGTGCTAGAGAGGATGTGGAGAAATAGGAACACTTTTACACTGTTGGTGGGACTGTAAACTAGTTGAACCATTGTGGAAGACAGTATGGTGATTCCTCAAGGATCCAGAACTAGATATACCATTTGACTCAGCCATCCCATTACTGGGTATATACCCAAAAGATTATAAATCATGCTGCTATAAAGACACATGCACATGTATGTTTATTGCGGCACTATTCACAATAGCAAAGACTTGGAACCAACCCAAATGTCCATCAATGATAGACTGGATTAAGAAAATGTGGCACATATACACCATGGAATACTATGCAACCATAAAAAAGGATGAGTTCATGTCCTTTGTAGGGACATGGATGCAGCTGGAAACCATCATTCTCAGCAAACTGTCGCATGGATAGAAAACGAAACACCATATGTTCTCATTCATAGGTGGGAATTGAACAATGAGAACACTTGGACATAGGAAGGGGAATATCACATACCGGGGCTTGTTGTGGAGTAGGAGGAGGGGGGACAGATAGCACTAGGAGATATACCTAATATAAATGAGGAGTTACTGGGTGCAGCACACCAACATGGCACATGTATACATATGTAACAAACCTGCACGTTGTGCACATGTACCCTAGAACTTAAGATATAATAAAAAAGTAAATAAAATGATACAAATTCTCTTATATGGATATTGTTTACATAAAATTAAAAATCATAAGCTACATCCTTACTCCAGAAAAATGCATAATTACAAAAAATATTATGCTCTTTGTAAACGTTTATAATTAGTACCACTGTTAATTAAAATGAAAAAATTCATTTAGCATTTCTTTTTTGTTGTTTTGTTTTGAGACAGAGTCTTGCTCTGTCACCCAGGCTGGAGTGCAACGGTGCAATCTCAGCTCACTGCATCCTCCACCTCCGGGGTTCAAGTGATTCTTCTGTGTCAGCCTCCCGAGTAGCTAGGACTCTAGGCGTGCACCACCATGCCCAGCTAATTTTTGTATTTTTAGTAGAGATGGGGTTTCACCATGTTGGCCAGGCTGGTCTTGAACTACTGACCTCATGATCCACCCACCTCGGCCTCCCGAAGTGCTGGGATTACAGGTGTGAGCCACCGTGCCTGGCCTTAACATTTCTTAATTATCTCTTATAAAGGGATGTTATATATACTTAGATTTTACCTCTTTCAATATCATCTATTGGAGATGCTGGGGACATCTTATCTTCAGATGGAGAATGTTTCACAAGATTGGGAGTCCTGGCTGAATTCCACATTTGTTGTGGCTGTTGTTCTTTACGATACTGAATTTTACTGCTTCCTTCAACTCTGCAATTAAGAATATCAAATATTGAAACAGGTATGACAGCAATGTAACAAAAATTTCAACTTACAAAATTACTAAAACTGACCACTTACTCTTTTCCTAAACATCTTTAGAGTAATATTCCGTAATTAAAACATTAATTTAGTTCATAATTTAACAAGTATTTGTCAAGTTCTATTTCTGTGATACACATGTCCATTGAGGGATACAAAGAAGAACAAAAACAAAACCAGTGCCACACTTGGTGGCTCATGCCTGTAATCCTAGCATATTGGGAGGCCAAAGTGGGAGGATTACTTGAGGCCAGGAATTCAAGACGAACCTGGTCAACATAGTGAGACTCTGTCTGTATAAAAATAATAAAAATATTAGCTGGGCATGATGATGCACACCTGTAATCTCAGCTACTCAGGAGGCTGTGGGAGGATCATTTGAGCCCAGGAGTTTGAAGCTGCAGTAAGCTATGATTGCGCCACTGCACTCCAGCCTGGGTGACAGAGTGAGACCTTATCTCATAAAACAAAAACAAAAACAAAAATCCAGGCTGGTGCAGTGGCTCATGCCTGTAATCCCAGCACTTTGGGAGGCTGAGGAAGGAGGATGGCTTGAGGCCAGGAGTTCAAGACTAGCCTGGGCAATATAACAAGACCCCCCATCTCTATTTAAAAATAAATAAAACAACCATTAAAAAAAAAAAAAGCCATTGCTTAAATTGAACAGATAAGATATTCACAAATGGCTAAAATAAAAGGAAAAATATAAGTGTATAACAGGTACGATATATTCCCTAAGTTCTAAGATTATCATTTCTGTTAAAACTAAATCACTTCTACAGTTTCCATTCATAACTTAAGACAGGCATGATAATAAAGGAGATTCAAATACTTTTCTCTCAACATCTTTAAGAAGAGTGTATAACAAAAGTATACTTGATTTTTGCCTCTCCCATTTCCAGTCACCAAATCCTGTCAGTTCTTCCTTCAAAGAGTCTTTAGAACCTCACTTTTCTCTTCATTTCTGCTCTCAAAAAATCCTGGTTTATACATTTTTCTGATTCCTGCATTGTTTCATTTACTCAGCTTTTCTACTGAATTAATGTTTTAAAACAAAACTGTAAACATGCCAATCCCTGGTTAAAAAGACTTTAATATGCAACCACTACCAGCAAGATAATGTCCTAATTTCTTAGTTAATATTGATGGCACTAACCTCAACCAACGAAATTACAAACTTACCTCTAGCCCAATATCAATATCGCCCCCTACTTTCCAAAACATATACACGGGTACAGAGACAAACCTCTGCTCCGTTCAAATAGGTCTTACTCATTGGCCCTGAATAAGTCAGATATATTCCTGCCTTCAAACTTGGCTTACACCCTCATCTCCTCTCTAATCAATTAAATCGTATTTCACAAACTTTCTTCTGGTGTGAATCACAGCAGGGCATAGATGGTAGAGGTGAGGGGATATTAAAAAATAGAGTTTCCCAGGATCCTTCCCTGATTTAAGGCTGGATTCGGGAACTAATTTTTAACAAGCACCCAAGGTAATTCTTATGATCCTAACCTCCCCTTAAGGTACATCAAAAAGGCCTCCCTGAATGTTCCGATCTACCATTACTTCTCCTTTTTCTTAATTCCTAGAGCAATTTTTGTCTATACTATTTGCATGGCTTTTAGAGCAAACATCCTTATATTACATGGTAAGTAATGTCTCACCTATTTCCAAAAAGGATTTGAGATGGGTATATTCTCCTACTGACTTTTTAAATGGAATGGTCTGTTTACCTGAATAAAACGCAGAAGTTCTGAGGCGTTTGCAGAACAAACTTTCCTTTTTCTAGTACCTTACACAGCATAGGTACTCAATAAATTTTTACTAATGAAGATGAAATTATTTTAGAGAATGTATAATGGCTCCCTTCAATCCAGTGATACAGAAGTATCTACAATAGGATAAAAAGTATACCTATACCTATAGAAAGCACTTAGAAGCAAAACAAGCTTTTATATATCACAGGGTGATGTGGTAAAAAGCTTTTGGCTTAGGATCTCCATCAAATTTTTTTTTTTTTTTTTTTTTTTTTTGAGACGGAGTCTCGCTCTGTCACCCAGGCTGGAGTGCAGCGGCCGGATCTCAGCTCACTGCAAGCTCCGCCTCCCGGGTTTACGCCATTCTGCCTCAGCCTCCCGAGTAGCTGGGTCTATAGGCGCCCGCCACCAAACTTAAACTTAGAATAAGATTAAAACATTTTTGTACCACACATAAATAAACCTAATATTATAATGTTACTTAATATAGTAAATTTTTTCCTGACATTTCCTTAGAAATTAATGTTTATAATATATTTCATTAAACCACATACCTTGTTTTTTTTACAGTGATGTTGCTGCTGAGTTTTTCTAGTCGACATTCTCCAGTATCATGGTTAATAATCAAAATGCATTCTTTTAAGTAAGGTTTTTTTGAACCTTTGAAAACAGTTACTGGTGGAGTTGAACCCTGTTTAAAAAGTTAATTATTATTACTTAAAATTTATCATAGGAATTCAGTTGGGAAGGCCTTTGAAATCTTGATTCTGTGTTTCTCCTTCTATGTTATACTTCAAGTCACCCATAAACTACCTAAATTTACTACCCTGAATCCAAAGAGTGTAGTAAAAAAGACAGATGAAGATAGGCTGAAATCTCAAAGCTGCTGTCATTGAGGAAAGGGAAGAGAGGAAGTACTCACCTTGGGACCATAAAGATTCGTTTCACTGGCCTATAATGAGCAATTGAGATTCAATTCGAATACAACCAATATATTTTATGAATAAGGAAACAGAGCTTTGAATCATATTTTCTATTCCTCTTTTTTTTTTTTTTTTTTTTTTTTGAGACAGAGTCTTGGTCTGTTGCCCGGGCTAGAGTGCAGTGGCACGATCTCTGCTCACTGTAACCTCCACCTCCCGGGTTGAAGTGATTCTCCTGCCTCAGCCTCCAGAGTAGCTGGGACTATAGGCGTGGACAACCACGCCCAGCTAATTTTTATATTTTTAGTAGAGACGGGGTTTCACCATGTTGGTCAAGCTGGTCTCGAACTCCTGACCTCAAGCGATCTCAGTCTACCAAAGTGCTGTGATTACAGACATGAGCCACTGTGCCCAGCCTCCTCATCTTCTTTCTTATTGCATTGTAAGTTTAATTTTTAAAATCTTGCATTTTCTTAAAGTAGTACCTCCCCATGCATATTAAGGAACACCTTTTACACTAAACCGCTAATTAATTTTAGCATCCTTAAAGGTAAGATAAGCAGACATTATGTGCTTAATGATGTAATATAAAAGTACTCAGTGCCATCCATAAAATACTCTTGCCAAAAACCACACAAAAACTCCAAAGAATTTAATTCTTATCAAACCCCAAATAATCCGTAATCCAGCCTGCCCTTAGATATATAACTAGCATTTTATAGAAAACAGAAGGAATAGAGGAACAAGATAAATACATCTATATAGAAGTAATTTGAAGTCCAGAATGTAGGTGTATTCTCTTGGACAGATAATACGGTTTTTCCAACAAACCAATGGCATAAAAAGGGAACGAGAACCAGGTGCAGGCACTGTAGTACCAGCTACTTGTGGAGGATGAGTGCTGAAGCAGGAGGACAGCTTGAAGCCAGGAGTTCTAGGCTTTAGTGTAACATAATCACACCCGTGAATAGCCACTGCACTCTCACCTGGGCAACACAGGTCTCTCTGTGAGACCCTGTCTCTAAAAAGGATAAATTTAAAAAGGGGTGTAGAGAAAAGGAAGGGACTTTTAAAGAATAAAAGAGACAAGAAATATAATATTCAAATACAATGTAGAAATCTTTTTTGGATTCTAGTTAGGACATTTTACAGACAAATGTCTGTAAAAACACGTTTTGATATCATCACAAAATTGTGACTATGGATGAAGTATTATTATTAATTATGTTATTTGTGACAATAGCATGGTGCTTAGATAAAGGTAGAAATGTCCTTATCAGTTAGAGATACATAAGTAAGCATTGATGAAATGGTGCATTGTCTGGGATTTGCTATAAAATATGCCAAGGGAAAAAAGTGGTAAGACACTAGATTAAAAAATATATATTAGCAAAATGTTGGTAATTGTTAAAGCTCAGTGATGGGTACATGTCATTCATTATACTATTCTGTTGGCCATAAAATAAACCTGTATCATTACTAATAAACTACATCTACTTACATGCTCCTCCCATATCTTTTGTCCCTGCCCCATCAAACCTGAAAGAATTTTATGTTTGTCATTCTTTCGCTTTATCCTACATATATGTATTTCTAAACAATTATTTGTGTATGTTTGTCTTTGAAGTTTATAAAAGTACATTAAATTTTTAATGGATTTATCATAATAATTTTGTCAAATATTATAAAAATAATAAAATAGTACTATTAGGTTAGAAAAGGATGACTTCTAAAAAGCCTAAGGGGTGTATCATAAAGTTAATCATTAGAGATTTACTAAATGACCACTAGGAGGAGTATAAGATAAATTTGGTAATTGAAAATGCCATAAAAGATGGGTAGTTTAGAGATTTCTGAAGGTATGGAGGGAAAATGATAAATGTAAAATAAAGGAACAGTTGTTTGTGGGTTTTTTACCTCTCCCAAAGACTAAAGTAATCTACAGAAAATCAAGAATGTACAACACATAAATGAAGACATGTCTGGGCTAGCTCTAAAATGGTTAGATGTGGAGTGATTAGTTGAAGCCCCGGTAAGTTGGAGAGTCAGGAGCATGATCATAACAAAACAAAGTGGGTCTACTTGACTGGTAAGTAAATTTTTCAGACGTGTTAACTGAAACAAGTAAGATAGCCCAAAATAGTTACCTAAGGACTCCAAATTACAGTTGATAAGAGATTTGTGCAATATATTCTTCTTAATGATACCTGTAGTCTTAATTAGAATGGAATACATCTAAAAATTACAGTGTATTATTGTTCTCTGAGCTCCTGAAAATAAGAACTCATCATTAATTTTTTAAAAATTGTTCTCAGTACCTGAAGAAGCACCAAGACCTTTATAAATATTCAATGAATGTTAAATATGAACAATATAGACAATTTCTGGTTATAAGTAACACATGAAACAAATCTTTCATAATCTCTACACCTGCCATCTACATTTTGAACAAATTTTATAAATGTAAACTTTCTCCCTCATTGAATTGAGCACCATTCCTAACTTTTAAGCTTCAGTTTCTGTCCATTCCCTTATTCAATACCCCAAAAAGGCAACTATTAAAGTACCAGACAACTACTAAGCATATGAACTATCATTGTCTCTAAAAAAATATTGAATACCTCCTATCAGCTCCATGTTCACTGTGATTACACACCTTCAATTGTCATTCACCTAGTTTATTGTTATTCTCCTCCCTACTCTCTTTCCAATTTTGTTCCCCATTCTGTGGACAGGCAAATCTAATCGTATTGTTCCCATGCTTAAAAATCTTTCTGTGCTTAAAAAACTATGTATTCAGGATAAAAGCCATATTCCATAAACCTGCAAATGGACCCTCCATGATCTTCTCATCTACTCTCCAACTTTCTCAATTTGTCACTGTTTACAAACCACACAGAATTGCTTACAATTGGTTTACGTGAATGACTGACTTAGGATAGTCAACCAAAAGACAAAACTATAAAAGATAAAATATAAAATAAGTGAGTGGGCCATACATGGTGACTCATGCATGTAATCCCACCATTTTTGATGGCTAAGGTGGGGGGATCACTTGAGCCCAGGAGTTTCTGATCAGCCTGCACAACATGAGGACAACCTGTCTCTACAAAAAAATTTAAAAATTAGCTGGGCGTGGTGGTGCACATTTGTAGTCCTAGCTGCTTGGAAGGCTGAGGCAGGAGGATTGCTTGAGCCCAGGAGTTTGAGACTGCAGTGGGCTATAATTGTGCCACTGCACTCCAGCCTAAGTGTCAGAATGAAATCTTGTCTCTAAAAAATAAATAAAATAAAACAAGTGAGTGCATATGTTATTTGAGGGAATGAAAGGACTCTTAACCATACAACAAAGGAATTAGAACCAACACCTCAACATAGGGAAATGAAGAGAAAATATAAATATAAATAAAAGAAGTGATAAAAGGAATCTGGCTATTTATATATTCCTAAGTTTAAATGGATAAGAATAGACTTGGCCGGGCACGGTGGCTCATGCCTGCAATCCCAGCACTTTGGGAGGCTGAGGCAGGTGGATCATCTGAGGTTAGGAGTTTGAGACCAGCCTGGTCAACATGGTGAACCCCCATCTCTTAAAAATACAAAATGCATGGTGGCAGGCACCTGTAATCCCAGCTACTTGGGAGGCTGAGGCAGGAGAATTGCTCGAACCCAGGAGGTGGAGGTTGCAGTGAGCCGAGATTGCGCCACTGCACTCCAGCCTGGGTGACAGAGTGAGACTCCATCTCAAAAAAAAAAAAAAGAAGGATAAGAATAGACTGAGAACGTATAATATAAGAGCTAAATAAGTATTCTTGACATGAAGACATTCTATAATGTAATACAATATCTTGGCAAAAACTTAGGTGTTTGGCTGAGGTGGAAAGAAAGAAAAGTGGAAGGGAGGAGAAAAAAGTCTTATTATTAAGAGATAATAAACGTATTCTAAAAATCTCACTTGATAGAGGTAGGAAAATAATGGAGGAACTCAGCTTTCATATAAGAAAATAAAATCATATGTCTCATTATGAACACCAGGAAAAGAAAATAATCAATAATGGAATGGAAAAGTATACTACTACTCCCAAAGTAACAAGAGTAATTTTAAAAAGTAATGAAAAAAAAAAAAAACCAAAGACAAAGGGAAAAAAAGAAATGGTTGGTAAAACTAATAAAGAATATAAAAGAAGAAACAACAAATATTTAAAAACTAATAAACTATAAGATAAATAAAAATCAAGTATATAAATTTTGAACTAAATGTGAATAGACTGAATAGACAGTATTCTCCCAATAAAAACAGAAAGTGTCAAACTGGGTTTAAAAATAAAACAGCATATTATATTAAAGAAAACAGCATATTATATTAACAAAATATATAATTCATACAAAATGCAAGCTAAACAAAAGGAAGAGACACTAAGATTCTATGAATACACAAAAGACAGAAAGTAAAGATAGCTATGTAAATGTCAGCTAAATAAAAGGAAGAGACACTAAGATTCTTTGAACACACAAAAGAAAGAAAGGTGGATATATATATATATATATACATATACATATATATATACACATATACATATATATATACACACATATATATATATCTCTCAGAGAAGTAAGCACTTAAGCTTCAAAACACTAAAATAGGAAAACAATGTTATTTTGTAATAATCAAAGATACATTTCATTAAAAAATATAAAAGGGTGCTAAAATAGGACTCTGGTCCTAAAATCAAATGAGATTTCAAGAACATAGTGGACTATTTTCCTATATCAGTTAAGTAAATCCATTGGAGAAAACCAGACCAGGTTCATTTGGAAAGGGACTTTGCCCAAGAGGGTCATCTGGAGTACCCCTCATACATATAGGAGCCTCATAAGTATAGGTTTTGAGGGTTAAATTATACATAACCACTAGAAATGCATTGCCTGAATAATAGATAGTTAAAAGTTTCCAGTGGGCTATTTCATAAAAGCCCACAGAAGTACCTCGTAAGATAAAGAGTCAACGCTAAAAATATGCCAATCTCAGCACCAATGACAAATCTTAACAGTCAAAGTAAGTAAAACTTTTTCTTTCAAAATTCAACACTTTGAAATTTTATAGCAATCATGGAGAATTGTTTGTAAGGAAGAGAGATTTGTAAATGCCCAACTATTTAACCAGACTATTAGTGTTCGTTTTTATTAGTTTCTTCTATTTGGTAATACCATAGAAACCTAAGACAAATGGAATTAGAAAATCTACCCTACCAAAGAACCAAAGGTACTCTTAAAATTGTAATATAATAAAAGTTCTATTTTATGGTCTGACTCTAAGCTTCCTAGGCAGTTATACCAGGATGATGAAAGCAAGTTCATATAGAAAATAGAAGAATCTAAATGCTTCAAACTAATAACCATTACATTTCCACAAAATACCAACAGAATTAAGAAGACTGAAGAAAAGCAAATCTCCTACCTGCTTAAAGATGTTCTTTAAGTGGAGGGGGAAAACCCTCACAAAGTCTATTTGAGAATATAATTTCCATTGTTATTCAAGATTGTTCAAGGACTACATACCCAGGAGAAACAATATTTGCTTTTGACAAATGGTGATCTAAATAACTCTTTCATTCTCACTGTTTAAATGAGTTATAATTAATTTATATTATATAATAGACCCTTTATCAATCTGGTTCCTAAATATCTAAATATTACCCACCTTGTCCTCATATGCACCCCTTTTAACCTAGCCTACACATACGCCTACATACGTAACTACATATATGCCACTAGGCATTATATGTAGTTCTTCAAATGTTTAACAAACTTTCTTTTGTTGTCGTATCTTAGTCCTTGTCTTTTTCTTTTCTCTGACTAAAATGTCCTTCCCTCTCTCCTTTACCTGGGTAATTTTAACTCATCTTCAAAATTCAGTGTATCCTGATGTGTTCTCCCTGTACCCTGGTTGAGATACCTCTCTTTCCTGTTTCTATAATATTCTATGTATACCTTTTTATAGTTCTTAGATGTCTACATTTTAACCAGTTATTTTCTGTCTCTCCCATTAAATGATAAAATGTTTCAGGATATTGACTATGTCTAGTCTACTTCTGTATTCCCAGTGGCAGCTACCTTAGAATATGACTTATCACACAGAATGTCCATGCATATACACACACACAAATACTGAGGCATATTCTTTTTTGGACATATCTCTGGGGGCTTGTGGAAAGGGGTGGTGGTGGTGGTAGTGACTTTTTCCCAATTTCTGAAATTTACACTTTTCAGGCTTGAAAACATAGGCCTCCTATAACTGTGCTTCCTTTAAGACATATTTCAATTGAGACCATAACCAAACACCTGGAAGATGGTAACTCTTGGTTAAAGCAAGATATGAGTGAATGACAAGGGTTTATTATTAAACATAACAATCCCCATTTGTTTGTAGTAGAAGAGCAATGCAAGGGATGAGGATGGGAGGATGGCAACTTGAGAAAACAATATTCTACTTGGCAAAAAAAAAAAAAAAAAAAAATCCAACTAAAGTGATTCTGCAAACCAATCATTACTGATCAATAATACTATATAGCCTGAGACAATAGATAGTGGTTCCTGTTTGTTGTTGTTGTTGTTGTTTGTTTGTTTGTTTTTCGAGACAGAGTTTTGCTCTTGTTGCCCAGGCTGGAGTGCAACGGTGCGATGGTTCCTACTGTTAATGTGAGGCTTTAAACTCTTAAAATACGGTGGTTGGTTCGGGTTTTTCTTTAATAAACATCATAAAGCAAAGAAGCCTTAGGTTACTGGAGATTAAATTTCCAAATTGTTTTAGAAATACTAGAACCTGAACAATTTTTCATAACAGAGTAATAGAAAGATTAACTTATCTACAACATCTCATACTAAATATTTTTTATTTCCTTCAGTTCCAGAAAGAACAAATGGAAATATTCAACAAAAAGCCCCTACACATTTAATTAGCCTTAGGAAAATCTCCAGAGATAGTAACTGATACAGTCTGACATAACAGTGGGTGCTCAATAAATGGTTAACTGATAAAAATAAGAAAAAGACAGCAGATGAGAGGATACAGAGTTTACTTGCTATACATATAACCATGGTAAACCATCTCATTAATGCATAAAGGAGAATGTGGATGGACTAGCACAAAACCACTCCTATTACAAAAATTAAACAAAACAAAGAAAAAAATCTCAAAAAAATCTAGCATTTTCTTTATATATTGAAGTATAAAGTTACAGTCTTGATTTTTTCTGAGAATAAAGTCAGTATAAAAGAAAAGCAAAAAGCAAAAGAAACAAGCTGAATACTCAAAAATTTCTAACTCAAGGACTGAGAAAACTAGAGCATACAACAAAGAACTTGTATTTTTATGCAAATAGTATTTGGTACCGTTACTTGGATACATCTGGAAATTTTTTTAATGGACAAAACTTTTGGTTAGGGCCTCCCTGACAGTCTCTTTCTTTTTAAAACCACTCCTCAAACTCCAGCTGAAGTTCTTTCAAAAATACAATCGAATCATTAGAATTCTAATCATTGGACTTTCAGCCAGAGTTTGAGGAATGGTTTTAAAAAGAAAGAGATTTTCTAATCTAACAAATCTAATCATGTTACCTCTGTGTATTAAAACTTGGAATGGTTTTCTAATACCTATGGGTTAAAGTTCAAATTCTACATTACAACATAAAATATCCTTCACAATTTCATCTTGACCTACTTTTCTAGTCTCTGTTGCTATCAATCATTTTTCTTTTTCTTTTCTTTTCTTTCTTTATTTATTTTTGAGATGGAGTCTCACTTTGTCGCCCAGGCTGGAGTGCAGTGGTCTGATCTCCGCTCACTGCAACCTCTGCCTCCCAGGTTCCAGCGATTCTCCTGCCTCAGCCTTCCAAATAGCTGGGACTACAGGCGCCCACCACCACGACTGGCTAATTTTTGTATTTTTAGTAGACACGAGGCATCACCATGTTGGCCAGGCTGGCCTCAAACTCCTGACCTCATGATCCACCCGCCTCAGCCTCCCAAAGTGCTGGGATTACAGGTGTGAGTCACCGCACCCGGACTTTTTTTTTTTCTTTTTTCTTTTTTTGTGAGAAGGAGGCGCGCTCTGTAGCCCAGATTCAAGTGCAGTGGCACGATCTTGGCTTACTGCAACCTCTGCCTCCCGGGTTTAAGCAAGTCTTCTGCCTCAGCCTCCGAGTAGCTAGGACTACAGGCGTGAGCCACCACGCCCTGCTAAGTTTTGTATTTTTAGTAGAGACGGGCTTCACCGTGTTGGCCAGGCTGATCTTGACCTCAGGTGATCCACCCACCTCGGCCTCCCAAAGTGCTGGGATTACAGGCGTAAGCCACCGCTCCTGGCCCATTTTTCTTTTTTCTTCTCTTTTCTTTGTTTTCTTTTCTTTTCTTGGTGTGTGTGTGTGTGTGTGACGGATTCTCGCCAATTGGCAGGCTGGAGTGCAGTGTTGTGATCTCGGCTCACTGCAACCTCTGCCTCCCGGATTCAAGCAATTATCCTGCCTCAGGCTCCCGAGTAGCTGAGACTACAGGTGCGCGCCACCACACCGGGCTAATTTTTGTATTTTTAGTACAGACGGGGTTTCACCATGTTGGACAGGATGGTCTCGATCTGTTGACCTCGTGATCTTCCCGCCTCAGCCTCCCAAAGTGCTGGGATTACAAGCGTGAGCCACCACGCCCAGCCGTCATTTTTCATTATACTATGATTTACTATGTAAAGTCACTTATTCCACAAACTCTTTGTTCTTTCAGTATCAGAGCCTTTCATATACTGTTCTGTTTGCTTATTTTACTCCTTATCTACCCAATAAAATCTTACTTGTCCTTTAAAGGCTCAGCTGAAATATTGCTTGCTTTATAAAGCTTTTTAAGATTCCACCAGGTAGAGTATTTGCTTCTACTTATGTGGTTACATAGAATTTTGTATATGCTCTAACTTATAACACTAGATGTTTCTGTGTCTGTCTGCTATAAAAGATTAGGACTAGAAGGCAAGGGATATGCTACCATCCTAAGGTCAGTGTTTAAAATCTGGCTTATAGTAGGCATTTAATAAATATTTGTTTAGACTCCAGTTTTTTTCCAAATCATTTGCTATGATAGTTCTTGGAACTATTAAATGGACTAAAGTATTTTAAGATTTTTCTGCCTAAAGTAGTTTACAATATGGTTTTTGCTTTTCTCTGCTTATTACTTTAACCAATTATCACTACACAAATTCTGCAATAGTTTTCATTTAAATTTACTGAGCATCCCACAAAAGTGATCACTTTAAATATATAGAAATACTCACTTCTATATTTGGCAGAGTTATGGTCACCTGTTCACCTTCACCGACCTCAAGGTATCCTTCACAAGAAGTGTCAATAGAAGCAGGTTTGAAGTCATCTAAAAATAGATACAAATACCAATTCTTATAAAATGTAATGATATTTGGATATAAAAATTATGAGCATGTTTCAGAATGATAAATCATTTTTAAGAGCTTTGTAATTAAAATGGTTTAAAGTCTTCATATTGCAAATGAACAAACAAAATACAAAAAAGTATTTTGTTTTGTATTTTATTTGTTTATTTCTGTATGCATAATTCTGAGGAAAAGAAATAGCTAAACTCTAAAACAGAATTACTCACACTCATGCTTCCATAGAATCCTGTTTAGACCAAGATGAATCTGACTAACGTGTTCTACTGCTAAAAGGTAAATAATGTCAGTGTTTTCACAACTTGCTAAAAAACTGATATAGGTAGAATGTTTTCAATTTTCAGTCCTTTTTTCCCATAAATTTTTCTTTTTTATGTTATTTTTAATGGCTGTTGACTTAGTTCATGAATATTGGCCCATAAATTTTTTTTAAAGCACCTTTGATGCCTACTGCTACTTGTCTGTCATTCTAGCAGAACAAAATGAATGAATACATAGCAAATACAGTACATATTAATGAATAAACTTAAGAAAAAGTAATGTTTCTAGTTTAACAGTTTTTTCATGAATATGTACACCACTAAATGATGTCTAATTTAACCAAATCTGTCACTTTATAAGATCTTAAAGTAAAATTTAATTTTGAGTTAAATCATAGTTCAAATGATGCCATTAAAATCTATCATGTAGGAGGAAATTCAGGCTACTAGGATATTTCACATGTTAAACAAGCTTAAAAACCTCTAAGCAATGAAAGCCATTTAAAACTAACTCATACCAATATACATCAACAACTAATAATTCTGATACATAGTTCCCTGTGGTATATTATATTAACTCCTTATTAAAATATAGTATAATGCAAAAGAGAACAAAAATTAACCTTTGACTTTTACAAAGTGACACATGTAACCACCAACCAAATCAAGAAATAGAACATTACCAGCTCCACAGAGGCCCCTCCCAGTTATTACCCATCATTCCTAAAGATTCATCTTATATTAACAAAAAGGCCCCAAAGGCAAAAAGTCTAAATCCAAAGTAATGGATATTTATAAGTGGAATATAGGGAATTATAATTAGCAAACCTTGGGAAAGGAGAATTTTCCAATAATCATCAAATTATTGCTCTGTCAATAAACAAGGCTGGCCCTGCTTCACAATGACAATTAAAATAGCTGACATTTATGGAACACTTACTACATGCCAGGTACCATGCTTAACACTTCATATTTACTTCTCATAGCAACTCTGAAAGAAATGAAATTCATCCTCTATTCCCTAAATAAACATAAATGCAAATGAATATAAACAATTTACAGAAAGTATTTTTATAATATAGTTTATTCTTCATGGCGCTTTAATTCAAAACTGAATAGATGCAATAACTGTCTCTTAAATTCTTGATGCTTATTCCTAGATTTTAAGATACAGATATAAAAATAGCATAAGCAATATGAACTGTGAAAGTGTTTTGATTTACAATGTATCCCTAGAATGTATAACTGAAGAATCAAAGGATAAAGATCAGACTGAAAATAAATTGAGGAGTTTGTTAGTAGTGGCAAGGTGAGAAAAGTGAAAGGTATAATTAAAGTGTTAAGTTTTAGATGCTTGAAAGAGGGTTTGGACTCAGGGAAATAAGTGTTAAATAATGTCAGTTGTTGAAAGGACAGTGCTATTGAGGAGAAAAAAATTAGAACTGAACTTGAGAAAGTATCATAGGGATAAAGTAGAAGAGAAGCCAGAAAATCTGAGAGAATGAACACAGATATGAACCAAAACAACAATAATAACAGCTATTACATGCTGATCAATTTTAAAAGTTTTTCCTGATGATGTTCACTTTGAAACTTCACACCAATCCTGAAGAGTAGTGAATACCCCTATCTTACAGATAAGGGAAGTGAGGGTGGAAAAAATTAAGTTCCTTGCCCAAGATGATGCAACTGTTTTCTAAAGCTAGAAAAAAGAACTACAAAACCCAGTTAGAATAAAAAGATGAAAGGCTGGCCAAGATATATAAATGTCAGCAAAGAGAGAAAAAAAGTTTAGTTTGGGCTAGCAAATACCATTTGTGAATCTGAAATAATAACCAAAGTCATTTTATATGGATATATACAGTAGAAATGAAGTAACTGCCTCATAAAAGCTTTCACTATTTATAAATAAGTTATCATCATGGCCTATGTGGGTGCCCATACTAGTGGACTTTGTTGATCCCCAACTTTATTTATTATTGTTTTTTTGAGACAGAGGCTCATTCTGTCCTGCATGCTGGAGTGCAGTGGCTAGATCTCGGCTCACTGCACCTCTGTCTCCCAGGTTCAAGCGGTCCTCCTGCCTCAATTTCCTGAGTAGCTGGGATTACAGGCACGCACCACCACCCCCGGATAATTTTTTTTTTTTTTTTTTTCTGAGACGGAGTCTCTCTGTCTCCTAGACTGGAGTGCAGTGGTGCGATCTCAGCTCACTGCAACCTCCGCCTCCCAGGTTCAAGCGATTCTTCTGCCTCAGCCTCCTGAGTAGCTGGGATTACGGTCGCGCGCCACCACACCCGGCTAATTTTTGTATTTTTAGTAGAGACGGTTTCACCATGTTGGTCCGGCTGGTCTCGAACTCCTGACCTCGTGATCCGCCCGCCTCGACCTCTCAAAGTGCTGGGATTACAGGCATGAGTCACCGTGACCGGCCTAATTTTTTATATTTTTAGTAAACACGGGGTTTCACCATGTTGGTCGGGCTGGTCTTGAATTCCTGGCCTCAAATGTTCCACCCTTTTCAGCCTCCAAAGTGCTGGGACTACAGGCATGAGCCACTGCGCCTGGCTGGTCCTCAACTTTCTCTTCTCTTCTCTTCTCTTCTCTTCTCTTCTCTTCTCTTCTCTTCTCTTCTCTCTCTCTTTCTTTCTTTCTTTCTTTTTTTTTTTGAGACAGGGTCTCCCTCTGTCGCCTAGGCCGGGTGCAGTGGCACGATTTCCGCTCACTGCAATGTACGCCTCCTGGGTTCAAGTGATTCTCCTGCCTCAGCTTCCTGAGTAGCTGAGATTACAAGCCCGCGCCACCACAGCCCGGCTAATTTTTATATTTTTAGTAGAGATGGGGTTTCACCAAATTGGTCAGGCTGGAATTGAACTCCCGACCTCAGGTGATCCGCCTGCCTTGGCCTCCCAAACTGCTGGGATTACAGGCGGGAGCCACCGTGCCCGGCGGTCCTCAACTTTCTAATTTTAATTGTTCTTCAAAGTTCCGCTCATCAATCTAAATATTACTCTAAATATTCCTCTATGTACTTCATCATTTACATCTAATTATTACATCTTCTTTAATATTTTTCAAAGCCATCCCCTTCCATTCTTGCTGTGGACAAGCTAGTTTTCAATCAGCTAAACTACTGGAATACCTTATGGTCTGCCCTTCTGCTTTTCTCTATCCTTTTGCTCTCTTAGAATTTGAATCCTATTTCAAAGTCTCCCCTTCTCTGAAGTCATTTCAGGGTACAGTTCTTTCCGTACTATCCAGAATCTTAATTTCTTCTCCATTCCCGTAGCATTTACTAAACCATTAATTAAAACCTAACATAAACTACCTACCTGATATTATTTACCGCCCCCCCCCCCCCCCTTTTTTTTTTTTTGTTTTTTTGGTTTTTTTTTTGAGACAGAGTCTCACTCTGTCTCCCAGGCTGGAGTGCAGCGGCGCGATCTCGGCTCACTGCAACCTCTGCTCCCAGCTTCACGCCATTCTCCTGCCTCAGTCTCCCGAGTAGCTGGGACCACAGCCATTCTCCTGCCTCAGCCTCCTAAGTAGCTGGGACCACAGGCGCCCGCTACCACTCCCAGCTAATATTTTTATATTTTTAGTAGAGACGGGGTTTCACCGTGTTAGCCAGGATGGTCTTGATCTCCTGACCTCGTGATCCGCCCGCCTCGGCCTCCCAAAGTGCTGGGATTACAGTCGTGAGCCACCGCACCCTTTTTTTTTTTTTTTTTTTTTGAGACGACGTCTCGTTCTGTCACCAGGCTGGAGTGCAGTAGCGCGATCTCGGCTGACTACCATCTCCGCCTCCCTGGTTCAAGCGACTCCCCTGCCTCAGCCTCCTGAGTAGCTGGGACTACAGGCACGCGCCATCACAGGCCGTTAATTTTTATATTTTTAGTAGAAACAGGATTTCTCCGTGTTGGTCAGGCTGGTCTGGAACTCCTGACCTCGTGATCCGCCCGCCTTGGCCTCCCAAAGTGCTGGGATTACAGGTGTGAGTCACTGCGACCGGCATTTTTTTTTTTTTTTTTTTTTTTTCCTGGGGGGGTCTGCCTCCTTTTTTTTTTTTTTTTTTTTTTTCTTTTCCTGAGGGAGTCTCGCTCTGTCACCCAGGCTGGAATGCAGTGGCGTGATCTCAGCTCACTGCAATCTCCGCCTCCTGGGTTCAAGCAATTCTCTGTCTCAGCCTTCCAAGAAGCTGGATTACAGGCGCCCGCCACCACGCCTGGCTAATGTTTGTATTTTCAGTAGAGACAGGGTTTCACCACCTTGACCAGGCTGGTCTTTAATTCCAGACTTCATGATCCACCCTCCTCAGCCTCCCAAAGTGCCGGGATTACAGGCATGAGGCACGGTGCCTGGCCTATTATTTACTTTTTCGTGGACATATCCTATTAGATTGTAATTTTTTAAAGCACAGTACTCATACTTTAATTTCTCCAGATAGTGTCTCTAGCACAGTGCCTTTAATGTAATAGATATACAAGAAATCTTGTAGTTCATTCAGGTTCATATTGTTCACTCTTCTCTGAATCACTTCTAAACTTATTTTAAGTATATATAAGGTGTTAAATTATGTGTAAAATGCTTGTTTTCTAATTATTTTCTGTGGGTCAGATTCACCTCTACTTCAAAACTCTCAATCTCTTTAGGGTAGACTGCCATTTTCCTTTTGTACTTTTCACTAGTATACTTCTGTTCTCATAGGCAGCATCCATTATTAATATTTGGCAATAAAGATTTTCTATGATAAATATTTAAAACCTTAGAAATGACATCCCAGAATAAAACTATGGCCCTCAGACTTCTAATATTTTTCTCACAGTGACACAAAGGGAAATACTGGAAGGTATGGTTGTCATCTAACTACAGCTAAATGATGCTTTAGATAGGCCAGCAAGATAACCCAGGCAGTCAAGGTGACCAGTGGGAATCATAGTGACATCGAGGATGAGTAACCCAATCTCACAACACTGCTTCACCTAACTGCTGCCAAGAGAAGATATGGGCTCAATGTTACCAGTTTATCATTTTTAAAGATAAGCTGAAAATCTAGATTTTTATATAAAAGATTTTTATATAAAAGGTCCTGAATGTTAGGTATTTGCAACTAACTCAAGATAAAACAACAATGGTGTGGAGCAAATAAAGCATTTCTAAAGTCAAGTTCAGCTTATATGCTATTAATCTATAACCTCTGTCTTAGTGTTTATGAAGTGATTTTTTTCATTACAATATACTATCAATTTTAATCTTCACAACAAAATTTTGGGTTGCACATTTTGCCCACTTTTACTAATGGGGAACTCCTCTAAAGTAATGAAGTCAATAAATGATGAAGTCAGGGACTCAAGCCACATACGTTATCTCATATTATATAGCCTATTTGTCTTACATCCACAGATCTTAACTTGTATGTGTGTATATGGGGAGCAGTATTAGGAGATGAGAGACAGTCAGTCATAAATCCCTATGAAAACCTGATGAAAATTATAGACCAATCATTGATCCTCTCCACAGAAAAATACATATATGAACATACATATCAAATACTGTATAATCCCAAGGGGTTCACAGGTCCCTGAAGCCTACATAAATGCCTATAGTAAATGAGATTATCTGCAAGAGACAAATGTATGCAAAATATCTTTAGCTTTACTTAATGATAAACATGAATTCATAATAAATAAATCTACCAAAACTATTTTGAATCTCTTTACATTTATAATTATTCTACTGTTAGGATTAATAAATTCTACTCTTTACTCTTTGTTACTCGTTATATCAAGCAGTGTTGTCTTTTGTCTTCACACACTTTTTAAAAAGTATATAACTTCTGAGTTTCAAGTGGTTTAGTTCTAGAATTAAAGAATTTGTTGAATAATCTCATTTTCATGCTTTCTGTATGCTTCTAAATGTCAAATGTATTCTCTTCTAAGTTGCTATGATTCCAGACTACATAGTTCATTTCTCAGTTCTTCTTTGTTTGGAAACCCTACCACCAACTTTACCATTTATTTATTCTCTCTGGATTTCTTTCATCTATGCAATTTTTTTCAGGTTTGCAATGGAATTACTTATTATATTGCATGAAGAGTAGAAAACCATTTTTTACTTTGTATTTAATATTTTTTCTGCCAATGTTTATCGCTTTTCTGATTATTTTGACTGTGGCATCACATAATGTCAATATTTTCATAAGAATCCACAATTATTATCATCAGTTTATTTTCTGGGATTTGAATGAATTCAACCAACTCCAAAACCCACACTGCTCATTAGCTCATCATTTAAGGACACAAAATAGTGGTGTCATTTACAAACTTAGGATTTCACAATTCATTCCCTTATCTGGATATAAATAGTAAAACGAGTACTACTCCCAATTCAAAATTGATTCTAGTAGGTCCTGTTGTTGAAACTCTTCTACCCAGTAAACACCTGTTGCTAAGGATTCAGCTTATCATTGATAGAACATCCCATGCCCTTCCTACCACATGGCAGACTATCTTTTTGATAGTTTTTATTGGTGAACCCAGATAAATGCTGTTTCAAAGTCTGACTAAATTACATTCATTAGCACCCCTCATACACATATGAATGTAACTCTTCAACATTAATGGTGACTACTATTTATTCTCTACCCTGTGGCAAATATTGTGCCAGGTTGTTTATGCTACCTTATTTAATCTTTACAAAAAACATGAAATGTAAATATTACTATTATCATTTAGCCATAAGAAAACTGAGGTTGAGAGCTTAGAGAATATTCCCAAAGTCAGGTGGTGGAGGCCAGGATTCACATCCAGGTTTGCCTGAAGTCTTATATCAGACAGGCAGAATTGCTCCTGTAAATAAAGGCAGAATATTACTTTCTCTCCAATAACATTGGCTTGAGGGCTGGTTATAAATTAGGTCCACCTTATGTGTATGAACATCAGCTTCATACTATTCTACAGTTTTCATCCCTCACTCTGAGTCTTAAGAGTGAGGATTACATTGGAAATGAACCTGTCCTCAAGAATAATGAGCAGTTTTATTTAAATAAATCTAAAATGATTCTGCGCCATTACTACACCTGCTTCAACAACAACAACAACAACAACAACAAAGAAAAGAAAAGAAGGACTGAAAACCTTTCTAATAGTTCTGTCTTCCACAGAACTCAGTGTGTATTCAAACATCTACGTTTATTTGTTTATTTATTTATTATTGTCATTATTATTGTTGTTTTGCTTATTTTTGTTTATTTTCATTCTTGTAGCTGGATCATCTGATCCTCTGACTTTCAAGATACTGGCATTTTCAGAACCTTTATAAATGAAAGGCTTTGAAGGGCCTGCAAGATTATTTTCAAAGGTAATTTTGTATTCATTTAAATTGGGGTTTGTGCCTTACATAAGAGAATATATACCCAAATCATGTAGAAATATATTCTTAAGCAAATTTTTATAATCTTAAGCCCTTGTAACTTGAAAAATTAATATTAAGACTATTGTGTACCAGAGAAGGAAGAGAAAAGGAGAGAGTAGATACTATTTGAGAAAAAGGCATGGAGAAACCAGATAAAGACGCATATCACACTTCTGGAAAATTGGACTGAAGAGAGAGAGAAACTGCAGAGCCAGCACAGCACTAACTATCTCATTGTGGGGAGCTCTGGATGAGAAAGTATATTATAAAGAAGAATAAACAAGGGACACTGTTGAAGATTTTCTGTTCACAAATATCTCACCCATTTAGTCTACCAATTGGATGTTAATTTTGCTTTAAAAAATCCTTTTAGTAAATATATTCTTGCAGGATTAAAACCAGTGGTTCTTCATACCTTTACTCTGAGTAACTGTAACTAAATTGTCTACAACTTAAATAAACTTTTGGGAGAATGTATGTTTTAATTAGTTGTTTTGATTGAACTGTGGAACATTTCAGAGTAAAAACCATAAAGGTCTCTAAACAACCCGAGGGCAGAATGACTGAGAAAGGCGGAATGATGAAATATTAAGGAAGGGCAAGGCTGAGGAAAGGAAGTGAAAAAATACTTACAATTTTACCACAGAAAAATGAGAGGTTATGATTCAGTGATCTCGAAGTTTCCTTCCCGCTCTACCATTCTATGACAGCTGTTATGCAAAAAACGAATGTCTTACACATAAAAACTTGTATGCTATATTTTCCTTCCTGGAATCTATATCATCCAACTGTTAAAGCAAAAGAGCTCCTTTTTCTGCTCCAACAACATAAAAGAGAATAATTTATTAAAACTAGTTCCAGAGGACATAAAGAAAACCAAAGGATAGAAATCATAGGGAGGTAAGCATCTTCCAAATAAAGAAATTAATAACACACCCTCGAACACTTTGATAATCAGTATTTGATAACTGAGTGAAATCTGGGGTCTAAAGAGATATATAGATCATTGGGGTGGTTGAGAATTTCTCCCTTTGCAAAGAACACACCAAATAAGAACCCTCATCTGCCAGAGGTGAGAAAAAGTGAAGAAAAGAGAGGATATTGCCCCACCAGCCTCAAGGCATTCAACTTCCCCGGCATTCGGTCCTTAGTCCTTTCCCATTTGTCACCTTATTATCTTTGTGTCCACCCTTGCATCATCCACCTGTCACGTCTGTCTCCACAGTCACCTCTACAGGCTTTTTTCACACTTTCCCTTCCTGTCTGTTGGTCTCAACGCTCTCTGTCCAGGGTTTACCCACATTTGCTCTACTCCGATTCCTTCCACCGACCCCCTAAGACTCCGAGTAGGGTAGAGGATCGCGCTGCCTCCCCCACTCCCCGCCCCGTAGTCTCCAACAATGTAAGGCGGACTGTGGGAACAAAACCCAGAGGGGTTTGTGCCTCTTCACCCCCATCCCGGGAGGCTCCCCCTCTATCCCTGGGCGGTCCTCACTCACAGCGCACAGTGTGGAAGGCGCAGCGCGGCTGCTTCTCGAAACTCTCCCCTAACTTGAGAACCCGCTCGCGACGGTCTAGGTGTGAGAATCCCGCTGCGCTGTTCATCATTACTCTCCTGCTCTGACTTTAACTCCGCCGCCGGTGCTCACTATCTGCCACCTCAGCCTGAAGCAGCTGCACTTGATCCCGCCAGCCGAGTCACCACAGACTCCACCCCGCGCCCGACGCGCACCGCCCCACCGGGAGCATCTCACGTTCTGATTGGCTTATTGGCAAAGGGCGCTCCGCCCCTTGACTCCGAGGCCCCTGGTCCCGCCTCCAGGCCCCTTCCCGCGTTGCGACGCAGGCTGTCCCGGGAAGGCCGCGGCGCTGTGGTGCGGCGTGGGAGCCGGGTTCTTCTGTGGAAGAACGCGAAGCGAGGATGAGGTAACTTATCTGAGGTGGTGGCTGGGGAGGGATAGGGCCCCAGGGCGCCTACCGGGAGGCCAGGACCCCAGGCTTCTTGACAAAGTCAGCCGGCGTGTGAGAGCTCTTAACGGGAGAATTGGCCTGCCCTCACGCCCACTCTGTAGAGATCTGGTGTGGAAACTGAGGCCTGGGGAGGTGCAGTGTCCGGGCACAGGGCCTAGTGTCTTGTCCAAGGCCTGGTAGCGCGAAAGCTGGGTCTAGAATCTGGAGTAAAGGGCCCCCGCGGCCCCAGAATCTCGGTCCTTGGACTGAAGCGACGCTGTTACCTCAGTAATCGTTTTCTGACCTTTTTGTATCAGAGGAAGTTTCTTGTGGTCTTAGGACTGGAGAAGGGGATGTGTAGTGGGGAGGAAAAAGAGGATTAGCAGAAAGGAACTGCAGACATTTAGGATCAGCCGCAACCGGATCACACTGAATTTCCTTTTCATTTATTTTCCTCACAGTGATCCGTGGAGGCAGTAACAGGCGCGGCGAGGGAGAAGTGATTCCAGAAGAATCAAGAGGCTGGGCCGGCCCCAGTGGCCTGGCAACAGGGTAGTAGCATTAAAATAGATAAATAATTGTCTTTTTGTGTCAAATTTCATGAATTTAATGTAAAGATGGGAGAAGTGTTGAATTATAGGAGAAACACTCAAGAGAAAGTTTACGGATGGTTTCCATAACAGGTGGTTTTTCAGGGGAATTATGCAGTCCAACTGCACTCCCTCACTTTCTGCCTTAGTCACATTTGTCAATTGATTTTTGGGTAGGTGACTATGTCTCCTTCAACCTGTCTGTGTAAATCCTACCCTTTGAAGGTGTGCCGAAGCTGTTTCATATCGTAGTTAAATGCTTTAAGCCAGATGGTGGCTCCAGTTTGAACCCCTGCTTTATACTTAACAGTGTGACTTTGTGCCAGCTAATTACATTCTCCAGAGTTTAAGTATGCTCATTGTTCAAATTGGGGAAAAAATAATAGTACCCGTTCCTTAGAGTTGTTGGAATGATTAAATGAGTTAATACATGAAAACAATTAGAACAATTCCTGGAGCATAACAAGAGGTCTCCAAATGGTTATTATTTAAGGTCCAGCTCTACACTTAATGCTACATTTTAAGACCGTCTTGGTGGCTGCCTTCTCTTCTAAATAGAATCATTCTAGGAGGTAGGAATTGCTATGTTGTTTACAGCAAGAAAAGTGGATCAGAGAAGCCCAGTCCTCTGACTTTATGGCCTGTATTCTTATCTGTGTCATCTATTTAGCATTTATCATATATCTGATATTCTTAAGTATATTTTTTAATATGTGTGTGTGTGTACACACGTATATATACATACTTTTCTTTCCCAACCGCAACAATAGCAGAGAGTATGTCTTGTGTGGAATCTTTGTGTCCCCTACATCTACCATACTGCTCTAAACATGTTTGTTGATGACAATAATGATTTAGTGATGTTTTATTATGGTAGCCAGGAGGGCACAAACTGTTTTGAGCCTGTTTTACTTTAGAGAGGCTTCCAACCATAAATCTGAGCTTTCTGTATTGTAACAAAAGAAAAACAGAAAGTCAAGAAATTGAGGCTCAGAATGCCTGAGGTTTGTGCATTTACTCATTCTTTCAACAGGTGTTTAGTAAATCCTGCTACATGCCAGGTACTAGTCTAGCCACTGGGAATATAGTTGTGAACCAAAGATCACAATATAGTTGTGAACCAAGCAGCCACCAAAGATGGTCTTAAATGTAGTATGATGGTAGAGCTGCGCTTTAATAATAACCATTTGGAGAACTCTTATTATGTGCCAGGAATTGTTCCAGTTGCTTTCATGTATTAACTCATTTAATCATCTCTAAGGGATAGGTAGGTTGCCGTCATGAAGCTTACCTTCTGAGGTGAATTTTATCCAAACATATGTTAAAATGAACTATGTTGTACTAGCTTAAGAATAGACAAACAGATTAAATTACTAGAAACTAAGTAGAGTCCAAAAAGATACCCTGCGTATGTGTATGTATACTTAGTGCATGAAAATGTGACATTTCAGATTGTTTTTGTTGTCTATTCATAACTAGTTACCTTATGAGTTTAGGACTGTTATGTGCATTTTTTAATCCATCAATAACTTTAACATTAGAAATTCAGATTCTTATTGACACCATTCACAAAAATACCTTACTTTCGAAGATATGTAAGGAAAACAAAACCAGAAAAACATGAAGATTTGGAGAATGTTTTTTACCTCTTGGGTTAAAGAGGACCGTTCTAAACATGACACAAAAGACAGACGCCATAAAGGAAAAGATTGTTCTATTTCAGTATGTAAAAAATTGTAAAAATGGCTGGGCGCTGTGGCTCATGCCTGTAATCCCAGCACTTTGGGAGGCCGAAGTGGGCAGACCACTTGAGGTCAGGAGTTCAAGACCAGCCTGGCCAATATGGCGAAACCCCATCTCTACTAAAAATACAAAAATTAGCTGGGCATGGTGGCACATGCCTGTAATCCCAGCTACTCGGGAGGCTGAGGCATGACAATCACTTGAACCCGGAAGGTGGAGGATGCACAGAGCTGAGATTGTACCACTGCACTGCAGCCAGGGTAAACAGAGTGAGACTCTCTCTCAAAAAAAAAAAAAAAAAAATTGTAAAATTATGGTAAAGACCCCCTAGTCAAATTTAAAAAAATAAATGACAACCAAGGAGAAAATTTTATAACCAATATAAAAGAGAAAAGATTCCTATCCATGTATGAAAAGCTTCTGCAAAAAAGTAAGACAAGCCAATAGAAATATAGTCAAAGGATATGAATAGAAAATACATAAATAATGGCCAGTGAACATGAAATGTGGCTGACCTCCCTAATAATCAAAGAAATACAAATTAACTGGCCGGGCGCGGTGGCTCAAGCCTGTAATCCCAGCACTTTGGGAGGCCGAGACGGGCGGATCACGAGGTCAGGAGATCGAGACCATCCTGGCTAACACAGTGAAACCCCGTCTCTACTAAAAATACAAAAAACTAGCCAGGCGAGGTGGCGGGCGCCTGTAGTCCGAGCTACTCCGGAGGCTGAGGCAGGAGAATGGCGCAAACCCGGGAGGCGGAGCTTGCAGTGAGCTGAGATCCGGCCACTGCACTCTAACCTGGGCTACACAGCAAGACTCCGTCTCAAAAAAAAAAAAAAAAAAAAAAGAAATACAAATTAAAACACAATCATACCAATTATCATGTAATAGATTGGCAAAAATATAAAGGATAATGTGTATATTCATTGCAGTGTTGCTTGTAATAGCATACGGCTTGAGTGACCTCCAGTAGAGGTGATGTTTAGATATATTTTGCTGCATTCTTGAAAAGGAAATGTAGCATAATGCAGCCATTTGGAAAGAATGAGATAACTATATGCACTCTCTTTGAAAGTTTTGTGATTACTATGTGCCAGGAGTTGCACTGGGCTTTCTTTAAAGTATTTTCAGCAAACCTGTCTTTTAATGATTTATATTGTACCTAATAAGAGATATATGAATGGAAAAACAGTTTTTGCTCTCACATCATGACAACACAAAAGACTTCTGTGACCAAATGTGTGGAGATTTCTCCCACTAACAAGCAAGCAATCAATTCTGCAACAGACACAAGCTGGGTATCATCTAATTCAGTTCTGACACTGTCTACTTGGAGATAGGGTCAGATCCCTCAGGTTTAGGGCTTAGTCCCGCAAGAGTGGCCCCCACTTCTGATGCTAGTCGCAAGCCCTGGGTTGTTTTACCTGTGCTTCTGACTGACCAGCTATACATGGGGAATCCTACCACCCCCTCCTTGGGGTGTATTAATTTGCTCGGGGAGCTCACATAACTGAGGGAAACATGTTTTCCAGTTTATTATAAAGATATTACAGAGACCTTGGGCAACATGGAGAAACTCTGTCTCTACTAAAAATACAAAAAATTAGCTGAGCGTCATGGCTTGCACTTATAGTCCTAGCTACTGGGACTGACACTGAGATGGGAGAATCACCTGAACCCGAGAAGTCAAGGCTGCAGTAAGCCATAATTGTACCATTGCCCTCCAGCCTGGGCAACAGGAGTGAGATCCTGTCTCAAAAAAAAAAAAAAAAGATATTAGGATACAAATACAGAGATGCATACTGTGAAGTATGGGAAGGGGCACAGAGTTTCCATGTCCTCCCTGGGTGTGATATCCGGGAGGTTCCTCCAGGAACTTCCATATGTTCAGCTATGCAGAAGTTCTTTGTACCCCATCCTCTTGAGCCTTTTATGGAGATTTCATTGGATAGGCATGACTGAAGTGTGGACAATCATTTTGGAAATGTGATTGGACAAAAAAAGATATGATCTAATACTAATAGACTGAGTGGGAGACCCAGCAAGGCCTGGCTGCTCAGATTCTTCTTGGCTTCTCTATGCAGCACTCCTTCCACGATACAGGGCAAGATCCATTCTGAAACAGGGGTCTTATGACCTACAACTAGACAAGATAGGTCAGAGAAAGGCAGGGATGATTAGAGTTCTGCTTTGGAGAGAAGGAGCAGGTGAAAGGAGGAGAGGAGAAAGTCAGAGATAGATTCTGTTTTCTGAGGCCTAAAGCACCCTAACATAACAATATTGTAACAAAGGCTATGGGAGTTATGAGCCAGGAACTGTGGACAAAAACATATATATGTATATGTATATATGTACGTTTGGAAATGATCAAATGATCACGGGCTCTACTTCATAGCCCTGTTGTGAGGATTAGATAAGACAGTGTATAGTATACTAACACAGTGCTTAGCTTATATTAAACATTTGATACATGTTAGCTTTATTATAAATACGAAAATACACTTTTATTATGTGAAGATATCTTTGAGCTTCAAATGCTTTAAAACTTTTTTTTTAGAGACAGAGTCTTGCTTTGTTGACCAGGCTAGTCTCAAACACCTATTCTCAAGTGATTCTCCTGCCTTAAACTTTTTTACATAGAGAAAATTTTAGCAACAATTAGGATGTGGACCTTGTTTTTTAATGTTAGGAGAATTGATTTTATTCAATATACTATTTATTTATTTTTTATTATTATTATTTTGAGACAGAGTCTAGCTATGTCGCTCAGGCTGGAGTGCAGTGATGTGATCTCCGGTCACTGCATCCTCCGCCTCCTGGGTTCAAACTATCCTGCCTCAGCCTCCCGAGTAACTGGGATTACAGGCACGCAGCACCATGCCCACCTGATTTTTGTATTCTTAATAGAGATGGGGTTTCACTATGTTGGCCAGGCTGGTCTTGAATTCCTGACTGCAAGTGATTCACCCACCTTGGCCTCCCAAAGTGCTGGGATTACAGGCGTGAGCCACTGCACTTGGCCTTCACTATACTATTTAGAAGCAATCACTGATTATCTTATATTTATGTAACATTTCTGAGCATTAGTGTGTTGAAGGTCAGTGCTTCACTAGGAGGGCTCACAGGACTCAGAATATAGTGTACTTACAGCTATGATTTATTACAGTGAAGGGAAATAAAGCAAAATCAGCAAAGGGAAAAAGCATATTGGGTGAAATCCAGAGGAAATCAGGTACAAGCTTCTGAGTTCTCTCCCAGTGGAGTTACGTAGGATATGCTTAATTCCTCCAGCAGCCAGCTGTGACAACATGTTTGAAGCGTTGTCTACCAGGGAAGCTCAACTAGACACTCAGTGATCAGAATTTTTATTGGAGGATGGCCACATAGGCACCCTTTATATAGGTACTCTTGGCTGGCATATACCAGAATTCTAAGACTCCTGGAAGGAAAGCGGGTATTCAGCATGAACCACATTATTTTTTATAAACAGTTTTAGGCACAGGGAGCCACTCTTATCAAAGAATGGTAGAAACCCTCCTGAAATCCAAGTTCTAGATGCTAGTCAAGGGCCAACCTTGTAAGCACACCTTTGAAAGGATAGTAGTCTTAGGCCTGTCATGTTAGCTCTTTTTTGCAGTTTTTCTTGTACAATTAAAGGAAGTTAATTCCTATCCTAGAATTATTGTGCAGATTAGACAGAGAATGTGAAGCTCCTATCACAGTTCCTGACTCTTAGTGAGTGCACAATAAATAATACCTGCTATAGCTGTTACATGTGAGGTATAGGAATCTTGAGCTCTTTTACACTGGTTAGAAAAACCAGTTTTCTATAAGGAAGAAATGAAAAAATCTATATTCTGCTTCTCAAACAAGGCAAGAAAAGCTGTTTTTATTTATATTGAAATTATATTTCAAACATTATTTAGGTAGTGAACATTTTACGGCTTTTTGACCTTTATTCTCTTGTTCTGTTAAAATATAGGTAATATGAGAAATGAAGCCAACAGGTACAGACCCAAGGATCTTATCTATAGCTGCTGAAGTTGCAAAAAGCCCTGAGCAGAATGTCCCTGTTATACTGTTGAAGTTAAAAGGTAAGAAAATCTTTTTGTGATTAGATATCATTTTAAGTGAAAAACGGTTCCATCATTGGTATAATTTTAACATTTCTTTTAAATTTGTTCAGAGAAATCTTAACACTATAATAGAACAGTAATTTTTCCTTCTAATATATTTTTAGTGATTATTCAACATATAAAAATACAAATAGCTCCTGGGTGTATTAAGCAAAATTAAATATATCTTATTTCCTTTTGCCTTAGAAATAATAAACATCACACCTTTAGGAAGCTCAGAGTTGAAGAAAATCAAACAAGATATATATTGTTATGATCTCATTCAATATTGCCTCTTGGTCCTCAGTCAAGATTGTTCTCGAATCCAGGGTGGTTGGACTACCATTTCCCAGCTTACACAGATATTAAGGTAAAATGAAGCAGTAAGTCAGCTTGTTCTTGAGGGATGTAGTAGTTGATTCTGATTTTCAACGTTTGCTTTTTATTTATCTGCCTAACAAACATTGGCAACCTCCTGTTGTAGGTTTTGGTTGTACTTTTCCTTCATATTATATGTTGTTATTCATAATTTTACTTCAGATTGTTTGACTATCTAAAATTTTCCTCCACAAGCTTAATGAAGATGGTGATCATTTTTTTTCTCACCACTGAATTCCAAGTGCCTAATATACTCTTTATTGACTAAGGAAGTTTTAAAGAAGTGAAGAAATTAAGGCACTGGCTCTGTACTTGAGAAACTTAAAATAGAGATTGGGTGACAGTCATGTAAGTATATGATACAAAGCAGAATGAAATCAGTGCTAAAATGAAAGTATGCAAGCAAGTACTATAGGAGAACCGATAAAGAAACATTCGTTTCACTACGTCAATTTAGCTATCAACTGTATATTTCATTAAGCAACCCAAATACTGTCAATAAAATTTAGAAGTAGAATTTCCTGATCTACTGCCATGCTAGAAATCAATAGAAGAGAAATAAACATTTTTTAAAAGGAGGTAGTAGAATAAACCAGATGTTCTTAGTGCCTAAACTACTTCCTGATTAAGTAACTGAAAGGATGTATTTACTAACTGGATCCTAGCCTTCTTGTTTTGTTTTTCCTAAATAAGGCATTTGGGTTTAGTAAACTATTCCCACTGGAAAGGTTTGTCTTGGATGCTAGATTTCTAAGCTGCTAATCCTACTGTGTTACTTGGTAAAGGCCAAATTTAAAGTATACAGTTACAAAGAACAGTTAAAAAAATGTATATCATGTTCTTTTTCATACTTTAATTTTCAAGATTGATTTTCTTAAGTAAATAAAGACTTATGTTTTTGTTTGATTGGATATGCTAGTTTATGATGATATTAATTAAGCCAGGCTCATGGGTAGAATTCAAGACTTAAGAAATTCCCATGTTTGTGAATGCAGAAACATAATTTCATTTGTTAAGCCTTTCAATCAAAATAGATACTCTTAAGTAATTAACTTTAGGAACCAAAGAGAAAAGAAAAGCTGATACATGTAAGCATTAGCCCATTAACTTTAGGAACCCAGGTGCAAATAAACTAACAAAAAAAAATGATACATGTAAATGTTAGCCACTTAGTTTTTTTTTTTTAACTTTTATTTTAGGTTCAGGGGTACATGTGGAGGTTTGTTTTATAAGTAAATTGCATACTCAGTGTTTGTTCTCACTTATAAGTGAGAATATGCAGTGTTTGGCTTTCTGTTTCTGTGTTAGTTCACTTAGGTTAATGGCCTTCAGCTCCATCCATGTCGCTGTAAAGGACATGATGTTGTTCTTTTTTATGGCTGCATAGTATTCCATGGTGTATATGTACCACCCCAAAGAAATATACCATTTTCTTTATCCAGTCTGCCATTGATTACTTAGATTTTTAACATGCTCAATACATAGTTGTTATTGCTTATTAGTGTCCATGCATTTTGTTGAAAAGACTCAAACAGCAGATTTTGTTCATTAGAGAACACACATAGAGACCATTCTTGAGTTTGAGGCTCTTTTGAATGTTAGTTTACAGAAAAACCTTTTATTATTGAGATTTCTGACATGTTAAGTGACTTTCTCTCCTCTAATGTATATTGTAAAGTGTTCCTACTAGAGTTAGGTTTTGCTGTTTGTCCTTCTGATATAAGGAATATGCAAGTGAATATTTTGCAAAAAGTAGATCTATTGGAAGGTAAAATTGGCATGAAATTAGTGTTTGGTTTGCTTATGTATCCCTTACAAACAAATCCTACCTGGGCATTTTTCAGCTATTGGATGTCTAAAATGTATTAGTTAACACAAATGCCTTTCATAAATTAAACTCTCAAGGTATCCTATAGCTTTGAGAATGATCATAGCCAATTCACCAAAAACTTAGCTTCTCTTTATTGTGAGCCATGTGTCTTTTATTTCCTGAATGAGCTGATGTGTAGGTTTTTAGGATATATAAATCCCAGACCTAAGTACCTGCATGGTCTATACCACTGTTTACTTTTCTAGGAAGTTGTTAATTTTTCGACAAAAATTCTTTATTGGCTTGGCAATAAAAGAAGCATACTAAAAATTCTCAATAAGGCACAGTGTCTCTAGAAGCTTGAACATTCTATGTAAACTTCTAATTAACACAAACTTGTGCTCTTATTTCAGCCATTGCTGTGTGGGCTTGGAGCCAGGAGAAGATGCAGAGGAATTTTACAATGAATTGCTTCCATCAGCTGCAGAAAATTTTCTATTTTTGGGTAGACAATTACAAACATGTTTTATCAATGCAGCTAAGGTATGTGTTTATTCCGTGTTTTGTAGCTAAATCAGTTTAGTTCTTGAGAAGCTGTTCTGTTATTTTTCAGATGTGCAATATTTGGCTGAAAGAACAATTAAAATAGTGGATTTAAACATTTTTAAAGTTACAACCTTCCAAAAATCATCTCTGTGTTTGAAAAATTTTTAATGAAGCATGCCGTTTGATTTTTCGAAGGATCCGCCTTGCTACTTTACTTGTTGGGCAGCACCCATAGACAGTTATTTCCATAACATCTTTCTAAACATACTTTTTACTTAAATTAACAGTAGAGGAAAGTATGTTCTCTAGGGCTAGGGCTTTTCTGAGTAGCTCCAGTAGTGAAGAATAAAGGTGAACTTCCTATTTGATCTCTCATATCTTCTCCAATCAAAATATTCAACCCAAACATAGGGGTCTTTTCAAGTATTTCTTGATTGCATTATGCTAGATGCTATACATATGCTGTTTTTTTGATCCAGGGATTTAGAAGTGTATTGCTTAATTTCCAAATATTTGAAGATCTACTAGATACTTTATTATTATCAATTTCTAATTTAATTATGTTTTGGCCAGATAACATTCTCTATACCATTTCAATCCTTTGGAATTTTTTCAGACTTGTTTTATGGCCCTCCCCATATGTTTTATCTTTGTGAATATTCTGTTAAAATAAACTTTTGTGGGCCGGGCGTGGTGGCTCACGCCTGTAATCCCAGCAGCTTGGGAGGCCAAGGTGGGCAGATCTTCTAAGGTCGGGAGTTTGAGACCAGCCTGACCCACATGGAGAAACCCTGGCTCTACTAAAAATACAAAATTAGCCGGGCATGGTGGCACATAACTATAATCCCAGCTACTTGGGAGGCTGAGGCAGGAGGATCACTTGAACCCAGGAGGCGGAGGTTGCAGTGAGCCAAGATTGTGCCATTGCACTCCCCTTGGGCAACGAGAGCAAAACTCCATCTGAAAAAAAAAAAAAAAGAGAAAGACACCTTTGCTTTGCACAGTTCCATCTTAACTGAAACTTGTTCATATCAGAACCATGCAAAGGTTTTAACATGCACAGGTTTTATTTAATATGGTGCCATGCAAAAGCTAGGATTATTTGTATACCCAAATGTGAACTCTGCAGTTGTGTGTAATGTTCTATAAACTTTAATTAGGTCAATTTGGTTAGTAGAGTTGTTGAAGTCTTCTAAATTCTCTTTTTTTTTTTTCATCTGCATTTCTACTTTTTAGTGAGCAAGGGTACTAAAATTTCCAACTATGATTGTGGATTTGTCTAATTTTGTCTTTAGTTCCATATGGTTTTGCTTCATGTATTACAAAACTCTGTGATTAGATACATACACATTTAGGAATATTATATCTTCTGGATGAATGAAATCTGTTATCATTATGAAATGGTTTTTTTTTTTTTTTTTTTAACCTTACTCATGGACTCAGGTCACATGAAATGATCTTCTTTATCTCTGGTAATACACCTTATCTTGAAGTCTACTTTGTTTATTATTACGAATATTGCCACTCCAGTTTTCTTATAATTAGTGTTTACGTGATACACTTTCTGCAGTTTCACCTTTCATGGTTTCAGTTACCCATGGCCAATAGTGATTCAAAAATATTAAATGGAGGATTCCATAAATAAACAGTTAAATTTTAAATGGCATGGTGCTCTGCATAGCATGATGAAATCTCATAATGTCCTTCCCGGGATGTGAAGCACCCTATGACCAGCGTATCAGCACTGTATAGGCTACCTGCTGGTTGGTCACTTTGTAACCGGTCTCAGTTTTCGGATTAAAAAAAAAAAGTATATATAGGGTTCAGTACTATCCACACTTTCAGGCATCTACTGGGGGTCTTGGAACATGTCTTCCATGGGTAAGGAGGAGACTATTGTATATCATTTCTCAACCCTTTACTTTTTAATCTCCGTCTTATACTTAAAGTGAGTCTATTTTAAATAACATATTGTCAGGTCTTGCTTTTTCGTCTAGTCTGACAAGCTGTTGTTTTAAATGGTATCATTTACTTGCATTTAATCTAAGTTGTGGTATGGTTGGGTTTAATTCTACCATTATGGTATTTTAAAAAAATTTGTTCCCACTTTCCATCTTTTGTACTATTTTGTCATATATTTTACTTTTACATATATTATAAAATCCACCATGTGTTATTTTTACTTTAAATAGTGTATTGACTTTTCAATAATTTAAAGAAATGAAAGAAAAATGATTTTTTATATCTACTATGTCTGGTTGTCTTTATTCCTTTAAACAGATCTGAATTTTCATTTGGTATCATTTCCTTTAAGCCTGACAGCCTCCTTTAGCATATCTTTTGCACAGCGGAACAGTGCAGTTCCGCTGGTAATGAAGTCTCTCAGCTTTTTGGTTATCTGAAAATGTCTTCATGATGCCTTCACTTTTGAGGAATATTTCTGTTGCATGTGTATAATTCTACTTCATCAATTTTTCCCCCTTTTTGCACTTGAAAGATTTTTTTCCCATTGTCTTTGGCATCTTTTGTTTCTGATGTAAATTCAGCCTTCATTCTTGTTGTCATTCTCCTATACATATTGAATATTTTTATCTTTGGCTTCTTTAAGATATTCTCTTTGTTTGGTTTATTTTGTTTTATTTTCTGCAATTTTACTTTGATTAACCTTATTGTAGATTTCCTGATGTCTATCTTGCTTGGAGGTCCTGAGCTTCATGTATCTGAGTTATTGTATTCATATTAAGAAAATTTTCAGCTAATATTTTTTCAAATACTTTTTTTGTCCTATTCTCTCTACCTTCCCTCTGGGACTTCTGGTTATTGAGGCTGTCTTCATCATTTTGTTGTTGTTGTTTACTTCAGTTTCGATAATTTCTATTGGTCCGTTTTCAAGTACATTGACCCTATCTTCTGCAGTGTCTAATGTGCTAATAATCCTACCTAGTGAATTTTTCATTTCATACATTGTATTGTTCTATGATTTTTATTTGCTTCTCTTATAGATTGTTTACCATACTTATCATAGTTAGTTTTAAGTTATTGTTTATAAATCGAATACCTGGATCATTTGAGAGTCTTTTAATACCTGTTTTTTCTCTTAATACTGGGTCAAATTTTTCTGCTTCTTCACATGTCTATTAATTTTTTGTTTTATAGTGGACACCGTGAATGACACATTATAGAAATTCATATCTTCCTCTGAAGACTTGAGAGCAGTTAAATTCTGGCAGGTCAATTGTTCCTGTGGAGTTTTGGTTTTAGCCTTTCTATGGAGAGGTTTATTTCAGTTTTGCTGTTAGAGTATTGCCCTTAGTCCTGGTTCACAGTCCTTATACCTAAGGTGGGATCCTTATGTGGTTTAAATGGAAAGCCCACCTTGTTAACCCAGACCATCTGACCTGGAAGAACCTAGACTCCAAACTCTGTATACCCAGCACTAGGCAAATGATGAAATTGCTGGTAATTGCTGCAACTTCTTATTTGAACTCTTTTCACTGTGTTAATAAACACACACTGGGAAAAGCCAGGCATATTAGTCGGGTTTCTCCAGAAAAACAGAACCAATAGAAGATATATGGAGAGAGAGAAAGAAAGAGAAAGTGCTTGATTATAAGGAATTGGCAATTATGGAGGCTAACAAGTCCTGAGATTTGCAGTTGGTAAGCTGGAGACCCAGGAGAGCTGATGGCCTAGTCTGAGTTTAAAGGCCTTAGAATCTGGAGAACTGATAGCGTAGTGCCAGTCCAAATGCCAGCAGGCTCAAGATCCATGAAGAAGCAGTGTTTCAGTTTGACTCTAAAGTCAGGAAAAAATGATGTCCCAACTCAAGGGCAGTCAGGCAAGAGGAATTTCCCTTTATGTAGGAGAGGTTCAATCTTTTGTTCTACTCAAGCCTTCAACTGATTGTATGAGGCCCACCCACATTAAGGAAAGCAATCTGCTTTACTCAGACTAAAAATTTAAATGTTAAACTCATCTAAAAATACCCTTACAGAAACACCCAGAATAGTGTTTGACAAGCACACAAGATAAATTTTGATTTCAGTCAGTGCATTTTATTTCAGGGTCATGTCTGTGTGCCTTTGCTTGCTATCTAAAACCTTCAAACAATTGCTTTTTATATTTTTTCCCGAGTTTATACATTTGGTCAGCAAAGCATGGGCCAACAAACTATGGCCTGTTGGCTAAATCCAGCTTATTTTTTTCAATTAAATTGTATTAGAACACAGCTATACCTATTTGTTTAAATTATCCATGACTACTTTCACTATAGCCCTAGAGTTCAGTAGTTTCTAGAGACTGTAATGCCTAACATATTTTCTGGCCCATAACTAACAGGAAAGTAAGTTCTATAAAGAAGAAGAGCAGGGGACAACCAATGTGAACAAGAGTGATTTGAAAAAGCTTTGTGGGGCCAATGGTACCTGGTCTATCTCTAAAGCATGGGTGAGATTTGGAAATATGAGGGCATTACAGGCAAGGGAAATGGACAAGACCAGAAAAGAGGAATAAGTATGGCATCTTTGAGTCCCAGAGCAGATACCTACTAGAGTTAGAGTATTCTCATTCAGAAAGATTGAAAGCCAGATGCAGTGGCTCACGCCTGTATAATCCCAGCACTTTGGGAGGCTGAGATTACAGGATCACTTGACGCCAGGAGTTCAAGACCAACCTGGGCAACACAGAAAGACCTAGCCAAGTGTGGTGGCACATACCTGTCTTCCTAGCTACTCAGGAGCCTAGGGCAGGAGGATTGCTTGAGCCCAGAAGCTCACGGCTGTAGTGAGCGATGGTCATGTCACTGCACCCCAGCTTTGGCAACAGAGCAAGATCTTCTCTCTTAAAAAAAAAAAAAGGAAAAAACAGAAAAAGAGTTTGAACTTGATTCTACAACAGTGAAGACACTTTTTTTGTCTATTACATTTTATTCTATTTTTAAAAATATTCTCAGTTTTGAGTTGTTTGTTTTTTTAATTTTCATTAACTTTTTTTTTTCATTTTTTAAACTTTTATTTTAGGTTTGGGGGTACATGTGAAGGCTTGTTACATAGGTAAACGCATGTTGTGGGAGGTTGTTGCACATATTATTTCATTACCCATGTATTAACCCCAGTACCCAATAGTTATCTTTTCTGTTCCTCTCCTTCCTTTCACCCTCCCCGCTAAAGTAGACCCCAGTGTCTGTTGTTTCCTTCTTTGTGTTCGTAAGTTCTTATCATTTAGCTCTCACTTAAAAGTGATAACATGCAGTATTTCTTTTTCTGTTCCTGTGTTAATTTGCTGAGGATAATAGCCTCCAACTGCATCCATGTTCCTGCAAAAGACATGATCCTGTTCTTTTTAATGGCTGCATAGCATTCCATGGTATATTGGTACCACGTTTTCTTTTTTTTTTTTAATTTTTTTTTTATTATTATACTTTAAGTTCTAGGGTACATGTGCACAACGTGCAGGTTTGTTACATATGTATATATGTGCCATGTTGGTGTGCTGTACCCATTAACTCATCATTTACATTAGGTGTATCTCCTAATGCTATCCCTCCCCCCGTCCCTTCCCCACAATAGGCCCTGGTGTGTGATGTTCCCCTTCCTGTATCCAAGTGATCTCATTGTTCAATTCCCACCTATCAGTGAGAACATGCAGTGTTTGGTTTTCTGTTCTTGCAGTAGTTTGCTGAGAATGATGGTTTCCAGCTGCATCCATGTCCCTACAAAGGACACAAACTCATCCTTTTTATGACTGCATAGTATTCCATGGTGTATATGTGCCACATTTTCTTAATCTAGTCTGTCACTGATGGACATTTGGGTTGATTCCAAGTCTTTGCTATTGTGAATAGTGCCACAATAAACATACGTGTGCATGTGTCTTTATAGCAGCATGATTTATAATCCTTTGGGTATATACCCAGTAATGGGATGGCTGGGTGAAACGGTATTTCTAGTTCTAGATCCTGGAGGAATCGCCACACTGTTTTCCACAATGGTTGAACTAGTTTAGAGTCCCACCAACAGTGCAAAAGTGTTCCTATTTCTCCACATCCTCTCCAGCACCTGTTGTTTCCTGATTTTTTAATGATTGCTATTCTAACTGGTGTAAGATGGTATCTCATTGTGGTTTTGATTTGCATTTCTCTAATGGCCAGTGATGATGAGCATTTTTTCATGTGTCTGTTGGCTGTATGAAGGTCTTCTTTTGAGAAGTGTCTGTTCATATCCTTTGCCCACTTTTTGATGAGGTTGTTTGCTTTTTTCTTGTAAATTTGTTTGAATTCTTTGTAGGTTCTGGATATTAGCCCTTTGTCAGATGAGTAGATTGCAAAAATTTTCTCCCATTCTGTAGGTTGCCTGTTCACACTGGTGGTAGTTTCTTTTGCTGTGCAGAAGCTCTTTGGTTTAATTAGATCCCATTTGTCAATTTTGGCTTTTGTTGCCATTGCTTTTGGTATTTTAGACATGAAGTCCTTGCCCATGCCTATGTCCTGAATGGTATTACCTAGGTTTTCTTCTAGGGTTTTTATGGTATTAGGTCTAACATTTAAGTCTCTAATCCATCTTGAATTAATTTTCGTATAAGGAGTAAGGAAAGAATCCAGTTTCAGCCTTCTACTTATGGCTAGCCAGTTTTCCCAGCACCATTTATTAAATAGGGAATCCTTTCCCCATTTCTTGTTTTTCTCAGGTTTGTCAAAGATCAGATGGCTGCAGATATGTGGTATTATTTCTGAGGCCTCTGTTCTGTTCCATTGGTCTGTATATCTGTTTTGGTACCAGTACCATGCTGTTTTGGTTACTGTAGCCTTGTAGTATAGTTTGAAGTCAGGTAGCATGATGCCTCCAGCTTTGTTCTTTTGGCTTAGGATTGTCTTGGCAATGCCGGCTCTTGTTTGGTTCCATATGAACTTTAAAGCAGTTTTTTCCAATTCTGTGAAGAAAGTCATTGGTAGCTTGATAGGGATGGCATTGAATCTCTAAATTACCTTGGGCAGTATGGCCATTTTCATAATATTGATTCTTCCTATCCATGAGCATGCTAAGTTCTTCCATTTGTTTGTGTCCTCTTTTATTTCACTAAGCAGTGGTTTGTAGTTCTCCTTGAAGAGGTCCTTTACATCCCTTGTAAGTTGGATTCCTAGGTATTTTATTCCCTTTGAAGCAATTGTGAATGGAAGTTCATTCCTGATTTGGCTCTCTGTTTGTCTGTTACTGGTGTATAAGAATGCTTGTGATTTTTGCACACTGATTTTGTATCCTGAGACTTTGCTGAAGTTGCTTATCAGCTTAAGGAGATTTTGGGCTGAGACAATGGGGTTTTCGAAATATACAATCATGTCATCTGCAAACAGGGACAATTTGACTTCTTCCTTTCCTAACTGAATACCCTTGATTTCTTTCTCTTGCCTGATTGCCCTAGCCAGAACTTCCAACACTGTGTTGAGTAGGAGTGGTGAGAGAAAGCATCCCTGTCTTGTGCCAGTTTTCAAAGGGAATGCTTCCAGTTTTTGCCCATTCAGTATGATATTGGCTGTGGGTTTGTCATAAATAGCTCTTATTATTTTGAGATATGTTCCATCAATACCGAATTTATTGAGAGATTTTAGCATGAAGGGCTGATGAATTTTGTCAAAGGCTTTTTCTGCATCTATTGAGATAATCATGTGGTTTTTGTCTTTGGTTCTGTTTATATGCTGGATTATGTTTATTGATTTGCATATGTTGAACCAGCCTTGCATCCCAGGGATGGAGCCCACTTGATCATGGTGGATAAGCTTTTTGATGTGCTGCTGGATTCGGTTTGCCAGTATTTTATTGAGGATTTTTGCATCGATGTTCATCAGGGATATTGGTCTAAAATTCTCTTTTTTTTGTTGTTGTGTCTCTGTCAGGCTTTGGTATCAGGATGATGTTGGCCTCATAAAATGAGTTAGGGAGGATTCCCTCTTTTTCTATTGATTGGAATACTTTTAGAAGGAATGGTACCAGCTCCTCCTTGTACCTCTGGTAGAATTCAGCTGTGAATCCATCTGGTCCTGGACTTTTTTTGGTTGGTAGGCTATTAATTATTGCCTCAATTTCAGAGCCTGCTGTTGGTCTATTCAGGGATTCAACTTCTTCCTGGTTTAGTCTTGGGAGAGTGTAAGTGTCCAGGAAATTATCTATTTCTTCTAGGTTTTCTAGTTTATTTGCGTAGAGGTGTTTATAGTATTCTCTGATGGTAATTTGTATTTCTCTGGGGTCCGTGGTGATATCTCCTTTATCATTTTTTATTGCATCTATTTGATTCTTCTCTCTTCCTTCTTTATTAGTCTTGCTAGTGGTCTATCAATTTTGTTGATCTTTTCAAAAAACCAGCTCCTGGATTCATTGATTTTTTGGAGGGTTTTTGGTTCTCTATCTCCTTCAGTTCTGCTCTGATCTTAGTTATTTCTTGCCTTCTGCTAGCTTTTCAATGTGTTTGCTCTTGCTTCTCTAGTTCTTTTAATTGTGATGTTAGGGTGTCAATTTTAGATCTTTCCTGCTTTCTTTTGTGGGCATTTAGTGCTATAAATTTCCCTCCACACACTGCTTTAAATGTGTCCCAGAGATTCTGGTATGTTGTGTCTTTGTTCTCATTGGTTTCAAAGAGCATCTTTATTTCTGCCTTCATTTCGTTATGTACCCAGTAGTCATTCAGGAGCAGGTTGTTCAGTTTTCATGTAGTTGAGTGGTTTTGATTGAGTTTCTTAGGTCTGAGTTCTATTTTGATTGCACTGTGGTCTGAGAGACAGTTTGTTATAATTTCTGTTCTTTTACATTTGATGAGGATTGCTTTACTTCCAACTATGTGGTCAATTTTGGAATAAGTGTGATGTGGTGCTGAGAAGAATATGTAGTCTGTTGATTTGAGGTGGAGAGTTCTGTAGATGTCTATTAGGTCTGCTTGGTGCAGAGTTGAGTTCCATTCCTGGATATCGTTGTTAACTTTCTGTGTCATTGATCTGTCTAATGTTGACAGTGGGGTGTTAAAGTCTCCCATTATTATTGTATGACAGTCTAAGTCTCTTTGTAAGTCTCTAAGGACTTGCTTTATGAATCTGGGTGCTCCTGTATTGGGTGCATAGATATTTAGTTTAGTTAGCTCTTCCTGATGAATTGATCCCGTTACCATTATGTAATGGCCTTCTTTGTCTCTTTTGATTTTTGATGGTTTAAAGTCTGTTTTATCAGAGACTAGGATTGCAACCCCTGCTTTTTTTTTGTTTTCCATTTGCTTGGTAGATCTTCCTCCATCTCTTTATTTTGAGCCTATGTGTGTCTCTGCATGTGAGATGGGTCTCCTGAATACAGCAAACTGATGGGTCTTGACTCTTTTTCCAATTTGCTAGTCTGTGTCTTTTAATTGGACCATTTAGTCCATTTATATTTAAGGCTAATATTGTTATGTGTGAACTTGATCCTGTCATTATGATATTAGCTGGTTATTTTGCTCATTAGTTGATGCAGTTTCTTCCTAGAATCGATGGATTTTATATTTTGATATGTTTTTGCAATGGCTGGTACCGGTTGTTCCTTTCCATGTTTAGTGCTTCCTTCAGGATCTCTTGTAGGGCAGGCCTGGTGTGACAAAATCTCTAAGCATTTGCTTGTCTGTAAAGGATTTTATTTCTCCTTCACTTATGAAACTTAGTTTGGCTGGATATGAAATTCTGGGTTGAAAATTCTTTTCTTTAAGAGTGTTGAATATTGGCCCCCACTCTCTTCTGGCTTGTAAAGTTTCTGCCAAGAGATCTGCTGTTAGTCTGATGGGCTTCACTTTGTGGGTAACCTGACCTTTTTCTCTGGCTGCCCTTAACATTTTTTCCTTCATTTCAACTTTGGTGAATCTGGCAATTATGTGTCTTGGAGTGGCTCTTCTCGAGGAGTATCTTTGTGGCGTTCTCTGTATTTCCTGAATTTGAATGTTGAGGTTGGGGAAGTTCTCCTGGATGTTATCCTGCAGAGTGTTTTCCAACTTGGTTCCATTTTCCCCGTCACTTTCAGGCACACCAATCAGATGTAGATTTGGTCTTTTCACATAATCCCACATATCTTGGAGGCTTTGTTCATTTCTTTTTACTCTTTTTTCTCTACATTTCTCTTCTCACTTCATTTCATTCATTTGATCTTCAATCACTGATAATCTTTCTTCCAGTTGATCGAGTCAGTTACTGAAGCTAGTGCATTTGTCACATATTTCTCGTGTCATGGTTTTCATCTCTATCAGTTCTTTTAAGGTCTTCTCTGCATTGATTATTCTAGTTATCCATTCTTCCATTCTTTTTTCAAGGTTTTTAGTTTCTTTGCGCTGGTTACATAGTTCCTCCTTTAGCTCTGAGAAGTTTGATTGACTGAAGCCTTCTTCTCTCAACTCATCAAAGTCATTCTCTGTCCATCTTTGTTCCGTTGCTGGCGATGAGCTGCGTTCCCTTGGAGGGGGAGATGCGCTCTGATTTTTTGAATTTCCAGCTTTTCTGCACTGCTTTTTCCCCATCTTTGTGGTTTTATCTGCCTCTGGTCTTTGATGATGGTGACATACTGATGGGGTTTTGGTGTGGGTGTCCTTTCTGTTTGTTAGTTTTCCTTCTAACAATCAGGACCCTCAGCTGCAGGTCTGTTGGAGTTTGCTTGAGGTTCACTCCAGACCCTGTTTGCCTGGGTGTCAGCAGCGGAGGCTGCAGAAGATAGAATATTGCTGCACAGCAAGTGTTGCTGTCTGATTCTTGCTCTGGAAGCTTCGTCTCATGGTGTACCCAGCCATGTGAGGTGTGATGTGTCGGTCTGCACCTAGTTGGGGATGTCTCCCAGTTAGGCTACTCAGGGGTCAGGAACCCACTTGAGCAGGCAGTCTGTCCATTCTCAGATCTCAACCTCCGTGCTGGGAGAACCACTACTCTCTTCAAAGCTGTCAGACAGGGACTTTTACATCTGCAGAGGTTTCTTCTGCTTTTTGTTTAGCTATGCCCTGTCCCCAGAGGTGGAGTCCACAGAGACAGGCAGGCCTCCTTGAGCTGCAGTGGGCTCCATGCAGTTCGAGCTTCCTGGCGGCGTTGTTTATCTACTTAAGCCTCTGCAATGGCAGGCACCCCTCCCTCAGCCTCGCTGCCGCCTTGCAGTTAGATCTCCGACTCCTGTGCTAGCAATGAGGGAGGCTCCGTGGGCATGGGACCCTCTGGGCCAGGTGTGGGATATAATCTCCTGATGTGCCGTTTGCTAAGACCCTTGGTAAAGCGCAGTATTAGGGTGGGAGTTACCCGATTTTCCACGTGTTGTGTGTCTCAATTTCCCTTGGCTAGGAAAAGGAATTCTCTTCCCCCTTGAGCCTCACCTGCTTCAGCTCTCGCTGGTCAGGCTGCACCTGCAGAGCAGCATCAACTGTCCGACATGCCCCAGTGAGATGAACCCGGTACCTCAGTTGAAAATGCAGAAATCACCTGTCTTCTATGTTGCTCGCGCTGGGAGCTGGAGGCTGGAGCTGTTCCTATTTGGCCATCTTGGGCGCCACCGCCCCAGTTTTTTTTTTTTTTTTTTTTTTGCGGAGACATAAAAGTATGCTGGAGAGAGCGGAAGAATAGACTATTTTAAATAATTGCAGTAAGCTAGAAGAACTAAGGGATAAGTGTCTTGACTCACTATGACTTTGGAAAAAAAGAGGGTCAAATGAAATATTAAGAAAAAAATTGTAAGAATATAAAAGGTGTAATATGAGACACTGGTTTTCTTAGCTCCACATAGGGAATGTAGTAGGAGTATTTTGCTCCAAGCTCTTTGTCAGTTGATTTTTTAAAAATGATATTTCCTCACCAGGTACCCGCAAGTGGGAATCCAAAAATAACTAATGAGGAGAGTGGAACTTGGCATTAATGAATACATTATATTAATATGAAAACTTTTTACCTTGTGTGTGCTAGCAATTTTCTTAAGTATAATGACAGCAGAGGTTCATCTTAGAATTTATAAGAAGTGATAAGTCTACAAGGCTGAAACCCCTTTACCTTAGAAGAGTTCTTAGCTATATGTACATTTGGGCCTACTACTATATCAAAGTTTGAACAGATTCACAACTTTTGTCAATTATGGACAGAGATAGTAATAACTCAGTCACTCGACTTACTCTGTTCAGGCTGCTATAACAAAATACTGTAGACTCGGTGACTTAAAGACATTTATTTCTATAATTCTGGAGACTAAGAATTCCAAGATCAAGAAGCCAACAGATTCACTTCCTCATGGGGCCCACTTCCTGGCTTGCAGACAGCCACTCTCTTGTGTGTTCACATGACCTCCTCTTTGTGTTTGTGAGGGAGAGGCAGCTCTCTTGTCTCTTTCTTGTCATTTCCTTCTTTCTTTCTTATAAGGGCACTAATCCCATCATGAAGACACCACCCTCATGATCCAGTCCAAACCTCAAAAGTCCCTACCATCACATTAGAGGTTAGGGTTTAAACATACGAGTTTTCGGGGACGCAAACAGTCCATAATGATCACCATGATATATTAAGTTCTATTTAAGGTGCTTTGGGTATGTAAAGAATAGACACAGTCTTACATTTAAGGTATTCCCAGGCTAATAGAGTAGAAAAAGTCTTAGCCATTCCTAATAGAAAGCCTAAAATAGATGTATTTTTAGTTTAAGAATTTTTTTTTTTTAATTAGAAGAATGAAATCAAATGAGAGGTATAATAGTACAGACAACAAGCTGGTTTGAGTATAAGAAATACTGTTGGTAGAGAATTTTTTTTCTTTTCTTTTTTTTTTTTTTTTATTATACTTTAAGTTACGGGATATATGTGCTGGATGCCCAGGTTTGTTACATGGGTATACATGTGCCATGGTGGTTTGCTGCACCCATCAACTCATCATCTAGGTTTTAAGCCCTGCTTGCATTAGGTATTTGTCCTAATGCTATCCCTCCCCTTGCTCCCCACCCCCGACAGACCCCAATATGTGATGTTCCCCTCCCTGTGTCCACATGTTCTCATTGTTCAACTCCCACTTAAGAGTGAGAACATGCAGTGTTTGGTTTTCTGTTCCTGTGTTAGTTTGCTGAGAATGATGGTTTCCAGCTTCATCCATGTCCCTGCAAAGGACATGAACTCATTCTTTTTTATGGCTGCATAGTATTCCATGATGTATATATGCCACATTTGTTTGTCCAAGCTATCATTGATGGGCATTTGGGTTGGTTCCAAGACTTTGCTATTGTAAATAGTGCTGCAATAAACATACGTGTGCATGTGTCTTTATAGTAGAATGATTTATAATCCTTTGGGTATATACCCAGTAACGGAATTGCTGGGTCAAATGGTATTTCTGATTCTAGATCCTTAAGGAATTGCCGCACTGTCTTCCACAATGGTTGAACTTACATTCCCACCAACAGTGTAAAAGCATTCCTATTTCTCTGCATCCTCTCCAGCATCCGTTGTTTCCTGACTTTTTAATGATTGCCACTCTAACTGGAGTGAGATGGTATCTCATTGTGGTTTTGATTTGCATTTCTGTAATGACCAGTGATGATGAGCTTTTTCTCATATGTTTGTTGGCCTCATAAATGTCTTCTTTTGAGTAGTGTCTATTCATATCCTTCACCCACTTTTTGATTTTTTTTTTCTTGTAAATTTGTTTAAGTTCCTTTTAGATTCTTGATATTCGACCTTCGTCAGACGGGTAGATTGCAAACATTTTCTCCTATTCTGTGGGCTGCCTGTTCACTCTGATGATAGTTTCTTTTGCTGGCAGAAGCTCTTTAGTTTAATTAGATCCCATTTGTCTATTTTGGCTTTTGTTGCCATTGCTTTTTGTGTTTTAGCCATGAAATCTTTGCCCATGCCTATGTCCTGAATGGTATTACCTAGGTTTTCTTCTAGGGTTTTTATGGTTTTAGGTCTTATGTTTAAGTCTTTAATCCATCTTGAGTTAATTTTTGTATAAGGAGTAAGGAAAGGATCCAGTTTCAGCTTTCTACTTATGGCTAGCCAATTTTCTCAGCACCGTTTATTAAATAGGGAATCCATTCCCCATTTCTTGTTTTTGTCAGGTTTGTCAAAGATCAGATGGCTGCAGATGTGTGGTATTATTTCTGAGGCCTCTGTTCTGTTCCATTGGTTTACATATGTGTTTTGGTACCAGTACCATGATGTTTTGGTTATTATAGCCTTGTAGTATAGTTCGAAGTCAGGCAGCATGATGCCTCCAGCTTTGTTCTTTTTGGTTAGGACTGTCTTCGCTATATGGGCTCTTTTTTTTTTTATTCCGTATGAAATTTAAAGTAGTTTTTCTAAATCTGTGAAGAAAGTCAATGGTAGTTTGATGGAAATAGCATTGAATCTGTAAATTACTTTGGGCAGTATGGCCATCTTCATGATACTGATTCTTTCTGTCCTTAAGCATGGAATTTTTTTTCCATTTGTTTGTTTACTCTCTTATTTCCTTGAGCAGCATTTTGTAGTTCTCCTTGAAGAGGTCTTTCACGTCCCTTGTGAGTTGTATTCCTAGGTATTTTATTCTGTTTGTAGCAATTGTGAATGGTAGTTTACTTATGATTTGTCTCTGTGTTTGTCTATTATTAGTATATAGGAATGCTTGTGATTTTTGCACATTGATTTTGTATCTGGAGATTTTGCTGAAGTTGCTTATCAGCTTAAGGAGGTTTTGGGCTGAGATGATGGGGTTTTCTAAATATACAGTCATGTCATCTGCAAGCAGAGACAATTTGACTTTCCCTCTTCCTATTCGAATACACTTTCTTTCTCTTGCCTGATTGCTGCCAGAACTTCCAATACTGTGTTGAATAGGGGTGAAGAGAGAGGGCATCCTTGTCTTGTGCCTGTTTTCAAAGGGAATGTTTCCAGTTTTTGCCCATTCAGTATGATATTGGCTGTGGGTTTCTCATAAATAATTATTATTTTGAGATATGTTCCATTGATAACTAGTTCATTAAGAGTTTTTAGCATGAAGGGGTGTTGAATTTTATCGAAGGCCTTTTTTGCTTCTATTGAGATAATCATGTGATTTTTGTCATTGGTTCTGTTTATGTAATGGATTACTTTTTTTGATTTACATGTGTTAAACCATTCTTGCATCAAGTGATGAAGCCAGCTTAATCGTGGCTGATAAGTTTTTTGATGTGCTGCTGGATTCGGTCTACCAGTATTTTATTGAGGATTTTTGCATCGATGTTCATAAGAGATACTGGCCTGAAATTTTCTTTTTTTGTTGTGTCTGTGCCAGGTTTTGGTATCAAGATGATGCTGCCCTCATAAAATGAGTTAGGGAGGAGTCCCTCTTTTTCTATTGTTTGGAATAGTTTCAAAAGGAATGGTACCAACTCCTCTTTGTACCTCTGGTACAATTCGGCTATAAATCCGTCTGGTCCTGGGCTTTTTTTGGTTGATAGGCTATTAATTACTGCCTCAATTTCAGAACTTGTTATTGGTCTATTCAGGGATTCAGTTTCTTCCTTATTTAGTCTTGGGAGGGTGTATGTGTCCAGGAATTTGTCCATTTCTTCTAGATTTTCTAGTTTATTTGTGTAGAGGTGTTTATAGTGTTCTCTGATGTTAGTTTGTATTTCTGTGGGATCAATGGTGATGTCCCCTTTATCATTTTTTATTGTGTCTATCTGATTCTTCTTGCCTTTCCTTTTTATTAGTCTGGCTAGTGGTCTATTTTGTTAATCTTTTCAGAAAACCAGCTCCTGGATTCATTGATTTTTTGAAGGGTTTTTCATGTCTCTATCTCCTTCAGTTCTGCTCTAATCTTAGTTATTTCTTGTCTTCTGCTAGCTTTTGAATTTGTTTGCTCTTACTTCTCTAGTTCTCTTAATTGTGATGTTAAGGTGTCGATTTTAGATCTTTCCCACTTTCTCCTGTGGGCATTTAGTGCTATAAATTTCCCTCTACACACTGCTGTAGCTGAGTCCCAGAGATTCTGATATGTTGTGTCTTTGTTCTCATTGGTTTCAAATAACTTATTTATTTCTGCCTTTTGTTATTTACCCAGTAGTCATTCAGGAAACTACATGCAGTTTCCATGTAGTTGTGAGATTTTGAGTGAGTTTATTAATACTTAGTTCTAATTTGATTGCACTGTGGACAGAGACGGTTATGATTTCTGTTCTTTTGCATTTCCTGAGGAGTGTTTTACTTCCAATTACGTGGTCGATTTTAGAATAAGTGCGATGTGATGCTGACAAGAATATATATTCTATTGATTTGGGGTGGAGAGTTCTGTAGATGTCTATTAGGTCTGCTTGGTCCAGAGATGAGTTCAAGTCCTGAATATCCTTGTTAATTTTTTGTCTCATTGATCTGTCTAATACTGACAGTGGGGTGTAAAAGTCTCTCACTATTATTGTGTGGGAGTCTAAGTCTCTTCATAGGTCTCTGAGAACTTGCTTTATGAATCTGGGTGCTCCTGTATTGGGTGCATATATATTTAGGATAGTTAGCTCTTTTTGTTGCATTGATCTCTTTATTCTTTATCATTGCATAATGCCCTTCTTTGTCTTTTTTGATCTTTGTTGGTTTAAAGTCTGTTTTATCAGAGACTAGGATTGCAACCCCTGCTTTTTTTGGCTTTCCATTTGCTTGGTAAATATTCCTCCATCCCTTTATTTTGAGCCTGTGTGTGTCCTATCATGTGAGATGGGTCTCCTGAATACGACACACAGATGGGTCTTGATTCTTTATCCAGTTTGCCAGTCTGTGTCTTTTAATTGGGGCATGTAGACCATTTACCTTTAAGGTTAATATTGTTATGCGTGAATTTGATCCTGTCATTATGATGCTAGATGGTTATTTTGCACGTTAGTTGATGCAGTTTCTTCATAGTGTCATTGGGCTTTCTATTTTGGTATGCTTTTGTAGTGGCTGGTGCCAGTTTTTCATTTCCATGTTTAGTGCTTCCTTCAGGACTCTTGTAAGGCAGGCCTGGTGGTGACACAATCCGTCAGCATTTCCTTGTCTGTAAAGGATTTTATTTCTCCTTCACTTATGAAGCTTAGTTTGGCTGGATATGAAATTCTGGATTGAAAATTCTTTTCTTTAAGAATGTAGAATATTAGCCCCCACTCTCTTTTGGCTTGTAGGATTTCTGCAGAGAGATCCGCTGTTAGTCTGATGGGCTTCCCTTTGTAGATAACCTGACCTTTCTCTCTGGCTGCCCCTAAGATTTTTTTTTACATTTCAACCTTGGAGAATCTGACAATTATGTGTGTTGGGGTTGCTCTTCTTGAGGAGTATCTTAGTGGTATTCTCTGTATTTCCTGAATTTGAATGTTGGCTTGTCTTGCTAGGTTGGGGATGTTCTCCTGGATAATACCCTGAAGTGTTTTCCAACTTGGTTCTATTCTCCCCATCACCTTCAGGTACACCAAGCAGTCATACTTTTGGTCTTTTCACATAGTTCCATATTTCTTGGAGGCTTTGTTCATTTCTTTTCATTCTTCTTTCTCTAATCTTGTCTTCACACTTTATTTCGTTAAGTTGATCTTCAATCTCTTATATCCTTCCTTCTGCTTGATCAATTTGGCTATTGATTCTTGGGTATGCTTCATGAAGCTCTCGTACTGCGTTTTTCAACTCCATCAGGTCATTTATGTTCTCCTCTAAACTGGTTATTCTAGTTAGCAACTCGTCTAACCTCTTTTCAAGGTTCTTAGCTTCCTTACATTGGGTTAGAACATGCTCCTTTAGCTCAGAGGAGTTTGTTATTACCCACCTTCTGAAGCCTACTTCAGTTAATTCATCAAACTCATTCTTGGTCCAGTTTTGTGCCCTTGCTGGGGAGGAATTTCGATCATTTGGTGGAGAAGAGGCGTTGTGGTTTTTGGAATTTTCAGCCTTTTTGTGCTGGTTTTTCCTCATCTCCATGGATTTATCTACCTTTGATCTTTGATGCTGATGACCTTTGGATGGGGATTTTTTGTGGGTGTCCTTTTAGTTGATGTTAATGTTACTGCTTTCTGTTTGTTAGTTTTCCTTCTAACAGACAGGTCCCTCTTCTGCAGGTCTGCTGGAGGTCCACTCCAGACCCTGTTCATCTGGGTATCAGCAGCAGAGGCTGCAGAACAGCAAATATTACTCTCAGCTCCTTCCTCTGGAAGCTTCATCTCAGAGTAGCACCCGCCTGATGCCTGCCAGAGCTCTCCTATATGGAGGTGTCTCCCAGTCTGGAGGCACGGGGTCAAGGACCCACTTGAGGAGGCAGTCTGTTCCTTAGCAGAGCTCTAGCACTGTTCTGGGAGATGTGCCACTCTCTTCAGAGCTGGCAGGCAGGAACATTTAAGTCTGCTGAAACTGCACCCACAGCCTCCCCTGTCCCCAGGTGCTCTGTCCTAGGGAGATGTGGGATTTTTATATATAAGCATCTTACTTGGGCTGCTGCCTTTGTTTCAGAGATGACTTGCCCAGTGAGGAGGAATCTAGAGAGGCAGTCTGGCCACAACAAGGCAGCTGTGTTCCACCCAGTCCAAACTTACCGGTGGCTTCCTTAACACTGTGAGGGGAAAACTGCCTACTCAAGCCTCAGTAATGGTGGATGCCCTTCCCACCACCAAGCTCAATTATCCCGGGTTGGTCGACTTCAGACTGCTGTGCTGGGAGCGAGAATTTCAAGCCAGTGGTTCTTAGCTTGCTGGACTCTGTGGGAGTGGGACCTGCTGAACAAGACCACTTGGCTCCTTGGCTTCAGACCCCTTTCCAGGGGAGTGAACAGTTTGTCTTGCTGAGGTTTGTCCTGCTGAGGTTTGTCTTGCTGAGGAATGAGCCACCACTGAGGTATGAAAAGGAACTCCTGCCGCTAGCTCGGTGTCTGCCCAAACAGCTGACCAGTTTTGTGCTTGAAATCCAGGGCCCTGGTGGTTTAGGCACATAGGGAATCTCCTGGTCTGTGGGTTGCAAAAACCATGAGAAAAACGTAGTATCTGGGCTGGATAGCACAGTCCCACCTGGCTTCCCTTGGCTAGGGGAGGGAGGTCTCCGGCCCCTTGCACTTCCCAGGTGAGGCAATGCCCCACTCTGCTTCTGCTTGCCCTCTGTGGGCTGCACCCGTTGTCTAACCAGTCCCAGTGAGAGGAACTGGGTACCTCAGTTGGAAATGCAGAAATCACTGCCTTCTGCATTGGTCTTGCTGAGACCTGCAGACCAGAGCTGTTCCTCTTCAACCATCTTGCCAGATGCCCCTGGCAGATAATTTAACTCAGTGGTAGAGCATATGCGTTCCATGTAATAGGTTACAAATTCCATTTCTGAAATCTCCACTGGCATTTTGTGGGACGTTAGCACTAAATAAATATTTGCTAGAGTTAGTTTAATTCAGGTCAGTTGAAGCTACATGAACTATAGAATTGTGTTAGATTTGATTTCTTTTGCTGGCTGTGCCACAAACTAACTCTAGGTTCAATAGCAAATCACTGGATTTCACTGTATGTCATTTTCCTCATTTGTAAAATAATTTCTGTCCCATTAATAGCTCAGACCATTATGTAAGCTTTATCTTTTCTTCAAAGCACCTTTATTTAATATTCCTATTTAAGAGCATTAATGATGCTTTTTCCTTATATATTATTAAAAGTATATATTAATATGTTATGTATTTGTATATTGCTTTCATTATAAATATACTTATTCAGTTAATTATTTTCATTTATAGAGTCCTTAATACTTTTCACAATATTTTTCTGTCCTTTATTATTGTATTTTTATTGACATAAAAGATTCTTTAATAGTATCAAAGAATTAATTGGCTACAGAAAAAGTAGGGCCACTTAACCACAGGGCAAAATTAAAACAGGGACATAAAAAAGATGTGACAAAAACTTGAATTAATTTATTAGTCTATTTACCTTGGAGCTTTTCAATCAGATTTCTGTTTTAATTAGATAGTATGTAGTTAGTAGATCACATGGTGGGACATACACATTCTGGCCTAAAATACAAAGTGGTTTTGTATGTGTGTATGTGACAATTTTGATTTAAAGGTTAATTGTGTTAACTTGTCTCAGGAACCATGAATTTGCACATTATCTAATGTGCATTTTAAGGAAAGTAGGAAGTCTAAGAGTACAACACTATCTTTTGGGATTGACAACAATGAGAATTACCATGCCCTTTTTGATGTATCTTTAAGTAAAACTCTGGCAAAGGTAGTTATCTGAACTAAAAGGATAAAAGGATTCTTGCCCTAATGTGACGTTTCTTACGGGTTTTTTTTTTTTTCCATTGTTATATTCAAGTCAGCACATGTCAGTTTACTAAATACCTATGTAGCTCTGTGCTAGAATATTAGGAAGAAAATACTTTCATTATTATAAAGAATAATCATGGCAGTCATAATATTTTTGCTGGTCTCATTATTACTTTTGTGCTATAGTACAAACATTCAGGACATGGGTAAGATTAGTGACCTTTATCCAACGTTCCACCAAAGTTACATGGCCAATAAATGACAAAATTGTAAATGGAATCTATGCTTCTTATTTCTCCTTGTGGCACTCTAATTTATAATAATTTATCACCCTACTTTCCAGAAAGGAAGAGCCAGAAAAAAATTGTCATTTATTTGTTGACTAAATGTTGATAGAACATTTACTATGTGTCATAACTGTCCTAGAAACTGAGTTTGTATGGGGAGCTAAATGACATGATCTCTGCCCTCCTAAACTTATGAGTAGAAACGGGAACTGAAATACACTATTAATAATGTCTCTCATGCTGACATCTACATTTGCATATTGCAGTTGTTTTCATCCGAGTTGTATAACCAAATCACCCACCTAACTTTGTGCAAGTACAGATATCCAGACTGCCTTTGGAGATTCAAATTCAGTATATTTGAACTAAAGCTTGTGCATAGATGTGTTTAAAAAGCTCAACAGGTGATTCTGATGCATAGCAAGTATTAAGAAATCCTAGTGTATCAACTTGTAGCCCTTACACTACTTATATTGTTTTATTTTATCTGGATAACAACCATTTCTAGTAGATACTACTATCCTGTAACCACAAGTTTTACAAATTAAGAAACTAACGTCAACAAAATCATGTCCCTCATAAATGGCTAAGTTAGATCCAGAAACTGTATACTCTAACTCCCCAGAGAGAAGTCTCCTTAAAAAAAAAAAAAAAAAAACACTATGGAAAAGTAAACTGGGCTTATCTTTTATGTTAAGGCTGAAGAAAAAGATGAATTACTACACTTTTTCCAAATTGTGACTGATTCTCTCTTCTGGCTTTTGGGAGGCCATGTTGAACTTATTCAGAATGGTAAGAGAAAAGATTTTAATGTAACTAACAGCTATTGTAGAATCAACTGCTAACAGTTTGATCTTTTTTTCCAAAAACAAATGCCACATTAACTGTGCAGATAACCTCACTGAAATGAAACCATGTTGAAATAAACTCACAATTTTTAAAAATGGATATTCCAGTTTTACGTAGCCAACATCAACAATGTGAATATTAAATTAAGGAGAATACTGTTGAAATAAAACTTTAGCTTTTTCTGTTTAGCAAATCTAAGATGAAGACAAATGATAATTTGAACAGTTTATTCCTGAAAATAACTTTTAAGTTTAAAAGATTGCAGTCAGTGTTTTAGATGTATTGTGAGAGAAATCCCTATGTTCAGGGTGGATATGATTTAATTCATATAGTCTAACTATCCAAGTAAGAGTAAACTTTTATTTAATGACCTTTTAGTGAACTTGGAAGTTATAGGATATTTATGTTTACATTGAGAGATTTAAACATGTATGAGTTTTCTGTTTTCTTAAGACCGAAAAAATAATTCTTTTTTTTTTTTTTTTTTTTTTTGGAGACGGAGTCTCGCTCTGTCGCCCAGGCAGGAGTGCAGTGGCCGGATCTCAGCTCACTGCAAGCTCCGCCTCCCGGGTTCACGCCATTCTCCCGCCTCAGCCTCCCGAGTAGCTGGGACCACAGGCGCCCGCCACTTCGCCCGGCTAATTTTTTGTATTTTTTAGTAGAGACGGGGTTTCACCGTGTTAGCCAGCATGGTCTCGATCTCCTGACCTCGTGATCCGCCCGTCTCGGCCTCCCAAAGTGCTGGGATTACAGGCTTGAGCCACCGCGCCCGGCCTCCGAAAAAATAATTCTTAGTTACATTCATGGCGCTCTTCCTAGAAAAATTTCATCTAATATAAATGTAACACTCTAAGAATATTTTTTTAAGTAATACTTGAACTGAAATTTTACTTTTAGCTTTTCTCCTCAGAATCATTGCATGCACATAAGTTGAAGAGTCAAATAGTTCTATAAGGATCATTAAAACATACACACAATCCCTGGCTCTCATGCCCATTCCATTTCCCATTTTCCAAAGGCAACTACTTTCAGTTAGTATAACTAATACCTTGGTAGTTATGCTCAGTTATTGAGTATGGAATGGAATGGAAACTGACATTTGTTAGAAACGTTCCCTGTTCTAGGATATTTTACATTAGCTCATGTGAGAGCTATTTCTAGTTTTACAGATGAAGAAATAGTTTCTAAGAGGTTAAGCTACTTGTATAAGTATCCAGTGCTAAATCGTTATAACTAGCTGCTCAGAGCTTAAAGATTACAAATCAATAAAAGGAAATTTTTGTAGTTAATGTATTCATTATTATATAAAACAGTATGTCACAAAATTAAATTTTTTAAGGATGTGAGCAACCAATTATAGTCATCTGTGCCATTTCCATTTCCTTATATTCTGTCTTTGCAGAAAATTTGTTTTTATTCACTGAAATTCATTGATAGAAGAAAAAGATTCAGATTTAGGATATGTTATTTTCTATTTAGAGAGAGATAACAATAGATTCTTACCTTAGTATTTATGCCTATTGTCTGACTATATTCATAAAAATGAAATGACTTATTTATGGCTATGTAAAATTGCCATGAATTTTACATCTTAAAATCTTCTTTATTGTAGAGTCTACAAAGTCAGAAAGTTTAGCAGAAATGGTCATGCTTTGATTTGGTTTGAAAAGAACAAAATCTTTCTTTGTTATTGTAAAATATTTGCTTTAATCTTTCTTTTTTTTTCTTTTCCTTTAGTACTACAAAGTGATCATTTCTTACATTTACTGCAAGCTGACAATGTCCAAATAGGATCTGCAGTCATGATGATGCTACAGAATATACTACAGATCAACAGGTTACTTGGTTTTCACAAAATGTTACTGTTTTTTTAATCAGAAGCATTACCAATTTTATTCCAATTTTGTTAAAATTGACTGCATATGACTTGTATATAATGTATATACAAGTTCATAGTACATATACTTGTATATAATGTATATATAATGTATATACAAGTATAGAGTACATATACTTGTATATAATGCTGAAGCTCCATCACCATTGTCTTTCAGAAAAAAATATAAAATACTACAAAAGACTAGAAATGTATTATTAAATTGATACCTTATCCCAGAGCTTAAGATTTTAGCTCAAATCTCAGGCTTAAAGAAGAGAATTAGTGTGATATCTGAAGAAAAATATTGAGATCACAACAAAAAATGTTTAATCACATTTATTGAATAACTTCAAGCTTGGTATTTTTACAGATGCTCAAGAAGGGTATAAAAGAAGCAATTGGCAATTATTTAGGGTAAAATGGAAGGGCAGTGTATACACAATTGGAATAATCCATTCTTTCAGTTTAGTAGGAATTTATTATGCAGCTGCTGTGTCTGTCATTATAATTATAGAGTTGATTAAGATATAAACCTTATCTTCAAAGAGCTTACAATAGAATGGAAAAGACAGACACACAAACATCATTGTATTATAATACATTGTTACAATATTAAAAGTGACCATAAATGTTAAAGGACCTTCTAATCCAAACTGAGGGGAGATGCTTCTGGAGAAGGTAATATCTGAGATGAAACTTCAAGGATGGTATATTGGCCAGGGAGGAAGAGGAGAAAGAGAAAGCAGTATTTCCAGGCAACATAAGCAAAAATACAGAGATAAGAAACAACATGCTGAGGATGAAAAGTAGGTACAAATTCATTATTGTTGGGATTTAAAGTTCCATATAGGGAGGTGGCTAGCAAGCTCGGCTGAGACTCAAAGTCATGAAGAATTTATATGCTGTGTTAAGGAAATGAAGTTTTATCCTATAGGCAACGGGGACCATTGAAGATTTTTAAAGTAGACGAAAGTGGTCAGATTACATTTCAGTTTTGTTACTCTGGTGACTATGTGAAGGAAAGATTAAGGGGAAGAAAACTCTAGACAAGGCCGGGCGCGGTGGCTCTCGCCTGTAATCCCAGCACTTTGGGAGGCCGAGGCGGGCGGATCACAAGGTCAGGAGATCAAGATCACGGTGAAACCCCGTCTCTACTAAAAACACACAAAAAATTAGCCGGGTGCGGTGGCGGGCGCCTGTAGTCCCAGCTACTCAGGAGGCTGAGGCAGGAGAGTGTCGTGAACCCGGGAGGCAGAGCTTGCAGTGAGCCGAGATCGCGCCACTGCACAGATCACGCCACTGCACTCCGACAGTGCGAGACTCTGTCTCAAAAAAAAAAAAAAAACAAGAAAAGAAAAGAAAACTCTAGACAAAAAAGGCAATCATACTAATCCAAGTGAAGTAATGATATCTTGTCCTTGGGCATTGGTACCTGGGATATGGAGTTTTTAAAATAATGAATTAGGCTGGGTGCGGTGGATCAAGCCTGTAAGCGCAGTACTTTGGGAGGCCAAGATGGGCAGATCACGAGGTCAGGAGATCCAGACCATCCTGGCTAACACGGTGAAACCCCGTCTCTACTAAAAAAAATACAAAAAATTAGCCGGGCGTGGTGGTGGGCACCTGTAGTCCCAGCTACTCGGGAGGCTGAGGCAGGAGAATGGCGTAAACCCGGGAGGTGGAGCTTGTAGTGAGCTAAGATCCGGCCACTGCACTCCAGCCTGGGCGACAGAGCGAGACTCCGTCTCAAAAAAAAAAAAAAAAGAAAATCATCAAGACTTTACTGATCAAGATGGAATAGTAGGGATGCATTTATCCTCCCATCTGAAAAAAAGGACAAAAACATGAAACATAATTTTTAAAGAAACTGGATATCAGTCAGTGAAAGAAAGTAAGCCCAGAGAAAAAGGAATAAACAAGGTGAGTCTTACAATGCTCTAACTTACAGTATTGAGAGAGTTTTCAGGTTGAAGTATAGGCAGAGGCATCCTAGCAAGCTTGAGTTGAAGCAATAGAGCCCAGAGTCTGGAGAGAACAAGATGACTAGAGTTCACAAGTCAGAATACTAGAGAAGAGAGCTATACACATAGAGAACCCCAGAGATCTGCAGACGGTATCTTTCAAGTATTAAGTAGAGTACTGATCTGCACATATATGTAAGGAACTACCCAACGCCAGGGAAAATAATAATCCAAAAGGACTAAAAGGAACAGTGCAAGGAGCTCACACGGGGCCAGAAATAGTACCTGTTTTCAGCAGCCAAACTGGAAAGTCTCATAAACAATGGGTCATTGGGTAGAGTGTTCAGGAAGGTTTTACCCCAGTAGTGAGGAATAATTCACATTAGAATGAGCACTATTCCAGATCATAAAAGCAAGACCCAAAAGGGTCAAACTGTTTCCAAGTAACTTAACTGCATGTGGTTATTGAACCTGGCTGTATTTAAATTTTTTTTTTACTGTAGGTTATACAAAGGTAGGAAGTTCACTAGAAATCTTTCGATTTGGCTTTTAAAAGGGTGAGAAAAATCCCACCTGTGTCATCATAGAATATTTGCTTTGATGACTCTTTTTTTCTGTTTCTTTATTACTGCAAAATAACTATTTCTTGGCGTTACTACAAACTGATAGATTCTGCAGTCATGACTATGCTACAAAACATACTACGATTCAACAGGTGATTTGATTTTACTGGTACTGAAGTACTGGGCATGCAAATAAACAAGAAAACAGGATCTAAAATGAGAAGAATTAGTTAATCAAGACTGATACATATGTTGGCATTAACAGACAAGGACACTAGTTATTATAACCATATAACCATATTCCATATATTAAAAAAGTTGAATACAGACATATAAGCCTCAAAGTGAATTTCTAGAGATGAAATCTACAATATCTGAGATGAAAAATACACTGGATGGGATTAACAGCAGATTAACATTACAGATTAGTGAACTTTAAGGCATATCAGTAGAAACTATCCAAAATGAAACAAAAAAGAAACAAAAGGAAATAAAAGCATGTCAGTGAACTGTGGGACAACTTTGAGCAACCTTACGTAGGTGTAATCAGAGTACATAAAGTAGGCAGTAGGGTCACAAAAAAATGTGTGAAGAAGTAATGGCTTAACATTTTCCAAATTTGATGAAAACTATAAACATGCAGATTCAAAAAGGTCATCAAACCCCAAGGGCAATAAATATGAAGAAAATTCTACATTGAGGCACATCATAATCAAAATGCTCAAACCCGTGATAAAGAGAAAAATCTTAAAGGCAACCAGAGATGAAAAAACATTATATAGAGAAATAGAGATGAAGATGACAGCAACTTTCTTATCAGAAACACCACAAGTAAAAAGACAGTTGAATATTGAAAAAGAAAACTGTCAAATTAGAATTTTATACTCAGCAGAAATATATTCAAAAGCAAAGATGAAATACTTCTTCAGAAATCATTAGCAGACCAACACTACAAAAAATATTCAAAGAAGTCCTTCCACCAGAAAGGAAATTCATCTACACAAAGAAATAGAGTATCGGAAATGGTGATTACATAAACATATAAGATAGTTTTTCTTATATTATTTTAATATATCTATAATATATTTGCCTACACAAAAATAATAATGTACTTGAGGAACATATGTATAAGTAGAATGTATTCCAAAAGGGCATGAAGGCTAGGAGGAGATAAATGGAAGTATACTGATGTAAAGCTTTTATACTGTACATGAAGTGGTATAATATCACTATGATAAGTGATAAGACTGTGATAAATTGAAATGTATACTTTGAACCTCAAAGCAATGAAGAAAATAGCAAAACAAAGAATTTACATCTGGTAAACCAACAAAGGCAATAAAAATGAATCATTAAAAAATATGCAATCCAGAAGAAGGAAGTAAAAAAAAAGAACAAAGGAGAAACAAAACCAAGTGGTAGATTTAAACCTATCTATATTAGACGTAAATGTTGAAAAACTAAAGTTAAAAGACAGATTGACAGATTGGATTTAAAAAGTACAAACCTACTATATGCTGTCTACCAGAAATGCACCTTAGATATAAAGACACAAATAGGTTAAAAGTAATGGGGTGGAACAAGATATACCATGCTTATACTACAGAAAGTTGAAGTACCTGTATTAGTATCAGATAAAGTAAGTTACAGAACAAAGAATATTACTAGTGCTAAAGAAAGTTATTTCATAATCAGAAAAAAGTCAGTTCATCAAAAGGATGTGTTTATTTACCTAATAGAGTTTTAAAATACACAAGCAAAAATTGACAAGAACTACAAGAAGAAATCCTCAATTCGAGCAAAAGATATTAATATACCTCTTTTGATATTTAATAGAATAAGTAGACAAAAAATTAGTATGACCACAGAAGATCTGAACAGTAATATCAACCAATTTGACCTGATTGACATTTTACAAACATTCTACCAAACAGTACAGAATACATGTTCTTTTCAAATGCAGATGGAACATTTACAAAGAAGGATACATATTCCAGGCCATAAATAAAGTCTCAAGAAACATAAAAGGGGCCAGACACAGTGACTCACGCCTGTAATCTCAGCACTTTGGGAGGCTGAGGTGAGCAGAGCACTGCAGGAGTTCGAGACCAGCCTGGGCAGCATGACAAAACCCCATCTCTACAAAAAGTACAAAAAATTCGCTGGGCATGGTGGCACGTGCCTCTAGTCCCAGCTACTTGGATGCTGAGGTGGGAGAATCACTTGAGCCCAGGAAGCAGAGGTTGCAGTGAGTTGAGATCACATCAATACACTCCAGCCTAGGCAACAGAGCGAGACCCTGTCTCAAAAACAAGAAAAACGTAAAGGGATTTCAGTTATACAAAGTATGTTCTCTGGCCTCAACAGAATTAAGTTGGAAATTCATACCAAGAAGATCTCTGAAAAGTCCCTAAATATGTGGGAAATAAAAACATTCATCTAAATAATTCACAAGACAAAAGAGAAATCAAAAGTGAAATTAGAAATTATTTTTAAATGAATGGAAATAAAAACACAACATGAGAATTTCTGGGGAAATTCTTAATTAAAGCAGAATGATATTTAGGGGAAAATTTATATCACTAATGTCTATATATTAGAAAAGAAGAAAAGTCTCAAATCATTGACCTCAGCTTTCCCCTTTAAGAAACTAGGAAAAGAAGAGGGAATTAAACTCTAAGCAGAAGAAAGAAAATGATAAAGGTTGAGCAGAAATCAATAAAATAGTAAGCAAAAGTGAGAGAAAATAAACCATAAACTGGATCTTTGAGAAGATTGAAGTTCTTTGAGAAAGCAAATTAAACCAAAACTGGCTCTTTGAGAAGAAGAAACCTGTAGCAAGATTAAGATTAATACGGAAAGGAAAAGAAATAATACAAATGACCAATCTCAGGAATTAGAGAGGTAACATTGTAACAAAGCCTGCAGATACTAAAAATATCACAAGGGAATAATATGAACAACTTTATGCTTATAAATTTAACAACTTAGATGAAATGGACAAATTGATTGAAAGACACAAACTACCAAAATTTACTGAAGAAGCAATAGAGAACCCAAATATATACCCAAATATAGATAGCTATAAAGAAAAACTGAATTTGTAGCTAAAAACCTTCCCACAAAGAGAACTCCAGGTCTGGATGGCTTTTTCACTGGTAAATTCTATTAAACACTTCAGGAAGAAATAATAATCTTAAGCAAACTTTTCTAGAAAGTCGAGGAGGAGGAAACACTTTCAACTCATTCTATGAGGTCAGCATTATCCTGATACAAAACCAAACAAAGACATTATAAGAAAACTACGCATCAATGTACTCATAAACATAGATACAAATGTTCTGAACAAAATTTTAATAAGTCGAATTCAGCAATATATTAAAAAGTTAATACATCGTGAATCAGTCTGGTTTATCCCAGGATTCAGGGCTGGTTTAATATTCTAAAGTCAGTCATTGTAACTTATGTTAACAAGCTAAAAATAAAAAAAAAAAAAACCATCATATCAGTAGATATAGAAAAAGCTTTTGACAAAATCCATTATCTACCCCTGATTTTAATTTTTAAAAAAGGCCTCTCGGCAAAGTAGGAATAGAAGGGAACTTTCTCAGAGAGCAGATCGGTGGTTGCCTGGGCATAGAATGACAGGGAAGGCAATAAGGCAGGAACTACAGTGAAATACAAGGAAGCTTTTAGGGGTCATGGATATATTCATTTTCTTGTTTTATATTGGTGAAACAGGTCAAACTGATGAAATTATATGCTTTACATGTGTACAGTTTGTTGCATATCAATTATATTTTTAAAAAGCTATTAAAAACAAAAATTATGAGGACTTGGTAAGTGTTTTGATATGGGGTAGGTAAAATAAATGGTGCAGTCAGATATGATACCAAGTTTTCTGTATTGAGTGATTAGACAGAATATATGTGTGTATGTAGAATATATAAGGAGTTGGTTTTGTGAGACAGATGATGAATTCAGTGTTGGTTATGTTGAGTAAGGTAGTTCAACAGGCAGTAAAAGTAAGTATCTATATAAAGACTTATACACAAATGTTCATTGAGCTTTATTTGTAAAAACCAAGGACTAGCTATAACTCAAATGTCCATCAGGTGAATAGGTAAACTAACTTCTGGAAGAGGTGGGGACTAGAGTTACAGATTTACAAATCAGCTTATACATGGTAGTGAAAAACATGACAGAAAGTGAGATTGATAGGAATTATGAATACAGTGAGAAAATAAATGACTTGAAAATGGAGTCTTGGGGAATAACCTTTTAGGGTTATATTGGGGAAGTGGAGCCCATAAAGACAAATTAAAAAGAATGATCGGAAAAGTATGGGTGGAAAGTAGAGGGGAGACCAGAACTTTGTATCACAGAAGCTAAGTAGAAAGTATCAGATACAAACAAGTCTAGGAAAAGAATCACTCATGATATATATGTGACTTGACATTTGGGAAGTTATACTGATGAAATGAACTTACCAAGGATAGTATAGTGAAATAGTAAAAAATGAAAACTAGATGCAGTGGTTTGAGAAATGAGATATGAGGTAGTGGCGTCAGAGAAGTCTTTAAGATTAGGAGGTTGAAGAGCATCTAAAAGCATTTAAACTACTGTATTACATTATAGCACAAACTCTTGGTGGGATATGGAGTAAAGATATGATAAGATTGGGATAGGGATATCTGTAGAAGGCTTTCTGAGATGAGCATATTTTTTATCTGAGTTTTGAATGGTGTGATGATATTGACTGATGGGAAAGGGTGAGCATCCTAGGCATAGGGAATAGCATTTAAGAGACACAGGGGCACAGAAGTAGATGTCACAAAGATTCTCACATATTTTAATTGGATAACTTTATAAAGTCTTTCAACCCAGAGATTTTTACATTTAAGATATGTTGCTGATCTCTTTTCTCTTAACAAAATTATTTTAGTAACTACTAAAGTATAGTTTTCAAAAAGCTCAAACATGAGTCTTATACAAATATAAAATTTGACTGCTCAAAATTTTATTCAACTCGTTAATGAGGGAACAAGTAAGATATTTATACAGGTTCAAAGGAGAATTTGAGGAAAATAGATTTATGGAGTTGGTTTGTTGAAGGAATATAGAAATAAATTTGCTGATTGATTTTTAAAAATTTGCTAATAGGAAAATATGACTTATAAAGCAATGTAGCCTTTAGAATTACCTTTTCTACTGGACAGAAATAATTTGTATTGCTTTGAATAAGAGTCTGTTTACATTGCTCTTAGATAAGAATCTTTGGCATTGTTTTCTACCAGCCAACCTCTATTTTTACAGAATTGTAAAATATTTTAATAGTGAGTAGAAAATTAAACAGAGGTACATATGCCTAGAAAATCACATACTCCTTAAGGGGGTAAATAAAAGGACACTCACTAACCTTTTTCTTTTGACTATTTCTAAGTTTTAGATAATTTTTCATGACATCAGTAATATAAGATGGGTTGTTAGTATAATAAAGGAAATACCAAGGAAAGATTTTAAGTTTCTCCTATATTAAGCACATGGTAGAATTCCTATGGCATTTTTGTCTTTGTACATCATTTAACAATTAACTGTGTACATGTCTTGATTTCACTTTTATCATTGCCTTGAAGCTTTTAAATTATTTATTATTTAGTATTTTGCACATTTATCTTTCCTCCTTGATTTGATTGCAAGCTTCTCTAAGGAGAGGGCCTTTGGCTACTTTGTATTCTCTATTGTACCTAGCACACATGGTACCTTGCACATAGTAGGAGTTCAATAAATATTAAGTGACTGAATATGATATATTCTTGGAACCAACATATATTTTAAAAAGTGGTTATATTCTTGGATCAGGACACAGTCCGGCATCAAGTTACTGAATCTTTTATTTTAAATTTGTTGTGATACCTGTGCATCAATTAGTAATGGCACTTTTTTTTTTATTTTGTTCTATTAGTGGTGATTTACTCAGAATAGGAAGAAAAGCCCTGTATTCAATTTTAGATGAAGTTATTTTCAAGCTTTTTTCAACTCCTAGTCCAGTCATAAGAAGTACTGCTACAAAACTCCTACTGTTGATGGCTGAATCCCATCAGGAAATTTTGATTTTACTGAGACAAAGTACCTGCTACAAAGGTAGTGCATTCATTCTTTCTTTACTTGGGATTCTCAAAAAGAAACTTTTTATTGATGGTTTATGAAAAACAAAATTCTTATATTTTAAAGAGTTGATAACTATGTAGATAAAACTCTACATAAAAATTGGCATCAATTTTTATACCAATTCAGGAAAAAAAAAAGTCTTTATATAATCAAGCTATCTTCATGTCACTACAGATAGCAAGTGGAAGATACCTTTCTGATCAGGTTGCAATGAATATTTACTCCCTCTCTGACAAAAAGGTTATGTGTTGGATATACCATATAATATAGTAAAATAATGACCAAAAAGATCAGTGACCTTAGCAAGACCAGCTTTAGTGGAGAAAATGGAGCTGTGCTTGAGAGCCCAGTAGCCCTTATGGTATTTTGAACTATCCATAATTACTCAACACTGTCTTTCCTCAAAAACAAACAAAAAAAAATTGCCTTACCTCCAAATTCAAATACATATGTGAATTAAAAGTCAGACATTTTGAGGATGAAAGGAGTAAGTGTATTAACATTCTTATATAATAGCTTTCATTTAATTGAGCATTCACTGTGTGTCAGGCACATTCTATATACTTTACATGCGTTAAAATATTTAATCTTCACAACAATCCTATGGGATAGATATTCTTATCCTTATTTTATAGATATAGAAACAGAGACATGGTAATTTGTCCAAGATCACAAAGGTAGTATATATATTTTTTAATTGCCAAGCAAAGTTATATGTTATCTTTGTTTTATTTCTTTGATGACCAGAGCCATATATGTATTATAACCTATTCTTCTTATTCAACATGGTCAGAAAATGGGATTCTAGTCCATTAAATATACTTATTAATATAGGGTGATACTGTATGGGAATTTTTAAAAGTTAGAATATAATATGATGTATTTAATACCTAAACTACTAGAAAAGTCTTTATCATTCTTGATGATTTTGAAGACATTGTAATAATGTACCTTGCATTAGTCATTACTGGGGGTATTGTAGGAATAGAGAGGAAAAGTACCAGTAATAGAGTTCTTTAGTTGATACTGTGCCAGATAGACATTTTCCAATTCTGTAATTCAATTCCTAAAGAAATGTGAATGTCCAACAGAGTCGTTATAAAGGAATTTTACCTGAATCCTTCTCCCTTTCTTTGACTTATATCTCAATAGCAGAACTAATTCAGGTTCCTGAAGATATTTTACAATTATTAATACTGCTGAGAACTTGGGTCTTGAAGAGAGTATAAGGCATTAAAAGAGCCACACAGTGGTTTCCCCAATTATACACTACAAGGCAATTTTACCTTATGTATTTATTTTGAATACACACATTATAATACACCATTTCAAGTACCTGGAAATGGTACTTACTTTGTACCTTTTACTGCTGCTATGTATTATTTTGGCATGAAAATGTACTATCCTAGTGTTGTAGCACTTCACCTATAATGTTTTCCCAGGAACCTATTGATTTGCCCCAAATTATATATGTTATCATATGTTCATATTTAATAATCTTTTTCAACTAATAATGACATAATAATCTGCATGAGTGCTTCCACAGGACAAGCTTTTACTGAATATGTGTCTGTAGTAATTTACCTTTAAAATGTTTCCACTTAAAGTATTTATGTTCAAATAAAAAAAATTTATCTCTACTTTTTGATTTACCACAGTGATTCCATCCTCCTCCTTTTTTTTTTTTATTAAAGAGATTGTCTAGACTGATTTTCTTTTTATCAGATCCCACAATTGAGCACGGAAGAATTCTCAGGAGGAAGGAATATCTTAAAGATTTCAACCTGGAAGTCTCTGAGAAAAGGAAAAAGAAAAATCATGTGATTAATCTTGTTTTCATTTGTTTTTAAGCCAGACTTTTTGGCTTCAAATTAATACTGATTAGATAACAAAATCATATTTTATTGTTATAATAATAGTTGTACGTTTTGCTATTCTATTTCAGGACTCAGAAGTCTACTAAGTAAACAGGAAACTGGGACCGAATTCAGTCAAGAACTTAGACAGCTCGTTGGCCTTTTAAGCCCAACGGTCTGTCAGGAAGTAGAAGAGCAGGTATTAAGTTACAGAAAAAAAAAAAAAATTGCATGATATTCACTGACTGTATTAAACCTTAGTTTTCCTTAAATGTTCCTCACTTTCTTTCTCTTAAGACTTCAAGCAAAATACTCCCAAAATAGAAATATCTTTAAAATTTTTACTCAGGAGGTTGAGGCAGGAGGATCACTTGAGTCCAGGAATTGGAGACTGCCCTATGATCACACCCATGAATAGCCACTGCACCGCAGCCTGGTAAACATAGCAAAACCCCATCTTTAAAATATAATGTTACAAAATTGTATCTCTCCGCCTTCAACCTGCTGAAAAACATAATTTCAATCTCCCATTTTCATCTGTTTATAGATACTGCCACATCAGTTTCACTCAACATTTTTCATGAAAGCCCCATCTATAATGTTTATCTTATTTTATCTATAAGCTATTTAAAATTTTAAAATTGTTTTTCCAAAAAAATCTCTAATGGTAGCAAACTGTATTTATGGTCACCTATGGCTACCCTTCTTGTTCTTTGAGATACAACAATAACACCTTTTCGTTTGTGTAAGAAATGGTCTTAATAAAAATTATTTAGAAATTTGAGGCAGCAGGTTATTGATTATTTCATCATACTTCCTCTAGTATACTCAAAATGATGGCTCTAAATAGCCCATTCCAACAGGAAGAGGCATATAGCTTTCTGATTTCCAGATAAAGACTTAAATATGGAAAACGTCTAAAATGACTAAATATATTTTTTAATTTAAAAGGAAAAGGGGACATTGTGTATCTAAAATCCAAAACCAAAAAGGCAATAAATTTAAAAATACAAGCAGAAACCATGAAAAGAAGTCCAGTAAGGCAGGAGAATGGGTTGGGGGAGGCTGGAAGGAAGAATGCAGAAGAAGGGAATTTCTTTTTTCTGTATATATGAACCATCATGAGTTTAGATTAATCTCAAAACTATGCATGTGCTCAAATTCATATTGATTAGGTAACAAAATCATAGAAATCACATTTTATTATTAATAGCTGTACTCTTTTTCATTCCATGTGAGGACTCAGAAGTCTACTAAGTAAACAGGAGACTGTGACAGAATTCAGTCAAGAACTCAGACAGCTCACTGACCTTTTAAGCCCAATGGTCCATCAGGAGAATAGCATACCAAAAGCTTACAGAACTAGACAGAGATTCAAGCAACCATCCACAATGGTCAACAGAGCTTATAGTTTGAACCTAACTAGGTTGACTGCTTATTAAATAAAAACATTAACATGGTAGCTCAAAAAAGATTATGAAAGGTCAGGCGGACTATAAAATCTTTGAAAAGGAAATGGAAGTGAGATTATCCAGGGAGAATTTGGAGCTAACTAGACTATATCTTGAGTATGTTCTAGAAATTGCCTTATCGAGCCTAACATACCTCCTTTGGGAGGTAAGGTTTAATATCCCTACCCATCTTGTTAGAGCTAGAGATTAATACTTGCCCTGGCCTGATACTTTAAGAGGTATTTTTTTTTAAGACCTTCCTAGAGATATCTCTAAGTTGTTTTTGGCATTTAATTTCAGAAACTACATCAAGCAGCATGCTTAATTCAAGCCTATTGGAAGGGTTTTCAGACAAGGAAGAGATTAAAGAAGCTTCCATCTGCTGTGATTGCTTTGCAGAGGAGTTTCAGGTAAAAAATTTTGGTAAGGGGATTGATGATCAGAGAATCTTACTAGAGTACAGTTGAATTGAAATTTAGGTGATTTTTTAAAAATTTCCTAGTATGTTTATTGTTATCTTTTCGTTCTTTTTCTCTACATTTCTGGGTACCAACACTCCAGTAACCAGATGCACTTTCAAAGCAAAGGACATAAGACAGGAATCTAATGTGTTAAATATACAATCCCATCCACTTAAGATATTTGGGGAGGGGACAAGCCTACAAAGGAAGCCAACGATAGTTATATTATTAAACCCTCAAAACCAACAGTTATCATGATTGTGTGTATATAATTACAACAATAACATGTATGCATATAAGAGTTTAAGTCTGTTAACCTGATTTTCCTGAATAAATATGGCCTCGATGGATATCTTCATTGAATTATGATATAGTTTGGCATTTATTTCAAGTAGACTGAAAAGGAAATACTGAAGACATAGCCCACTTTCTGAAATGACTAACCAATCCAGATTCTCCGAGGTCACAGAACAAGAAAAAGTAACTTAGCTGCTAGGTAATTTATGATAAAGAACTGTTTCAGAGGTGACTTTTTCATGCAGCCTAACTTACAGCCAAGCTTTAGTTCATTAAAATGAAACTGGCATTTTACAGAAGTTAGTTTTTTAAAGAAAACTGAAACTATTCTTTTAATAACTGCAGATACATTTCTCAGTTATAAAAACATTTAAAAATAGCTCTGGGGTTCAAAATACTATGTAGTCACAGAGTTGAAGACATTGAAATCACTCTAGCTAACTGTGTCTCTTAGTGGGTATCCTATTAATTGATGAACGTTTTCTTCAGGGAAGAATTCAAGATGGATTTAAAATATTATTGGGTGTCAATATTATTGGTAGCAAAGAAAAGAATTAATTTTTAAATACATATCAAGTGCCTAGTATATGCCAGGGGATCCATCCCCTGGCAGTTTAACAGATTCGAGTTTGTATCTCATTTCAGCAACTTACTGGTTGAGTGAACTTGGACAATGCCCCACCTCTCTCAGCCTCAAACTTCCAATCTATAAAACGAGAATAATAGTTTATACACTTGTATGATCAAGATAATGTAAAATTTGAGATAATACAAAGTTTTTAGCATATTTTCTGGCACTTAGAAAATGATAGGAGGAAAAATGCATATGGCACATTTTCTGTCCTTGAAAATTTACAAATCTAGCTAGACAAATAGATGCGTTAAATAGATAATACTGAGAGGCAAGTGTTATCGATCTATTATTACTCAAAGTTTATTGCCTATCTTACAAACTGTTTTTTTTTTTTAAAAAAAAAGCATTTCTGTGGTTAGATAAATCTGAGAAATATTGAGTACTTTTTGAGTCACAGTATATATTTTTCTACCCAAAGAATCTGAGGTGCTCTTGGTATTGCCTTTGGTGGTGAATTCAGATAGAGTAGGTATTACTTATGGGTTCTACCTGCTGTCATCCTTAGTTATCGGGCATCTTAAATTTAAAGGCACTCTTATACATGGATTCAGAGCATTAATGTTTAGTCCCACAATAGTTGCCAAATTTGCTCATATACTCTCTCTTTCAATATTAAAATCTCTATTTAAAAGTAGCCCAGGATTACAGACTTTTTCCCACTTCTAAGTGGAAAAATTCTATGGAATCTAATATTCCATTATTTTAAAATAGAAATTCCATTGCTTTCTTTATGTGACCAGAAGAGTTAATAAATATTTCCATTAAAAAAGATAAACAGTGAAGCAAAAATTATTTAAGTCTCACATTTTGTGTTTGTTACCTTTCCAGTATTTTTGCATTTGAGGTTCCAGAATATACTGAAATGCAGTTCTAACCTGTTGGATTCTATTTAATTTTTTAATTTTCAGTTTGCTCCAGTTCAGCACCTTCCCTCTTCTATTAGTTGTTACAGTTCATGCAAATGTCTCTTGCTTCCTTTGTAGCTTGGTTTTTTTTCAAAGGTTATTTCTGTCTTTTTGTGCTCAGGTCTTATCTCAGTAATTTCCCCCTCCCATGGTTTTGGGAGAGGGACTGCCCACCAGTCACACTTATGGGTTCAGATTGATTAGTGTTCTTTAGATTCAGCAAGAGGCATTCTTTTATAGTCACACCCTTGCTAACGCACTTTCATAGTGGTTTCTTTTTTATTTAGTCATTTCTCATATTCAGAAACTTTATTGTCTCTTAAGTACTCTTCTTCAGCAAAGTTTTCTGAAGCAGCTAACAGCTGCTCTAGTTCTCTTAGAGAAACCTTACAATTTACCTACCTCTATCATAGTGCTGATTTTTAAGTGTTTTAATTACATTTGTTGATTTCACCTTGAAACTGAGCTTCTTAAATGCAGAATAGTATCTTTTTTCTCTCCCTCTGAGGCACAGTGTCTTGGCAGCAGAAAGTTTGGTCAACTCCCACTTTAATGATAAAAATTCAGACTGATTAAATGTAAATCATGGAATTTACTTATTTTCAGAATATGACATCTGATCAGTCATTTTATTTTCAGAAGTGTAATACAGAGGCCAGGTGGTCCAGTGCCTACTAATTCTTACAAAGAAACCAGTTGGAAGAATAATTGTTTGATTTTTGAGTGATTATAGAAACTCTGAACAAAATAACTAGATGTTATTTAATAATAAATGGGGGAATTACATTCGAAATCACATCAGTTCCTAATGTTTTCAAACATGAAAGTAAAACATGAATCCAGTAAGCACATCTGTTTACAATTTAGTCCCTATTTAAATCACCAAACCTCACTTTTGTCCTGTCTTTCTGGTTTGTACTTTACTTCCACCTTCATGCTCCATAGTCTTTTCATTTTTGCCATATTTCATAGCCTACATACCTAAATTGTTTCCCAAACCTGGTTTTCTGACAGATTAAATATTCTAACAGATGTAATTTTAATGATTACTATGTTTTTCATACTAATAGTATGAAATGATATTTAAAATATTGATGATGCAGTATTAAACACTATAATCTATAGTCAGTTAGAAGTTAGAAAGAGGTAGTTTTTTGTTGTTGTTGTTTTGAGGTGGAGTCACACTCTGTCACTCAGGCTGGAGTGCAGTGGCACGATCTCGGCTCACTGCAACCTCCACCTCCCGGGTTCAGGCTCCTGCCTCACCTCCCAAGTAGCTGAGACTATAAGTACACACCACCACAGCTGGCTAATTTTTGTATTTTTAGTAGAAATGGGGTTTCACCATATTGGCCAGGCTGGTCTCGAACTCTTGACCTCAGGTGATCCACCCACCTTGGCCTCCCAAAGTGCTGGGATTACAGGTGTTAGCCAGTGCACCGAGCCACAGAGTTAGTTTTTTAAAAACCAGTTTAAAAGGAGGCTGTGTTTAGTGCCTGCTCTCTTTTACCCTCTATGAATGGGTAAAAGATAAAACATTATTATCTGCATGCTGTATAACCCAGAAGTTTTGAGGCGAAGGAGTTCTGTAGAACAGGCAAGATGCCATCAGCTATTCTTTGGGAAGGGAGAGGCCCTTACCTGCTTCATTTCCAGCTTTCACAAAGAGCAAGAGACACTTCCTAGATCTTCTCTAGAACCTTTTGACACACATACACTTTTGAGGTCTTCTCTGTCTTCATAAGAGAGATAAGAAAGAAGTTTCAAAACAAATTCTCTACTGTGTCCTAAGTAGAAAGCTAGAGAAAATTTAAGTTGTAATTGATGGAAGAATTTATAAGAAACAACCACAGGCACACAACATTTTATCAAAACAATTTAATCAAAATAAACTATTTTGAGTTGAAAATTCAGTTGAAAAATCATAATAATCCTCTCTAATTATACTATAATGACGTCTGGCTATTAAGAGTACAAAGCTATAGCCAAGGTACCACATTTGTTTACAGTTTAATTCTAAGAATACAGTTTAAAAAAAAGATCTAAGAGAAAATGTTCTTGGGAGAGACACATGTCAAATTAAGTCTATAGAGGTAAACTAGTTTATTCTGTCTCTCTTCTTATCCTCGTTTTCTTTTTCTGTGGGTATCTGAAAGCATTTTGAGTATATTTACTGTAAACTGACACTTGTAGTCTCCTTACATAGTGATATTGGAAGCAAGAAAAACTAGATGGGAATGGCTAAGGAGAAATTTTGGTGAATAAAAGGAGGTAATACAGAAATGATAATTATATAAAATGTGGCCACATGAAGGTTTTCATAACCAGTTTTAAAAGTAATGTTCAGTTATCAATAATTGAGAAATAGGCATAAGAAGAAAATAAAAATCAACTGTAATCACATCATGCAGTAAAAATCACTTGAAATTTTAATGTTTTTTATTTAATTTTCTGTGTAAGTAAATGTAAATTTTTTGACACAATTTTGATCTCATCCTTCTATATCCTGATTTTACTTTTACCTGACATTAGATCATTGATATATTCTCATGTCACTAAATATTCTTCGAACATTTTATTTTTTCATAGTTCATATAATCCCATCCCATCAGGTGAATGAACCACTATCTATTTATCCAACTCCCTGTTGTGAGACAAAGTTTGTTTTCAACTTGTTACTGTTGTAATACTGTGGAGAACATTTTTGAACAGAAGTTTTTACATATATATCTGATTATTTCCTCAAGGATATTATTTGTAATGGAACTAATTGGTCATCACTTTTAAGGCTTTTTATTTATATATTTCAAATATTTTTCCAGACTTTTAATGCGTATATTCAAATATTTCTCCAGAAAGGTTGCACAACAGCCGCAGATGACAGGCTATTTTATTATACCTTATTAACACTAGAAATTACCTTAAAATTTTTTCTGTTTACATTTATTTGATTACCAGGGAGGTTATGCATTTTTCATATGATTTATGAAAATTATGTATAACACACTGTTTCCACCACAGATCTAAACGAACAAAGATGTTGCTGGAGATAAATAGGCAGAAGGAAGAGGAGGACCTCAAATTACGATTGCAGCTTCAAAGACAGAGAGCCATGAGACTTTCTCGAGAATTGCGACTGAGTATGCTCGAAATAGTTCATCCAGGTGAGTGGCAGTATCAACTTTATAAACATAAGAATATTTAGGTTATCTTTTAACAAACCAAGTTTTCTAGCTACATGATGATTTTTTAAAAATTTGGACTTTTGCCCTTTTTCTCTGTTTTTTAGATAAACTTTATTAAATCTTCTGAGTTCAAAAATGGTTACTATTTTTTTGATTCAGACCTATTCGTTGATGATGAACAATCTGCCCACCGGTTTTTTTTTTTCTTATCCTTCAGATAGTTTAGTGAAACATAAAAATTTATGCATAAAGATAGCTGTTAGAGACACAAAGATACTTCTTGAACTGAAATAAGGAGTTGGAATATTATCACATTCTGCCATCAGAACTTAACTCATTCCTTAGTACAAATGTTGTGACATCTTCTTTCCACCTTTAACAGACTAAGCTGAAATTAATAATAAGGTGTGGTCTGAGAGGTCTTAGTGGTTTCAATATTATCTTCAAGTTCTTTTACCTGTCGTCTTGTTATTCAATCCAGGGTCCTTCACTAGCCTTTTATTTCACTTCATCTCCATTAAATATAGATGTTTTCTAGGATTCCATCCTCACCTTATTCCTGTCATTTTGCTCTTCCTGGGGTATCCATCCATAACTACAGCTCAACTCTCAACTGAGTGCTGAGCAGTCTCAAATCTGGTCTCTGTCTTCACCTACTCTCCTAAGCTCTTAGAGGAGAATTGCCCAATAGAAATTTTTACAAAAATGAAAGGTTGTATATCTGTACCATCCAGTAGGGTAGCCAGTGGCTAGAGATGGCTACTGAGTATTTGAAATGTGGCTAGTGTACTGAAGTACCTGAATTTTAATTTTACTTTATTTTAACCCAAGTAGCCACTTGTGGATAATGTCTACTCTATTGAATAACACACCTCTGTACCCAACTGCCTATTGGATCCAGCTTTACCTGGATATCCACAGGCAACCCAAACACCAAAGTCATTATCTTACCCCTCAGATTTCCTTTTCCTTTATTCCCCATCTCAGGTAATGGCACCAGTAACTTACTCAGTTTCCCATTTGAGACATCCTAGAGTCCTTTCCCTCTTTTACCTCTATATCCAATTGATCATTAAATTATATCAGTTTCTTATACTCCCCCAAATACACTCCCCTTTTTATTAACAATTCTACTACCTTATTCTGTCATGTATGTACTGTGAACCCTGGGTTGTATGCTGAGCAACTCCAAGAAAGCAAAAAGAAAGTCATCTATATAACTGACTGAGTGACTTAAGAGAAATTTGGAAGCATGTAGAGAGAACACATACATACATTTTTCCCTTTCCCTCTGATGCTACTGAATGACTTCTTAATCGTGTGCTTAGGATTCTTGGTTTTTTGGGTTTTTTAAAATGTTTTTAATGTTGGATTTTCAGCGATTTTCTTATTACTCTACCACAAAAATATTATATGAGTTCTTTCTCTAAAGAAGCTGCATAATCTGGGAAAGCTTTGTTTCTAAAATCTTAGAACCATGGTAAAATAATAGAATTGGGAAAATTAGTGAACAGTATTGGCAAAAATAAAAAGAAAGCAAGATTATTATTATCATTGTCCTGATTCCAGAACTTAAGAAAGCATGGCAGTGAGTATGTTGTAATAGTGTCTATCATCTTTTTAGGTCAGGTGGAGAAACACTATCGGGAAATGGAAGAGAAATCAGCATTGATTATCCAGAAACATTGGAGAGGGTACAGGGAAAGGAAAAATTTTCACCAACAGAGGCAGTCTCTCACAGAGTATAAAGCAGCTGTCACACTTCAAAGAGCAGTGAGTCTAATGTAGTGAAAAGAGCTCTGAATCAAGAGGCAAAAACATGAGTTCAAACCTGACTTTGCTAATTACCTGTTATAAAGCCTTAATCAAGACACTTAGTTTTCTTGAGCCTTAGTTTTTTCTTTTGTAAAAGAAAACCTCCTTACCTCTGGCCAAGCTGGTTTAGACACTCAGTCCTTAGTACTTACTACCTTAGAACCTTGTACATCATTTACTATACTACAATGTTGTTTTGTTAATTATTTCCCTTCTTACTTGGGCTGTGAGTTCTTCAGGAATAAGGAGCTAAGTCTTATTGTTGTCAGCTCATCACATGTGCTTGATGTGTGAATAGATGTTTACCCTTACCCTTTTCACTCAGTTGTTATGTGGATCAGTTACCCTAATTCATGGGAATGTATTTTGTAAATTACAAAGTTCTCTGCAAGTGCAGCATGTGATATTTGATTTTTTTAATGCACAGATATTAGGTATATTTAGATCATTATAACATTTTAATTGTAGAATTTTTTATATATATATATATATATTATTTTTTTTGAGACGAATTCTTGCTCTGTTGCAAGGCTGAAGTGCAATGGCGCGATCTTGGCTCACTACAACCCCCACCTCCCAGGTTCAAGCAATTCTCCTGACTCAGCCTCCTGAGTAGCTGGGACTACAGGCACGCACCACCACGCCCATCTGATTTTTGTATTTTTAGTAGAGACTGGGTTTCACCATATTGGCCAGGATGGTCTCGATCTCTTGACCTCGTGAGCTGCCTACCTTGGCCTCCAAAAGTGCTGGGATTACAGGCATGAGTCACCACACCCAGCCTCATGTTCTTAAATAGCAATCTTTCTGTGATCTCTCTAGAGCATAGTACTATTTTGTTGCCTTGGAAAAGCATAGCACAAGGTGGTTTTTAAAATTTAATGACCAGGCCGGGCGCGGTGGCTCACGCCTGTAATCCCAGCACTTTGGGAGGCCGAGGCGGGCGGATCACGAGGTCAGGAGATCGAGACCATCCTGGCTAACACGGTGAAACCCCGTCTCTACTAAAAATGCAAAAAATTAGCCGGGCGAGGCGGCAGGCGCCTGTAGTCCCAGCTACTCGGGAGGCTGAGGCAGGAGAATGGCGTGAACCCGGGAGGCGGAGCTTGCAGTGAGCCGAGATCGCGCCACTGCACTCCAGCCTGGGCGACTAAGAGAGACTCTGTCTCAAAAAAAAAAAAAATAAATAAAATAAAATAAAATAAAATTTAATGACCAGTTTTCCTAACATCCAGTTATTGTCTTATACATGGTTAACTTTCATATTAGGATTTCAGGTCCTATAGCATTTAGCTTAACAATCCGTTATTGAATTTTTAGGTCAATTTCAGTTTTCTACTGTGATAGATTTTGAACAGTCTCTGTGATTAACTTTTTACAAAGTTTTTTTTTTTTTTAATCATCCAAAAACATAGTAGAATAAATGCTAGAGAAATAGGAAGAGATGCCTGCCTCCTACTCCTTCTTCAGGCTCTTCTGGGGATCTCAGGTTGTATCTGCAACAAACAGTCCTGCACTATCACTGAATCACACATACTCCTGATATTTACCTTCTGCTAAACAAAGTCATCTAAGGATTAACCAGTTGATATCAGGGTTGGAGACACTTCCTTTGGAGGAACCTTTGGCTTCTTTCTAACACTTTTAACTCATAAATACCTCCTTTTTAAAGTCTTCCCTGTCATAGAATTAGGTGGGCCCTTATTAAGTTGACTTACTACTTGCCTGATTTAGATGACCCTAAATACTTTGTAAAAGGATCCTCTACTATAAAGTGAAATATCCTGGTTTGCCTACCATTTCTTAGAGAAAGAAGTAGGGGTCATTATAAGAATGTATCTGAAGGCTATGAAGGCAAAGTTGTTTTGGCTTTTATACTTTCCAGTGGCACAAAAGGAAGATTAGTCGCATTTGCCTCATATCTGCTTAAAAAAAAGGTAATTGAGTCTCTGTTTAAGAGCAAAAAGGGATGGGTCAAGGTCATGTTTATAGTCTTTGCATCTCATTAATAAAAAAAAGGAATGCGTCTCTGTTTAAGAGCAAAAAGGGATGGGTCAAAGTCATGTTTATAGTCTTTGCATCTCATTAATAAAAATAAGATGAAGTCAAAGTGAAGTTAGCCAAAATGGAAAAGGAAATAAGAGGATTACTTTTTTTTTTTTTTTTTAAAGAAACGTGGTCTCACTCTGTCACCCAGGTACAGTGGTGTGTTCACAGTGCATCACAGCCTTGAATTCCTGGGCTAAAGCGACCCTCCTGCCTCAGCCTCCCTAAGTGCTGAGATTATAGGTGTGAGCCACCATGCCTGGCCAAGAATTACTTTCAAAGAAGGAAAAGAGAAAGAAAAATGGGAAAGTACACTGAGAAAAGAAATAGAAAAATAGAGAAAAGTATAACAAGGCAATCGTCAATAAAGGATACATTTTGCCATATTTTTAAAGCATCCTTTCTTTTTTTTTTTTTTTTTTGAGACAGAATCTCTCTCTGTCTCCCAGGCTGGAGTGCAGTGGTACAATCATAGCCCACTGCAGCCTTGATCTGCGAGGCTCAAGAGATCCTCCCGCCTCAGCCTCCACAGTAGCTGGGACTACAGGCTTGCACCACCAGGCCCAGCTAATTTTTTTTTTTTTTTTTTTTTTCAGTAGAGACTAAGTCTCACTTTGTTGCCCAGGGTAGTCTCCAACTCCTGAGCTCAAGTGATCCTCCCGCTGCAGCCTTCCAAAGTGCTGGAATTACAGGTGTGAGCCACTGTGCCTGGCCTAAGGTATCCTTTTCTAAGACACACTAGAGACCTGCACTGTTCAATAAAATAATCATTAAGCATACGTAGCTGGCTATGAAGAACTTGACATGTAGCTAGTCCAAATTGAAATGTGTCGTAAGTGTAAAATACCCACCAGATTTTGAAAACATAGCATGAAAAAAAGTGTAAAGTATCTCATTAATACTTTTTTATATTGATTACATGATGAAATACTAATATTTTGTGTATACAGAGTTATATGTTTTATATAACTCAGTAAATATTGTTTTGCCCATTTTTTATTTTCTTAATGTGACAACTAGAAAATTTGAAATTACTTATATGACTCACATTATACTTCTGTTGGCACTGCTACTGACCTTGCTAAGAAAAAAATGGGAAATAATTCATTAGCCTCATTGAAAGTAATATACCAGCCTGGGCAATGTGGCAAAACCTCATCTCTAATAAAAATACAAAAATTAGCCAGGCATGGTAGCACGTACTGGTAGTCCCAGCTACTTGGGAAACTGAAGTGGGGAAAATCACCTGCGCCTGGGAAGTTGAGGCTGCAGTGAGCTGTGATCACACCACTGCACTCCAGCCTGGACAATACGAATGAGATCCAGCCTGAAAAAAAAAAAAAAGTAACATAAAGGAGTATAAAGGAGTAGGAATATCCTTTCAATGAACTCGTCCCTCAGGAAGAACCGGTTATTAGTGTCCTCGGCAGGAAAAGAAAGGCCAGAACGGTTATCCACCTTCTGTTCTTCTCTTACTTGATGCAAAAACAGAGGCGTTGTTTCTCCAGTGGCTAAAAATTGAGGAAATTTGCTAAAAGAGAAAAATAAATGAAAGGGGAGAATAGAAGGAAAGAAGAGAGTCTCAACAGAAGGATGCAAGCACAGTTGAAAACTCAAGTACCATACTGAAAACAAGGCCGGGCACGGTGGCTCACGCCTGTAAATCCCAACACTTTGGGAGGCTGAGGCAGGAGGATCACTTGAGCCCAGGAGTTTGAGACCAGCCTAGGAAATATAATAAGACTCTTTCTCTACAAAAAATTAACTGGGCTTGGTGGCGCACACCTGTAGTCCCAGCTACTCAGGAGGCTGAAGTGGGAAGATCACTTGAGCCCAGGAGTTTGAGGCTGCTGTGAGCCATAATCAAGCCACTGCACTCCAGCCAGGGTGACAGTGTGAGACCCTGTCTTAAAAAAAAATACCAAAAAAGTAAAGGGTACTAGGGAAATTTTCTAAACCGCTTCTTAGTGCCCACTCTTAAATATCAACTAAAGGATAATTATCACTGAATATCTAAGGAAAGCCAAAGACAAAGCAAATGGAATAAAACTACTTGATAGAATATAAACATTGCAGGTATAAGGAAAAAATGTTTTTAATCTGTTATTAATATCCTCAGAGAGATAAGGAAACATAATATATGAAACAAAACCAAGATACCATATAAAAGGGAACACACAGAATAAAATTCGACAGGGAAAACTGAAAGACTAATAAAAGGATTGTGGGAGAAAAGTTAAAGAAATCTCACAGAAAGCAAGGAAAAAAGATTTTGCCAGAGGCACACATCTGCAATCCCAGCTACTCAGAAGGCTAAGGCAGCAGGATGGCATTAGCTCAGCAGTTCTAGGCCAGCCTGGTCAACATATGAAATATCATTAGAAAAAGAAAAAAAGGTAGAATCTTTAATTTAAAAAAAAAAAAAAAAAGATGGATAGAAAACACTGCCAGTCTAGGAGGTCAAACAGCCAAACATTTGAAATCAAGAACAAGAAAAAACAGAAGAGAAAAAGTCAGATAACTGAAGATTTCCCAGAACTGAATGTCACAAATTTTAGATTAAGGGGACCAATTAAGTGTCCAATACAGTGACAGAAACACTTCCACATTTGTTTCATAATACTGTGAGATGTACTAGGAACAAAAGGACTTCTTGACAGCAACATTGGAAGCTAAAAAGTATTGAAGTGAGACTGTCACATATTTGAAGGAAAATGATTTCCAACTAGAATTCTATACCCAACCAAATTATTAATTAAAGATAAGGACAGACCAAAGACATTTTTAGATAAGAGGGAATAACCTGAGAAAGAAGGCAACATGGAATCCAAGAAACACACGGGAAAGATAAAAAGTAGTCACCGAGATGATGGTGAATGGAGACCACAGGATGACAGCTATGCCCAAGGTATAGAGAGCAGGTCAGGAAGCTCCAGAAAGTGTGTCCAAGAAAATGAATTTGATAGAATGCCTGATGTATTTTAATGTGTTGAAAAGTAGGGCAGAGTTTATAAAATACAATCGGTAGTATGGAAAAAAAAGCATGGGAGAAAAGAGAATTAATAATTCCAGAGAAAATAAAAATGTGCAAGGAAGGAAAAGTAATTATAGTATATTGTTCAAAAGTGAATAGCCTTTATGTGGTCATAATTTTACAAATATTGAACATTAATTTAACTAAAATTATGATATAATAATATAGGATGGATGGGGAGTAGAAGCAAGTGAAAGAGAGCTAAATTCATACCTTTCATACAAGAAAATCAATAGGTAATACCTATATCTGAAAAAAAAAAAATCACAGAAAAATAGGCGGAGCTAAATGTCAAAAGAATAAACTGAATTAAATTGTTGCCCTTGAGTCAGGGGACAGGGTAAATGGGTAACTCTAGTAAGAATTCTAGTAATTCTTTTTTTTTTTTTTTTTTTCTTTGAGACGGAGTCTCGCTCTGCCGCCCAGGCGGGAATGCAGTGGCCGGATCTCAGCTCACTGCAAGCTCCGCCTCCCGGGTTCACGCCATTCTCCTGCCTCAGCCTCCCGAGTAGCTGGGACTACAGGCGCCCGCCACCTCGCCCGGCTAGCTTTCTGTATTTTTTTAGTAGAGACGGGGTTTCACCGTGTCGGCCAGGATGGTCTCAATCTCCTGACCTCGTGATCCACCCGTCTCGGCCTCCCAAAGTGCTGGGATTACAGGCTTGAGCCCCCGCGCCCGGCCGAATTCTAGTAATTCTTATGCAGCTGACAAATTAAACAATAGCATTCTAGTAATTCTTACGAAACTGACACATTAAACGATAGAGTTATATCAGCAAACTTTTCTGGGAAGCGCTATATAATAAAATATTTTAAGCTTTGCAGGTCATGCAGTGTGTCACATGTATTCAGTTATAGCACAAAAGCAGCCATAGCCAATAGTAAACAAATGAGCATGTCTGTGTTCCAGTAAAATGTTATTTGTAGAGGTGGGGTACGATGACTCCCGTCTGTAATCTCAGCACTTTGGGAGGGCGAGTCAGGTGGATCACAAGGTCAAGAGATCAAGACCAGCCTGGCTAACATGGTGAAACCCCATCTCTACTAAAAAATACAAAAATTAGCCGGGTGTGGTGGTGCACGCCTGTCATCCCAGCTACTCTGGGCTGAGGCAGGGGAATTGCTTGAACCTGGGGAGTTGAAGGTTGCAGTGAGCTGAGATTGTGCCACTGCACTCCAGCCTGGTGACAGAGTGAGACTCTATCTCAAAAAAAAAAGTTATTTGTAAACATTAGATTTTGAATTTCATATAATTTTACATGCCACTAAATATTCTTTTCCCTTTAAATTGTTTAACAATGTAAAATGAAAAAACAAAACAAAACAAAAACACGAAAACAAAACCACACACACATTTTTAGCTCTCAAGCCCTATGAAAACAGGCAGCAGGCTAGATTTGGCCTGTGGGCAATGATTTGCTGACCCTTGCTTTAAATAATGGGAACATGTAACTTTGATGAAAATAAAAACAACAAAGACACAAGAAGAGTGAAAACAATTGGGAAGAATAATTGCAAATTTGTCCCATATCATGCCTATTACAAAATTTCTTTTTACCAGAGTCCATTCTGAAGGACATGGGAAATAATTCAGACAGAAATATACTGTCTCCTAGGTGTTTACAATCCTGTAGGCTGTGTAGAATTAAGGCCCCTTTTTTCTATAGACATAGAATCTGTCCTCTAGGGATCAAGTGACTTGTCCAGAATCATAGTTTATAAGGGACTAGAATTGAGACTAGAATCTATTGCTTTTTTCCTCTTCATTGCTTACTGCACAAATAATATGTGACTATATCCTTGTAAAAAGCACTACAGAAGACTGTGTATTTTCAAAATCACTATTCTCCTGCGTCTTGTCACAGTCCCATTCCCCTCCTTATACACACTCAGAGTTAATCAATATTGCAATGTGGTCACTACCATATGTTGTAGTGAGAAAATAGTTCTATTAGTTAGGGGAGAAAAATCACAAACCTTCAATTTTTTTTTCCTCCAGGCACTTAAATTCCTAGCAAAGTGCCATAAGAAAAAGAAACTATTTACTTCTTGGCGAGGACTCCAAGAACTCACTGATGCACGCCGAGTTGAACTGAAGCAACAAGTGGATGACTATGTCAGAAGACATTTGGTATGTAGGCTTCTGTGCCAAATCAGTATTACATTATTCCAGTGCATGATATTGATCAACAAAACAGTGTCTCTCATATATATGTGTGTGTGTGTGTGTGTGTGTGTGTGTGTGTGTGTGTATACATTTATTGCTGGTATAAGGTAATGCATTGGCTTTTCCATAGAAGTAATGGTATATCTTTTTATAGTTACATAGCCATAGAGGTATAGTCAGTGGTGAAGGAGACTCTGCTTTAAATCAGTTTTTTCCCATACTACGTCAATAAGACTTGTTCATTTCTTCTTTTGCAATATACAGTAAAACTCGAACTATTTTGAACCTTCCAGAAAGAGTATATGTAATTGTCAATCAATGATTATTCATTCTTACATTTGTTGGACTACTAATGTACCTCCAGAAGCCAATAAGATATAGCATTTGACTATTTGCCTCTTATGATCTTACCACAAATATACTGCTAGCGCCTTTATCCCAACAGAAATGTCCATATCTTTGACTTTCTATGACCACAGTATTGCAGGTCACGTGTTATTCACTTCTCCCACCTGAATTCTTGACCATCTACTCCTATGTGTCTTCAAAGGTCATTTCCCTTTCTGCCTTGGGAGTAACTCACCACTCCTGTCATTAATTTTAATCACCTGCACCTTTGCTGATTACCTCTACTTTCTTTACTCTTACAGTTTCTCCCATGCTTTCACACTTCTGTAATTTTATGGACAAAGTTGGCAGTTTATACATTTCAATCTATCAGAATTATTCCCTCATTTGAACCAACCACTCATAGTGTATCTTGGTGCTTTTCATGAGTTTTGTTGTGATTGTGGTGGTGGTGTTTGTGCCTGAGTTCATTCTCTCACACACACACATACATACACACACACACAGATACACACACACACTTCTCAAATTTGAAGGTTCTGGATAACTGATGTTAGAGGTTTGATGTGATATTTAGGCAGTCCTGTCATTCACCCTTTCATTCCTCCAGAGCGCCCAAAATGAAAGGACTTTTTGTAACAAACAAAAACCACTATACAAATGGAAATGAAGTGCAAATATATTAGTAGCTGAGCATGTATCTGGTAATCACTGGAACACAGCAATGGTAAAACCTGAATTGGATAGCATAGCTTAGTCCAAGAAGTGTAAGTAAGCCCTCTTACTTTCCCCTCCTGCTAATCTGGATTTAGGGACCCAAAACCTAATGGAGTCTGTGGAGAAAGAGAGGAGGAAAAAACCACCCTTCTATGTCAGGCCCTCTGTGATTACCATAAAGAGGTAGACACTGGAAAAAGTCCTGACATCTGTTTCTGGCCAAGATGGAGTAACAGGGACTAGATTTACTTCCTGCCTGAAACAACCAGAAAAAGAAACAAACATAAACAGATAAAAATGTATGAGAAAATCGTTTTCAAGACCCTGGACATCAGACAACAAAGAACAATAATTTCTGAGAGGGAACAAAGCGAGCCCTATAATTACCCCAGCTTACTGCCTTGAAAGAGTTTTTAGGCCATAGCTCAAGGAAGAGAAGAGCTCTTTAGAATCCTTGAGTTAAGGAGATGGCACTGAGAGTCTGGTGACACCAAGAGAGCTAGACTTGATAGAACAGAGTACCAGAGCAAAGAGAGCTGCAAAGAGAGAGAACCCCAGATATCTACAGAATCTACCCCTTGAGTATTCTCCAGAATACTAATCAGCATGTACATGTGAGGAAATTATCTAAAGCCAAATTTTCCAAACAGTCATCTGAAAAGGTAAGACGGAAGTGTGTCTGGAACTCACATAGGTCCAGGAATAGTGCCTGTTCCCGTCAAATACGCTGGAGAAACTCATAATTCACAGGGTATTGTGAAGCGTACTCAGGAAGACCTTCCCTTAATAGTAGATTATGATTAGCCTAGACAGCTCCATTCTGCCAAACAAATTATAAAATCAAGAGTCAAAAAAAGATTAAAATGTTTTCATGTAATTTAACAGCATTCCAAAAAAAGACTCAAAATTTTAAGAAATGTCAAAATATCCAGCACCCAACAAGGTAAAAGTCACAATGTCTAGCAGCTAATGAAATATTAAAGGCATGCATGGAAGTGGGAAAATAGGACCCATAATGAGGAGGATATTCAATCAAACCAACCCAGAAATTACATAGATGTTAAAATTGGCAGAGAAGGGCATTAAAACAGTCATTATAACTGTATTCTATATGTTCAAAAAGTCAAGTAGAAATATGGAAAATATTTTTAAAATACCTGAATCAAACTCCTAGAGATAAAAACTTCAAAGTATGGTGTGAAAAATATACTTGATCAAATTAATAGCAGATTAGACTTTGCTGGATGGAAGTCTAATAATAAATTAATAATAAAGGTGAAGCCATAGTAGTAGATACTGCACAAAATGAGTCACAGAGAGGGAAAAAAGAGAAAAATATTTGAAAAGACCATTACTGAGCTGTGGGACTGTAAGTGACCCAATAAATGAAAAATTGGAATCCCTGAAGGAAATGTAGAGAAAAATAATGGCTGAAAACTTTCCAAACTAAAAATGATAAGCCCATACCCAAACCAGTTAAGGCACAAGTACATGGAAAAAACTGTGCCAAGGAATATCATAATCAAAATTGTCAAACCAGTGATACGTGAAAATCTTAAAAACAAAAAAAATTTTAAATGTTATATAAAGACAAAAATTACATTGCTCAGTAGGAACAGTGCAAGCAAGAAGATACCTTGCTTTAAAGTACTGAAAGGAAAAAAAGTTGTCCAACCTAGAATTCTGTACCTGGCAAAAAAAATTGTTAAAAATAAGCTTTTTCAGACATACAAAAGCTGAAAGACTTGATCACCAGTACACTTGCACTACCAAAAAAGAATTTAACATTCCAGAAATGTTATAAAAAATGTTAAATTCTTTTTATTCATATAGATTGAGGGAGTAAAAATGCACATTTACATGCTTATATTGCAAACTCCTCTCCAGCAAAATAAACAATCAACGGTAAACAGCCTATAGCATGGGAAAAAATAGTTGCAAGCTATACATCTAACAAAGGGCTAATATCTAGAATCTACAAGGAACTCAACTCAAGAAGAAAAAAACCCATTAAAAAGTGGGCAAAGCCGGATGCTGTGGCTCATGCCTATAATCTCAGCACTCTGGGATGCCAAGGCAGGAGGAGTACTTGAGCCCAGGAATTCGAAACCAGCTTAGGCAACATGGTGAAACCTGGTCTCTACAAAAAATTTAAAAATTAGCCAGGCATGGTGGTGCCTGTCTGCGGTCCCAGCTACTTGAGAGGCTGAAGTGGGGTGATCATTTGAGCTCAGGAGGTTGAGGCTGCAGTGAGGCATGTTCATGCTACTGCACTCCAGCCCGGGTGGCCGAGAGAGACCCTGTCTCAAAAAAAAAAAAAAAAAATGGGCAAGAAACATGAACAGACATACAAGTGGTCAACAAACAATGAAAAATGCTCAATATCACTAATCATCAGAGAAATGTAAATTAAAATCATAATAAATAACCATATTATACCAGTTAAAATGACTATTATTACAAAATCAAAAACAACAGATGTTAGCAAGGATGTGGAGAAAAGGGAACACTTACACACTGTTGGTGGGAATGTAAATCAGAAATGTTAAGTTCTTTAACGTGTAAAACACTTAACATTTCTGTTTAAAATGATGCCAGGAAAAGATACCAGAGAGAAATCTGGCTCTACATAAAGAAATTAAGAGCACTGGAAATGGTAATTACAGCCATGTGTCACATAATGAATTTTCAGTCAGTGTTGGTCCATATATACAACAGTGGTCACATAATATTGTAATGGCATATTTTTACTGGACATTTTCTATATTTTTATATGTTTACATATGCAAAAACTTACCATTGCATTAAAATTGATTACAGTATTCAGTACAATAACATGCTGTACAGATTTGTAGCCTAAGAGCAATAGGGTATACCACATAGCCTACATAGGTAGTAGTCTATACCATTTAAGTTTGTGTAGGTACACTCGATGACAGGCGCACAGTGACAAAATCACCTAACAGCACATTTCTCTGAACCTATTCCTGTCGTTAAGCAAGGCATGACTGTACTTGGGTAAATATACAGTAGTCCCCCGTTAATCTCAGAAGATGCATTCCAAGACCCCCAATGGAAGACTAAAACTGCAGATAGTACTGAACCCTGTATATATCATGTTTTTTCCTATACATACATACTTATGATAAAGTTTAATTTATAAATTACACACAGTAAGAGATTAACAACCACAGTAATAAAGTAGAACAATTATCATAATATACTGTAATAAAAGTTATATGAATGTGGTCTCTCTGTCTCTCTCAAAATATCTTATTGTACTCTACTGCAGGTAACTGAAACCACAGAAAGTGAAACCTTGGATAACTGGGGGATTGCTATACTATTGAGAGGTTCTTATACTATATATGAAGTGATATGTTATCATCTGAAGGTAGATTTATAAGTTAACCATGTATGGTATGAACCTTAAAGCAACCACTAAAATTTAAAAAACAAAGAGTTATAGCTAACGACTGATAATAAAATAGCTAATAAGTCTACAAAAGAGATGAAATTGAATCATAAAATATACTTGATCAAAAAAGGCAGAAAAAGAGGAAAAATAAAGTGATGGGACAAAAAGAAAGCAAAATGATAGACTCAAATGTGATTGTATCAGTAATTACAATAGCTAAAAATGGTCTGAACACCCCAATTAAAAAGCAAAGTAGCAGACTGAATAAAAAAGCCTGATTATATGTTGATTACAAGAAACATACTTTAAATATGAAAAAAGGTGGAACAAGTATAATGATAAAGGAATCAATTAAGAGGACATAAGAATTTTAAATGTTTATATACCTAATAACAGTGCTCCAAAATACATGTAGCCAACATGAATGAACCTTGATGACATGCTAACTGAAATAAGCCAGATACAAAAGGACAAATATTATCTGATTCCACTTATCTAAGATACCTAGAGAAGGCAAATTGATAGAAATAGAAAATTGAATTGCGGTTTTCAGGAGTAGAAGTTGGGGAGTAGGATGAGAAGATAGTATTTAAAGAGTATGGAATTTCAATTTGGGCAAATATAAAAGTTCTGGAGATGAACAGTGGCAGTGGTCATGTAACAATATGAATGTACTTTAATACCACTGAACTGTACAATTAAAAATGGTTAAAATGATAAATCTTATGTATATTTTACCACAATAAAAAAATACATGAAGCAAACACTGATAGAACTGTGATGAGGAATAAAGCCACAATTCTTTCAATAACCCTCTCAACAACAACTTATAGAACAAGCACGCAGAAAAGCAGCAAGGATATGGTAGATATGAACAACACTATTAAACAACTTGATCTAATTGACATTTTTGGAAAACTTCACCAAATAACATTCTTCTTAATGAACATTGCACATAGAACATTTACCAAGATGGACTATGTTCTGTACCATCAAATAAATCTCAATAAACTAAAAAATATATATATACAAAGTATATTCTCTGCCCACAATAGAATTAAGTTAGAAGTCAATAACAGAAATATCTCTGGTTATATTACCAACTATATGGAAACTAAACAACACACTTCTAAATAACCAAAGGCTCAAAGAAGAAATCAGAAGGGAAATTATAAAGTATTTCAAACTGAATGAAAACTCCACCTTTCACAACTTGTAGATTCCCCAAAAGCAGTATTTAGAAGGAAATTTTTATCACTAAACACCTGTATTTTAAAAAGAAGATAGGTCTCAAATCAAAGGCCTCAAAGAGCTGGGCACAGTAGCCTGTGACAACTACTTGGGAGGCTGAGGCGGGAGGATTTCCTGAGCCCAGGAGTTTAAGGCTATAGTGGTCCATGACTGTGCCTGTGAATAGCCACTGTACTCCAGCCTGGGCAACATAGCAAGACTATGTCTCTTAAAAAAAAAAACAAACAGAAACAGACAGCCCCTCCTTTCTCACTAAAAAACAAAAACAAGAAAACCCTCAGCTTATAACTTAAAAAACTAGAAACGGAGAAAATTAAACTCCAAGTAAGCAGAAGAAAGGAAATAAAGATAAAAGGGAAATCAATAAACTAGGAAACAAAAGCAATAGAGAAAAATAAATGAAACTAAAAGCTGATTGTTTGAGAAGATCAATAAAATTTATAAAACTGCAGCCAGACTGACCAGGAAAAAGAAGACATAAATTACCAACATCAGGAGGTAAGAGAATGACATCAATATAGACTATACAGATATTGAAGAATAAGAGAATATTAGTACCTTTATACCAATACAACAATTTTTATGAAATAGACAAATCCTCAAAAGACAAATTACCGCAGTTCACCTGAGAATAGATAAAATGAATAATCTCATAAATCTATATGTCTACTAAATTGTAGCTGAAAACCTCTCCACAAGAAAACTTGCATGGCTGGATTGCTTCACTGATTCATTTAAGAAGGAAATAATGCCAATTCCATAAAAAATTGAAGAAGAGGAAATACTTTCCAACTCATTTTATAAGACCAGCAATACCCTGACACCATAACCAGAGACCTTACAAGCAAAGAATTTCAGAATAATATTCCTCATGAACATTTATCTCAAAATTCTAAACATTAAAACTTTTAACAACATGGATAAATCTCAAAATAGTTATTCATTTAGCAAATTGAATCTAACAATATGTTGAAAGGCTAGTATATCATGAACAAGTAAAGTTTATCTCAGGTATAATTTACCATATTAACAGACTCAGACTAAGAAAAATCATATTATTATATCAATAAATGCAGAAAAAGAGCTTGACAAAATACAACATCTAGTCCTGACACCCCACACACCCCAAGAACGAAATCTTAACAAACTGGGAATTTGGAGAAAATTTTCTTCACTTGATGAAAGATATCTATGAAATACCTACAACTGACATCATGTTCAATGACAAAAGACTGAATGTTTCTCCTCTAAGATTAGGAACAAGGCAGAATGTCGTTCAGCACAATCATAATCCCATCAGGTTTTCTTGTGGAAATTGACACACTGATTCTAAAATTCATATAGAAATACAAAGGGCCTAGAATAGAATAGCTAAGTAACTGCAAAAAAGAACAGAGTTGGAGGGCTAACGTTACCTGATTGCAATTATAAAGCTATAGAATCAAAACAGTGATATTGATACAAAGATACAAAAACAAATCAGTAGAACATACTTGAATCCAGAAATAAATCCACTTGTATAGCCAACTAATTATTGACAGAGATGCACAGTTAATATAGTAGAAAAACTGGAGCAATTGGCTATCCATATATAAAAAAAATTGAACTTGAAGCCATACATCACTTCATATACAAAATTTAACTCAAAGTAGATCATAGGCCTAAATGCAAAACCTAAAACTATAAAACTTCTAAAAGGAAACAATGGAGAAATATTGTGACCTTTTTTTAAATTATTATTTTTATTTTTATTATACTTTAAGTTTTAGGGTACATGTGCACAACGTGCAGGTTTGTTACATATGTATACTTGTGCCATGTTGGTGTGCTGCACCCATCAACTCATCAGCACCCATCAACTCGTCATTTACATCAGGTATAACTCCCAATGCCATCCCTCCCCCCTGCCCCCTCCCCATAATAGGCCCCAGTGTGTGATGTTCCCCTTCCCGTGTCCAAGTGATCTCATTGTTCAATTCCCACCTATGAGTGAGAACATGCGATGTTTGGTTTTCTGTTCTTGTGATAGTTTGCTGAGAATGATGGTCTCCAGCTGCATCCATGTCCCTACAAAGGACATGAACTCATCCTTTTTTATGACTGCATAGTATTCCATGGTGTATATGTACCACATTTTCTTAATCCAGTCTGTCACTGATGGACATTTGGGTTGATTCCAAGTCTTTGCTATTGTGAATAGTGCCGCAATAAACATATGTGTGCATGTGTCTTTATAGCAGCATGATTTATAATCCTTTGGGTATATGCCCAGTAATGGGATGGCTGGGTCATATGGTATTTCTAGTTCTAGATCCTTGAGGAATCACCATACCGTTTTCCACAATGGATGAACTAGTTTACAATCCCACCAACAGTGTAAAAGTGTTCGTATTTCTCCACATCCTCTCCAGCACCTGTTGTTTCCTGATTTTTTAATGATTGCCATTCTAACTGGTGTGAGATGGTATCTCATTGTGGTTTTGATTTGCATTTCTCTGATGGCCAGTGATGACGAGCATTTTTTCATGTGTCTGTTGGCTGTGTGAAGGTCTTCTTTTAAGAAATGTCTGTTCATATCCCTTGCCTACTTTTTGATGAGGTTGGTTGTTTTTTTCTTGTAAATTTGTTTGAGTTCTTTGTAGGTTCTGGATATTAGCCCTTTGTCAGATGACTAGATTGCAAAAATTTTCTCCCATTCTGTAGGTTGCCTGTTTACTCTGATGGTAGTTTCTTTTGCTGTACAGAAGCTCTTTAGTTTAATTAGATCCCATTTGTCAATTTTGGCTTTTGTTGCCATTGCTTTTGGTGTTTTAGACATGAAGTCCTTGCCCATGCCTATGTCCTGAATGGTATTATCTAGGTTTTCTTCTAGGGTTTTTATGGTGTTAGGTCTAACATTTAAGTCTCTAATCCATCTTGAATTAATTTTCATATAAGGAGTAAGGAAAGGATCCAGTTTCAGCTTTCTACTTATGGCTAGCCAGTTTTCCCAGCACCATTTATTAAATAGGGAATCCTTTCCCCATTTCTTATTTTTGTCAGGTTTGTCAAAGATCAGATGGCTGTAGATGTGTGGTATTATTTCTGAGGCCTCTGTTCTGTTCCATTGGTCTATATCTCTGTTTTGGTACCAGTACCATGCTGTTTTGGTTACTGTAGCCTTGTAGTATAGTTTGAAGTCAGGTAGCGTGATGCCTCCAGCTTTGTTCTTTTGACTTAGGATTGTCTTGGCAATGCGGGCTCTTGTTTGGCTCCATATGAACTTTAAAGCAGTTTTTTCCAATTCTGTGAAGAAACTCATTGGTAGCTTGATGGGGATGGCATTGAATCTGTAAATTACCTGGGGCAGTATGGCCATTTTCACAATATTGATTCTTCCTATCCATGAGCATGGTATGTTCTTCCATTTGTTTGTGTCCTCTTTCATTTCACCGAGCAGTGGTTTGTAGTTCTCCTTGAAGAGGTCCTTTACATCCCTTGTAAGTTGGATTCCTAGATATTTTATTCTCTTTGAAGCAATTGTGAATGGAAGTTCATTCCTGATTTGGCTCTCTGTTTGTCTGTTACTGGTGTATAAGAATGCTTGTGATTTTTGCACGTTAATTTTGTATCCTGAGACTTTGCTGAAGTTGCTTATCAGCTTAAGGAGGTTTTGGGCTGAGACGATGGGGTTTTCTAAATATACAATCATGTCATCTGCAAGCAGGGACAATTTGACTTCTTCTTTTCCTAACTGAATACCCTTGATTTCTTTCTCTTGCCTGATTGCCCTAGCCAGAACTTCCAACACTATGTTGAATAGGAGTAGTGAGAGAGGGCATCCCTGTCTTGTGCCAGTTTTCAAAGGCAATGCTTCCAGTTTTTGCCCATTCAGTATATTGGCTGTGAGTTTGTCATAAATAGCTCTTATTATTTTGAGATATGTTCCATCAATACCGAATTTATTGAGAGTTTGTAGCATGAAGGGCTGTTGAATTTTGTCGAAGGCCTTTTCTGCATCTATTGAGATAATCATGTGGTTTTTGTCTTTGGTTCTGTTTATATGCTGGATTACGTTTATTGATTTGCGTATGTTGAACCAGCCTTGCATCCCAGGGATGGAGCCCACTTGATCATGGTGGATAAGCTTTTTTTGATGTGCTGCTGGATTTGGTTTGCCAGTATTTTATTGAGGATTTTGCATCGATGTTCATCAGGGATATTGGTCTAAAATTCTCTTTTTTTGTTGTGGCTTTGGTATCAGGATGATGTTGGCCTCATAAAATGAGTTAGGGAGGATTCCCTCTTTTTCTATTGATTGGAATAGTTTCAGAAGGAATGGTACCAGCTCCTCCTTGTACCTCTGGTAGAATTCGGCTGTGAATCCATCTGGTCCTGGACTTTTTTTGGTTGGTAGGCTATTAATTATTGCCTCAATTTCAGAGCCTGCTTTTGGTCTATTCAGGGATTCAACTTCTTCCTGGTTTAGTCTTGGGAGAGTGTAAGTGTCCAGGAAATTATCCATTTCTTCTGTGTTTTCTAGTTTATTTGCATAGAGGTGTTTATAGTATTCTCTGGTGGTAGTTTGTATTTCTGTGGGGTCGGTGGTGATATCCCCTTTATCATTTTTTATTGTGTCTATTTGATTCTTTTCTCTTTCCTTCTTTATTAGTCTTGCTAGCGGTCTGTCAATTTTGTTGATCTTTTCAAAAAACCAACTCCTGGATTCACTGATTTTTTTTGGAGGGTTTTTGTGTCTCTCCTTCAGTTCTGCTCTGATCTTAGTTATTTCTTGCCTTCTGCTAGCTTTTGAATGTGTTTGCTCTTGCTTCTCTAGTTCTGTTAATTTTGATGTTAGAGTGTCAATTTTAGATCTTTCCAGCTTTCTCTTGTGGGTATTTAGTGCTATAAATTTCCCTCCACACACGGCTTTAAATGTGTCCCAGAGATTCTGGTATGTTGTGTCTTTGTTCTCATTGGTTTCAAAGAATATCTTTATTTCTGCCTTCATTTCATTATGTGCCCAGTAGTCATTCAGGAGCAGTTTCCAGTTTCCATGTAGTCGAGCGGTTTTGATTTTCTTAGTCCTGAGTTCTAGTTTGATTGCACTGTGGTCTGAGAGACAGTTTGTTATAATTTCTGTTGTTGTACATTTGCTGAGGAGTGAATAAAGCTGTATTTTTTAATAAAGTTCTTTTAACCTAAGTGCTTAAAAAAATTTTAGGGGTCCTGAGCTTTTAAAAATAATCAGCCTGGCCACCTATAAAGCATGGCCAATGAATCTCTTCTTTTTAGTTATTATTATACTTTAAGTTCTGGGATACATGTGCGAAACGTGCAGGTGTGTTACATGGGTATAACGTGCCATGGGTGGTTTGGGACCCATCAACCTGTCATCTACATTTGGTTTTTCTCCTAATGCTATCCCTCCCCTAGCTCCCCATCCCCCGATAGGCCCCACTGTGTGATGTTCCCCTCCCTGCGTCCACGTGTTCTCATTTTTCAACTTCCACTTATGGGTGAGAACATGCAGTATTTGGTTTTCTGTTCTTGTGTTAGTTTGCTGAGAATGATGGTTTCCAGCTTCCAGGACATAAACCATGTCCCTGCAAAGGACATGAACTCATCCTTTTTTAGGGCTGCATAGTATTCCATGGTGTATATGGCCAACGAATCTCTTAAGTGCTTATCAAGCATATTAGCAACTCCTCCCTTAGCCAAGCACCAGAACCTAATTGGAGAGAGGGGCAGAACCACAACTGAAAGTTTTTAAAGCAGAGATGGAATGAGGATAGACAGAAGCATGCCTTCTCTCCAATAAATAATCAGTTCCTAAGCTCTGTAGAGAGGACATATTGCTTTTAACAGTTTTAATCATTTACAAATTTAATCACCTTTATAAAAATTATATACCCAAGCCCCACACACCCCAAGAAATTCTGATACAGTAAGTTTTGTGTGGCTTCATGTTCCTATATTTTTAAAATTTATTTATTTTCAGAGTGGTAAAATAGATAAAATGTAAAAAGTACCATTTTGACTATGTTTAAATGTAGTGTACTAGCATTGAGTACGTTCATATTGTTTGTGCAACCATCACCACCATCCATCTTGAGAACTTTTTTCATCTTGCAGAACTGAAACTCTGCATCCATTAAACACTAACTCACCATTCCCCCACTACCCAGCTCCTGGCAACCATTAAACACTAACTCACCATTCCCCCACTACCCAGCTCCTGGCAACCATTAAACACTAACTCACCATTCCCCCACTACCCAGCTCCTGGCAACCACCATTCTACTTCCTGTCTCTATGAATTTGCCTACTCTAAGTACCCCATTAGTGGAATCATACTTCGTTGTTTCACTTGGTATAATGTCTTCAAGGTTCATGTTTTAGCATGTGTCAGAATTTTCTACTTTTTAAAGGCTGAATAATATTCCATTATGTATACTACATTTTGTTTATCCAAGGAACACTTGGGTTCCTTCCACCCTTTGGGTATTGTGAATAATGCTACTGTGAGCATGTGTGTACAAATAGCTGTTTGTGTACTTGCTTTCAATTCTTTTGGGTGAGTACCCAGAACTGTAAATGCTAGATTATATGCTAAGTCTTTTTAAAAATTTTTTGAGGAACTGCCATACTGTTTTCCATAGTGGCTGTACCATTTTACATTTCCACCAGTCACACACAGGGTTCCAGTTTCTGTACATCCTTGTCAGCATTAGTTATTTTTGTTGTAGTCATTGTTTTTGATAGCAGCTAATAGATATGAAGTTGTATCTTATGGTTTGAACTTGCATTTTCCTAATTAGTGTGAGCATCTTTTCATGTGTTTACTGGCCGTTTCTTTATCTTTTTTCAGAAATGTCTATTCAAGTCATTTTTTTTCCACAGGATTATATTTTGTTCATTTTTTAATCAGGTTGTTTTTTTGTAGTTGTTTTTTATATCCTCTCCGGTAATTCCACAGTGTCTGAGAAAGTAAAGTATGGTCACATACGAAAAAGAAAGACAAAAAACTTCTCCACCATTATTTTTATCTAAAACTTTTAAGAGACTATTTAATACTTGCGTAAGAATACAAGATAGACATCAATCATAAGATTCAATTGATAAAATGAGAGACAGCTAAGCATTCTAAAACCTCTGCTAAGTGGTTGGGTACTTTGATACCTATGTCCTCTTTGTGATAAGTTTTTCTGTCCTGTGTTTCCAGGGCTCTCCAATGTCAGATGTGGTCAGTAGGGAACTCCATGCCCAAGCTCAAGAACGACTGCAACACTACTTCATGGGCAGGGCCGTGGAAGAGCGAGCCCAGCAGCACAGAGAAGCTCTGATGGCACAGATCAGCACCAATGTTGAACAGCTAATGAGTATGTGCTCATTTTACTTTTGTTCTCTAAAAGGAACAACCTATGCAAGGTTTGTGACATCCAAAACCTTCAGAAGGAAACCATTAGTAAGCATCTTTAGCTCATCCCCTAACCTCAGGAAATTTTTACATAGATCAGACCAGCACATAATGTTTTCAAATGATGCAGATTTTATAACCTCCTTCTTACGTGTTTCCCCAAGCCTTGCCATCATTCATATGTGTCACTCCGAAGTTATTAATTTCAGATGCTGAGCCCTACTAGCCATCTTTTACTATGTAATCTGAAAAGCTTTTGGTCATATTTTATAAGTAGATGATGACAATAGTTACAGTGTCATTCTCTTGTAGCGCATTTTATAATTTTTTTTTATTTTTTTGAGACGAAGTCTTCCTCCGTTGCCAGGCTGGAGTGCAGTGGCGTGATCTTGGCTCACTGCAACCTCTGCCTCCCAGGTTTAAATGATTATCCTGCCTCAGCTGGGACTACAGGTGAGCACCACCATGCCCAGCTAATTTTTGTAGTTTTAGTAGACACAGAGTTTCACCATGTTGGCCAGGATGGTCTCGGTCTCTTGACCTTGTGACCTGCCTACCTCGGCCTCCCAAAGTGCTGCGATTATAGGTGTGAGCAACCGCACCTGGTCTATAATTTTTAATGAAGTACTTTTACAAAAATTAATTCATCATAACCACTGACCCATTTAACGAGAGATCCCATCCATGAAGCCCCTGTGTTTCAGTCAGCCTCTTGGATTTCTTTAGTGTATGTGAACAGAAAGGACCAGTGTTTTCTTTAATGGCTACTATTTGGGAATTTTATATTTTGAAATTGGATAAATGGCTGAAACTGAGCCTCTCATCTATAGGACGAGGTTCTATTAAAGTTTCTGTTCTTGATGGACTGAAGCCTTTTTCTCTCATCTCGTCAAAGTCATTCTCCGTCCAGCTTTGATCCGTTGCTGGCGATGAGCTGCGCTCCTTTGCCGGGGGAGATGCGCTCTTGTTTTTTGAATTTCCAGCTTTTCTGCCCTGCTTTTTCCCCATCTTTGTGGTTTTATCTGCCTCTGGTCTTTGATGATGGTGATGTACTGATGGGGTTTTGGTGTAGGTGTCCTTCCTGTTTGATAGTTTTCCTTCTAACAGTCAGGACCCTCAGCTGTAGGTCTGTTGGAGATTGCTTGAGGTCCACTCCAGACCCTGTTTGCCTGGGTAACAGCAGCAGAGGCTGCAGAAGATAGAATATTTCTGAACAGCAAGTGTACCTGTCTGATTCTTGCTTTGGAAGCTTCCTCTCAGGGGTGTACTCCACCCTGTGAGGTGTAGGGTGTCAGACTGCCCCTAGTGGGGGATGTCTCCCAGTTAGGCTACTCAGGGGTCAGGGACCCGCTTGAGCAGGGAGTCTGTCCCTTCTCAGATCTCAACCTCCGTGTTGGGAGATCCACTGCTCTCTTCAAAGCTGTCAGACAGAGTCGTTTGCGTCTGCAGAGCTTTCTGCTGCTTTGTTATTGTTTTCTGTGCCCTGCCCCCAGAGGTGGAGTCTACAGAGACAGGCAGGTTTCCTTGAGCTGCTGTGAGCTCCACCCAGTTCGAGCTTCCCAGCAGCTTTGTTTACCTACTTAAGCCTCAGCAATGGCGGGCGCCCCTCCCCCAGCCTCGCTGCTGCCTTGCCGGTAGATCACAGACTGCTGTGATAGCAATGAGGGAGGCTCCGTGGGTGTGGGACCCTCCCGGCCAGGTGTGGGATATGATCTCCTGGTGTGCCTGTTTGCTGAAAGCGCAGTATTGGGGTGGGAGTTACCCGATTCTCCAGGTGTTGTGTGTCTCAGTTCCCCTGGCTAGGAAAAGGGATTCCCTTCCCCCTTGCGCTTCTCAGGTGAGGCAATGCCTCGCCCTGCTTCAGCTCTCGCTGGTCGGGCTGCAGCAGCTGACCAGTACCGATCGTCCGGCACTCCCCAGTGAGATGAACCCAGTACCTCAGTTGAAAATGCCGAAATCACCGGTCTTCTGTGTCGCTGGCGCTGGGAGTTGAAGACTGGAGCTGCTCCTATTCGGCCATCTTGCTCCGCCAAGTTTCTGTTCTTTAAATAAACCATCTTGGCCAGGCGAGGTGGCTCACGCCTCTAATCTCAGCACTTTGGGAGGCCGAAGTGGCGGATCACGAGGTCAGGAGTTTGAGACCAGCATAACCAACATGGTGAAACCCCATCTAAAAATATAAAAATTAGCTGGGCATGGTGGTGGGTGCCTGTAATCCCAGCTACTCGGGAGGCTGAGGCAGGAGAATTGCTTGAACCCGGGAGGCGGAGGTTGTAGTGAGCAGAGATCGTGCCACTGCACTCCAGCGTAGGTGACAGAGTAAGACTCTGTCTCAAAAATAATAAAATAAATAAATAAATAAACCATCTTACAAAAATCTACATCTTTTTTTATTCCTTTAAACACAGAAATGGCCGGGCGCGGTGGCTCATGCCTGTAATCCCAACATTTTGGGAGGCCGAGGTAGGCAGATCATCTGAGGTTAGGAGTTCGAGACCAGCCTGAATGACATGGTGAAACCCCCATCTCTACTAAAAATGCAAAATTAGCCAGACATGGTGGTGCATGCCTGTAATCCCAGCTACTCGGGAGGCTGAGGTAGGAGAATTACTTGAACCCAGGAGGCGGAGGTTGCAGCGAGCTGAGATCGCACCATTACATTCCAGCCTGAGCAACAAGAGCAAAACTCCATCTCAAAAAAAACAGAAATGGGCCAAATATGTTGACTCATGGCTGTAATCCCAACACTTAGGGAAGCTGAGGCAGAAGGATTGCTTGAGTCCAGAAGTTTGAGACCAGCCTGGGCAGCATAGTGAGATCTCTACAAAAAAGAGAAAATATATTAGCTGGGTGTGGTGGCATAGTCCCAGGTACTCAGGAAGCTGAGGTGGGAGAATCACTTGAGCCCAGGAGGTTGAGGCTGCAGTGAACCATGATCATGCTACTGCACTCCAGCTTAGGCAATAGAGCAAGACCCTGTCTCAAAAGTAATACATTCAGAGTTGGAATGCTGTTTCTGCCTGCAGAGTTACAGCTCTGTAGCTTCCAAGTTCCTACCTGCCTGGCATAGGACTCTTGTTCTCATCTATTTATTTTCTGTCCACTACAGAGGCACCAAGTCTAAAGGAGGCAGAAGGCAAAGAACCTGAGCTCTTCCTAAGTAGATCCAGGCCTGTGGCAGCCAAGGCCAAGCAGGCCCATCTCACAACCCTGAAGCACATACAAGCACCCTGGTGGAAGAAGCTTGGGGAAGAATCTGGAGATGAGGTTGATGTTCCAAAGGATGAGCTTAGTGTAGAATTAGAAACTTTATTCATTGGTGGAACCAAACCACCTTAGTGAGTTACCCTAAGAATTGACACAAATCTCATATTTTAGGAGATTATATTGGTTCTACCTCTGGCATGCTAGTAGACTAGGGCCATCCTAACTTATTATTTTCCAGAGGTGACAAGACCTCCAGTAAGCAAAGAGTTATCTTCTACCTCTCTCTCAATTTTCTTTTTCTTTTCTCTGTATCCTCATCCTTGACCACACACAGATTTGTGTGGCTTTTATTGTAGAACTAAACTTAGCATAGTGTTCTGTTGTTTACATGAAGTGTGTTTTTCTTTGGTTTCTGCTGTTTTCCAACTAAAGATTTTTTTCTAAATAAAGATTTTCAACAATTGATTTGAAAAATTTGTCAGGATTATTTCAACTTTCCACATTTGTTATCTGGAATTCCTATTTCCTATTAACATAGGAGGTGTGTGCAGAGTTTATTAATGTGAGGGAAAGAAATGCTCAATTGAAGAACATTTCCCTATTTTCTATAAAGCAGTGGTTGAACTCATTTTCTATTTTGTTATTTCTAAAAGGAACTACCTACCAAAAAAATGCATTCTTTCTATTAAACTATGAGAACTATATAATGTACAGTTTCCCTTTTTGTCTTTTCTCCTAGGAATCTCAGAGTTAAATATAATGTTTAATTTTTGTTATAATCCTAGGTACCTTTATGATTATTTGGTTCCAACCTAATACTTTTCAATTTCCATGTTTGCTTTAAATATGTTTTAATACCATAAAATTGAAGCCACTTCAGTTTGTGTTTGTAACAATATGGAATTTAAGTTAAAATCAGTTAACAAATCATAACTCCATATCATAAAGAATCTGGAAGATGCTTTTTGTAAAATGAGTGAAAATACCCGTATTTCTGGATATAAGATCAAATTGTATAATGTTGTACAATCTCTAATGTTAACTTTAGTAAAATTCTAGTCAAAATTCCTATATTTGTACTTATAATTGGAAAAGAAATGTAGAAAAATTATGTAAGAGTGTTGCTCCCAATTTAGCAGAGAAAATGCCAGATAATCTAGAACAATAATTTTTCTTGAGCCCATTACATAGCTGAGGACTGAAGCCAACCATGTAAACTGGGATAGGACTCTCTTTCTGTGAAATGAAGTATTTCATCTATAGCAGAGCACAAGAGAAAAGTGGCTAGGTAAGAAGAAATCAAATAAATTTGAATTATTTTATTATCAAAACCTGCTGTTGCATCCTCTGCACCTGTCACCTAGTAGTAGTTCACAAAAGTATTTTTAACATATTTATAATGGAAAATTTTAAGAACATGCAAAAGTAGAGTAGTATAACAAACTCACTTTTACCCATCATTCAGCTTCAACAATTGTCAAACCAAGACCAATCTGACTTTAATTCCTTATGTTGAACCAAATTCAAGACATCATGTCATTTTATCAGTAAATATTTCAGAGCATATCTCTAAGATATAAGAATTATTTAGAGTAAATAATCACAATAATAGGCCACAGTGTGTGATGTTCCCCTTCCTGAGTCCAAGCGATCTCATTGTTCAGTTCCCACCTATGAGTGAGAACATGTGGTGTTTGGTTTTCTGTTCTTGTGATAGTTTGCTGAGAATGATGGTCTCCAGCTGCATCCATGTCCCTACAAAGGACACAAACTCATCCTTTTTTATGGCTGCATAGTATTCCATGGTGTATATGTGCCACATTTTCTCAATCCAGTCTGTCACTGATGGACATTTGGGTTGATTCCAAGTCTTTGCTATTGTGAATAGTGCAGCAATAAGCATACGTGTGCATGTGTCTTTATAGCAGCATGATTTATAATCCTTTGGGTATATCCCCAGTAATGGGATGGCTGGGTCATATGGTATTTCTAGTTCTAGATCCTTGAGGAATCACCATACCGTTTTCCACAATGGTTGAACTAGTTTACAATCCCACCAACAGTGTAAAAGTGTTCGTATTTCTCCACATCCTCTCCAGCACCTGTTGTTTCCTGACTTTTTAATGATTGCCATTCTAACTGGTGTGAGATGGTATCTCATTGGGCAAGGAACTTCACATATAATACTGTGATCCCCTGCATCTCTCTAGATTGTTTTAAGAAACTTTACCATTTCATATGTCCTCCTTCCACTGATGAAGAAATCGGGCATTGAGACACAGGGATTTTGCTCCAGTCACTACAGCCAAATTAATGCTTGAGTGGAAAGACACTGAGTAAAGTGCTCAGACGCGACCTAAGACAACATTCTAGGAGTCAGGGTGCTGACAATGGCAAACTCAGATTTTCCTTCTTTTTCTGACACATTCTTCAGCCAAAGCAACATGCCCAGAAAGTTTCTTTCTTTTCTTTTTCTCTTGTCTTGTGCTCTCTCTGCTAACTCTTTTCCCAGAAGTCCTTTTCTGCACCAAGGTTTGACAATCACTAGCCAAACAAAGCCTGCTTCTCCTTCTTTTCCTTCTCCCCAGTACCCCAAAGTTTTCATGGCAATGGCAAATTAGGGATTGCCTGTTGAAACCGAGAGAAAGATAGATGGGTTTTGTTTTTGTCTGAGGAGAGACTCCAGTTATGGAGATAACCAGAAACAGGGAAGAAGAAACAACAGGTGGCAGACAGGTAAGGGGTGTTCTCTAACTATGAAGGCAAAGGGCACAGGATACTCAAGGCATCTGTGTGAGAGACTGCAAGTGTACAAAGAGATTGTGTGCATATGTGATAAGACTGGGCTATCATTTTTCTTCCTCTTGCTTTGTCTCATTCACTGTCCGTATTGCTGCTGGACAAAAATTACAGAACTAGGCCCCTAGGAATTTATGTTCGGATCCTTATGCCTTCTTCCTCAAGCAGAGAGGCTACTATCTATAAAGACTGCTATCCCGTTTACCAGTCTCTCTCCCTTGCTCTCTCTCTTTGGATCTTAACCCTGAGGATCTGGAGATGGGTCTGAGCTCATTGTCCTGGTCTCTCTTGCATCTCCTTGCCTAAGCACTAAGATTGTACTGGCTGGCTGGTTCCATTCTTTTTCATTTTAGTTTGCTCTCATTGGTGGTTTGATAATAGTGGGATGAACACCAGAGCCTAGGCTAGTGGGTGGTAGGCTTCAGCCTTCTTTCTGACACCAGAAATTTGCAGCTTATAAGGACACTAATATCTCTCTGCACTCATTTCTAAACTGCAGACAGATAGTTGGTTACCCAACCTTTAAAACATCTAATGTGGAGATTGTTGCCTCTTTTAATTTTAGGGAAAGGATAGTCCTCAATCAATTTTGATTTCAAGAAGATAGTTCTTAAATATATAATGGAACTTAGTGGCAAAGTCCACTCTCTAGTTTAGTCCTTTGAGTAGACAGGGAAACTAACTGGACAGCAACTTTACCTCCTCTGGAATCATTTTATAATTATGCATTTCAACTTTAGATAGTATCTATTGACTTTCTGCTATAGATAAGGAAATTAGCCTGCTCATGGCTTCTAACCTTCTTTCTCCCACCTTTAGATTTTTATTTTTTTTAGTTCTAATAACATTTATATTCTGTTCTATTACCTTAACTTCCATAATTATTCAGTCTCCATTTTACATTGAAATCGATTTGGTCCTCACTATTATTCACTTCTTGGTTATCTGGATTTTGTGGCCAAAATTCTGTCAAGGAAGATTTATGAGTATTGTATTTCTTGAGTGTTCATATATTTAAGAATGACTGTCTTTGAGCTTTACAGTTAAAAGGACAACTCGACTGGACATAGCATTTTAGGATCACACTTTAAGGTCATTATTTTCCTCAGAATGGTGTAGACATCACACCACTATTTTCTGCCACTGAAAGATGCTATGGAGAAATCTGCGTGTAACCCAGGGTAGTTTAATTTCTCTCTCTCTCTCCCTCTCTCTCTCTCTCTCTCCTTCCCTCCTGCCCGTCCCCTCTTTCCTATTCTTTCAGATTAAGGGATAGCATGCATAAAGTGCACTTATATGTAAAAATGACTCCTTCAAACTTAGCATCTTTTGGTTAAAAATTCATTATCAAATATCTTTGAAGACTGGTAAATGCCTCATTATTTTCTTTAGGCTAAACAGTGTGCCAGCTTTTCTTTTTCTTTCTTTGTGAATGCCGTTTTCATCTTTCTTGGCTGCTGTCTGTAGATTCTCCAATATTTCTTTTTTTTTTTTTTTCAGGCTTAATTCACTTTATTTTTCTTGTATAAAAACCCTATGTTGTAGCCACAGGTGGAGCCTGGGTCCGCTGCACGGAGACTCTGCTGTGGGTCTTGACGAGGTGTTCAGTGAATTCCTGATAGGGAGACTTGGTAAATACAGTCTTCTTCCAGAGGTCAGGGGTCAGGTAGCTGTAGGTCTTAAAGATGGCATCAAAGGTGGCCTTGGCGAAGTTGCCCAGGGTAGTAGTGCAGCTCCGTGCTGAGGTGTAGCAGTCATCAATACCAGCCATCATGAGCAGCTTCTCGGGCACAGGCGCTGAGAGGACGCCAGTGCCCCTGAGTGCAGGGATGAGGCGCACCAGCACAGAGCCGCAGCGGCCTGTCACCTTGCAAGGGACGGTGTGGGGCTTGCCCATCTTGTTCCCCCAGTAGCCTCTGTGCACGGGGACAATGGAGAGCTTGGCCAGGATGATGGCCTCACAGATGGCGGTGGCCACCTCCTTGGAGCACTTAACACCCAGACCGACGTGGCCATTGTAGTCCCCGATAGCAACAAAAGCCTTGAACCTGGTGCGCTGGCCAGCACGGGTCTGCTTCTGCAGTGGTATAATCTTCAAAACTTCGTCCTTGAGAGAGGCCCCCAGGAAAAAGTCAATGATCTCAGATTCCTTAATGGGCAGGGAGAAGAGAGAGATACTCTCGAGGGACTTGATCTTCATGTCCTTGACCAAGGGGCTCAGCTTGGTGACGGGCATCCACTCCTTATCCTCGGCCTTGCCTCCGTGAGCTCTGCGACCCAGGCCTCGGATGCCACTGCCGAAACCTCCACAGAAGCCACCGCTGTTCCCCATCCCAGGGCCACCAGGGCCTCTGGGCTCCCCCCCGCACCAGCATCATTCGCCATTTGGTGTTTTCTTGGAGAAGAAGTCCAATAGTTCTTAATTTCAGTATAATTCCTCAAATATTTTTGAGCACTTATCATGTCCCAGTGACTGTGCCAAGTGCTGGGAACTCAAAGAAAGTAATGAAGGACTCTCAGGAAGCTCTTTGTCTAGAGGGAGAGAGAATGAGAGATAAGAGGGGATGATAATCACACAGCCTTGTTATTGGCATTAAAAACCAGTACCAAGGCTGGTTTGGAACAGAACAGAGAACCCAGAAGTAAATAGAACAATGGAACAGAACAGAGAATCCAGAAATAAATCCACACATTTACAATTGAACTCATTTTTTCTCAACTTTTATTTTAGATATTGGGGGTACATGTACAGGTTTTTTAGAAGGATATATTGCACTCAGGTAATAAGCAATACCCAACAGGTAGATTTTTGACCCATGCCCTTCTTCCTCCCCTCTCTAGGAGTCTGCAGTGTCTACTGTTCCCATGTTTATGTCTATGGGTATTCAATGTGTAGCTCTGTTAAAAGAAAAACTTCAGCCAAATTATACTTAAATTAGTTTAATTGAGCAATGAACAATTCCTGAATCGGGCAGCCTCCTGAGCCAAAGTAGGCTCTGAGACTCAGGTGCAGCCCCGTGGTAGAAGAAGATTTATTGACAGAAAAAGGAAAGTGATAACAGAAAATGGAAGAGAGGTACAGAAGCAACTAGATTGGTTACAGTTCGGCGTTTGCCTTATTTGAACACAGTTTGGACAGTTGACTACATTTGATTGGCCAAAACTCAGTGATTGGTACAAGTGTAGACTACCATCTGTTTACACCTCCACTTGTTATAGTTCACAATATACAGAGAAACCTTTAGGCTGAACTTAAAATATGTAAGGAGGCAGCTTTTGGCTAAACTTGATTTAATAGCTCCCACTTACAAGAACATGTGATATTTTGTTTTCTGTTCGTACGTTAATTCGCTTAGGATTATGGCCTCCAGCTTCATCCATGTTGCTGCAAAGGATATGATTTCATTCTTTTATGAACGCACATTTACCGCATTTTTGACAAAGGTGCCAAGCACATACATTGGGAAAAGAACAAACTCTTCAATAAATGGTACTGGGAAAACTGGATATTCATGTGCAGCATGAAACTAGGACCCTATCTTTTGCCACATACAAAAATCTAATCAAAAATCAAAATGGATTAAAGACTTCTTTTTTTTTTTTCTTTTTTTTTTTTTTTTTTTGAGACGGAGTCTCACTCTGTTGCCCAGGCTGGAGTGCAGTTGGTGTGATTTTGGCTCACTGCAACCTCCACCTCCAGGGTTCAAGCTATTTTCCTGCCTCAGCCTCCTGAGTAACTGGGATTACAGGTGCCTGCCACCAAGCCCGATTAATTTTTGTATTTTTGGTAGAGATGGGGTTTCACCATGTTGGCCAGGCTAGTCTCAAACTCCTGACTTCAAGTGATCCGCCCACCTCAGCCTCCCAAAGAACTGGGATTACAGGCGTTAGCAACCGCACCTGGCTTAAAGACTCAATTCTAAGACATGAAACTACCAGAAGAAAACATTGGGGAAGCACTCCAGGACATTGGTCTGGGCAAAAATTTCATGAGTATAACCTCAAAAGTACAGGCAACCAAAGCAAAAATAGTTTTACCTTTTTTTTTTGGAGCGGGGAGCGGGACAGAGTTTCACTCTTGTTGCTCAGGCTGGAGTGCAATGGCGTTATCTTGGCTCACCACAACCTCCGCCTCCCGGGTTTCAGCAATTCTCCTGCCTCAGCTTCTCGAGTAGCTGGGATTACAGGCATGTGCCACCACACCTGGCTAATTTTTTGTATTTTTAGTAGAGATGGGGTTTCTCCATTTTGGTCAGACTGGTCTCGAACTCCCGACCTCAGGTGATCCACTCTTCTCAGCCTCCCAGTGTGCTGGAATTACAGGCGTGAGCCACCGCGCCCAGTCAGTTTTACTTTTTTTACCCAAGATGATGGATTACAGACCTTCAGTATGCCTCAGCCATTTGGAAATAGTAAAATAGTGCATAAAGAAAAACTCAGTGCCAGGTGCGGTGGCTCACGCCTGTAATCCCAGCACCTTGGGAGGCTGAGGCGGGCAGATCACTTGAGGTCAGGAGTTTGAGACCAGCCTGGCCAACATGGTGAAACCCCGTCTCCATTAAAAACACAAAAATTAGCCAGGTGTGGTAGCGCATGCCTGTAGTCCCAGCTACTGGGGAGGCTGAGGCAGGAGAATTGCCTGAACCTGGGAGGCGAAGGTTGCAATGAGCAGAGATAGTGCCACTGCAGTCCAGCCTGGGCGACAGAGCAAGACTCCGTCTCAGAAGAAAAATAATAATAGTAGTAATAATAATAATAAACTCTGGGAAGAAAATGGAAATTCATCAGAATAGTGAAGGACACCCCAGACCCTGAGGAGGAGAAGATTAAGCAGCCCCCATGATGGCATTCAGCTGATAAAGTGAGTGAAGCCCAGTACATGCGCGAGGCAGCCAATCCCAATCTCCCTCTATTTCTTACCTTTCTGCTAGTGATCTGTGCAACCCAGGTCAAGAGAGAGCACCCTGTTTCCTCCAAGCTCAGGAGTGAGCTTGGAGAGAGGCTGAGAGATAGAGAGAGGGAAAGACACTGGAAAAAGCTGCAGACATTTTCCCAGACCTAGGACTGAGAGGAAGACGCCATTTTTAATCTGGGCTCATACAAAGTCATTGGCGACCTGGCAACAGCAGCCACTGCAGACATTTTAGTCTCAGGCTAGAGAGATTGCTCTGGAGTAGGGGAAAGACCCCCACAATTAGAGCTGTGCTTGCTCTGGAGTAGGGGAAGAAACCCCACAGCCAGAATTGAGCAGTGAGTGTGGGAGCACCCCAGCAGTAGGTACTGAAATTAGGTTCTCTTCCATTGCAGGACTGGAGTGGGAGGAGAATTGCTGAAGCGAAGGTTTCTCCTGGGTAGGATGACTTGCAGCCAGGGATAGATTTGTGACCTGGAACCAGTCTATGTGTGTCATTACTGAGTGCCTTAGTATGCTCCCTTGGTCAGTTTGGGAGAAAGTGCCCCACGTATTCCAAGGGGAGAGAGGGAGGTGGACCCCTACTCGCCTGGACATCCAACTCTTGGGATGGACCACCCTTCAGGGAGGGGAAAATGCAGCCCACCAAAGCCTCCCTTGGATTAAAGGAAATGAAAGTGCGGTGTCAGCCACTGAAGGGGGCAACAGCAAAGCTCTTGGAGACTTGGAGAAGGGGTTATCTCTTGCACCCTGCCCCCATCACCAGTGCACTGCTACAGATGTGGCAGCAACTCTTTCTATTGTGGCCCGGGGAGCATGGGCTGAAAGAGGTACTTCTCAGGCTTCTCCAGGGGCTCTACTCCCATCAAAGACCAGTTACACTGGGGAAGGACGTTTTTCACCCTTTTCTGTTTCCTCTGTCCCACCAAGGGTGAGCGTGCAGAGTAAGAACCTCTTGGTGGCTTTTACTCTCAAGCACTATCTATTGGTCTGCAGCTTGAATTATACCACCAAACAAAAATACATTGCTACATCAAGCGACATTTGAGAAAGTCACTGTACAAATCTGTCTGCAACCAAGGAAACTATACAGAGCCCTGACCCTCTGAAAGCATCCAGAAATGAAGCCTGTCATATACAACATATACCACAGTCATACCCTCAAAGGAAAAAAAGAATAAAAAATTAAAAAGCCTCACCTCATCAAAAAGCTTCAGCTTCACTCACTTTATCGGCTGAAGCCATCATAGGGGCTGCTTAACCACTTTCTCCTCAGGGCCTAGGGTGTCCTTCACTTTACTGATGAATTCCCATTTTCCTCCCAGAGTTTATCTTTATGCACTATTTTGCTATTTCCAAGTGGCTGAGGCACCCTAAAAGCCTCTAATCCACCATCTTGGGTAAAAAAAGTAAAACTATTTTTGCTTTGGCTGCCTGTGCTTTTCAGGTCTTACTCAACAAAGGAGAAATAGAATCCTTCCCAGACAAGTAATTGCTAAGTGAATTTATCACCACCCTATAAGAGATGCTTAAGGAAGTTCTAAACATGAAAATGAAAGAATGATACTCACTACCATAAGAGCACACATAGGCACATAGCCCATGGATCCGGGACCCATGTATAAAGCAACTACATAGGCAAAACTACAAATCAAGTAAATAACAGCAGTATGACAAAATCTCACATATTAATATTAACTCTGAATGTAAACAACTTAAATGCTCCACTTAAAAGACATAGCGTGTGAAATTGAATTTAGAAAAACGCCCGTCTTTCTGCTGCCTGATTCATGTCACATGTATTGATACCCACAGGGTCAAAGTAAAGAGAGGGAAAAAGATCTATCACACAAATGAAAAACAAAAAGGAGCAGGGGTTGCTATTCTTGTGTCAGATAAAACAGACTTTAAAACAACAGTTAAAAAAGGATAAAGAAGGGCATTACATAATGATAAAGGGTTCAATTCAACAAGATTTAGCTATCCTAAATATGTATGCACCCAACACTGAAGCACCCAGCTTTATGAAATAAGTACTTTTAGACTTCCAAAAAGACTTAGACACTCACACAATAATACTGGGGTATCCCACTGACAGAAGCAAATGAAAATATAGACACAACACTACAAAACCTCTGAGATGTGGCAAAAGCAGTGTTAAGAGGAAAGTTTATAGTGCTAAAAACCAACATCAAGATAGAAAGATCTCAAATTAACAATCTAACATCACACCTAAAGGAACTAGAAAAACAAGAATACACTAATCCCAAAGGTGGCAAAAGAAAGTAAATAACTAAACTCAGAGCAGAATTAATGCAATTAAGACCAAAAAAACCATAGAAAGGATCAATGAAACAAAAAGTTGGCTTTTTAAAGAATAAACAAGATTGAAAGACTGCTTTAGATTAACAAAGAAAAAAGAGAGAAGATCCAAATAAAATCAGAAATGACAAAGGTGACATTATAACCAATCCCACCGAAATGCAAAAGATCCTCTGCGACTATCATGAACACATCTATGTGCACAAGCTAGAAAATCTAAAGGGAAAGAATAAATACCTGCAAACACACAATCTCCCAAGAATAAATCAGGAAGAAATCAAAACCTTGAACATACATATAAGAAGCTCCAAAGTCGAATCAGTAAGAAAAAATCTACCAACCAAAAAAAACCCTGAACCAGATGAATTCACAGCAAAATTCCACCAAATGTACAAAGAAGAGCTGGTATCAATCTTACTGAAAATATTCCAAAAAACTGAGGAGAAAGGATCCCTCCCTAACTCATTCTACAAACCAGTATCATGCTGATATAAAAATCTGGCAATGTCACAACAAAAAAAGAAAACTACAGGTCAATATTCTTAATGAACATAAACACAAAATTCCTCAACAAAATACTAGCAAATTGAATCCAGCAGCACAGCAGAAAGTTAATTCGCCGCGATCCAAATGGGTTTTATTCCTGGGATGCAAGGTTAGTTCAGTGTATGCAAATCAATAAATGTGACCCACCGCATAAACAGAATTAAAAATGAAAACCATGTGATTATTTCAATCGATGCAGAAAATGCATCTGATAAAATCCAACATCTCTTCATGATAAACACACTCAACAAACTAAGCATAGAAGGGACACACCTCAAAATAATAAGAGCCACCTACTAAAAACCCATAACCGACATCATACTGAAGGAGCAAAAGCTGGAAGTATTTTCCCTAAGAACCAGAACAAGACAAAGATGTTTACTCTCACCACCTGTATTCAACATAGAACTGGAAGTCCTAGCCAGAGCAATCAGGCAAGAGAAAGAAAAGGCATCCTGATAGGAAAAGAGGAAGTCAAATTATCTCTCTTTTCTAACAATATGATTCTATACCTAGAAAACCCTAAAGACTCTGCAAAAGACCCCTAGACCTGATGAACGACTTCAGTAGAGTTTCAGGACACAAAATCAACATACAAAAATCGGTAGCATTTCTACACACTGATAACACGCAAGCTGAGAGCCAAATAAAGAACACAATCTTGTTTACAATATCTACAAAGAATAAAATAAAATTTCTAGGAATACATCTGACCAAGGAGGTGAAATATTTTTATAAGGAGAACTACAAAACACTGCTGAAAGAAATCATAGACAACACAAAGAAATGGAAAAACATTCCTTGCTCATGGACTGGAAGAATCAATTTCATTAACATTTTCATAATGCCCAGACCAACACACAGATTCAATGCTATTTCTAACAAATTACCAAGGCCATTTTTCACAGAACTGGAAAAAAGCTATTATGAAATTCATATGCAACCAAAAAAGAGCCCAAATAGCCAAAGCAATTTTGAGCACAAAGAACAAAGTCAGAGGTATCACATTACCCAACTTCAAATGATACTACAAAACTAGAGTAATCAAAACAATGGTATTGGTACAAAAACAGACACAGAGACCAATGGAACAGAATAGAGAATGGAAAAAAAAACCTTAGACAAGTTTATATTTTAACTAAGTTTATTTGAGCAAAGAAAAACAAAACAGCAAAACAAAACGAAGGAAAGCAAAATAAAACAAGAATGATCTGTGAATCTGGCAGCCCTCCAAGCCAGAGTGGATTGAGAGAATGCCCACCAATAACATTATCTGACATGAGTTATAGGAAATGAAAGTGCAATGCAGAGACAACTTATTTCGTTCAACTTAACTGGCTAATTGGTTACAGAACTTCCTGCCATCAACTAAAGCTCAGCTGCTATAGTTAAACTCCATATTGGTTTGGCGTGTTGGACTTAGTGTAGGACCCTAGTCCAAATCAGTGGTCTCCTATAAATTTTATTTAACAGAAGACATGACGACCTAATGTAATGTGCTATCTTGGATGAGATTCTACAACAGAAAAAAAAAAAAGACAGTAGGTAAAAACTAAGGAAATCTGAATAACGTATGGACGTTGGTTAAATTTAAAAGTTATATAAGCTTATGATTAAATACATCATACTTAAAACAAAGTAATATGTTTACTGCATCTGTATGGGGGAAATTGTGTGTGTGTGTGTGTGTGTGTATGTGTGTGTGTGTGTTCCTGCACATCTCTCCACGTTCGATGAAGGCATATTGATAGCTTCAAATTAGACATGGTGAGATGGTGGGAATGGTAATATCACAGAAATAAGTAAATACTACAAGTCCAAAATTTTCCCCTGCAGTAACACTTCTGGTTGCTAAACATTTACCAGCATATCACTAGAATATAACCCATCTAAATAAAAGTTCTTTGGGTTCCTCATTAATAGTTAAGTGCTTGAGAGCTGCCAATCAAAGATAATCATTTCAGCATTAGTCTTTTATAACTGGTCCCCTGTCGAGCCTATTGAGAATGTAATAACATGTTATTTATAGATCCTTCATCAAATCATCCTACCTGACCCTTCCCAGGAACCTAATGATAAGAATAACAATACTACTACTAATAAATAACTTTTAACATTTGTTGTGTGATATGTACCAGATTCTGCGCTAAGAATTTTACAGTCATTATCTTATTTAATCCTCACAACCCTATTAAATAGGAACATTGATAGTTTCCATTTCACGGATGTAAAAAATGAGATGAGAAACATAAAATAGTCCAAGGTTAAGCTCATTTTATCTAAAATGATCTGCTTATTCATTTCATTTAATCATTCATTCACTCACCCACTCTTTTGGTACTTGGGATATGTGTAGGCATTTAATTCTTTGTATGCAAATGGTCCATCCACTTTATGGAGGCCCTCTTGAGGGCAGAATGGTGCCCTATAACTTTTTCTAGTCCTCTTATTATGTACTCTGAGATGCTCAATTAGCTAAATGACTGAGCTCTCAGTGTTTGACCAAGAATCTATTATATCAGAGATATTAAACTCTAAAACACATCTATTCATTCAATGAGCATCTATAAGCATTTATAAGGTAAAAGACACTGTAATAAATGCAGAAAACAGGTAAGAGTCAGCTAGTGGAGGTTTCATCTCAGTAAAAGAGAGAAACATTTAAAAAATAAATGTGTGTATGATGACTATTGTTTTGCAGGTAGGGATTTGTGTGTGAGAGTCAATAACTTAGTTCTGGAGATGTTCAAAGGAAACACCTAAGACAATGAACTGAAGGACGAACTGACAGTTGAAGGAGTAGAAGGGGAATGTTCCAGGCAGAGGAAATGAAAAAGTATTGTATCTGTTAAACCAGTTTATAATTTAGGAAGCACCCAGTAACTGTTTGTTAAGCGTGGATTTGTCTAGCACATGTGCAAAAGTGTACTTGCCCTGCCATTCAGATATCCAAACAATTTTAAGTACTCTGAATTTTCATATAATATGCTCACAAGAATAAACAATAAGCAGAATAGAAATAAGAATCAAAATAAGTTAAATGAATTAATATGGAATGAATAAATCGGTTTCACAGAATGCCCATATATGACTTAGAGAAGACAAGAGAGTTGAGGCAAGGTCCTCGATGGCCATCTCTAGAATATGCATCCCTCAGTGCCACACAGGCATAAAAAGAAAGTCACATATCTTAATGGAAAATAATTTTCCAGGGTTAGGAGAAAACACCTGTTTCCTACAAAACTTTTATAAGACATCTCCTTACTAAATCTATGAATTATACAGCCCTCATTTATATTAATCAGCCTGTATTTCTTGTGCCTGTCAGCTGAATTAAAATCTGTTTGAAGGAGAGGACTGAGAAGATTGGTTGTCTGGAAGGTAGAAAAGAACAGGGCAGGAGGCAGAGGTTCAGGCTGAATTCCCTTGTGGGGTCAAAAGCGGGTCTCTAAACTGCTGGTTATACAAAACCTGTTGACAACTTGGTTTTGACTCTAGGTTGAATACAGTTTTCTAAACAATATGGTTAGGACTCTAAAGTAGTAAATCTAGAAAATATCCCAAATGTTAAAGATCTCCTGATAAAGATCAAGGGAAGTGTATTGAACAGGACACATCTAGGACAAGGTTAGAGACAATTAGGGAATCCGTAGACTTTCTCACAATATCTGCTCTACATGCAAATCTTCACATTTACTGGTTGTATCAGCAATAATGGCGAGTGTTTTTAAATCCTGGTGATGTTCTTTGTTAGGGTAAACCTTAGTGGAACACTCCATGGACGTGCCTGTAAAGCATATCTGAGATGTCAGTTTGATAGGTGATTTGAGTTACAGTGGCCTTTTTGTGCTGGTATATTAACCCATTAACTAGATCTGTGTACTTGAGAACTCCCCAAAGAGGGCCCTGCCACCTGTCTCCTAAGATACATGATAGTAACATTCCTCACTTTGATAGGCTGGAGAAATCCCCCTCACAAAGCTTGCTTTCAGGACTATGATTCTTTCTTAGATCCTGGATCAAGAATAAGCCACACCAGTGTCTGGCACAAGGTCTGTGCTTAGTTAAGTACTTGTTGAATGAATGCTGAGTAACAGCTTTCTAGTCACGCCTCCTAGGAATTTTCTTTGATTTTAAATTCCTTATGCCCCTTGCTGTAGTTGCTCCAGGCTGAGAAAGTCACCATTGCTCCTCATATGACTTCTTCATTTATTATAAATGGTCAGTAATGATTCATAGAGTAATAGTGCCTGAGTTCTTATGGAATGAATGCTGCCGCTGTTTCTTCATAGTTCCATCCTCTTTGAAAAAGTGGAAAGGGCATGTGGATCCAAGCATAGAGACCCAGCCCTCCTATCTGGGCCTTCCCTGACACATTGCTCATTATGGATGGATTTCAGAGTTTCATTCCTGGCTCCATGAGCTCCATAAGGACCCAGAGTCTGCTGATTCTGTGAGGGAAGACTCTTGGAGTTAGCAGATGCCTTGATTTTAGAGCCTAGCCAACTCTAAGCCCTTCAGTCAAATAGCTCTGACATCTCTAGCTCCTGTAGACATGGAGTTTTAACAGGGATTTCTTCATCTATCAGAAAAGGAGTTCCCAGCCAGAAACCATGCTTTGGAGGCAATCCTTGCCATTCTTCATGCAAGGATGGCTGGCTCCTTTAGCTCTCTTGCTCCCCAATATGCCAGCGTTCCTGCTCAGTCCTCCCTACCTTTGGGCAAACTATAGTGATGCTTCAGGATGCTCAGTGAGAGCTGAAAGACAAGCATTGAGGCACTAACACCAAGGCAGGAGCAGGAATCTCTGATGCCTCTGAGAAAGCTGGAACCATGACATCTATCCATTCTACATCTTCAGTCTTCCTAAGGCTCAACCTGCCATGTTCACTCCTCATTCCAAAATTAATCAAGCAGGAGGCAAGGAAGCACCTTGCCTGCATCTCCACAGACAGAACAGACCCCCAAATCTCAATCACCTGCACCTCAGGAATGGACTACATACAGGGACCTGCAGAGACCAAAGGCCTAGAGCTGGGCAGGAAAATACACATCAAGGTCATATTGGCCTCCTCTGAAAACCAGAACAGAGCCCACACAATTCACAGAGCGGCAGTTCCTCTGTCCTGAGCACTGATAGGACCCCAGTTCGTATCTGCTGCAGCTGCATTCTGCAGGTAGACCCTAGTCAAGAAGAGGGTATCAGTGTGTGACCAGGTATCTCCACATTTTCCAGAGGAGATACCCATGATTCACAAAACTTTTCTTCTGAAGCACCACCATCATGCTGCCTGACTTCGTGCTTAAAGCACCTGACCTTTCCAACTTCAGAGCCTGTCTCCAAAAAATAAAGGATGGAAGCATTGGTTTGACTCTGAACCTGATTAGAAAGAAATAGAGAATTGATGCAGCCAGAAGTGCCAGATTCTGTGGGAGAATGCTTTGCTAAATGGTTCCATCACCTACTTTTGGAAGCCCTTTTGTTGGCTGTAGAGCTTGCCTATTGTGTGACAGGAATTTTTCTTATCCCTGATAAGTGCCTTAAAATAAACCTGAGTTCCTCAATTTTGAGCAAGTCTCTCGAGGGATTTCTTAGCTGGGGCTATGTCTGAATTCAGTAAACCTCCCAAGTAGGCCTTAGCTTGCTTAGAACCATGACACTGAAGCTGAGTCATTTCTAACTAGCTTTGATTAGAGGTTGTTGAGGAAGTATCTGTTCTGGAAATATGCTGCCTTAAGACAAGCCCAAACCACCAAAATGGACATGAAAATTATGAAAAGAGGGACAGATAACCTAATTCCTTTGCATAAGTCATTCCACTACATTTGATGCCCTTCCTGCCACATCTCCCCTGCCCCACCCTGCCCCCATATGCCCATATGTTCACCCTCTTCCAAAACTTTAATCCAAAGTAAATTCTAAGAGGCAATTTTTTAAGCACATAACACTCTGACTAATCTTTCTGTCTATAATGCCTTGAGCTTCTGTACAATGTATGTTTTGCTTTTGAACTTACCTGTATACTGCTTAGAAGTTATTTTAAGGCATTGTGTGTTTGTGTGTGTGTGTATATACATATGTATAAATATATACATATATAATATTTATAACTGGATTGCAAATATCTTGAAAATAAACACAATATTTTCTTCTTTGTTATGTCCAATAGAGCACTAGTGATGTGTCCTATACCCAGTGGTTAACTAGTGACCTCCTTTCCCCATTTTCACAGATAATTCACTGAGAAATTAGTTGTAACCTTGCTTCCAGTAGCTATAGTCCTAAGGCTGCCACCAAGTGGCCGCCAGGACCCTCTAACTCCCAAAATGCTGAGCTTGCTGTCGTGGACAATAGTAATTTCTCTTTGGAGAGTTCCCATTGCAAATGAGAAAGAGGAAAGGAAGAAAAGATCACAGCAGACTCAAATGTGTGGAGAGGTAAGGTCAGCCTGTGGGCAGTGAGCAGAACACCAGGCAGTGCAGTGTAGTGTTTACATGTCAGAATCTCTGAATACGAATCATGGCTCCACCATTTTACTGAGGATAAAGAGCCTAATCTACATGTAAGAGCTTGAAGCCTAGCAGCATGAAGTTCACATTCCGTAAGTCTCTATAAGTCTCTTAGTTTCTGGGAGAGCAGCCAAAGTGTGTTGTCTAGTATGACGTCTGATATGAATTTGGGCATTTGAGTTGAATCAGAAGAAGTGTTATGGGGCTGGAGTGGTCCATGATCCAACTTTCAGGTGCCCACCTGGGTGCAGGAACAAAGATCTGCTGCTCTGGCTGTAGATAGCCAGCATGAGTGAGGTGCTGCTTGGTAAGTAAATCTCTGTGGCCCTCACTGAATAGAGATGCATTGTCCCTGGTGAGGCAGGTGAACTCTCTGTTCTAAGTCAGTCATGATGACCCCACAGACAACTATTTGACCATCACAAGAATAAAACTACTGAATTCTACTTCAGGAAACTGAAATAAATAGAGATGAGTTCAGGGACACAGGAAAGGTTAAGGAGCTACAGAGATAACATAAGGGGGCACCTAGATGGTCTCAGGGTGTGTATGGCAATTTGGGTTTTATTCTCAAGAGACTGCAGTTGATGATCTCACCACAGGTCCTTTCCTCCCACCCTGAATTCCCCTGCCTTTAGTTCTGAGCTCCAGGGACCTCTAGCTAATCCATTATCTCCTTCTCTTTTTCCCCTAAATTGCCTTGTAGTTATGCTCTTTTATGATTCAATTTTCCTCTCCAAAACTCCCCTGACTGCCCCTGGTCCCAAGGGTAGTGATTCCAACGACTCCTAGAACAGAGGCCACTGGTTAGTGCCTTATGATCAACTTGAACTTCTTCAATTGTGAACAAGTCTTTCAAGGGACAGATGTCCCTGCTATATTTTAGGCATCCTGGACCCTGGCTGTGACCACTAATCCAGCCCTGGTGTTTTTTTGTCCCTAGTGATGTTCTGGTACTTCAGAGAGATGTCAGATTCAGCCCTACTGACATGGCTTGGCACCCATAGAAGCCTGCCAGGAAGGAAAAATGCAGCTGAAGACTGCTGCATCCATGTCCCAGCACAGGGGTCCCCAGCTTCCGGACCACGGACCGGTACCAGTCCGTGGCCTGTTAGGAACCAGGCTGCACAGCAGGAGGTGAGCAGCGGGAGATGGAGCATCTCTGCCCAAGCTCCGCCTCCTGTCCGATCAGCTGCCGCATTAGATTCTCAAAGGAGCGCCAACCCTACTGTGAACTGCGCACGCGAGGACTCTAGGTTGCACGCTCCTTATGAGACTCTAATTAATGCCAGATAATCTAAGGCGGAAGAGTTTCATCCTGAAACCACCCCCTACCCCGCCACCAGCCCCTTCGGTCTTCCATGAAACCAGTCCCTGGTGCCAAAAAGGATGGGGACCACTGCCCCAGCATATTCAGAAGCCCAGGTCAAAGGAGATCCAGGAACTTGCTCTTCCAGTCATCACCTCCCTGTCCCCTTCCAGAATATGCATTTCCTCTGTATTGCTGATAGCAGTAATCTCTGACCCCTCCTACTGGTGCCTGTCCAGCACCAGCCCCTACTTCTGTGGATAATCTACAGTACAAGCATGGGGATGGGGCTTAAATTCTAGTAGTCCTGCCAGCTTTTTGGTTTCCCGACATATGGAGGCCAAGGAATTCAGAAAAATGATCTTTTTAAGGCTTGGCCTATGTGGTGTTTGGTACACTCTGGATCCTTCTGGGAATTTTACTCCTGTAGGAAAATAACAACAGATAGGGACCCAGGGCAGGGCAAGTACACAGAGATATTTTCATACAAAATCCAAATCTCATAATTAAGGTTCATCTTCACCCCTAGAGAATCCTGATTAATGAGGACTTTTTATTTAATGACTGCATTTAAAACTAATTCTAGAGACTAGCTATTTGAGTGACACACATATCATTAGGGAGCAGTGTCAGCTGTTGATGCAGTCTGCTGGGCGTCTCAGTCCCGAACAGCTGCAGTTGATATTCAGCAACATTCTGTTGCTCGTTGAAGTCCTGGATAGCCTGTAGAAGATGTTCCAAGCCCTGGCTCATGTCGGGCTTTGGAAGGGCTACGGTTCTAACTGAGCTATTAGTTTCAGTGGCCCTGCCATGGAGCCACCACTTGATTGCCCACCATGGTTTTGCCTCTTTCTCGTTACAGGCCCCATGAAGCTGCCCTGAAAATAGATACTTTTGTAAACAATATCTTTGGCTAGAGTAAATATGGAGAAAGAAAAGTGTAATGACAAAGGTAATCACAGTTAAACTACAAAAAGACCTTTTTTGTTTATTTGTTTTTAAGACCTGAATTAGCTGGGAAACATTCCATCTGTTCCTATGCTCTGTATAGATTGTATAGCATAGGAAATATCTGTTCCTCAAAAGCTTGTTTTAGTCTGGGATGCTATAACAATACCACAGACTGGGTGGCTTATAAACAACAGAAATTTATTTCCCATAATTCTGGAGTTTGAGAAGTCTAAGATTAAGGCACTGGTAGATTCGGTGTTGCATGAAGGCTCACTTCGTGGCTCACAAATGCCATCTTCTCATTCATCCTCACATGGCCAAAGAAGCAAGGGAGCTAAGCACAGTGGCTCATGCCTCTAATCCTAGCACTTTGGGAGGCTAAGGCAGGTGTATTGCCTGAGCCCAAGAGTTGAAGACTAGCCTGGGCGACATGGCAAAATCCAGTCTCTACAAAAAAAAAAAAAAAAAAAAAAAAAGACAAAAAATAAGACAAGGGAGCACTCTGGGGTCTCTTTTATAAGGGCACTAATCTCATTCATGAGGTTTCTACCTTCATAACCTAATTATCTCCCAAAGGCCCTACCCCCTCATACTATAAAATTGACAGGACATCAACATATGAATTTTGCCAGGAACACAAATATTCAGTCTATAGCAAAGCCCCAAAAGCAATTGCCTGAAAAACTGTCTGGATTGCATACTTTTCTTCTGAGATTAACAACTTTTAAATGTTTTTTTTCTAGAAGTTGTAAGATTCCTCTATTTTTTCTTGAGTCAAATTTGGAAATATATGTATACACATGCATTTCTTTATTTTGTGGCACAGTTTTAGATTTACAGACACATTGAGCAGACATACAGAGCTTTACATACTCATCTCATCCTCTCCCCACTTCCCACCTCTCAGCAGTTTCCCCTATTATTACCATGTTTACTACATTTGATGAACCAATATTGAGATATTATCATTAACTAAAGTCCACAGTTTACATGAAAATGTACTCTTTATGTTATACAGTTCTATGGAGTTTGACAAAGGCACAACACAATGTATCCACCATTGCAGTATCATACAAAATAGTTTCTCTCCCTTAAAATACTGTCTCTATTCCATATATTAATCCTTCTTTGCCCCTTCCCAACCCCATCCATGACAGCCATTGGTTTTCTTGTACTGTTTCTATAGTTTTGCCTCTTTCAAAATGTCATACTGCTGGACCACACAGTATATAGCCTTTTCAGACTGATTTCTTTCACTTAACAATATGCATTTAACGTTCCTCCATGTCTTTTCATGGCTTGATTACTCAATTCTTTTTATCACAAAATAATGTTCAATTGTATGAAATACCACAGTATATCCATTTATCTACTGAAGGGCATCTTGGTTGCTTTCAGGTTTTGGGAATTGTGAATAAAGCTGCTATAAATATTCATGTGCAAGTCTTTTTGTGGACATACATTTTCACTGATTTGGATATATCTAGGAGCATGATTGCTGGATCGTGTGGTCGATCTATGTTTAGCTTTGTAAGAAACTGCTTAACTGTCTTCCAAAGTGGTTGTATCATTTTGCATTCCCACCAGTAATAAATGTGAGTTCCTGTTGTTCTACATCCTTGCCAGCAGTTGATGACGTCTGGGTTTTGGATTTTTGTCATTCAAATAGGTGTGTGGTGGTATCTTATTGTTCCTTTAATTTGCAATTCCCTAGTAACATATGATGCTGAGTATTTTTTCTTTCTTTTCTTTTTTTTCTTTTTGAGACAGAGTCTTGCTCTGTCACCACCCAGGTTTGAGGGCAGTGGTGCACTCTCAGCTCATTGCAACCTCTGCCTCCCGGGTTCAATCGATGCTCCTGCCTCAGTCGCCTGAGTAGCTGGGATTATAGGCGCGTGCCACCATGCTTGGCTAATTTTTGTATTTTTTAAAGTAGAGACGGGGTTTCATCATGTTGGTCAGGCTGGTCTTAAACTTCTGACCTTGTGATCTGCCTGCCTCGGCCTCCCAAAGTGCTGGGATTACAGGTATGAGCCACCACACCCGGCTGCACTTTTTCATATGCTTATTTGCCATCAGTATATCTTCTTTGGTGAGGTGTCTGTTCAGATCTTTTGCCCGCTTGTGAATTATTTTTAATTTAAATTTTTGCATTATAAGAGTTCCTTGTGTATTTTAGGTAACAGTCCTTTATCTAATAGGTATTCTGCAAATATTTTCTCCTAGTCTGTGCATTGTTTTTTAAATCTTCTTAACAGTGCCTTTGCAGAGCAGAAGTTTTCCATTTTAATCAAGTCCAACTTATTACGTTTCCCCCACCCCCATTGGATCATACTTTTGGTGTTGTATCTGAAAAGCCATCACCAAATTCAAAGTCACCTAGAGTCAAGTTATCCTATAGATGTTTTATGGTTTTAAATTTTATATTTACATCTTAAGATCCATTTTGAGTTAATTTTTATCAAAGGTATAAGGTGTGTGTCATTTTTTGCATGTGGATTTCCAGTTGTTCTAGCACCATGTATTGAAAAGACTCTTTTCTCCATTGAATCGCCTTTGCTCCTTTGTCAAAGATCAGTTGTCTACAGTTACGTGGATCTATTTTGGGGCTCTCCATTCTGTCCCATTGGTCTATTTGTCTATTTGTTTGCCAATACCATACTGTCTTGTTTACTGTAGCTTTTTAGTAAGTCTTGAAGTTGGGTAATGTCAGTCCACAAACTTCGTTCTTCTTGAGATTATTCTGGGTCTTTTACTTTTTCATATAAAATTCAGAATTAATTTGTTGATATCCACAAAATAATGCGCTAAGATTTTGATTGAGATCTTATTGAATCTACAGATAAAGTTGGGAAGAATTGACATCGTAACAATACTGATGCTTTCTGAGAATATTTCTCAATTTATTTAGATTTTAATTTTTTTAATCAGAGGTTTGCTAGTTTCCTTCACATAAAGCCTGTGCATATTTTGTTAGATTTATGTCTAAGTATTTATTTTCCCTTTATTTTTTGAGGGTAATGTAAATGGTATTGTGTTTTTAATTTCAAATTCCAACTGTTCTTTGCTGGTGTTAGGAAAGCAATTGACCTTTTACCCGGTAGTCTTGCTAAAATTGCCTATTAATTCCAGGAGGTTTTTGTTTATTCTTAGGTATTTTTTACATAAAAAATCATGTCATCTACAAAGACAGTTTTATTTATTACTTTCTAGTATGAATATCTTTTATTTCCCTTTCTTATCTTACATTAGGTAGGTTTAGTATAATGTCACATAGGAGTAGTGAGAGGGGACATCCTTGCCTTTTCCCTGATCTTAGAGGGAAAGCATCTAGTTTCTCACCATTAAGATTTTGCAATACTTTTCTATCAAGTTGAGTAAATATCCTTCTATTGCTAGTTTTCTGAGTTTGGCTTTTTTTTTTTTAATCATGAATGGGTGTTGATTTTTTTTTCTTCTTCCGCCACCTTCCCTCCTTCTTCTTTCCCCACCTTCTTTCCTCAGCTTCTTTTCCCTATCCCCACCTTCCCTCTTCTTCTTCCCCCAGCTTCCCTCTTCTTCTTCCCCTACCTTCCTTCTTCTTCCCCACCATCCCTCTTTTTCTTTCCCCACCTTCCCTCTTCTTCTTTCCCCACTTTCTTTCCTCACCTTCCCTCTTCTTTCTTTCGCATCTCCCTTCTTTTCCCCCACCATCCCTCTTCTTCTTTCCTTACCTTCCCTCTTCTTCTTGTGAAAATTTTTTTCTTCATTGATTGATGTGATCATGTGATTGTATGTTTTTGCATATAATTGATATGTCTCAAAGTTATATTTTTCGAGACAATTTCTTATTTCTCTAAGATTTTAAGATTTATTCATATAGAATTATATGTTGGATATTTTATTTATTTAACAAATATTTATTGAGTATATACTATGCTGAAGATATATTAGGTATGGAAGATACCTTAATAAATAAGGCTGCATGAAAGTTTTGGAATAAGTTTGCATTTGGTATAGGGTAAGGTAAGAGGATGATGGGGAAAGAACTGAAAAAGGGTAGAGGGAATTGGGCAACAGTAAATCACAGAGAATGTGACATTTCTTGTCTTTCAACTTTTCCTCCCTGTACTTGCAGTTAGGGAAATGGTCACTCTCTAAGGGACATCTGAATGACTCCACAATTCTGTGATTTCTGCAGTCTGTAACTGCTCTGGAGCTTAGAGTCATATCCAAACTCCTTAGCATAAAATGGCACAATTTTATGACCTACTCTTTGCCTATTCGTTCAGTCATGTCACTTATGTCAAATTGCCCAAATGGTTCATGCACATGCTGCTCCCTCTACCTCCACTATTCTGTACCCTCTTTTTTGCTGGGGCAACTCCTAATTATCTTTTATTATCTTGATCACCCTCTCAGAGCCTAAATTGCTTCCATTAGGTTGCATTCTAAATTATTTCCAGTCCTTCAGTGAACTTAGAAATAATATCAGTTTCGTTCTTTAACTTTTCCACCTCATTTTCTTCCTTCGTGCCCCTAGTGTTCACTATAATTCTCACCATAATGTGCTCACCCAATAATAGAAGGTAGAGCCATAAGAAGACTTACTAGACAGACAAAATTCTAATCTCTTCTCCCATAAGAAAGTTTTATTCTGTTAAAACTGAAAGATAAATTCTAAGGTTGAATGTGAAAATAGGTATGTAGAAAGGTAAATTTTGTGTAAGGGAGTACAATAGGACTCTCAGTGATGGTTTCTATTTTCTCTAAAGTAGAAGCAAGTTCATCTGCTGGGAGTGTGAGGTGTAGATATGGGGTTGGGACTTAAAGAGGATGTTAAAGGTTTGAATAATTGTGGCAAATGGGAGAGGAAGCTGAAGACAAGAAGGATTTGGGAGTGTGCTGAAGATGGAGTTCAGCTGGAAACTGAATGTGTAGTGGTCAGGACATTGATGTCATTATTGTCCTGATGTCTCCTGCAGCATTTTGCTCCCCAAAGGTAGGAGTAGAGACCAATAGTTGGACTGATGCAGGTTTAGGACTTTGCTGGGTGGATACAATGAGGGATATAAGAATATGACGTATTCATAAAGTGCTGCAGCATTGACGTTGAATAGCCACTTCAAATTCTGTCTCTGCCCCTCACCATGGGACCTTGTGCAAATTATTTAACCTTCTGAAGTCTTATTGCCTTGCATTTAAAATAAGGATAATCACATATACTTTATTAATTTAATAGATATTGAGTGCCCTGCTCTATACTTTTCTGGGACCTGGAGATAAAGCTGAGATCAAAATTACTACCTTCCTGGAGCTTATAATCTAATGAGAAGATACAAGATAAATGAGTAAAATATATAATCTGTTAGATGGCAAAATGCTTAGGGGGAAAAAGAAGCAAAGAAGTATAGTGCATGCAGCAATTTTATTTATGTTTGTATTGATACATATTTGTACATATTTATGGGGTGTGGTAGTTTCATATATGCATACAATGTGTAATAATCAAATCAGGGTGTTTAGGGTATCTATCACCTCGAACAGTTATCATTTCTTTGTGTTGGGAACATTTCTAATCTTCTCTTCTAGTTATTTTTATATATATATATATTAACTATAGTCACTCTACTGTGCTATCAAACACTTGAACTTATTCCTTATATGTTTGTACTCATTAACCAATCTCTTCCCTGCCTCCCCCAACTCCACCTTCCCAGGCTCTGGTACTTATCTCTGCTCCATGAGATCAACTTTTTAAGCTCCCACATGAGTGAGACGATGGGATATTTGTCTTTCTGTGCCAAACTTATTTCACTTAGCATAATGACCTCCAGTTCCGTAAGATGGGCAGCCAGGAAAGGCCTTACTGAACTGATGTTTGAATTGCGAAGTTATGTAATCATTAAGATGAGTATACATACAATAGGCCAGCTGAGTGCACGGTAAGATTCAATAAATTCAAACTAACATTATTCTTATTGCCTAGAGAGTGCCTGAAATGACAGGTCACTGGGAGTTGGCTACTTTCCCTCCCTTTCCTTGGGGTTTAAGGAGAGCATGCATGATTTCAGTCTTTTGCTGGAGCGCTTCACTGACACCCATTGCAGAGCCTGAGCCCTCAACTCTCAATCTTTGCTTAGGTCCTGGCTCAGGCTCCACTTTGTAAGAGGCACCTTTCTAGTAGTCACTACTCTCTCTCTCACAATCATGTCCTTACAGACATCGCTGATCCTCTTTCATACTGACACCGGGTTCTAGTTCGAGTTTCATCAATAAGTCGCTGTTTGACTTTGGGCAAGTTACTTCTGTGGTTAATTATTTTTCATCAACAAAATCAAAAGGTCATATTAGACGAAGAACTAAGAGGCTCCAGTATTTTTTGACTCTAAGAGTCCCATATCCCCGACTCCCTTCTCACAGCTCATTCAACAATCCTAATGGCAGGGGGTGCCCGCAGTCTCAAGTCTCTACGGAAGCCCAAGCCGCAGTCTCGGTCAGTCACAGCCGACTAAGCGGAGGAATTAGACAAAACCAGCATAACCACCTCACACTGAGAACACCTGACCTTTCCCAGAACACCCGCCCACTCGGCATTTCCTGTCCCTCCCCAGATCTTCTTCCGGGGCACCTACTCGCGTCTAATCACGCCCCTCATTCACTCTTTAGGGTCCATTGGCTGTTTCTTTGAGGAAGCGGGGCATCTTCTGTCGTTGATTGGTTTCCGTCATTGTTGATAGGTTGGTAACAAACAAGGCGTGCCTGGTCTCCCTGGTAACCCACTGCCGATAGTCCTGATTGGTCGGTGTCTTAATCCCATCTTCCGTCCCAACTGCTAGTGGCTGAGTCCCTGGCGGGGCGCGGCGGTGGAAGGTGTTGCGTACGGGGTTCCCGAGCTGACGTGGCTTGAATTGGGAGGGGGGCAGCTGAAGCCTCAGGCGGCAGCGCTTCTAGGTGAGTGGGGGACGCTCCCCAACTCTTCCCTCTGCGAGTCCAATAACAGTCACCCCCGCCAGAGGGGTCGCGGGAGCTGCCCAAGCAGCTACACTGGAGTCCCCTCCTCGCCCCGCCTCTCCCGGATTCAGTCCTGGATCCGGCCCTTCACCCGCCTCCTTCACCTACCAGGCCTCGTTCTAGTAGCCCACAAGCCTCTCGGCCCCACGGGAGGGCTTTCGGGGTCGCCCTGCGCAGACTTGGACCACTTGCTCACGGTCTGTCCCCTCCCCGGCACGTTTCTCCCCTGCGAGCGACGGGGAAAAGCGCCCAGGTCAGTCCTATCCGCACGGCCTTGTTCCTGGAGCGGCCTGCCTAAGTCGGCCTCGGTACGCAGCCGCTGACGTCGGAAAGAACCTGCCGGGCCCCTGTGCTCAGGCCCTAAACAAACTTAGTGTCCCGAAGGGGAGGCGGGACCAAAAGAAATCAAAGGTCTTGAGGGCGGAGATCACAGAATCATTGGCGATATTAATGCAAACGGAGGCCTGTCCAGTGATCCTGCTAATGCTAATGGGTTACTGGAAAGATGAGAAGAGAGGAAAGATCCCAACGATCCCGTCAACACGAAAATCCCAGGAATCAGAGGTGGGCAGGCTGTTAGAGAAACTTCCCACTATGTCACCTGCTTTCCTGTGGATCTCTGAGATTGTTGAATCAATCTATGAGAGACTCCTTTTGTCTTGCCTGAACTGGTACATCTCTAGCACTCTCCCAGATTTTTATCTCATTTAAATATTAATCTTTCCTTCCTTAAAACTTTCCTCGAGAACCTCGAGGAGAGTTCTCGAGGAAAAATAACTTGGTTTGATGGTGTGGAGTGTGTTTAATCTGCACAACCGGAGTGTGAAAGGGAGGGTGAGTCCCTTGAGGAATGAGGAATATATTTGTCTGACTTATTTAAAGAGCTCCAGTTGGTCTGCGGGGAGCGGACACTTTGAGAGTGGGACAGGGATATTTAAAATCATGAATAAGTACTTTCAGTTTTTGAGATAGTTGGAAGCTGGCCGAGCACTTAAAGGACCTTCTTACAGTTCTGTGCAAGATGCAGGCAAGTGGAGGGCTTTTTACAGAAGGGCCGGAGGCCTTTCCAAAAGCGTGAATTTATAAGATTTAGATGGCCAGAATGGTTATGAAGGGGCAAACTCAGGAAATATTCTATTGGAAAAATGGCAGGATTTGGTTTTGTAATGGATGCAGGAAAAAGTTGAAGAGTACTCCAAAGTTGCAGGCATTGTACATTAACTGCTTCATAGCTTTTACTTTTCATCGCTTGACCACAGAATGACCATTTAATGTTTTTCTCTTCACTGCATTAATTTTTTTTACAACCACAGTAGCTTCCAAACCTTTTTAATTGCACTCCCTATCAGTAAAACATTTTTGAGCATGCATCTCCCCAAATATTGTATATTTAATTATTCATAGTGTATGACTACCACTGTAAATATGTTGTGTATAATATGAAATATGCAAAAGTATAAACTTAAAAGAATGAAATTTTTAAAAAGCCTTGTCCACCCTTTGGGACCTCCCAGTCCAATTTGACAATCACGTAAAGATGCTTCCTTGTTTTTCAAGAAGGTCGTTGGCATTTCTGGCATCCAGACTCTGGAATGCAGCCTTTCTTAAAAATAATCTTTAGAAGATTTTTTTCAACCTTCTGCTTGAGATTTATAGGCCCCCTTTCTTTTTCTCCCTTTGATTAATGGATTAATTAAAGGGATGTTGACTTTATCCTTGTTTATAAAATAAATCATTCATTAATTTCTCTAGGTTAACTACTATTAGGAATACCACTGATCATTACATACCAGTCTGTGGTTAGAAACCATTATGTAAAAGGAGACTAGGCTCTATGTTGCTGTATTTTTAATTAAGCTATTTTAAAATCAGCTACATGCTTTTGATAAAAGGAAATTTAATACAGAAGGATACAATGTAAAAAGAAAAGTCTTTTTCTTTTCTATCCACTGATCTACCCATCTCCATTCCCCACTTCCCAGAAGTAAGCACTGTAAATAATTTCTTGGTTATATTTAAGAAATTTTCTGATCATAATAAAGCACATGATAATATATACCCGCTTCTGTCTTTCCCACAAGTGGAATGCTAATACACATGCTATTCTACGTCTTTCTTTTGTCCTTTCATACTGTGTATTAGGCACTTTCAATATCCATGGGTATAAAACTGCCTCATCCTTTTAGATGGCTACATGGCAGTCCTTTGTAAAAATATAAAAATTATATTTAGCCTGTCCCCATTGATGGACATTTAGATTTTCAGTCATTAACCATCAAAACACTGCCGTAGTGAACATCCATGTATATATATCCTAGGTCCCTTGTGTGAACCTGTCTGTAGTTTAAACAATATGGAATTATTTGGGGCCATATTACTATGAATCATTTTAGTTTACGTACTGCTTAAAAAAAAAAAAGTACTTACCTAACTATTAACATAATGCCCTTGTCCCCTCGTTCTGTTTTCAACCTGAGTGAAGAATATTGGGTAATGAGATTATTCAGAAAATAAAATTTTTTCTGTGTGTCTTCACCCATCAAGAAGCTTTGTCAAACTATGTGACTGGGGAAATTACTTAACATCCTTCTGCCTTAGTTTACTCACCTTAAAACTGGGAATATTGACAGTACTCCCTCTTGCATTTGTTTTAGGGATAAAGTGAGTTAAGCCAGGCGCAGTGGCTCAAGCCTATAATCCCAGCACTTTGGGAGGCAAAGGCGGGTGGATCACTTGAGGTCAGGAGTTTGAGACCAGCCTGGCCAACATGGTGAAACCCCCCTCTCTACTAAAAATACAAAAAGTTAGCCAGGCGTAGCAGCGGGTACCAGTAATCCCAGCTACTCGGGAGGCTGAGGCAGGAGAATCGCTTGAACCCGGGAGATGGAGATTGCAGAGAGATCGTGCTCTGCACTCCAGCCTGGGTGACAATAGTGAAACTCGGTCTCAAGATAAATAAATAAATAAAGTGAGTTAAATCATGAGAAGTAAGTTATGTATAAAGATATTGGAGCAGTGCTTGGCTGGTCATGCTGTGTATGTATGTTATAGCTACCACTTACTTTTAAATTTGTTTAATTAAAATAGTGGCGTCTGCATCATGAAAAATAGTTGTTCATTTTCTAATTGTAAAATTATGTCACAATATTGAATATGTTATTTTCAGCCATACAGCACTACCTATTAGCCCCTCAACTTGGTTGAAAATCATTTTGAGATTTAAAGAATTAAGGACAGCTACTGAGGCTTAACTAAATAAGCATGAAATAAGTTTCTGGAGTCGCCTCAACTGAAACCTAACCACCTTCTCTGTGTTTCTGTGGGAAAATATGATTTAAATTCCAAAATAGATGGCGTGTGTGCATATACACACAGGCATGCACTCACTGTCTTCAGTTATTTTGCTTATTTTCCTGTGCATGTTGTTCTGTTTTCTGTGACTAGGGACATGCTTTATATTTCTTTTTATATTTTTATAGTTCCTAGCATAATGCTCAACACCAGGTGGTTGTTGTAAGAACAATCGTTGATAACAGTGAAGACTTGGAGAAAATAAAACTTACTTAATTCTAGTGCCACTTCAACACATAAGTGTTAAGGTCCTTGTGAAAGCTGTGGCCAGCATAGACTTTGAGGAATTGTTTTATTTGCCGTAGTGTTTTATGGAATCCCTGGCCTTGGCATGATGCAGCTTCTTATTGAGCCAGGACTGAAAACTCAGTTCCTTGGCTCCCAGTTTAGTGCACTTCCCACTATGTCACCTGCTTTCCTGTGGATCTCTGAGATTGTTGAATCAATCTATGAGAGACTCCTTTTGTCTTGCCTGAACTGGTACATCTCTAGCACTCTCCCAGATTTTTATCTCATTTAAATATTAATCTTTCCTTCCTTAAAATGTACATATTTTTATTTTTATTTATTTATTTATTTATTTTTTACTGTTTCTTTTCTTTTTTTTTTTTTTTTTTAAATTTATTTATTATTATTATACTTTAAGTTGTAGGGTACATGTGCATAACGTGCAGGTTTGTTACATATGTATACTTGTGCCATGTTGGTCTACTGCACCCATCAACTCGTCATTTACATCAGGTATAACTCCCAATGCAATCCCTCCCCCCTCCCCCCTCCCCATGATAGGCCCCGGTGTGTGATGTTCCCCTTCCTGAGTCCAAGTGATCTCATTGTTCAGTTCCCACCTATGAGTGAGAACATGCGGTGTTTGGTTTTCTGTTCTTGTGAGAGTTTGCTAAGAATGATGGTTTCCAGCTGCATCCATGTCCCTACAAAGGACGCAAACTCATCCTTTTTTATGGCTGCATAGTATTCCATGGTGTATATGTGCCACATTTTCTTAATCCAATCTGTCACTGATGGACATTTGGGTTGATTCCAAGTCTTTGCTATTGTGAATAGTGCTGCAATAAACATACGTGTGCATGTGTCTTTATAGCAGCATAATTTATAATCCTTTGGGTATATCCCCAGTAATGGGATGGCTGGGTCATATGGTACATCTAGTTCTAGATCCTTGAGGAATCGCCATACTGTTTTCCATAATGGTTGAACTAGTTTACAATCCCACCAACAGTGTAAAAGTGTTCCTATTTCTCCACATCCTCTCCAGCACTTGTTGTTTCCTGACTTTTTAATGATCGCCATTCTAACTGGTGTGAGATGGTATCTCATTGTGGTTTTGATTTGCATTTCTCTGATGGCCAGTGATGATGAGCATTTTTTCATATGTCTGTTGGCTGTATGAATGTCTTCTTTTGAGAAATGTCTGTTCATATCCTTTGCCCACTTTTTGATGGGGTTGTTTGTTTTTTTCTTGTAAATTTGTTTGAGTTCTTTGTAGGTTCTGGATATTAGCCCTTTGTCAGATGAGTAGATTGCAAAAATTTTCTCCCATTCTGTAGGTTGCCTGTTCACTCTGATGGTAGTTTCTTTTGCTGTGCAGAAGCTCTTTAGTTTAATTAGATCCCATTTGTCAATTTTAGCTTTTGCTGCCGTTGCTTTTGGTGTTTTAGACATGAAGTCTTTGCCCATGCCTATGTCCTGAATGGTACTACCTAGGTTTTCCTCTAGGATTTTTATGGTATTAGGTCTAACATTTAAGTCTCTAATCCATCTTGAATTAATTGTCGTATAAGGAGTAAGGAAAGGATCCAGTTTCAGCTTTCTACTTATGGCTAGCCAATTTTCCCAGCACCATTTATTAAATAGGGAATCCTTTCCCCATTTCTTGTTTTTCTCAGGTTTGTCAAAGATCAGATGGCTGTAGATGTGTGGTATTATTTCTGAGGACTCTGTTCTGTTCCATTGGTCTATATCTCTGTTTTGGTACCAGTACCATGCTGTTTTGGTTACTGTAGCCTTGTAGTATAGTTTGAAGTCAGGTAGCGTGATGCCTCCAGCTTTGTTCTTTTGACTTAGGATTGTCTTGGAGATGCGGGCTCTTTTTTGGTTCCATATGAACTTTAAAGCAGTTTTTTCCAATTCTGTGAAGAAACTCATTGGTAGCTTGATGGGGATGGCATTGAATCTATAAATTACCTTGGGCAGTATGGCCATTTTCACGATATTGATTCTTCCTATCCATGAGCATGGTATGTTCTTCCATTTGTTTGTGTCCTCTTTTATTTCACTGAGCAGTGGTTTGTAGTTCTCCTTGAAGAGGTCCTTTACATCCCTTGTAAGTTGGATTCCTAGGTATTTGATTCTCTTTGAAGCAATTGTGAATGGAAGTTCATTCATGATTTGGCTCTCTGTTTGTCTGTTATTGGTGTATAAGAATGCTTGTGATTTTTGCACATTAATTTTGTATCCTGAGACTTTGCTGAAGTTGCTTATCAGCTTAAGGAGATTTTGGGCTGAGACAATGGGGTTTTCTAAATAGACAATCATGTCATCTGCAAACAGGGACAATTTGACTTCTTCTTTTCCTAACTGAATACCCCTGATTTCTTTCTCTTGCCTAATTGCCCTAGCCAGAACTTCCAACACTATGTTGAATAGGAGTGGTGAGAGAGGGCATCCCTGTCTTGTGCCAGTTTTCAAAGGGAATTTTTCCAGTTTTTGCCCATTCAGTATGATATTGGCTGTGGGTTTGTCATAAATAGCTCTTATTATTTTGAGGTACGTTCCATCAATACCGAATTTATTGAGCGTTTTTAGCATGAAGGGCTGTTGAATTTTGTCAAAAGCCTTTTCTGCATCTATTGAAATAATCATGTGGTTCTTGTCTTTGGTTCTGTTTATATGCTGGATTATGTTTATTGATTTGCGAATGTTGAACCAGCCTTGCATCCCAGGGATGAAGCCCACTTGATCATGGTGGATAAGCTTTTTGATGTGTTGTTGAATCCGGTTTGCCAGTATTTTATTGAGGATTTTTGCATCTATGTTCATCAGGGATATTGGTCTAAAATTCTCTTTTTTTGTTGTGTCTCTGCCAGGCTTTGGTATCACGATGATGTTGGCCTCATAAAATGAGTTAGGGAGGATTCCCTCTTTTTCTATTGATTGGAATAGTTTCAGAAGGAATGGTACCAACTCCTCCTTATACCTCTGGTAGAATTCAGCTGTGAATCCATCTGGTCCTGGACTTTTTTTGGTTGGTAGGCTATTAATTATTGCCTCAATTTCAGAGCCTACTATTGGTCTATTCAGGGATTCAACTTCTTCCTGGTTTAGTCTTGGAAGAGTGTAAGTGTCCAGGAAATTATCCATTTCTTCTAGGTTTTCCAGTTTATTTGCGTAGAGGTGTTTATAGTATTCTCTGATGGTAGTTTGTATTTCTGTGGGGTCGGTGGTGATATCCCCTTTATCATTTTTAATTGCGTCGATTTGATTCTTCTCTCTTTTCTTCTTTATTAGTCTTGCTAGTGGTCTGTCAATTTTGTTGATCTTTTCAAAAAACCAACTCCTGGATTCATTGATTTTTTGGAGGGTTTTTTGTGTCTCTATCTCCTTCAGTTCTGCTCTGATCTTAGTTATTTCTTGCCTTCTGCTAGCTTTGGAATGTGTTTGCTCTTGCTTCTCTAGTTCTTTTAATTGCGATGTTAAAGTGTCAATTTTTGATCTTTCCTGCTTTCTCTTGTGGGCATTTAGTGCTATAAATTTCCCTCTACACACTGCTTTAAATGTGTCCCAGAGATTCTGGTATGTTGTATCTTTGTTCTCATTGGTTTCAAAGAACATCTTTATTTCTGCCTTCATTTCGTTATGTACCCAGTAGTCATTCAGGAGCAGATTGTTCAGTTTCCATGTAGTTGAGCGGTTTTGATTGAGTTTCTTAGTCCTGAGTTCTAGTTTGATTGCACTGTGGTCTGAGAGACAGTTTGTTATAATTTCTGTTCTTGTACATTTGCTGAGGAGTGCTTTACTTCCAATTATATGGTCAATTTTGGAGTAAGTACGATGTGGTGCTGAGAAGAATGTATATTCTGTTGATTTGGGGTGGAGAGTTCTATAGATGTCTATTAGGTCTGCTTGCTGCAGAGATGAGTTCAATTCCTGGATATCCTTGTTAACTTTCTGTCTCGTTGATCTGTCTAATGTTGACAGTGGAGTGTTGAAGTCTCCCATTATTATTGTATGGGAGTCTAAGTCTCTTTGTAAGTCTCTAAGGACTTGCTTTATGAATCTGGGTGCTCCTGTATTGGGTGCATATATATTTAGGATAGTTAGCTCTTCCTGTTGAATTGATCCCTTTACCATTATGTAATGGCCTTCTTTGTCTCTTTTGATCTTTGATGGTTTAAAGTCTGTTTTATCAGAGACTAGGATTGCAACCCCCGCTTTTTTTTGTTCTCCATTTGCTTGGTAAATCTTCCTCCATCCCTTTATTTTGAGCCTATGTATGTCTCTGCGTGTGAGATGGGTCTCCTGAATACAGCAGACTGATGGGTCTTGACTCTTTATCCAGTTTGCCAGTCTGTGTCTTTTCATTGGAGCATTTAGTCCATTTACATTTAAGGTTAAGATTGTTATGTGTGAACTTGATCCTGCCATTATGATATTAACTGGTTATTTTGCTCGTTAGTTGATGCAGTTTCTTCCTAGCCTCGATGGTCTTTACATTTTGGCATGTTTTGGAGATGGCTGGTACCGGTTTTTCCTTTCCATGTTGAGTGCTTCCTTCAGGGTCTCTTGTAAGGCAGGCCTAGTGGTGACAAAATCTCTAAGCATTTGCTTATCTGTAAAGGATTTTATTTCTCCTTCACTTATGAAACTTAGTTTGGCTGGATATAAAATTCTGGGTTTAAAATTCTTTTCTTTAAGAATGTTGAATATTGGCCCCCACTCTCTTCTGGCTTGTAGAGTTTCTGCCGAGAGATCTGCTGTGAGTCTGATGGGCTTCCCTTTGTGGGTAACCCGACCTTTCTCTCTGGCTGCCCTTAAGATTTTTTCCTTCATTTCAACTTTGGTGAATCTGGCAATTATGTGTCTTGGAGTTGCTCTTCTCGAGGAGTATCTTTGTGGCGTTCTCTGTATTTCCTGGATTTGAATGTTGGCCTGCCTTACTAGGTTGGGGAAGTTCTCCTGGATGATATCCTGAAGAGTGTTTTCCAACTTGGTTCCATTTTCCCCCTCACTTTCAGGCACCCCAATCAGACGTAGATTTGGTCTTTTTACATAATCCCATACTTCTTGCAGGCTTTGTTCATTTCTTTTTCTTCTTTTTTCTTTTGGTTTCTCTTCTCGCTTCATTTCATTCATTTGATCCTCAATCGCTGATACTCTTTCTTCCAGTTGATCGAGTCGGTTACTGAAGCTTGTGCATTTGTCACGTATTTCTCGTGTCATGGTTTTCATCTCTTTCATTTCGTTTATGACCTTCTCTGCATTAATTACTTTAGCCGTCAATTCTTCCACTTTTTTTTCAAGATTTTTAGTTTCTTTGCGCTGGGTACATAATTCCTCCTTTAGCTCTGACAAATTTGATGGACTGAAGCCTTCTTCTCTCATCTCGTCAAAGTCATTCTCCGTCCAGCTTTGAGCTGTTGCTGGCGATGAGCTGCGCTCCTTTGTCGGGGGAGATGTGCTCTTATTTTTTGAATTTCCAGCTTTTCTGCCCTGCTTTTTCCCCATCTTTGTGGTTTTATCTGCCTCTGGTCTTTGATGATGGTGATGTACTGATGGGGTTTTGGTGTAGGTGTCCTTCCTGTTTGATAGTTTTCCTTCTAACAGTCAGGACCCTCAGCTGTAGGTCTGTTGGAGATTGCTTGAGGTCCACTCCAGACCCTGTTTGCCTGGGTATCAGCAGCAGAGGCTGCAGAAGATAGAATATTTCTGAACAGCGAGTGTACCTGTCTGATTCTTGCTTTGGAAGCTTCCTCTCAGGGTGTACTCCGCCCTGTGAGGTGTGGGGTGTCAGACTGCCCCTAGTAGGGATGTCTCCCAGTTAGGCTACTCAGGGGTCAGGGACCCACTTGAGCAGGCAGTCTGTCCCTTCTCAGATCTCAACCTCCGTGTTGGGAGATCCACTGCTCTCTTCAAAGCTGTCAGACAGAGTCGTTTGCGTCTGCAGAGCTTTCTGCTGCTTTGTTGTTGTTGTTGTTGTTGTTGTGTAGCTGTGCCCTGTCCCCAGAGGTGGAGTCTACAGAGACAGGCAGGTTTCCTTGAGCTGCTGTGAGCTCCACCCAGTTGGACCTTCCCAGCAGCTTTGTTTACCTACTTAAGCCTCAGCAATGGCGGGCGCCCCTCCCCCAGCCTCGCTGCTGCTTTGCGGGTAGATCACAGACTGCTGTGCTAGCAATGAGGGAGGCTCCGTGGGCGTGGGACCCTCCCGGCCAGGTGTGGGATATGATCTCCTGGTGTGCCTGTTTGCTTAAAGCGCAATATTGGGGTGGGAGTTACCCGATTTTCCAGGTGTTGTGTGTCTCAGTTCTCCTGGCTAGGAAAAGGGATTCCCTTCCCCCTTGCGCTTCCCAGGTGAGGCAATGCCTCGCCCTGCTTCAGCTCTCGCTGGTCGGGCTGCAGCAGCTGACCAGCACCGATCGTCCGGCACTCCCCAGTGAGATGAACCCAGTACCTCAGTTGAAAATGCAGAAATCACCGGTCTTCTGTGTCGCTCGCGCTGGGAGTTGGAGACTGGAGCTGTTCCTATTCGGCCATCTTGCTCCGCCTCCCAAAATGTACATATTTTTAAATGGTTATGTGAGAAAAGTAATCTGTTTTTCCTTTAAATAGCTTTTTATTTTATTCTATTAATCTTTTTTATTTTATTCTTTCTTTTTTTTGAGACAAAGTCTTGTTCTGTTGCCTAGGCTGGAATACGGTGGTGTGATCATAGCTGACTGCACTCTCAAACTCCTGGGCTCAAGTGATCCTCCTGCCTCAGCCTCCCAAATAGCTGGGACTACAGGCATATGCCAGTATGCCCAGCTAATTAAAAAAAAAATGTTTGTGGAGACAGGGTCTCACTATGTTGCTCAGGCTGGTCTTGAACTCTTGTGCTCAAGCCATCCTCTCACCTCAGCCTTCTAAAGTGCTGGGATTACAGGCGTGAGCCACCCTGCCTGGCTGCTATTGTATTATGTATTTAACTGAGGGACCTTGAAATGTCTTAATTTCTAAGTGTCAGTTTTCCCTCTATAAAATGGGGATGATGATAATACTTATCTTGCAGATTTTGTTAAGATTAAAGAGTATATAAAGTGTCTGGTACACTTACTTACATTTAAATTAAATGTTGCTTAGTAATTGTTGCCATTAATATTATCATTATTACCCTGTGTTCATGTGTATGTGTTCTTCGTTTGCTATGATATTCAGTGATACTCAGTAGGATGCTGGTGGGCACGCTTCTTTCTGGGGAGGGTCAATCAGAAACTCATGTGGTAGTGGTATGGGTTTCCATAGTGGATTTCATAATAATTAATGATATTTGAATTACTAGAATAAATCCACTTGGTGATAATTTTTTTCAGTATCTAGTCAGATTCAGTTTGCTAATATTTTATTTAAAATTCTAATTAAAATGTATTTAGAATGTTGGCATCAATATTTGTAGGGAGATGGTTTGCAATTTTTCATTTTCTTTTTCTGTATTTTGGAGCAATATAAATAGCAACTTCTATAGCACTTAGATTCTCTCATTTTTGACCATTGGGTAGAATTTTCTAATAGCAACTATTCCTGGTGTTTTAGCATTGGTGGCTTATTTTATAATTTTTCCATGGAAATTTATGTATTTACAATTTCTATTCCTAGAGGTATTAATTTTGATTAACTGGGTTTTTTTTTATTATATTTTAAATTCTAGGGTACATGTGCACAACGTGCAGGTTTGTTACATAGGTATCCATGTGCCATGTTGGTTTCCTGCACCCATCAACTCTTTCGTTTACATTAGGTATTTCTCCTAATGCTATCCCTTACCCAGCCCTCCACCCCCTGACAGGCCCTGGTGTGTGATGTTCCCTGCCCTGTGTCCAAGTGTTCTGATTGTTCAATTCCCACCTATGAGTGAGAACATGCGGTGTTTGATTTCTGTCCTTGTGATAGTTTGCTGAGAATGATGGTTTCCACCTTCATCCATGCCCCCGCCAAGGACATGAACTCATCTTTTTTAATGGCTGCATAGTGTTCCATGGTGGATATGTGCCACATTTTCTTAATCCAGTCTATCACTGATGGACATTTGGGTTGGTTCCAAGTCTTTGCTATTGTGAATAGTGCCACAATACACATACATGTACATGTGTCTTTATAGTAGCATGATTTATAATCTTTTCGGTATATACCCAGTAATGGGATGGCTGGGTCAAGTGGTATTTCTAGTTCTGATCCTTGAGGAATTGCCACACTGTCTTCCACATGGTTGAACTAATTTACACTCCCACCAGTAGTGTAAAAGTGTTCCTATTTTGCCACAACCTCTCTAGCATCTGTTGTTTCCTGACTTTTAATGATCGCCATTCTAACTGGCGTTGAGATGGTATCTCATTGTAGTTTTGATTTGCATTTCTCTGATGAACAATGATGATGAGCATTTTTTCATGTGTCTGTTGGCTACATAAATGTCTTCTTTTGAGAAGTATCTGTTCATATCCTTTGCCCACTTTTCGATGGTGGTGTTTGCTTTTTTCTTGTAAATTTGTTTAAGTTCTTTGTAGATTCTGGTTATTAGCCCTTTGTCAGATGGGCAGATTGCAAAAATTTTCTCCCATTCTGTAGGTTGCCTGTTTACTCTGATGGTAGTTTCTTTTGCTGTGCAGAAGCTCTTTAGTTTAACTAAATCTCACTTGTCTCTTTTGACTTTTGTTGCCATTGCTTTTGGTGTTTTAGTCATGAAGTCTTTGCCCATGCCTATGTCCTGAATGGTATTGCCTAAGCTTTCTTCTAGGGTTTTTATGGTTTTAGGTCTAACATTTAAGTCTTTAATAAGGTTTAAGGAAGGGATCCAGTTTCAGCTTTCTACATATGGCTAGCCAGTTTTCCCAGCACCATTTATTAAGTAGGGAATCCTTTCCCCATTTCTTGTTTTTGTCAGGTTTGTCAAAGATCACATGGTTGTAGATGTGTGGTGTTATTTCTGAGGTCTCTGTTCTATTCCATTGGTCTATACATCTATTTTGGTATAAGTACCATGCTGTTTTGGTTACTGTCGCCTTGTAATATAGTTTGAAGTCAGGTAGCGTGATGCCTCCAGCTTTGTTCTTTTTGCTTAGGATTGTCTTGGCTATGTGGGCTCTTGTTTGGTTCCATATGAACTTTAAGGTAGTTTTTTCCAATTTTGTGGAGAAAGTCCTTGGTAGCTTGATGGGGATGGCATTGAATCTATAAATTACCGTGGACAGTATGACCCAGTGTGCTATAATTCTTATTCATATATATTCAAATTATACTTTTAGCCAATGGGAACCTGTGTCCTTTGAAAGCTTCCTATTTTGTATGACAAGATGTTTCAGGATCATTTTGTACATTTCCACTTTAGAACTAGAATTAGCCATTTCTCTAAGAAAACCTCCTTTTAAAAACTTTTTAAAGATGGGAACGAGTATTTCAAGACCCCAATCTAGGCACTAGAGATATTCATTGCTTCTCAATTTGTCATTACTTTTAAGCCTTTTCAGTGGACAGAGCTAGGAAAATATGTGAACAAATATAAAATACTGAATTGTCATTTCACACTGTTCCTACTCAGATTCAAAGATCAATACAAAGTTTGTATTTTGGGGTTCTTAATTTCTTCTGTATTACATCTGTATCTTCTTTTCATAACTGAAAATACAGAATTAGTATATCCATAATTACTCATTTGCTTTAATTCTACATTTCACATATAGTAATCTAGGAGTAGTGATACTAATATCAGCACCACAACCACTTTAGACGAGATCGGGTGTGTTCAGGGTAGTATGACCATAGACAACTACTTTTAATTATTGAAAACTGTTTAAAAAATATTTTTTATTTTTTGCATATGCTATTCACATTCTTCCCAATTTTTTTTTCATGGTTGTCCTATATATTGTCAGAGCATATAATTATTACATACTATGCTGTCTCTTCCTCAGTCTTTACTTAGTCTTAATTCTGTTAATGACCTTATATTTAATGCTCACCACTAGTTCTTATAATGATGTTTCTTTAGTCATTTGGAGTGTCTCAAGTTTTGCCTCTAATAAATTCTTTAGGAAAGGCTTAAGGGAATATTCATATTTCATGAATTTTCTTGCTTGTTCATAATATTTTGTCTGTTTTTTATATCGGAAGGTTATGTTTGCCAGAAATAGAATCCTTGGCTCACTTTTTTCTTTTCTTGAATATCTTAAATTTGTAACTCTTTTTTTTTTTCTGGCAAAAACATTGCTGTTGAAAAATCTAATGTTTTCTTTTCTTTATCTTACTAGTCATATGATCTTTGAGCCTAAATCCTAAAGGATTTTTTTTTAAGTCCAGTAATTTTACCAGACCATTTTGTTGGTCATTCTGAGTTGACATTCTGAGGTACACTGTGGGCTCTTTCAAGATGTAGTTTCAAATCTTTTTTTAAAAAAATTCAAATGAGTATTCTTGGATTATGGTTTTTCATATTTGTGCTGTTGGTTTGCTTTTCTTCTTCAGGGAATCCTGTTATTCACATTACTTCAGTATTTATCAGTTTCTTGCAAATCCTTTGTAACTCTTAATTTCTTACATTTTAAAAAAATAAACAGATAATTAGGAATTATTTCAGATCACTACAGAAAGTTCACTACAGAAGATTTGCAGAGATAGTGCAGAAATCTGGTGTATCCTTTGCTTAGTATTCCCTAAGATTAACATGTGACATTAGCAGTGTACAAAATTAAGAAACCAGCATTGTACATTAATATTAACTAAGCTCCAGACGTTCACATTTCACCAGTTTCTCCATTAATGTCCATTTTCTGTTCCAGGATTCAATTCAGGATATCATGTTGCATTTAGTCCATTTCTTTTTCTTTTGTTTGTTAAATATGAAGACAATTGTAGAGTCACATGCAGTTGTAAGAAATAATACAGAGCTCTTTTATACATTTTGTTGTTTCCTCCATTGGTAACATTTTGCAAAAACTAATACATAATATCATAATTAGGATATTGAGATTGATATATTCCCCAGTTTTACTTGTGTATTCATTTGTATATTCATTATATATGTCTGTGTGTGTATTATTAAGTTCTGTAGTATTATATCACCTTTGTAGGTTCCTGTATCCACTGCCATAGTCAAGATATTGAACAGTTGCACCACCACAAGGATCCCTTGTGCTACCTTGTTATGACCACAGTCACTTCCCACCCCAACCCCTGTCTAACCACTGGTAACCACTAATCTTTCCATTTCTAGAATTTTGTCATTTCAAAAATGTTATGGAAGTATGGAATTGTATAATATGTAACCTTTTGGGATTGGCTTTTTTTCTTTCAGTGTAGTTTTCTGGAGATCCATCTAAGGTGTTGGGTTCATCAGTAGTTCGTTCCTTTTTATTACTGAGAAGTATTCCATGGGATGTATGTACTAGTTTGTTTAACCATTTCCCTGTATATAACAGTTTGTTTAAACATCTACTAATACAAATAAAGCTGCTATGAATGTTTATATACAGCAGGTTTTTGTGTGAACTTAAGTTTTCTTTTCTCTAAGATAAATGCTGGGGAGTGGAATTGAGGGTCATAAGGTAGTTGCATGTCTAGTTTTTAGGTCATTTCTTTTTGATTTTTAAAATTATCCTTCATTTCAACTTTGCTTTTTTTTAATGGCATGGTTTGTTATATTTACTCATTTCCCTTTTCCTTGTAGTTTTGTCTTCATTTCCAAAATGATTTTTTAAATTTTTCAGTCACTTCTTGTTTTCACTTTATTTCTGGGTTTTTCTATTTCTGGTGTTTATTTTTTCACATCTTATGTCATTTTAAATGCCTTTTAGTTCCTTAAGTAGATTTAGGTGGTTATAGTTTTGAACTGTGTTTTTGAGCATGGCTCTCTGACATGCTTCCATTTTCTGTCTGGATGTTATTATGATTGTTTTCCTCCTTTTTTTTTCTTCTAGTAACGTATCTGAAGTGTGATACTTTTTAGTTGCTCTTTTTTTTTGAGGGGGGGAGGGGGCAGGGTCTTACTCTGTCACCCAGGCTGGAGTGTAGGGGTGTGATTATGGCTCACTGCAGCCTCCACCTCTTGGGCTCAAGCAATCTTCCCACTTCAGCCTCCTGAATAGCTGGGCCTACATGCATGTGCCACCATGCCTGGCTAGTATTTTTAAAAAAAATTTTGTAGAGATGGGATCTTGCTATATTGCTCAGGCTACTCTTGAACTCCTAAGCTCAAGTGATCATCCCACCTCAGCCTCCCAAAGTGCTAGGATTACAGGATGAGCCAGCACGCCTGGCCTCAGTAGTTCATTTTTAATATGAATTTAGTGTTGCTGAACTTTTAGAAAGAGATTTTATACAGCTTTTCTAAGTTGATAAGGTTTCTTCTTGTGCTGTTTTCAGACATTGTTCAACTATATGGCAGTTGATTTCTCAGATTTCCTGCTTTTCTTTCTTGCCACTTTTACCCGCTCTTTATCTGGACCTCCTCTTTCCTTAGTCACTTAATTTTAATTCTCCTCTTAGCAGATTCTCCTCAGTGTGGGACCCTATCCTGCAAGAGAGCCCCAACTCTTAAGTTCTGAGAATTAATAAAGGTCCAGACTGCCTCAGCTCTTTCAGCCCTTGTAGGCCCCTGGCAAGTACCTGTTAGTGGAATGGGAAGACCCCTCCTTGTATCAACTACTGTGCTGTTATTGGCTTGGCACATTTGCCAGTGAATGCCCACTGGCTCTTTTGAGGTCCTCTTGGTGTTGCACTCCTCTGGCTTCCCTCAGTTTCCTTCCAGTTAAACACCAGTGACACCCAGATCTTGTAACTGTTGGTGGTTTGTCTATATCCACGTTTATTTTGAGGTTTGTAGGAAACTTTGTAATTTTTTGGTGAAGGCTGTCCGTGGATCTTTTGTTATCTAGTTGCTTTGTCTGTTTTTATGTGGGAATAAAGGAAGATACAAAATCCATGGGGCCCCTTGCTACTCCCATCTTCTCAGAACCCCATCAGTTGGTTATTTTGTTTTCTTTGTTCCCAAAGTGGTCTGAAAAATCTGAAGATAAAGTGATTCTGTTTGATAAGTTAGGTTCCATTATGATTTTCTTTGATTAGTAGAAATCTGTATGTTTAAGAAACTCTTTAGTAATGGTATTCATTTCCTTCATTATATACCAAAAAAAATATGATCTCTAAAGTTAAAAAGAAAGTTTAGAATCTGTATACTGCTGAATTGTGATTTTTTTTAACCTGACTATAGCTGTGGTTCTCATACCTTGAATAAATAGTTATATATGACCCTGTGTACTAATGTATGACACTGTGTCGCCCTTCCAGTATTTAGATATGAAGTTATATATGCTTCTGCATTGCCTTCCTAGGGAACAGTTCACTTTTTCTATCTCTGTCTCACATATCTTTTCCAAGTGATGTGCTACTTAGATTACCCAAGACAACCTATTAAAAAAACAGATATTTCTCATCACTTCTTTCTTAAGAACCATGGCTGTCCTAAACACTATTATTATCCCCAGTAGGAGAAAACTGTAGCAGAGCCTAGTTTCATTTAAGTGTTTATTTTGTACAATAGTTTTTGTATTTCTTCCTGCTGAGGGTGTTTTTTGTTGTTGTTGTTCTTGTTTTTGAGACGGAGTCTTGCTCTGTTGCCCAGGCTGGAGTGCAGTGGTGCGATCTTGGCTCACTGCAACCTCTGCCTCTCGGGTTCAAGTGATTCTCCTGCCTCAGCCTCCTGAATAACTGGGATTACAGGCACGTGCCGCCACACCTGGCTAATTTTTGTATTTTTAGTTAAGACGGGGTTTCACCACGTTGGTCAGACTGGTCTCAAACTCCTGACCTTGTGATCAACCCGCCTCAGCCTCCCAAAGTGCTGGGATTACAGGCATGAGTCACTGCACCTGGCCTCTGATGAGGGTTTTAAAATGTTTTACATTTTATTACAAAATGTAAAATTAGGCATAATCATGTAAACTAATACTATGCACAGTCCAGTTGTATTTTGATTTTTCCTATCAAAGCATTAATATGCTTCTCACTTTCATGAACTTTATGGACTAGCAGTTGACACTGATCTGAATATGTAGCCTACACAGTGGTTATAAAAGTAAATTGATTTTGGAATAACTTTAGATTTACATATAACTTGGGAAGATTAGATGGACAGTTATTGTATACACTTTATCTAGCATCCTCTAATGTTAACATTTTACACAGCCATGGTAAGTTTTTCAAAACAAAGAACACAGGTGCAATGCCATAAACTAAACTATAGGCAGACTTCATTCAGATTTCACCATTTTTTCCACTAATGTCCTTATTCTGTTTCAGAACCCAATCCAGGATACTGCCTTGCGTTTATTTATTTATTTATTTAGAGACAGGGTCTCACTCTGGCACCCAGGCTGGAGTGCAGTGGTGCGATCTCAGCTCACTGCAACCTCTGCTTCCCGGATTCAAGTGATTCTCCCATCTCGGACTGCCCAGTAGCTGGGACTACAGGTGCATGCCACCACACCTGGCTAATTTTTGTGTTTTTTAGTAGAGATGGGGTTTCACCATGTTGGCCAGGCTGGTCTCGAACTACTGACCTCAAGTGATCCACCTGCCTTGGCCTCCCAAAGTGCTGGGATTACAGGCGTGAGCCACTGTGCCCGGCCTACTTTGTATTTAATCAGCATGTCTCCTTGTCTTCTCTCATCTGTGACTGTTTCTTAGTTTTTTGTTGTTTTTCATTACTTTGACAGTTTTGAAGAGTATTGGTCAGGTATTTCTAGAATGTCCCTGAGTGTGGGCTTTCCCACCGTTTTCTCTTGATTAGACTGGGCTTACGGGTTTTGCAGAAGAATACCACAGAGATAAAGTACCCTTCTCATCACATTATATCAGGGGTTACATGATATTACGATGATTTATTACTGGTGATGTTAATCTTGATCACTTGGTTGAGGTGTTGGTTGCCAAGTCTCACCACTGATGTTGCTATTTTTCTTTTTTCACATTCTAGTCTTTGGAAATGATTCACTAAGTCCAGCCCATACTGAAGGAGAGTGGAATTAAGCTCCACTTTTTAGAGGGGGTCGTAGCTACATAAATTATTTGAAATTCTTTTGTAAGGAAGATTTGTCTCTATTATTAATTTATTTAATTTATTTATGTCAGTATTGACTGATGGATATTTAATTTTTTATTTGGGTTATAATCCATATAATCCAATACCATTGTTATTTATTTTGCGACTCAAATTATTCTAGCATTGGTCATTGGGAGCTCCTTCAGGTTGGCTCCTGGTCACATACCCCATTTTTTTTCTTTTCCTTTTTTGAACACTTCCTTACTTTCTAGCTCCCTGCCCCAACCCTAGATAGGCAGCCATTTCTCCAAGGAGCCCTAGTTCCTTTTATTGGAGATTTGCATTTAGAAATCACTGTTTCTAGATTTGCATTTAGAAATTACTGTTTGTAGGACTTTTCAGTGGACACAACTAGAATATATATTTCTCTGTAATAACTGATTATTTATAATGCATACATATCTATACTTATTTCTGCATTTATCTATTTACATATATATTAAAATAAACATGAGTTCATACTGATATCTCTGACTCTAATCCAGTACCACGGGGTTTATCCTAGCCTTCTTGCCTTGTTTATTTGTAACTTCTTTCACTGATGGTAAAAAACCTGAATCTCATTATCTACAATTTACTTACTCGTTTAACTCTAGTGTACAATGAAGTAGTTTCAGAATTGCCAAATCATACCACTGTGAGAAAGAAATTTACCAACTAGAGTACAGTGTTTATGTCAGTTCTTTTTGTCTTTATCCTTATAGTACCCAGTCAAAACACCATTTTTGTTTCTTAGGTTAGCCCCATCTCCTTCAGTGCGGTTATATCATATATTTATAATATAGTTAGATCTATTTGTCACAGTCTGCATTCCATTTTTGGAACTCCTGACATCCTGGATGAAGTTTTAAAAAAATTGTGTACAATTAAGTTTGCTCTTTGGAATGTACAGTTCAGTGAGTTTTGACAAATGCACATGGTTATGAATTTACCACTTCAGGATCATACAGAACAGTTCCTTCACCTTAGACATTCCCTTGTGTTGCTCTTTTATATTCAGCCACATCTCCTTCCCTCAAGCCCTGACAGCTATGTTTGTGTGGGTTTATTTCTGGACTTGTTCAAAATGTTATATAAGTAGAATAGTATGGTGTGTATCTTTTAGTGTTTAGCTTATTCCATGTAGCAAAAGGCATTTTAGGTTTAAGTATTGTGTTGTGTGAATCAATAGCTCATTCTTTTGCTGAGTAGTATTCCATTGTTTGGATGTGCTACAGTTTGTTACTCATTCACTTGTTGAAGGATATCCTGGCTATTTTCAGAATCTGTGATTATGAGCAAACCTACTATAAACTTGGTTAGATGCCTAGGAGTGGGATTGGTAAATGTACGTTTAACTTTTAAAGAAACTGTCAAACAGTTTTCCAAAGTAGCTGTACCATTTTGTATTCTAATCTGCAGGCACTGAAAGTTCCTGTTGCTCTATATCCCTGCCAGCATTAAAAAATACATATTTTAGCAATTCTAATAGGTAGGTAGTGGTATTTCATTTTGCTTTTAATGAGTATTTTCCTAATGCCAGATTAACTTAAGCATCTTTTCATATATTTATTTACCATCCACGTATCTTCTTTGGTGAAGTATCCACATCTCTTGCACATTTCTTTATCAGGTGTTTTACTTTATTGATGTTGAGTTTTAATGTATTTTTATTGTTTTTTATTCTGGATACTAGTTATTTACTGGATATGCTATTTGTAATATTTTCTCCTAATCTGTGACTTGTCTTTTTTTTTTTTTTTTTTTTTGAGACAGAGTCTCGCTCTGTTGCCCAAGCTGGAGTGCAGTGGCATGATCTCAGCTTACTGCAATCCCTGCCTTCCAGGTTCAAGCGATTCTTGTGCCTCAGCCTCCCGAGTAGCTGGGACTACAGGCATGCACCACCACGCCCAGCTGATTTTTGTATTTTTAGTAGAGGTGGGGTTTTGCCATGTTGGCCAGACTGGTCTTGAACTCCTGGCCTGAACTGATCGGCTTGCCTCAGTCTCCCAAAGTGCTGGGATTACAGGTGTGAGCCACTGCGCCCAGCTTCAATGACTTATCTTTTCATTTTCTTAACATCGTCTTCACAGAGCAAAAGTTGTATGTTTTGATAAATTTTTAATCAATATTTTTTATAATGTATTGTGCTTTTTTGGTGTCTAAAAGCTCACTGCCAAATTCAGCATCACAAAAATTTTCTCCTGTGTTTATTTCTAAAAGCTTTACATTTTAAGTTTAGGTCTTTGATCCATTTTGAGATATGCTTTGTATAAGGTGCGAGTTGTATGTCAAGGTTCACTCTTCTGTAGATGTCCAATTGTTCCATAACCATTTATTGAAAAGATTGTCCTTTCTCAACTTAATTGCATTTGTACCTTTGTCAAAAATCAGTTGACTCGATTTGTGTGTGTCTATTTCTAAGCTCTCCATTTTGCTCCATTGATCTGTGTGTCTGTACTTTCACCAGTGCTGCACCGTCTTGCAATTGTAGTTAGTAATTTCCACACTCCTTGCCTTTTCATATGTTTTAGAGTCAGCTTTTTGATGTTTACTAAAAGCTTGATGGGATTAAGTTTGGAATTGCACTAATTTTATAGATCAAAATGGGGAGAATTGGTACTTTAATATTATAGAGTTCAAATGCTCATATATGTTTTATTTCTACATTTATTTAGATTTTTTATTTCTTTCTCAGTTTTTCAGTAGTTTTCAGCATTCAGCAAATATTTGTTAGCTGTCTACCCAAGTCCTGCTCTTCTTTTTCAGTGCTGTTGTAAATGGTATTCTTATTGGTTTCAAATTCCTCTTGTTCATTGTAATGGGAATGCAGCTGACTTTTTTTGTTTTTTTGAGATGGAGCCATCTAGGCTCACTGCAAGCTCCATTTCCTGAGTTCACGCCATTCTCCTGCCTCAGCCTCCCAAGTAGCTGGGATTACAGGTGCCTGCCACCACACCCGGCTAATTTTTTGTATTTTCAGTAGAAACGGGGTTTCACAGTGTTAGCCAAGATGGTCTCGATCTCCTGAGCTTGTGATCCGCCTTGGCCTCCCAAAGTGCTGGGATTACTGGCGTGAGCCACTGCACCTGGCCTGCAGTTGACTTTTATATAGTGACTTTGTATCCTGCAACCTTGCTAAATTCACTTATTCTAGGAGTTGTTTTTTAAGGAAAGTCTACATGGACAATCGTTTTGATAGTTGAGACAGTTTTATTTCTTCCTTTCCAATTTGTATGTCTTTTCTTTTTCTTGCTTGTTGCACTGGCTGGGCAACTCCAGTATAGTGTTAGATAGAAGTAGTAAGAGACAACATCTTTGCCTTGTTTCTCATATGGTGAGAACATTCAGTTTCTCACCAGTAATTATGAGGTTGGCTGTAAGTTTTTAAAAAATGCCCTTTATTAGGTTAAGGAAATTTACTTCTATTCTTAGTTTGCTGAGAATGAATTATTCTCATTGTGAATTCATAATCATGAATAGATATTGAAACGTATCAAATGCTTTTTCTGAATCTATTGATATTATATGGTTTTCCTCATTCAGTCTATTAATATGGTGAATTACATTGATTTTCATATTTTGAATTAGCATTACATTTCTTGAACCCCACTTGGTTGTGATGTATTATCTTTTTATATATTACTGGATTTAGTTAGCTAATATTTTATGGAGTATTTTGAATATTTTGTTGACTGTGACTATGAGGAACATTGGTCTATAGTTTTCTTGTAATATCTTTGTCTGCTTTTAGTATTAGGGCAATGCTGGTCTGGTAAAATAAGTTAGAAGGTGTTCCCTCCTTTTCTATCTTCTGGCATATATTATATACAATTGGTATTATTCCTTAAATGTTTGTTGTTACTTGCTAATGAAGCCACCTTAATCTGGAGTTTTCTTTTTTTAAAAGGTTTTTAGTGTATGAATTCAATTTCATATTTATATGTGTGTGTATATATATGAGTGTGTGTGTGTACACACACATGCACTCACACACATCTACTCATTTATATTCAGGTTCTCTATTTCTTCTTGAGATTTGGTAGCTTGTATCTTTCAGTGAACTGACCCATTTTATCTACATCAATGAATTTAAAAGTATAGGGCTATTTGTAGTGTTTATTATCTTTTAATGTATGTTAGATCATTAATGATGTTTCCTCTTTTATTTATGATGCCAATAATTTATGTCTTCTCTATTTTTTTCTTGGTCATCTTGACTAGAGTTTTATCAATTTTATTGATCTTTTCAGATAATCAACTTTTGGTTTTATTGATATTCTCTATTCTATTTTTATTAATTTCTACTCTGATTTTTTTTTTTTCTGCTTAGACACTGGCTTTAATTTATTCTTCTTTTTCTAATTTTCTACTGAAGAATTGTAGGTTACTGATTTCTGTCCTTCCTCCTTTTCTAATATATGCATTTAATGCTGTACATTTTGAACAAAGTTTATATTTAAATTTTAGCAAAACCACATGGTTTATCAAGAAAGCTTTCTGAAAGAATGGGGTTCATGGGGCACATAAAAAGAAAAATGTTGCAGTATCATGGAGTTTATTTGAACAAATGGGAGAGAATAACTGTCTGGCAGAGGAAGAAAGAATAAGAAATTCATGTTTGGGTGTGTGCCTATAGTCTCAGCTACCCGAAAGGCTGAAGTGGGAGGATCCCTTGAGCCCAGGAAGCAGAGGTTGCAGTGAGCTGAGATAGTGTCCCTGTACTCCAGCCTGTGTGACAGAGCAAGACCCTTTCTCAAAAAAAGAAAGAAAAAAGAAATTCATGTTTGAAAGTGAAACTACTATGAAAGAAGGGCATTAAAGATAAAAATTACCTTTAAGGTGTATTTAACAATTATATTTTTATATTTAACATTGTATTAATGTTTAATGATTAGGTACTTGTATTTTATTTTAGAAATGATGTTAGTGATGGTGATAACCTCTGTACAATTGCCACTGAAAAGAACAATGTGTGACTACACTGTAAGTACTCAAATGCCTTTTTGAAGACATCATTGTGCTGTAGACTGTGTCTAATACAAATCACCTGTACAGTTTTCTTTTTTCATTTGCGGATGATATGGTTATCAATATAGGAGAAGCCTATGTTCATTTTGCTGATTCTTAGTTTTTTTTTCCCCCTTCTTTTCCTGCAGAAATGCTGAGCCGATTATCAGGATTAGCAAATGTTGTTTTGCATGAATTATCAGGAGATGATGACACTGATCAGAATATGAGGGCTCCCTTAGACCCTGTGAGTAGTTCTGTTCTGATTTGAACTGGTAAGACATATGCTCTGTGTTCTTCTAAGGAAAATAATTTAAGATAGAAGGGTGTGAGAAGCCTCCCTGGTGCTAGTTGAAGCGAGGATTTAGAAAAATACTGAAATTTTATAAGTGATCCTTGTAAGTTTTTAGCTTAAAAGCCACAGTGATGGGAAACAAGTCCTGAATACAATTTGAAAGGATTTTCTCATTTGTCTCCCTGGGTCTTGTTTAGTGCCAGATTGTTTTAAGTCCTTCGTTCTCATCCTTGGCTATTCCTGTTCCACAGGAAAGGTCTAAGTGACAAATGGGGAAACTGGAACACCTTTTGGGTTTCAGAATATCTGTTTGCTTTATAACTTCATTTACCACTTCTCTTATAGTTTGTATTATATTTTCTTTTTTTTTTTTTAAGATGACACAAATTGGCAGTATGTATTATATTTTCTGAAGTCCACATAAGGAATTAATAAAAGTCCTTAGTTTTCTGAGAAGACAAGAAGTAATGCTTAGTGGTTAAGAGAGTTTTACTTAACTACTCTCTAACTTTTGGCCTTTACCCTTACTGGTTTATGATTTTTGCTTTTCTTTATTTTTCTCTTAGGTAAAATTAGGATGATAATACATGGGATAATGTTTGTAAAATGTTTAACATTTATAAAATACTTAATACATTGTAATGGCTATGATAATGATTATTATTGGATCAGAGTTAGATTCTTGAGTTAACAAGAATATGAATTGGGCAAAACATAAGAAGTTGGAATGAAGAAACTCCTATTGGGAAACTAACACCTGGTGCATTGGCAACTTTTTTCCTAAATATTAGGAATTGCACCAAGAATCTGACATGGAATTTAATAATACTACACAAGAAGATGTTCAAGAGCGCCTGGCTTATGCAGAGCAATTGGTGGTGGAGCTAAAAGATATTATTAGACAGAAGGATGTTCAACTGCAGCAGAAAGATGAAGCTCTACAGGTACTATTGTTTTTATCCTTTCTTGTGGAGTGTTTGATAAAGGACAGATGATACACTACTCACTTTGATTTTTGTCTCCACTTAGATTATTAGAAAATCTAATTATCTCCCTAGTACTATAAACTTATGCCTACTGAAAATAACTTTTGGACTGGGCGTGGTAGCTCACACCTGTAATCCCAGCATTTTGGGAGTCTGAGATGGGAGGATTTATTGAGGCCAGGAGTTCGAGATTAGCCTGGGCAACATAGTGAGACCCTGTCTCCACAAAAAAATAATTTAAAAAAAATTAGCTGGGCATGGTGGTGGGCACCTGTAGTCCCAGCTACTCTGGAAGCTGAGATAGGAGGATCATTTGAGCCCAGGAGTTAGAGGCTGCAGTGAGTTGTGATTGCACCACTGCACTCCATCCCTGGTGACAGAGACAGACCCTGTCTCTAAAAGTAATAATAATAAAAATAACTTTTAGTATGTGCTAGATAAGAGGTAAATAAACATTTATGTATTTACCATCATTGTTCTTGGGCAGGAAGAAAAAAAAGCTGCTGATAACAAAATTAAAAAACTAAAACTTCATGCGAAGGCCAAATTAACTTCTTTGAATAAACACATAGAAGAAATGAAAGCACAAGGAGGGACTGTTCTGCTGACAGAACCTCAGTCAGAGGAGCAACTTTCCAAGGTATGGTGACTGGGTATAGTGTGTATTTCCTAAGTTGAAAAAACCTCCGAATACAGCAGATCTTCACCAATCACAAACATTTAGGATGCTAAAATGATACAGCACGAAATAATGTTTTGTTTTTTTGTTTTTTTTTCTTATTGAGCTTATAGTTCAGCTGGACTGTAGGCCACACACAGGGAGAATGAAAGGCCTACAGAAAACATGGATATGAAATGCCAGTTGTGACCTAGACTTTCAGGGAATTAAAGAAGGCTTACAGGAAGAAATAAGTACTGAAGTGAGGCATTTAGAGAGGAGGGAAACCTACCTTTTAGAGGCGTTTCATCATTGATTAGAAGATTAAACTATGTTATCTCTAAGGTTTCTTCCAGCTCTGAAATTTTTTAATTCAATGACTTAACACAGAATATTCTGTGTCCTCATATAGTCACATAGTGGTGGATTAAAGCTTCATGCATGTGGGCTGAATCAGCTGAATTACCTTGGACTGTCTAAAAGGGAGGCTCTCTAGGTTTATGACTGCAGCCAACAAAGCAGTTTAAGGTTGGAGATACAGAGGAGGAGTAAGGAAAGTACTGCCCTGTGAGGAATATTGTCCCATTACTCAAATTTTCATTATCTTTCCTCTATGGTTAAACTCCACATATTCACATTCAGTTAGATATTTAGAGAACAAGAAACTTCAGTTTTGTGGAGAGTTTGGTACAGATTATATGGAGGCAGGCATATCACATGCATACTGAAATTATAGAGTGAGCCTAGACTTACTGTGTGTAAGAAATCTTTTTATTTTTTTAGTTTCATTTTGTTTTACTCCTTGACCCACTAGTATCCTTAGTTCTTGGGAAATGAGATTTTAATCAATTTTCTAGGCATAACCCTTGGGATCACTAGTTAGTGACCCAGTTCCTGCTTCTTCTTTCCTCTCAGGGGCTAATGATCAGAGGACATTACTTTTCCTGAATTGATAACCTTATTTAACTTCTTGAAGCTTATTTTAAAAGCTTTTCTCAATCTTCTCAAGTAATTTCATCTTGATCCTTCTTTTCCTTTTGGTTTTTCCTCTGTCAGTTATCTTCCCCTCACTGTGGTAGCACCAGCCTCTCTCCTCATATTGCTTTGTTCCCTCCAGCTTCTCCTCAGCTATGATGTCAGATTTTTTAATTACCCATTTTATATTCTGCTTTTTAATTTAATTTTTAGCTCTGAGACCTTAAAGAAATCAATGTCTTAGAGCTCATTTTCTTCTTCTGTTAAAGAAATGATTTCTAAGTTTTAGCAATCAATCATAGCAACCCTTTAACTATTATATACTCAATACAGAGCTAGGTATTCTGTGGAAAGTATAGTTGCAGAAATGACAACAGTCCTCAGGTGCTTGACTGACTTATGTGAAAGTATACAAGTATTCTTTGTAATTCCAGCAAGCAGAAATAGCTTTGTTTAGGGGGTTGGGAGGGACTAAATTTATAGAGAGGCAGAATCTCAGTCTAAGGGAGAGCTTTTGGAAAAAAAAATAGATTATTGAAAAATTTGGATTTCCCCTCACTGGCTCTTTTCTGACGTTTTGCTTCTCACTTAACAACAGCTATAATTTCCTGAGCTCACTCCTTGATTCTTCAAGGCAGCAGGACTTTGGGTTTTCTATTAAGGTTTAGTCCTGCATGGCACTGACTGGTTTTGCCCTCAGAATAAAAGCTGTCAAAATGGGACACTTGGTGCCATTTCTTCCAATTATCACATCCCCTCCAGTATCTTCCCGCTTTTGGTTGCTCTCCAGTATTTTCAGATAGCTGTTTTCTATGTTGTCCACAGTTTTGGGTTCACATGCTTGGTGTGAGGAACTGTTTGGCCATACGAAAACTGGACAACCTTAAGATTTCTCATTTGTTAGATCAGCTGGTTTTTCTTGCTCCCATCAGTTTAATAAAATTATAACTAAATGGTTGTAAATGAAAAATTAGAAGAAAATATCAAATATATATTAATTGTAATTCTTTTAAATAATGACTTTATCTCCTGCATTTTCAGCATGACAAGAGTTCTACAGAGGAAGAGATGGAAGTAGAAAAGATAAAACATAAACTCCAGGAGAAGGAGGAACAAATCAGCACTTTGCAAGCCCAGCTTACTCAGGCACAGGCAGAACAAGCTGCACAGGTAGGGATGGAATTTACTTCATAATCATTAGGTTAACGAATCACTAAAACCAATGGATTATTATGTGACGAATACATTTTTCTAGATGCACAATGGGCATTTATCTATGTATATATCATGTATATATCAGTCTCCTTTTCTTCCTTTCTTCTTGTCTGGTAATTTTATTAGAATATGCTTTGGGGTTTGTCATTTTTAGTTGTTATTTGTAGATACCCAATATACTCTTTCAATACATCTTTTCACACATTTTAAGTTTGTTTTTTTGTTTGTTGTTTTATTTCACTTTAGGCATTCTGTTTTTTGTTTACTTTTGTGTTTTTTTTGTTTTTTATCTTCTATAGTGCAATGAGTTTTTCTTTTATATTGGATTTTTCATGAGTTCAGTCAACCTCATTTCTGATTTTTCTAAATCTGATTTATGTTTTTCTCTCATCTCTGTATAATTTTTTTTTCTTTTCTTTTTCTTTTTGTTTTTTTTTTGAGACAGGGTCTCACTCTGTTGCCCGGGCTGGAGCGCAGCAGCATGATCTCAGCTCTCTGCAACCTCTGCTTGCCAGGTTCAAGCAATTCTCCTGCCTCAGCCTCCCGAGTAGCTGGGATTACAGGCATGCACCACCATGCCTGACTAATTTTTTGTATTTTTAATAGCAATGGAGTTCCACCATGTTAGCTAGGCTGGTCTGGAACTCCTGACCTCAAGTGATCCACCTGCCTGGGCCTCCCAAAGTGCTGGGATTACAGGTGTGAGCCACCATGCCTGGCCTGTATAATTTTCTTAATTTTTAAAAACTTTTTGAAATAGATTGCAATGTGGATTTTTTTTTTTTTTAGTGTGCCTCTGGTATGCTTTTATCACCTATAATCATATCATTCTGCTCCTTAGTTTTGTTTTTAATTTATAATAAAAGAAATTTAATTTAAATAGAAGAATTTATTTCTTACATTTATGGAGGCTGAGAAGTCTAAAGTTGGGGGACTGCATCTGGTGAGGGTCTTCTTGCTGATAGGGCTCTCAGTGGTGTCGCAAGGCAGCGCAAGGCATCACATAGTGAGGGGGCTGAGTGTGCTAATTGGCCAGCTCAGGTCTCTCCTCTTCTTATAAAGCTACCAGTTCCCTTTCTATGACAACCCATTAATTCATTAATCCATGAATGTGTTAATCCATTCCTGAGTTCAGAGACCTCCTGAACCAGTCCTTTCTTAAAGGCCTCTTGTCACATTGGGGATTCAGTTTCAACATTAGTTTTGGAGAGGACATTCACACCATAGCCTTCCACCCTTGGCCCTCTAAAACTCATATTCTTCCCATATGCAAATACGTTAATTCTATCCCCGCAGCCCCAAAGTCTTAGCTCATTCCTGCACCAATTCTTCTGTGAGCCTATGAAATAAAAACACATTATCTACCTCCAAGATACAATGGTAGGGCAAGCATAGGATTCACGTCATCATTCTAAAAGGGAGAACTAGGCAAGAAGAAAGAGAGTAACAGACCCCAAGCAAGTTTGAAAACCAAGAGAGCAGACATTGGGCCTTAAAATTCCAGAAAACCTTCTTTTACTCCATTTTCAGCATCCTCTGTACAGGTACAGGGGTTGGGTCCCTAAGACCTCAGGCAGTTCTGCCCCTATGGCTTTGCTGGGCTTCGTCCAGCCAGCAGCTCTCCCAGGCTGACTTTGCATTGCACACTGGTAGCTCTATAGTTCTAGTATGGCAGTGGTAGTTCCACACCATGGTTCCACTAGGCATGGTTCCACTAGTCTCTAGTGGAGACTCTGTAGGGCAATTCCAACCCCTCATTTCCCCTTGGCATTGCTCTAGTGGGGCTGTCGCTGGTGGTTCTGCCCTGAGACAAGTCTCTGCCTGAGCCCCCTGACTTATCCTTTGACATGTGAGTGGAGATTACCAAGCCTCCACAGCTCTTGCTTTCTGTGAGCCTGCGGAATTAGCACCATGTGGATGTTACCAAGTTTTACAACTCATACCTTTTGAGCTGTGGCATGAGCCATTCCTGGGGCTGCTTTGCACTGACCAGAACAGCTGACCTGCAAGGAGCAGTGTCCTGAAGTGGCACAGAGCAGTGGTATCTCAAGGCCTATTCACAGAAACCATTCTGTCCTCTTAGGGCCATGGGCCTGTGATGGCAGCTGTTGGGGCAGCCTTAAAGGTTTCTAAAATGCCTTCTGAAATGCCTTTAGGGCCTTTTCCCATTGTCTTGACTATTAGTTACTGGCTCCCTTTTAACCGTGTTAATTTCTTTAGCAAGTGGTGGCTGTGCATTCTTGGATTCCCATCCTGAAATCTTCTTCCATTCTTTACCACATGACCAGGTTGCAAATTTTCCAATTTTTTTTTTGCTCTGTTTTCTTTTTCTGTGTTCACTGTAAGCAGATAGTAGTAACCACATAGCAGCTTGAGCAGTTTGCTGCTTAAAATTTTCTCCTGCCATGTACCCTAGTTCATCACTCTCAAGCTCAGCCTTCTACAAAGTTCTTGGCCATATGAAAACTGGACAAGTTCGGCCAAGTTCATTGCTAATTTACAACAAGGATGGGCTTTACTCTAGTTTCTGATACTTTGTTCCTCAGTTCTATCTGAAACCTCACCAGAATGGGCTTTACTATTTATATTTCTGTCAGCATTGTGGTCACAACAGCTTAACCAATCTCCAAGGAGTGCTAAACTTTCTGTAGTTGTCTTATCTTCAAACCCCTCATTGGAATCTAGGCTTTTTTTTTTTAAGCTAGTTCCTCAGAATTCTTCCAGCCTCTGCCCATTACCCAGTTCCAAAACTGCTTCCACATTTTCAAATAATCATTATCAGCAGTGACCCCACTTGTCAATACCAATTTTCCATTTTAGTCCGTTTTCTCTTGCTTGAGGCAGAATACCTGAAACTGGGTAATTTATAAGAAGTTATGGAGGCTGAGAAGACCAAGGGTGAGAGGCTGCATCTGGTGAGGGTCCTCTTTCTAGTGGGGGCTACTCTGTTTTTTTTAATAGTAACTTTATATAGGATATGACCTTCATCCTTTTCTGTTCCTTATTTTTGTGTGAAATTCATTTTCCTAAATCTCTATTTGGAAGGAGGCTTGATTCAAGAAAGCTTTTCTTAACAGACTTCCTTTTTCTGTTGTTTTTGTGTTGTGTTCAAAGATATGGAAGCTGGATTTCTGAGATTTCCTGGCTTTCTTCCTTCTGCCCTTCGCTTTGGTTTATATCAGCACTGTCCAATAGTAATAGGTTTATTTGTAATAATTAAAGACTGGAAACAACTCACATGCCCATCAGTAGGGAGGTATTTAAACTGTGGTATATCCACACACTGGAATACTACTTAGAAGTGAAAAGGAACCAACTATACAACAGTAGAAGGCCTTCATTTTAAATTTTGAAATGTGTCTATATTTATTTTTGAACTTCAAAAATTCAATTATAATGTTTATCTTGCAATTTATTAGTTATGATTAAATTGGTATCAACTGTTACTCAAGCTGTCTGCATGAAGTATACAAATAAACACATTACAATGTTATATAGGGGTCTAGATAAAAGTTACACTGAATCACCCATTGATACCAACTACATATACATTTGTTACTTGTGCAACACCTCAACAGTAACTTACATGATGCAACAGATAAGATGAAATATAGTCATGCCAAAACAAAGTTGTACTTAATGGAAAAATAATTTATACTTCGGTTTTCAAATTCAAATTAAATAATGTTAAAAATTAAAAATATTTCTTTTCTATCAGACCCATTTCAAGCCCTCTATATCCACATGTGACTAGTTGATATTGAATTATACAGTATGTTTGTAGACCTCTTTCTTCTGTCTCTTTAATTCCTTTTCTGCATAATTTTTATGTCACTCCTGGCACTTTCTTCTCAGTACAGGTTCATGTCTCAGAAGGGAGCCATGATGAGTCAGTTTTGAGAGTTCAGGGGGCCTAGATTGCTCTAACCCTTTTAGACCTTCTTACTGTGCACCCCTTGCATTTACCTAGTATTAAGGAATGGCAAAGCCCTGCCACTATTCTAAAATTGGCCAACTGTGCATTCCAACAAATAAATACATTGGCTGTTTAGTGGTGTCCCTTTTTCAGAGCCATCAGATTTCACTCTGTTGCTGCCTTCTTTTTCTTATATGATGTAAGACTAATACAATGTAGTTCTTGTGGGTTTTGGTGGTTTGTCCTTACTAGCCTATATTTTATGGTTTTTAGGACGGTCTGCCTAATTTTACCATAAATGTTATATGTGGTTTTTTTGGTTTTACTATCTCGTACTATCTCTATGTGAGGATTCAGAGAAATTGAAAAATTGCCGCTACTGCTTCTGTCTTCTTCTGACAAATAAAATTTTGATAATGCATGCAATTTCCCTTTGTGTTCAATGGAAACTAGACGGAAATGTGGTAGGCATTTAGGTCAAGCAAGAAAGGGAGGTCAAAGAATTAATAATGCTAATTCTTTTGCTTAAATAATTTTTTTTCCTTCTATGTTTTCAGTTTGATAAGAGTTCTACAGAGATGAAAGAATTTGTAATGATGAAGCAACAGCTCCAGGAGAAGGAAGAACTCATTAGCACTTTACAAGCCCAGCTCAGCCAGACACAGGCAGAGCAAGCTGCACAGGTAGGGGTGGAAGGGACCTCACAAAATCGGGATAAAGAGCCATGAAGTCCAGTGGGGTTATTACACACAAGTCAATTCAGTGAGTCACTTTAAAAAATCTTAGTAGATAAAAGTATAGTAGCATGGGTGTTGCACTAGAAATTAGAAGGATATATAGTAGAAGAGATTAGGAGATGTGTGATAGGTAAGTGTGTCATTAGGGAACACCAGAAAACCTCACAATGTGTTATTTACCTTGATTAATTTTCTGTAGCCTAATTGATGACTGTTTCTTAGTTCTGCAGGTCCAGAAACTTAATTTTAATAGCAGACAGAGATTCAGTCTTTTAGGAATGGGCTCATGCTGAGTTCAGAAGAGATCAATAAGTAAACCAAAAGAAATAAAAATAATTAGGTTCATTCTTTCCCTAAAATAATATCTATCTTAATAGGAAGATAAATTATAGTTAGATTACTTAGTGAGCTTGTAATGAGAAAGTGGTGTAGGTCATGTGATTTTATGTTAAATGGCACCAGTATGTGACATTCTTCTTCCCATTTTTTTCGTCTATCAAGACGAGACTATTTGGATTGGCATCCTCAACTTTTTCTATTTTTCTAGGTTTCTTGGTTGGCCACCCATTCCCACATATTTATTTTTGAAATTGGGTCTCACTCTGTTGTCCAAGCTGGAGTACAAGTGGTACAATCATAGATCACTGCAGCCTCAATCTCCTGGGCTCAAGCCATCCTCTCACTCACCTCAGCCTCCCAAGTAGCTGGGGCTACAGGCATGTACCACCACATCTGGCTAAATTTTTTACATTTTTTGAAGAGACAAGTTCTCACTATGTTGCCTAGGCAGGCCTCGCACTCCTGAGTTCAAGTGATCCTCACACCTTGGCCTCCCAAAGTGCTGAGATTACAGGCACTGTAATTTTTGTGTGTGTGGGGGGGGGAGGTGCAGTGGGGGAATGCTTATGAATCATGAAAGATTTTTTTCCCTGAAGTACTTTTGTACATTGCTAAACCTAATCTTATCCATTAGGTGTTTACTTTATTAATAATTTGTAGTATTAATGGTGCCTTCTCTCTGTGGTTGGCCTACTGGTGTATATACCGTTAAAATTGTATATCCTGAAATTCTTGGTTTTACCTATTAGCTTTTATTGTGTCCTTTTTTAATTTTTTATTTATTTTTATTGTGTCCTTTTTATGTATATGCAGTATATACAGTGCAGGATGAAGAAATACAAAATAGGTTTTTACCTATATGTTGCTAAAATATGGAAAGCCAGGATATGTAAACGTATTAAGAGATTCATCATAATTTAAGGCTTTCTGAATAAGTGCCAAAGCAAGCAGCAGTACAAACAAAATATTTCGAGAGGCGAAAGAGGTTACTGTGAGTATGACAGTTAAGGAAAATTACATGAAAAAGTTGGGATTTAGGCAAAACCATGATAGATAGATAATACTCTAGACAAGCTGGGGAAGATAATTTCAGTGATGGGGAATGGTGTGAGCAAAACTGCAGAGAAGAAAAAGAATATAGAACATTTATGGGAAAGGAGTTAGAAATGTTTGGCTAATGAAAGACTCCAGTGCCTACACACTTGAAACACAAGAGTCCAAATTCCTAGTGAGTTCGGAATCCAGATAATAAAAAATTATGAGGATTTTCTTTTCTCCTCCCAAAAAAGAGAGCCAAAGTTGATTCAAGGTGTCACAAACTGAGATAGCAGCAGTAAAGGACCAATGCAAAATGGGCAAGCTAACAGCTAAGCAGCATGCTCCACTGTAGATCTTAAGGAGATGAATAAGCAGATGCACACACGCACAACCTAAAAAGAAGACGAAGCACTGATACTGAGCAACTTACGATCAGTCTATTTATTTCCATTTCATTCTGTTCAGAGCCAGTTAAAAATGAGCATGACCTAGAAGGCTGCAGGTAATGACAGCTGAAAACAGCTGTCTGGGGAGGTGGTGTGGATTTAGAAGCACACCAGGTTCTTTATTAGAAGCAATTCTTTGAAAATAAGACTAGAAAGATAGATTAGTATTTCCAGTTGCAGAGAATCTTGAATAAATGATATGTTAGTTTGAATTTTCACTTATAGGGCATGAGAATTTTATTGAAAGCTTTTCAGCCATGAGCAAGAAGTGTCCATGGTTTAATAGAAATCTAACTTAACTTCACCTTATGTGTTTAATATCTTAATCTTTCTAGAACTTTAAAAAATACACTTCTTGTATATTTAAAACATTTCTAGTAACCATGAGTGTATAATTTTTGATCAAAAATTATGTTAGGCTAACCTCTGAATTTGAAAATAGGCTTTCTCTCACATTTCGTAGTTACTGTCTGGCCTGTCTCTCTTCCAATGTCCTCATCCTTGACAATCAAAATTTCACTTTAAAAAGCTATTATCAAGTCTCAGTGTCTGTCTTGGAAAGTAGTCTGTGAGTTTTATTTGTGCAATATTCGGGGAGTGTAACTTGCATAGTTTCTCTGGTATGTGTCTTCAGTTGAGTTCCATGCAGCAGGTGGTCCGAGAGAAAGATGCCCGCTTTGAAACACAAGTTCGTCTTCATGAAGATGAGCTTCTTCAGTTAGTAACCCAGGCAGATGTGGAAACAGAGATGCAACAGGTGTGTTGCTAAAACTCAGTAGAATGACTGTCATTTTGGTTAATATTTAATCCATCACAGCCACTTTCCTACCCTTACCCACTGCTCTTCACTTGGTGTTAGTGTTTTCCTTATTGGCCTCTTTGGTGTCCTTGTCTTCTGTTGCATAAAAATTATTTATTTTTTGTTATCCTTTTCTTGCCTTTTACCCCTCTAATCAGGTTGTTGGTACTCAAAAGCTGAGTTTAGTTGGTGAATTTATGTGATAGTCAAAAATTGGTTTCTCTTCAGTTTTCTGATTATAGCTACCTTTGTGCATTACACACCTAACCCAAAGCTTCAAATCAATGAAGTCAGTTTTAAATATTCAAAAAATTAGAGATGAAAAAGAATGATTTTGAAGCCACGAAGTCTTTTATTAGATCAGTAATTCTTTTTAAAAATAATTTGAGTAGATTTTGAAAATTGGCTTCATTGTATTTGAGTTCACCATCTACTAACTCAAAGTATTTGATTTCACTTAGTGTGTAGTGCAGTGTGGTACTGAAAGGCACTTCAGTGATACTTTATGTTTGATCTGTTTAATTAGAGTGAAAAGTAATTAGAGTTAATTAGAGCAAAAACTTCTAAGTTCTAAGCACTCTTTCAGAATGCACCACTAAATAAAGTGTTAGAATACAACATATTATTAAGTAGAATACTAATTGTATATGCTTATCGTTGATTTATTTATTCAACAAGTGTTTTTCAAGTGCCTGCTCAGTGCATGAAACTAGGAGGAGAGAAATGGTTCTTGCCTGCAGAGAATGTTCTCTTGGGTGGGTGAGATGTACATGTTACCTATGCTATCTAGGTACAGGTTATTAACTGTTATGATTTTGAAGGCAGATATGTGTCATTGTTTTTTTCTAATTTTTAAAGAGGCTCCCTAATTCAGGGACTTGCTTGTATCTGGGTCTGGTTGTTGATGGTGCTCTGGAGAAGACATTTTGGAGAGTCTTTGTTGCTACTGGATGGGGAGCATGGCATGCTGGTCTGCCACTCTTTAAACTGTCATTTTCAACACCCCAAAATTTTAGTACACAAATCTACATGACATTTTGAAAGAGAAGCAAATACAAGCACTCATTTGTTAGCACATTATGTCTAAAATGTTGTCTTCTCAGAAATTGAGGGTGCTGCAAAGGAAGCTTGAGGAACACGAAGAATCCTTGGTGGGCCGTGCTCAGGTCGTTGACTTGCTGCAACAGGAGCTGACTGCTGCTGAGCAGAGAAACCAGGTACTGCCTTCTAATCTTTACTTCCTGCCTTGGGGGGTATTCATTTCCACTTTAGTTTGCCAGGCAGTAGATAAAAAAGCCTATTTAAAGTCTTCAGAGAATTGATGCCATTTATTCATTCTTTCAATGAATACCTTGTACTTAAGTGGTGGGGATGCAGTACAATTAGGAGCAAAAATAAATACAGTTCTTTCCCTCATGGAGCATACATTGCCCTTCTTTATTGTTGCTCTTTCCCTTTGCCATTTTAGGTCTAGGGTCCTAGTTTCTCTGGAATGTCATACAGATTGAGTATGCCTAATCTGAAAATCCAGAATGCTCCAAAATCTGAAACTTTCTGAGCACCAACATGACACCATAAGTGGAAAATGCCACAACTGACCTTGTAGAACAGGGTAACAGGTCAAAAGCAAATATGCACAAAATCATTTAAAATACTGTATAAAATTGTCTTTAGATTATGTGTATACAATGTATATGAAACAAATGAATTTCATGTTTAGACTTGGGTCGCATCCCCAAGATAGCCAAGATATTCCAAAAATCTGAAAAAAATGGAAAACTGAAATACTTCTGGTCCCAAGCATTTAGAATAAAGGATACTTGGCCTATATTATCCTTTAGTGAGTTTCTTTTTCATCAGTTACTCTTCTCTGTCTTGAATGATTTTTGTGCTTTATGTACAGTCCCATCTTTTCTTGTTTTTGTCAATTGACCTTCTGTTGGATTGAAATGATCTCATTCTGCAATATTCCCTTGAAGTAATCAGTAATGCTGATCTGACTATAATCCATCCTGCCATTTTCTTTCTCATATTGTCCTGATCTTCATTCTCATTGAACTCCATTGAATTCCACTTTGCTCCTCCAGTATGTTAATTCTTCCTTACCCTTGCTCCTTTCCGTGTCCTGTATGGACCCGTGCTTGACAGTTTGAACTACCTTTTTTCTAGCCCTTGGATTCCTTGTGTCCCTATCCTGTCACATTCAAGTGGTCTCATCATAATGCAGAATTGGTGCTACAGTCCACATTCTCTGTTTGTTTTTCTGGGTGCCTGTGTGCTGCTGGAGAAAGTCAGCCAGTTCCTCTCCTCTTAATTTTCAACTCTCCTTCTTGAGAAGGGCTTTCTCTCTAGCATAGAAACATATTTCCATTTTTTTCTGTCCTACAAGAAGCAGCACTTTACAATGCTTGTTGAAATGAAATAATATATTTATGGTTCATGAGACTTTGTCTTTTTTCTTAGATTCTCTCTCAGCAGTTACAGCAGATAGAAGCTGAGCATAATACTTTAAGGAACACTGTGGAAACAGAAAGAGAGGAGTCCAAGATTCTACTGGAAAAGATGGAACTTGAAGTGGCAGAGAGAAAATTATCCTTCCATAATCTGCAAGAAGAAATGCGTCATCTTTTAGAACAGTTAGAGCAAGCAGGCCAAGCCCAGGCTGAACTAGAGTCTCGGTATAGTGCTTTGGAGCAGAAGCACAAAGCAGAAATGGAAGAGAAGACCTCTCATATTTTGAGTCTTCAAAAGACTGGACAAGAGCTGCAGTCCGCCTGTGATGCTCTAAAGGATCAAAATTCAAAGCTTCTCCAAGATAAGGATGAACAGGCAGTTCAGTCAGCCCAGACCATTGAGCAGCTGGAAGGTCAGTAGCTGATTGCTTTTGAAGTCCGTGTCTCTACCACCTGAGTGGCTTGTATTTCATATTTTCAGGGATCTGTTAATGAAATCTTTGCTCAAACCGATTGAACCAATAGAAGGACTGAGAAAAACAGCTCTTCTGAACTTCTTGATGCATTTTTCCTGCCTCTGACTGGCTATAATCTGTCTTAATATTATAATTATCATTATAATACTAAAAATGTGATAGTGATGTTCCAGATATTAAATAAAATGCTATGTTAAATATGACTCTGATCTGAAGGATTCAGTGACTGAAACAAGTGGGATTTGAATTAGTTTTTGGAAAACTTAGGCCAGATCTAGGTACATAGGTTAGGAGACTAAATTGCATGGAGTCATCCATAAATCTAAAGATGAATGGGTCTCAATGCTTTCCTTATAGGTGAAAATCTCTTTTCACCTGATTTCTTATAGGTGAAAATTTATCCTTTAAGAAGGTATAAAGGAAACTTTTAAAAAATGTGTTATTATAAAAGTAATATATGCCTCTAAAGAGTTGAACATTTTAGAACTTTATAAATTAAAAAGTGAAACTTCCTCAACACTAATACTCCATCTCACCAATCCTCTTCCCCAAATTATAATCTTTACTAATAGATTGGCATAGACATAGACATAAACAAAAGATTTTAGAAAGAGTTAAGTTGAAAATTTGTATTGAGGCCGGGCGCGGTGGCTCAAGCCTGTAATCCCAGCACTTTGGGAGGCCGAGGCGGGTGGATCACGAGGTCAGGAGATCGAGACCATCCTCGCTAACATGGTGAAACCCCGTCTCTACTAAAAATACAAAAAACTAGCCGGGAGTGGTGGCGGGCGCCTGTAGTCCCAGCTACTCGGAGGCTGAGGCGGGAGAATGGCGTGAACCCCGGAGGCGGAGCTTGCAGTGAGCCGAGATCGTGCCACTGCACTCCAGCCTGGGTGACACAGCAAGACTCCGTCTCAAAAAAAAAAAAAAAAGAAAAAGAAAATTTGTATTGAATAACAACGTTAGCCAGACAGTTTTTTGTTTGTTTGTTTTGAGACAGAGTTTTGCTCTTGTTGCCCAGGATGCAGTGCAATGGCATGATCTCGGCTCACTGCAACCTCCGCCTCCCGGGTTCAAGTGATTCTCCTGCCTCAGCCTCCCGAGTAGCTGGGATTGCAGGCATGCACCACCATGCATTGTATTTTGTATTTTTACTAGAGACAGGGCCTCTCGGTATTGGTCAGGCTGGTCTCGAACTCCTGACCTCAGATCATCTGCCCACCTCGGTTTCCCACAGTGCTGGGATTACAGGCGTGAGCCACCGCGCCCTAGCCAGACAGTTTTGAAGGGCATCACACAGGACCAGGGTGTTACATGAGCAAGCTGTTCTCTAAAGTATGTTAATGTTTAAAACCATGTGGTGGAGTCTTGGTGGAATCCATAACACCTGTTGAGAGTGAAGAAAACAAAAACCCTAAAGCCATTTTCAAGGGGGAAATGGAAAATGAACTTTAAAAAATGCCTAGGGCCGGGCACAGTAGCTCACGCCTGAATTCCAGCACTTTGGGGAGGCCAAGGTGGGGGGATTACCTGAGGTCAGGAGTTCGAGACCATCCTGGCCAACATGGTGAAACCCCATCTCTACTAAAAATACAAAAATAATTAGCCGGGCATGGTGACACACGCCTGTAATCCCAGCTACTTGGAAGGCTGAGGCAAGAGAATCACTTGAACCCGTGAGTCAGAGGTTACAGTGAGCCGAGATTGCATCGCTGCACTCCAGCCTGGGCAAAGGGAGACTCCGTCTCAAAAAAAAAAAAAAAGCTTAGGCCTGTTTTATTTTACTTTTGAAGGAAGTGACTTACTGAGGTGTCCTTTGGTCCTTGAGAACATTTAAACAGTTAATAATGTTGTCATTGGCATCCTAATTTTAACTAAGGTAACTAAACTAGTAAACAGCATACAGTGTATCCTTAGAAGATAATAATAACTACATTTCAGACTTGAAGCAAATATTACATTTATTTGTTTTCTTTTCCTTAGATCAACTCCAGCAAAAATCCAAAGAAATTAGCCAATTTCTAAATAGACTGCCCTTGCAACAACATGAAACAGCATCTCAGACTTGTTTCCCAGATGTTTATAATGAGGGCACACAGGTAATTAAATGTGAACTTCTTATGAATATTAACTGTTTGTCTTTGCTGTATCTGTACTTCAGTGCTCTAATGAGGATTTATTCCAGAGAGCTATATAAACCTTATGTTTTTTCTGCCTGAAAAAAATACTTTTTTGAGGACAATTCTATTTGAAAGGAATCATGAAAGGCATTAATGCAGTGTTTCAACAATAAAGAATAAGAAACTAATAGATAACAAATACCATGGTCTCAGAAGCCTTTCTGATTCTAAGGTCTTAACAATTTGTATTGGAGATGAATCATTACTTTTGCTTTTATAGTTAATTTTCCCAGTTCAGAAGTCTTTTTTTTTTTTGATAAACTAAGATTTGATCAGGTTTAGTGAACACAAGTCAGTCTAATCAAACTTAAAAGTCTACTATGGAAATCATGTTGTTCCCATTAATTAATTAACAGTAAAAAAAAATAATGGCCAAGTAGCTTCTGATTGGCCAGTATATTCTCTCTTCCTTCTACAAAAATCTCTGTAGAGAGCTAGATTATAACCATCGAAGGCTGATGCAGGCTGATTGAGCCTGAATATCAAAATGAAGGTGGTTAGTTTGATGTTCTTAATTGACTAATGTCAAGTTGAGAAAACTAGATTCAGTCATCTCCACTGTAAGATTATACCCTTCCAAACTCACAGACGTATTGGTCAGCACAGTCCTGTCGTTCCCGGGCTGTACGGTCCACTGATAAAAATTTTTGCCTCTTGGTTTCTAGCATCTAGGGTTTCCAGTCTCTTCTGTTCTCCCATTCTTGACTTTTTCCTCCAATGTTTTGTGAAGATATTTTCCAACCATTCAAATAAGTTGAAAGAGTTTTGTAGTGAACGTCTGTATACCCCTCTGAATTCTATCATGAACATTCTACCATGTTTGCTTTATCAAATATCTATTTATTCATCCCTCTGCCCATCCATCAATTCATCTTAAATTTGTAATACATTTCACTGTGAGTTGTGGACATCAGTACATTTCCCTCTAAGTATGTCAGCATTCATATCATTGACTATATTTCAATATTTATTTGTAATTATTCTTTTTCTTTTGAGGTAAGATTTATAAACCTTTAAATGCACAGATCTTAAGTATGCAATTCCTTGAGTTTTGTCAAATGCATACACCTGTGTTGCCCAAACCCCTATTCAAGGTATATCACGTTACCATCACCTCCCTGTACCCGTTTATAGTCATCCTCACCCTTCCCCTCCAAAGACAACTACTGATTTTTCACCATAGATTAATTTTGCCTGTTTTACAACATCATGTACATTTAACCATACGATAGGTCCTCTTACGTGTAAAGCTTTTACTCAGCATATTTGGAGATTCAACCATATTGTGCATGTATTATAATTTATTCTTTAATATTGCTGAGAAACATTTTATGAATATGCTGAATTTTCCTTTTACATGATTGTACTGCATTTTCCTATTGATGGACACCTGGGCTTTTTCATGCTTTGGCTATTATGAATTAAACTGCTATGAACATTCTCATACAAGTAGTTATGTGGACATATGTTTTCATTTATCTTCAGTAAATACTAGTTGAGGAATTGCTTTGCTGGGCCATAGTGTACCTACGTATTTAGCTTTATTAGGAATTGCCAGATCTTTTCCCAAAGTGGTTGTACTATTTTTTTTTTTTTTTCCAAGATGGAGTCTTGCTCTGTCTCCCAGGCTGGAGTGCAGTGGTGCCATCTTGGCTCACTGCAACCTCCGCCTCCCGGGTTCAAGCAATTATTCTGCCTCAGCCTCCCAAGTAGCTGGGATTACAGGCGCCCGCCACGACGCCCAGCTGATTTTTGTATTTTCAGTAGAGATGGGGTTTCACCATGTTGGCCAGGCTGGTCTCAAGCTCCTGACCTCGTGATCTGCCCGCCTTTGCCTCCCAAAGTGCTGGGATTACAAGCATGAGCCAGCACACCTGGCTGTGGTTGTACTATTTTACACTCCCACCTAAAATTTATGAGAGTTCCATTTGTTCCACATCTTCTCCAAGATTTGGTGGTGTCAGTTTTAAAACATTTCGGTCATTCTAATGGGTATATAGTGGTATTTCATTGTAGTTTAAATTTGCATTTCCCTGATGACAAATTATGTTGAACCTTTTTTCTTGAGATTCTTAGCCATATGTATACCTTCTATTGGTGAAGTGTCTGTTCACATCATTTCCCCATTCTTAAAATTGAGTTCTTTGTCTTTTTATTATCAAGTAGGAATTCTTTATATATTCTGAATGTCAATCTATTATCATATATTTGGTGAATATTTTCTCCCATGCTGTGGCTTTTGCCTATTCATTTTCATCATGACATCTTTTCATTGGCACATACTTCTAAATTTTGATGAACTTAAATTATTTATCATTTTTTATTTTTTTTTCCTGTGTCCTGTGAAACCTTTGCTTAGCTCCAGTTCATGAAGATATTCTCTTATGCTTTCTTCCACAAGCTTTATGGTTTTAGTTTTCATGTGAAGTCTCTGAATCTCAAATGAATTTTTGTATGTGTTGTAAGGTAAAGGTCCAGTTGTTTTGTTTTTTCCCATATGGATATTTCATTGTTTCAGCACCATTTCTTAAGGAGACTTTACTTTCCTCATTGGATTCTTTTGCTGCCTTCATTGAAAATCAAAGACTAATACATCTACTTCTGAATTTTGTGTTCTGTCATATTGATCTATTTGTCAGTCCCTATGCCAGTATCACAGTCTTCATTATTGTAGTTTGTTGTTAGTCTTGAAGTCAAATATTAATAGTATAAGTCCTCCAACTTTGTTCTTCTTTTCAAGATTGCTTTGATTATTCCAGGTCCTTTCCACATAAGTTATACAATCAGCTTCTCAAATTCTTTTTTTAAAAAAAGACAGATGAGATTTTGAATGGGTATTGTGTGGAATCTATTGATCAATTTAAGGAGAATTGACATCTTTACTAAACTTTTAAATCTACGAATATAGTGTGTACTTACATTTATTCAGATCTTTAATTTCTTTCAGCAGTGTTTTTTAGTTTTCATTGGAGAAACTGTGCACATTATAACATTTATTCTGAAGTAGTTAATATTTTTGATATTATTATAGATGGAATTATTTTTATTTCATTTTCCAATGTATGCTAATATGTAAGTATACAACTGAATTTTATTAAGCTTATATTCTGTGACCTTGATAAACAAATTAATTTTATTGGTTTTAGTCTCTTTTTGTAGATTCTCTAGGATTTTCTATGTAAGCAATCATGTCATCTGAAAATAAAGACAAATTTCATTTCTTTCTAATTTTTATTCCTCCAGTACACTGTTTAATAGAAGTGGTGAGACTTGACCTTCTTGGATTGTTTCTAATCTAAGCAGAAAGTGTTCCATAATTTGCCATTGGCTGTGATACAGTTTTAGGTTTTTAAGGAATTTCCTCTATCAGATCATCCTCAATCTTGTAGAGGAAATTTTCTTAGTTTTTTTGCTATTTCTTAATTTTTTCTTAATTTTTTTAAAATAAACTTTCTTTTTTTTTTTTTTTTTATATTTCTAGGCTATGTGGTTCTTCTATGAGTAATAACAAATGTCAAGTTGTAGCAAACCTCCTAAAAATTTTTCTATTTATTTATTTTTTTTTTTGAGATGGAGTTTCACTGTTGCCCAGGCTGGAGTGCAGTGGTGTGATCTCAGCTCACTGCGACCTCCATCTCCCAGGTTCAAGCAATTCTCCTGCCTCAGCCTCTCAAGTAGTTGGGACTACAGGTGCCCACCACCACACCCGGCTAATTTTTGTTATTTTTAGTAGAGACGGGGTTTTGCTGTGTTGGCCAGGCTGGTCTGAAACTCCTAACCATACCTCTTAACCATTGGTGATCTACCCGCCTTGGCCTCCCATTACAGGCGTGAGCCACTGCGCCTGACCAGTTTTGTTTTTGTTTTTGTTTTTTTAAAATTTTATTTCTTTCTTTCTTTTGAGACAGAGTCACTCCATCGCCCAGGCTGGAGTGTAGTGGTGCGATGACAGCTCACTGCAGCGTCAACCTCCTGGGCTTAAGTGATCCTCCCACCTCAGCCCCCTAAGTAGCTGGGACTACAGGCACATGCCACCATGCCCAGCTATTTGTGTGTGTGTGTTTGTTTATTTATTGGTGGAAATGGAATTTTGTCATGTTGCCGAGGCTGGTCTAGAACTTCTGGACTCAAGCAGTCCTCCTCCCTTGGCCTCCCAAAATGCTAGAATTATAGGCATAAGCCACCACACCCAACCCCAATATATTTGTTGAAAAAAATCTGCATATAAGTGAACTCATGTAGTTCAAACACATGTTCAAGAGTCAACTGTATTATCCTTTTTCTATATTACTGAATTTGATTTGCTAATATTTTGTGAAGGATTTTTGTATTTATATTTATGGAGGATATTAGTCTATGGTTTTCTTGTTTTATAATATATCAGGTTTTGGTATTAAGGGTATGGCAGCCTCATAATATGTTCCCTTTTCTATTTTCTGTGAGTGTTTCCTTTCTTTCTATTTTATGAGAGTTTGTATGTGATTGGTATTATTTCAGTTTTTGAAAATAATTTTTTAAATACTTTTTTAAAAAAGAATTTACCGCTAGGTGCAGTGGCTTGCGCCTGTAATCCCAGCACTTTGGGAGGCCAAGGTGGGCGGATCACCTGAGGTCAGGAGTTCAAGACCAGCCTGGCCAACATGGTGAAACCCCATCTCTACTAAAAATACAAAAAAAATTAGCTGGGCATGGTGGCAGATGCCTGTAATCCCATCTCCTCGGGAAGCTGAGGCAGGAGAATCACTTGAGCCCGGGAGGCGGAGGTTGTAGTGAGCCGAGATCGCGCCATTGCATTCCAACCTGGGTGACAAGAGCAAAACTCCGTCTCAAAAAAAAAAAAAAAGGAATTTACCAATGAAACCATCTGAGTCTGGAGTTTTCGGAAGGTTTCTGATAATGAATTGAATTTCCTTTACAGATATAAGGCTAATAATAAGTTGTTGTTTTTTTTTTCACTCTGTGCCAGTTTTGGTTTGTTTGGGCTTTTTTTTTTTTTTTTTTTCCCCTGGGGTTTTGTCCATTTCATTGAAGATGTTCTGTTTTTGTCATAATGTTGGTTACAGTATTTACTTTTTATCCTTTTAATGCCTGTAAGCTCTGATCCCTGCTGTTGTTAATTTGTGCTTCATTTTCTTTATCAGTCTACCTAGAATTTATTCAACATTTTTCCCCAATCTTTTCAAAGAGCCACTTTTGGCCTTGTTAATTTTCTCTATTGCTGATTATTTTCATTTTCATTGATTTCCACTCTTTAGTGTTTCTTTCTACTTGGATTTACTTTGCTCTTCTTTTTATAGCTTCTTAAGGCGAAACTTTTTATCAAAGATTTCAGGTCTTCTTTTCTCATATGAACATTTAAAGTTAACACAGTTCCCTCTAAGCACAGCTTGTTATGTTGTGGTTTTTTAATCATTTCAGTTTTTGAAGATTTTTCTGAGTTTCTCTGTGGTTTTTTCATTGACCATGGATTGTTTAGAAGTGTGTTCTAAATAAACATGTTGTTGTAGAATATCCAGCTATTTGGTTTTATTTCTATATATTTTACTGATTTCTAATATAATTTCATTATGATCAGAGAATATGTTTTATATGACTTCAATCCTTTGAAATTTATTGAGACCTATTTTATGATGCAGCATATGGTGTCTTGGTGAACATACTTTGTATACTTGTAAATAGTGTGCATTCTGTAGTAATTGGATTTAATGTTCTACAAATAGCACTTAGATCATAGTATTGTCCAGGTTATATTTGTCTTTGATTTTTGTCTGGTTATTGAAACATTTGCTGAGAGGGGGTTGAAATCTCCAACTACGACTGTGGAATTGTCTGTTTCTCCTTTTAATGTAGTCATTTTTTGCCTCTTGGTAATTGGAATCTCTGTTATTAGTACATACACATTTATCTTTCAGATAAAATGTTCCTTTTTTCACTTACAAAATGTTACTCTATCTCTAGTAATACTTCTTTATTTGCATTTCTCTGTATCTGGCATTAATAAAAGTATTCAGTGTTATGTTTATTGCTTGAATGGTATATTCTTTTCTGTCCTTTTACTTTTAACTTATGTCTTTCTTAAAAGTGAATGTCTTGAAGGCAACATATAGTTGGGTTATACTTTTTAATTTCTTCTCTTCTTTGTAATTGGAGTGCTTAGTCCTTTTAATGTAATTATTGATGTCATTGGATTTAGGTCTACCATTTTGCTTTCTGTTTTTTTCCCTCTGTTTTCCCTTCTTTTTTCCTGCCTTCTATTTGATAATTAGAAGTTTCTTGAATTTAATTTTCATTTATTGATTGACAACTTTTTCTTTTAAACAGCTCTATTAAAGTTATACTTAACATACAGTAATGTGTACACGTTTAAAGTATACAGTTTAAAGAGGGTTTTGTTTGTTTCTTCATTTGTTTTTTGAAACGGGGTCTTGTACTCTCACCCAGGCTGGAGTGCAGTCACGTGATCAGAGCTCACTACAGCCTTAACTTCCTGGGCTCAAGCAATCCTCTCACCTCAGCCTTCTGAATAGCTGGGACTATAGGCATGTGCCACCATGTCTGGCCAATTTTTTTTTTTTTTTTTTTTTTTGTAGAGACAAGGTCTCACTGTGTTGCCCAGGCTGGCCTCAAACTAACTCCTGGGCTCAAGTGATCCTCCTGCTTTTGTCTCCCAAAGTGTTGGGATTACAGGTGTTTAAGCCACAGCACCCAGCACAATTTGATAACATGTAAAACCATTACTACTATCAAGAAAATGAACATATTCATCATCTCTAGAAGTTTTCTCATGTCCTCTTTTAATCTTTTCCCTCACATCTTTCCCTACTAGACAAACACTGATCTGCTTTCTGTCATTACAGATTTTTTAAAAATTTTATATAAGTTGTATATACACTTTTTTGTTGGCTTATTGTACTCAGCATACTTGAGATTCATCCTAATGTCTGTTTAGTAATAATTCATTCCACTGTATTGTTGAGTATGTTGTAAACAGCACAATTTGTGTACCATTGACTCATTGATGGATAATTTGGGTTGTGGACAGTTTTTGGCTAATACATATAAAGCATTTACGTTTATGTTTTAAGGAGATTAAAATAAGAAAATAAATCTTAACTACCATTGCAGTTACCATTTCTGGTACTTTTCATTCTTTGGTGGTAGATCAGAGATTGCCAATCCTTTTATGTATAGTAAATATTTTAGGCTTTGTGGGTCAGATAGTCTTTGTTGCACGTACTCAACTCTGCCATTGTACAGCAAGAATAGACATAGAGCAAAGGGAAACAAATGGTTGTGGTTATGTTCCAATAAAACTTTATTTATGCGGACCTCCAAAGTTTGCCAAACCCTGGCTTCATATTTCCATCTGGTGTCATTTTTCTTCTCTCTGACGGACTTTTTTTTTTTTTTTTAATGGAGACAGATTCTCACTTTGTCGCCCAGGCCGGAGTGCAGTGGCATGATCATGGCTTACTGCAGCCTCATCCTCCTGGGCTCAAGTGATTCTTCCACATTGGCCTCCAGAGTAACTGCGACTACAGGCATGCACCATGATACCCAGATAACTTTTTTTTTTTTTTTACTTTTAGTAGAGATGAGGTCTTGCTAAGTTACCTAGGATGGCTGGTTTTAACCTCCTGAGCTCAAATGATCCTGCCTTGGCCTCCCAAAGTGCTGGGATTACAGGTGTGAGCTACTGGACCTGGCTCTGAAGGACTTCTTTTAATTTTTGTGTATGCATGCACATGGATGTGTGTGCAAGTCTGCTGGTCATGGTTTTTTTTTTGTTTGTTTGTTTGTTTGTTTTTGAGACGGAGTCTCGCTTTGTTACCAGGCTGGAGTGCAGTGGCGCAATCTCGGCTCACTGCAGCCTCCGCCTCCCGGGTTCAAGTGATTCTCCTGCCTCAGCCTCCCGAGTAGCTTGGATTACAGGCACCAGCCACCATGCTTGGCTAATTTTGTATTTTTAGTAGAGATGGGGTTTTGCCATGTTGGCCAGGCTAGTCTCGAACTCTGGTCTCAAGCAATCCATCCCCCTCAGCCTCCCAAAGTGCTGGGATTACAGGTATGAACCACTGCATCTGGCCCTTGCATTTTGTTTTTGATAAGAAATCTGTCATGCTTCTCTCTTTCTGTTTTTTCCTGCCTGCTTTTAGGATTTTACCACTGTTTTTGAGCACTTGAATTATGGTGTGCCTTGACATAGCATGTTTCTTGTGATTGGGGTTCATTGAGCTTTTTCAATCTCTGTGTTTATAGTTTTGGAAGATTTTCTGCCATGAATTAGTCAAATTAGTCAAAACCTGCAATCTCTGCCTCCCGGGTTCAAGTGATTCTCCTTTGTTTCTATCTTTGTTTTGTTAACATATTTTGGAGCTTTTTTTATGGGATTCAGTTAAATTCTTTGAAAAAAACTTGGTCCTTTCAGATCTTGCTGCTTTGATTTGTTAGGAGGGTTCGAATCAGTGCTCAGTCATTCCTTACTCCTGAGGCAAGACCTTGCTGAGTATCCTACTCAATGCCCTGAGAAGTGTTTTTTCACAGTTGGCTATATAACTGACACTCTTCCGGGTTTTGTGTGAGTACCAGGTGCTATTCTTTAATCTCTTCAGATAGGTAGGGGTAGTTCAGGTAGCCTTGGATGCTTTCCTCACATTCATGTGCTGCTCTGTACTTCACTGAACACTTGTTCAGTCCCTTTGCAGATCTGCAGAGTTTTCTCCGCATGTGACTTTTTCCCATCTGGTATTCTGTTCTGTGAACTGCAGCTATCTTGCTCTTTCTGGACTGTCAGCTCTGTCTTATGAACTTAGGGAGTCTACCAGGCTCAGTCTGTTTCCCCCTTCTTGGATCACAAGCTGAAAACTCTCTTAAGTCATGAAGCTTGGTCAGCTTTAGGGATCACTTTATTTGTTTTCTGCCTCTTTCAGAGATAATTATCCTTTGTTGCTTGATATCCAGTATTCTGAAAATGATTATTTTATTATTTTGTCTGGTTTTGGTTATTACTATTTCAGGTAGGAGGTTAAATCCGTTCCATGTTACTCAGTCTTCAGCAGAAGCAAAACTCCTCTATTGGGTATTGAGCTATATCTTTTTACGAAAGTTTTTTAAGTGGTTGCTCTAGGAAGTACAACATATATCCTTTTCAGTCTTCTTAGAGTTCATACTGTACTACTTCACTTAAAAGGTAGAATCTTTATAATCATATACCCTTACCCTATTCCTTATGCCACAGTTGTTGTATGTATTATATTAACAAAAGTGATAAGCCTCAGCACACAATTTTAATATTTGTGCTTAAAACGGTTATATAGATTTGAAAGACATTAAGGGGAAAATATTGACCTTAACATTTATCCACATATTTACCATTTGTAATGCCCTTTCCTCTCTGATGATCAGATATCTATTTGATACCATTTTCTTCAGCCTCTACAACAACCCATAATATTATAGTATAGGTCTGTCTGTGAAAAATTTTTCTTAGTTTTTTTCTTGTCTAAAAATGTCTTTATTTTACTTTTACTCTTGAATGATATTTGTTACTGGATATTATAATTCTGGATTGACAATTTTTCTTTCAGAACTTTTTTTTTTTTTTTTTGAGACAGAGTTTCGTTTTTGTCACCCAGGCGGGAGTGCAATGGCACGATCTCGGCTTACCGCTACCTGTGCCTCCTGGGTTCAAGCGATTCTCCTGCCTCAGTCTCCCGAGTAGCTGAGATTACAGGCATGAGTAACCACGCCTGGCTAATTTTGTACTTTAGCAGAGACAGAGTTTCTCCATGTTGGTCAAGCTGGTCTTGAACTCTCGACCTCAGGTGATCCACCCGCCTCGGCCTCCCAAAGTGCTGGGATTATAGGTGTGAGCCACTGCATCCAGCCTTATAGGCGTGAGCTACCACATCCAGCCTTTCTTTCAGTACTTTAAAGAAGGTGTTTCCCTCTTCTGGCCTATATTTTTTCCCTAAAAATTGGTCAGTATTCATTCAAATTGTTGTTCCTCTGTATGTAAAGTATCATTTGCCTATGGAGATTTTAGACTTTCCTTTTATCCTTGTCTGTGATGTACTTAGTTATAGTTTTCTTTGTCATTCTCTTGCTTGCTTTTGTTGAGTTTCTTACATATATAACCTTACATTTGAGAAATTTTTGACCATTTCTTTTTGTTTGTTTGTTTAGCTAGTTTTTATTTTTTTTAAATTTTTTATTATTATTATACTTTAAGTTCTAGGGTACATGTGCATAACGTGCAGGTTTGTTACATATGTATACTTGTGCCATGTTGCTGTGCTGCACCCATCAACTCGTCAGCACCCATCAACTCATCATTTACATCAGGTATAACTCCCAATGCAATCCCTCCCCCCTCCCCCCTCCCCATGATAGGCCCCGGTGTGTGATGTTCCCCTTCCCAAGTCCAAGTGATCTCATTGTTCAGTTCCCACCTATGAGTGAGAACATGCGGTGTTTGGTTTTCTGTTCTCATGATAGTTTGCTAAGAATGATGGTTTCCAGCTGCATCCATGTCCCTACAAAGGACACAAACTCATCCTTCTTTATGGCTGCATAGTATTCCATGGTGTATATGTGCCACATTTTCTTAATCCAGTCTGTCACTGATGGACATTTGGGTTGATTCCAAGTCTTTGCTATTGTGAATAGTGCTGCAATAAACATACGTGTGCATGTGTCTTTATAGCAGCATAATTTATAATCCTTTGGGTATATACCCAGTAATGGGATGGCTGGGTCATATGGTACATCTAGTTCTAGATCCTTGAGGAATCGCCATACTGTTTTCCATAATGGTTGAACTAGTTTACAATCCCACCAACAGTGTAAAAGTGTTCGTATTTCTCCACATCCTCTCCAGCACCTGTTGTTTCCTGACTTTTTAATGATCGCCATTCTAACTGGTGTGAGATGGTATCTCATTGTGGTTTTGATTTGCATTTCTCTGATGGCCAGTGATGACGAGCATTTTTTCATGTGTCTGTTGGCTGTATGAATGTCTTCTTTTGAGAAATGTCTGTTCATATCCTTTGCCCACTTTTTGATGGGGTGGTTTGTTTTTTTCTTGTAAATTTGTTTGAGTTCTTTGTAGGTTCTGGATATTAGCCCTTTGTCAGATGACTAGATTGCAAAAATTTTCTCCCATTCTGTAGGTTGCCTGTTCACTCTGATGGTAGTTTCTTTTGCTGTGCAGAAGCTCTTTAGTTTAATGCGATCCCATTTGTCAATTTTGGCTTTTGCTGCCGTTGCTTTTGGTGTTTTAGACATGAAGTCTTTGCCCATGCCTATGTCCTGAATGGTACTACCTAGGTTTTCCTCTAGGGTTTTTATGGTATTAGGTCTAACATTTAAGTCTCTAATCCATCTTGAATTAATTTTCGTATAAGGAGTAAGGAAAGGATCCAGTTTCAGCTTTCTACTTATGGCTAGCCAATTTTCCCAGCACCATTTATTAAATAGGGAATCCTTTCCCCATTTCTTGTTTTTGTCAGGTTTGTCAAAGATCAGATGGCTGTAGATGTGTGGTATTATTTCTGAGGACTCTGTTCTGTTCCATTGGTCTATATCTCTGTTTCTTAAAATATTTTTTCTTCCTATTCTGCCCCTCGTCTCTTCTGGTACTCCAATTACACGTATATTGAACCTTTTAATATTGTCCCACGTGTCCCTGAGGTTGTATTCATTTTTTTTTTTAATTCTTCCGTCTTCAGGTTGGATAATATCTGTTGATTTATTATCTTCAAGTTCACCAAGACTTTCTTCTGTTGTCTCTATTAAGCCTATCGAAATTTTCATTTCAGGTATTATGTTTATTAGTTATAGAATTTCAAACTGGTTCATTGTTACATTTTCTTTGTTCGTACTAAGATTTCCTTTCTTCTTATTCATTATGAGCATATTCATTTATGTCCTAAGCACAGATAAAATAGCTTCTTTATTAAAATTCTTGTTTGCTACTTACAAAATCTGCATCGTTTTATAGCTAGAATCTGTTGATTACATTTTTTTCCTTGAGAATGGGTCACACTTTCCTGTTTCTTTATGTGTGAATGGTTTTGTTTTGAATTCCAGATGTTGTGTTTTGTTCTCAAGATTCTATTTTATTATTTCTAAAATTTTAGTTACTTTTTATCAGACAGTAAGTTGGACTCAAACCCCAAACTCTGGCCTATGACAGAGAGGCATCAAAACTCCGTTCAGTTATTTTTGCCTTAGCTGGGCTGCTTTAAGTCAGTTCAACAAATACATAGTGCCATTGTTCAGCCGGCAATTTCAGCTAAGTTTATACACAGAATTCAGGGCTCCTCCTTCCTAACTCTTTTTCTTCTCTCTGATCTCCCTCCTCACTTCTTAGCAGCTATGTTTGTCCCAAACTCTTTCTTCTCATTCTTCAAGCCAGAAATATCTGTGGCTATTCTATTAAGAGTTTTACTTGCCCTGTGTACTGCAAACTGGGAACTTCCCTCAAAATAAAAGCCATAAAAACCCTAAATTCATCCCTTGCTATTTATTTTAAACATCGGATGAAGATTTTGGGGTCAAGTATGCTGTGAAGACCCTCATGGCTTAAAAATTCTACAATTGTATGAAAATTGTATAGAATAATACCCATGGAGAATAAAAAAATATGTAAAGACATAAAACTAAAGATGTGGCATAATTAGATATATGCCTATCCTTAGGACCAAAAATTCTGGATGTATAAATTAAGGCAAGGGAATTTTTATTATACTTGGAAAAAAATTATAGATATTCTTCCTTTCTTAAGAGGTACATATTCCTTTGCCTCTATTCCTCTTTGTGGAACCTCTCCTCATGTTCATTTTCCTTCAGGAGAGAGACCATGTTACTTGGTGGCATTAATCTAATCTTTTAATATTATTTGTTTGTGAACCTGAAAATGTTCTTTCTTATGCTATAGACTTGGAATTTCTATCTTTGTATTCCAGGCTTCAATCTTAAATTTAAAAGCCAATGAACTTGATATTTGTGTGAAATATTTTATTTCTTTTTCTAAATCTTTAGATAAAACACTTTTCTTCAAAGATTACCTAGGCAGATAAGTAGATGTTATTTTTAAAGTATTTTCATGGCTGGAGAACTTTTAGAAGACAAAAATGCTAGAGGCTATCTGGGCATTAGTGTGAGAATTTTCTACTGGAGAATCATTAATTTGTTGTCTTTCTACAATTTAGGCAGTCACTGAGGAGAATATTGCTTCTTTGCAGAAGAGAGTGGTAGAACTAGAGAATGAAAAGGGAGCCTTGCTTCTTAGTTCTATAGAGCTGGAGGAGCTGAAAGCTGAGAATGGTATGTATAAAAGAAAACCATAATTCTCTGTCTTCTTATCCCACAAGTACCTCTACTTTTATCATTATTTATGTGTAACATGTAGAATTCTCTGATTCCATGATAATAAAGATTTAGATAATAGAGCTGGTAACTATGAAAGATAAAATTAATACACATTAAACAATTAGAGCATAGTATCAGTGTTTACATAACATTTTGCATTATGGACTATACATGCTGCAGGATTTCTTTGTAACTCATAATCATTTTGGAATGGTCATTGTATCCTATAGGAAGTATGGCTTGAACAGGACCTTAGTAAGATGATTTTTAAAATAGGTAAAATGAAGAAAGAAAGGACATTCTGGTAGTAAATTTGTGGGATGAGGTAACAGAGATCAGTATAAAGGTTTAAAGGTAGAAACTATGTTGTGAGTGAGTGGTTTATGCTTGTGCTGTACCCTACTTAGAATCCTGCTCCTTTCCTTTAGTCTAGATGATTCTTACTCATCTCTCAGGCCTTGACTAGTATATTATCTTTTTCAGGAATTTGGTACTGATCCCCAAAAGTTGGGTTAAATGATTTTTTGTGTGCTTCCATAGTATCCTTTTATACTTTTAACATTGTATTAAAATGATCTGTTTATATGTTTGTCTTTTTTACTATAAGCTCTTAAAGTTTATAAGCTCTTCAAGGGCAGGGGCCATTTTTTTTTTTTCTATCTTTGCTTTACCCAAAACAAGTATACTACCTGGCAAATAATGGATACTGAATAAAGTTTTGTTGGATTGAACTGAACTTAGCATTTTATCCTATTGGATTGTGTGTGAACAGTTAGTGAGAATGAAGATGTGTCTCCTTCCACTTATCATATGCTTCATGTAGACTTTATGGATTTAGTAGCGTATCGTTAATGCTTTGTTGATCTAATTCATCTTGGATTAGCTGAGTACTACACTTTATCATTTAGGAGTGAGAATGAATAGCAAGTAAAGGTTGTAAAACTTTTATTAAACTCTAGAGCCAGTGTCTGTAACGTAACCATTTTACAGTTTTCCACTTAGATCTAAATGGAAGCTTATACACTTGTATCAGATGATTCCCACTATTTCTAATAAGTAAAGAACACCACGAATTCAGCTCATTATTTAACCCATTCAGAGCACTTCTTTGAGACCTTATCCATGATGCTTATTTTGCAGTTTTGCAAACAATCTGTATCCTGTCCATGTGGTTTCACATGGTTTGGAGGTATTATATGGGTTCCATTCCTTTGCTCTTTCCTGCAGGGATCACTGACCTTAAGGTTTTCTATATTGGTTTTTGTGTCTGGCCTCACAGATTACTTTTACCTTGTATGTCATGTTCTTTTCAACTCACCTTTTGCACTGACATTTCTACCACTGTACCTCTTTTTCAAGTAATCTTGTGAAGTGTCTGAACATATTATATAGTGTCTTGAATTCACTTGTCTCATCTATGGTGCCTTTCCTATATGCCAGGCACTATTGTCGTTCCTGGGGATATAGCTATGATCATATTGGAGGGGAAGACAGACTGCAAACCTGTTTATACATATAAGAAAGTTTCAGAGAATGAGAAGTATTAGGCTAAAAATAAAACAGGGTATTTCAAGTATGCCTTGGAGAAGAGGAACGCAGGATTGGAGTAGTGAGAGTAGGCCTTTCTGAGGACTTTAAACCTGAATGATGAAAAGGGGACAGCCATGCAAAGAGGCTAAGCAAAGAGCATTCCAGGCAGAGAAAAAAGCAGTACAGATGTCCTCAGGTATGAATGAACTTGGTAAGTTTGCAGAAGAGAAAACAGGCCAGTGTTTTTGGAGCAGAGTGAACGAAAAGGGTGCAATACAAGAAGAGGAGGTTGCAGAATTAGTAGGGTCAAAGCATAAGGGTTCCTGTAGGTCACATTAAGACATTTGGATACAGTATAAAAAATATATATATATGTATTTTTCCTTTGGTATATCTGTTTTATCTTCTCAGAAAGAATATAAGCTTCTTGAGGATATTGATATCGATGCTCAATATATACACATTGTAACAGAACTTGGGTTAAAACTCCAAAGACTTGGATTCTAATCCCAGCTCCCTGAACTAGCTGCATAATCTTTCGGGTCATGTCATTTCTTTGTTTCCTTATATGATCATTGAGGAGATAGGATAGCTCCCTTTTCGTGCTAAAATTTGATATCTTTATGAACATTGAAGAACACTGTAAGTGCTATATTAATGCCAAATATATATTACAAACATGGTAGGATTATAGATAAATTATATATATTGTCCTAGAAGTTCTGGATTATGCCACAGAAATAGCTGCTGCTCTATGTCCTGCACCCTGGCATCCTTCTCCTTTCAAACCTTCCACTATTTAGTATACTTCATTCAGTATCACTATCATCACCTAGTACTGTTCTATCTTATATCTCATGTAATCATATCCTCTTGCCACTTCTTTATTTTAATGAGGCTTTTTCCTCTCCCAAACTATTTTATTTTGTAAAAAAATTATTTCATGCATTTCAGATAGCTTCACATGCAATCCTGTTTGTTCATACACTCCATATATATCTTCTAAAGATATTTATTTTGTGACTTTCAGAAAAACTATCTTCTCAGATTACTCTTCTGGAGGCTCAGAATAGAATTGGGGAAGCAGATAGAGAAGTCAGTGAGGTAAGTGATATGTTCTTAATATAATCAGAACATGAACTAGATTAAGAGAAGGTAGCTTCATATGAAAACACGTCTATAATTTTCTAGTGTTGTCAGAGAAGTACATTACCTATAGTGTAAGACCTATTAAAGAGATTCATAATGGTTATTATATCTCATTTATTGTTACTTGTTTCTGAATATTAGAATTCATTGTCCTAAAGCAATACAAATATAGTAGCTACTAATTTGGGATTTGATAACCCATTTTTTTTATACTGGGTTATCATCTGTCTCAACTTCTTTGTTCATCTCAGAAGAGTTTCTCAGTGAAGAGATGAGATAAGATTGGCACAGTTTTACTAAGATTAAATAAAAAGGGATCTTTAGAGAATGATCCTTTTTATAATCTGAAAATTACTATAAGTGTATGGTTGCTTAGTATCATTCTGTTGATTTAAGATTATTGTTAGCTGGCCGGGCGCGGTGGCTCAACCCTGTAATCCCAGCACTTTGGGAGGCCGAGGCGGGTGGATCACGAGGTCAGGAGATCGAGACCATCCTGGCTAACATGGTGAAACCCCGTCTCTACTAAAAAAATACAAAAAACTAGCCGGGCGTGGTGGCGGGCGCCTGTAGTCCCAGCTACTCGGAGGCTGAGGCAGGAGAATGGCGTAAACCCGGGAGGCGGAGCTTGCAGTGAGCCGAGATCGCGCCACTGCACTCCAGCCTGGGTGACACAGCGAGACTCCGTCTCAAAAAAAAAAAATAAAAAAAAAAGATTATTGTTAGCTGTGTTGTGTTTAGTTAGCTATGTTCTTCTAATCAGTAAGTCAGTGATAGAATCATACATGCCCTTGAGGAATAATGTGGCTTCCTAACAAAAGGATCTGCTTACTTTTTTTTTTTTTTTTAATAGGAGTTTTATTCTGAAGAAAAAAAAAGCTTCTCATGTAAGGAATCTCCAGAAAATGAATTCCAGGTTTCCTTAGGTCTTACAAATAGGGCTTGACTTCAGTGCAGGATTGGCAGAGTGTCCTTGGAGGTCCGGTTGGGAAAGACAAACTGATTTGAAAAGGATTTAGCAGTGTTATGGTACAAAGAAGGTTTTGACCAAAAAGTCTGAAGTTGTAGAAGATGAAATACAAGTTTTTAATTGGGCTATTTTTTTTTAATGTTGTAAAACATTTGATTAAAGCTTTTTTTTTTCTTTTTCTAAAAATAGATCAGCATTGTTGATAATGCCAACAAGAGGAGCTCTTCTACTGAGGAAAGTGGACAAGATGTTCTAGAAAACACATTTTCTCAGAAACATAAAGAATTATCAGTTTTATTGTTGGAAATGAAAGAAGCTCAAGAGGAAATTGCATTTCTTAAATTACAGCTCCAGGGGAAAAGGGCTGAGGAAGGGGATCATGAGGTCCTTGACCAGAAAGAAATGAAACAGATGGAGGGTGAGGGAATAGCTCCAATTAAAATGGAAGTATTTCTTGAAGATACAGGGCAAAATTTTCCCTTAATGCCAAATGAAGAGAGCAGTCTTCCAGCAGTTGAGAAAGAACAGGCGAGCACTGAACATCAAAATAGAACATCTGAGGAAATATCTTTAAATGATGCTGGAGTAGAATTGAAATCAACAAAGCAGGATTGTGATAAATCCCTTTCTGCTGTACCAGATATTGGTCAGTGTCATCAGGATGAGTTGGAAAGGTTAAAAAGTCAAATTTTGGAGCTTGAGCTAAACTTTCATAAAGCACAAGAAATCTATGAGAAAAATTTAGATGAGAAAGCTAAGGAAATTAGCAACCTAAACCAGTTGATTGAGGAGTTTAAGAAAAATGCTGACAACAACAGCAGTGCATTCACTGCTTTGTCTGAAGAAAGAGACCAGCTTCTGGCTCAGGTGAAGGAACTTAGTGTAGTAACAGAATTGAGGGCTCAGGTAAAGCAACTGGAAATGAACCTTGCAGAAGCAGAAAGGCAAAGAAGATTTGACTATGAAAGCCAAACTGCTCATCACAACCTGCTCACTGAACAGATCCATAGTCTCAGCATAGAAGCCAAATCTAAAGATGTGAAAATTGAAGTTTTACAGAATGAACTGGATGATGTGCAGCTTCAGTTTTCTGAGCAGAGTACCCTGATAAGAAGCCTGCAAAGCCAGCTGCAAAATAAGGAAAGTGAAGTGCTTGAGGGGGCAGAACGTGTGAGGCATATCTCAAGTAAGGTTGAAGAACTGTCCCAGGCTCTTTCACAGAAGGAACTTGAAATAGCAAAAATGGATCAGCTCTTACTGGAGAAAAAGAGAGATGTGGAAACCCTCCAACAAACCATCGAGGAGAAGGATCAACAAGTGACAGAAATCAGCTTTAGTATGACTGAGAAAATGGTTCAGCTTAATGAAGAGAAGTTTTCTCTTGGGGTTGAAATTAAGACTCTTAAAGAACAGCTAAATTTATTATCCAGAGCTGAGGAAGCAAAAAAAGAGCAAGTAGAAGAAGATAATGAAGTTGTTTCTGGCCTTAAACAAAATTATGATGAGATGAGCCCAGCAGGACTGATAAGTAAGGAAGAACTCCAGCATGAATTTGACCTTCTGAAGAAAGAAAATGAGCAGAGAAAGAGAAAGCTCCAGGCAGCTCTTATTAACAGAAAGGAGCTTCTTCAAAGAGTCAGTAGACTGGAAGAGGAATTAGCCAACTTGAAAGATCACTCTAAGAAAGAGATCCCACTCAGTGAGAGTGAGAGGGGAGAAGTGGAAGAAGATAAAGAAAACAAAGAATACTCAGAAAAATGTGTGACTTCTAAGTGCCAAGAAATAGAAATTTCTTTAAAACAGACAATATCTGAGAAAGAAGTGGAACTAGAGCATATAAGGAAGGATTTGGAAGAAAAGATGGCAGCTGAAGAACAATTACAGGCTCTGGTCAAACAGATGAATCAGACCTTGCAAGATAAAACAAACCAAATAGATTTGCTCCAAGCAGAAATCAGTGAAAACCAAGTAATTATCCAGAAGTTAACCACAAGTAACACGGATGCAAGTGATGGGGACTCCGTAGCACTTGTAAAGGAAACAGTGGTGATAAGTCCACCTGGTACAGATAGTGGTCAACACTGGAAACCAGAACTAGAAGAAAAGATACTGGCCCTTGAAAAAGAAAAGGAGCAACTTCAAAAGAAGCTACAGGAAGCCTTAACTTCCCGCAAGGCAATTCTTAAAAAGGCACAGGAAAAAGAAAGACATCTTAGGGAGGAGCTAAAGCAACAGAAAGATGACTACAATCGCTTGCAAGAACAGTTTGATGAGCAAAGCAAGGAAAATGAGAATATTGGAGACCAGCTAAGGCAACTCCAGATTCAAGTAAGGGAATCCATAGACGGAAAACTCCCAAGCCCTGACCAGCAGGAATGGTGCTCTCCCACTCCAGGTTTAGAAGAACCTTTATTCAAAGCCACAGAACAGCATCACACTCAACCTGTTTTAGAGTCCAACTTGTGCCCAGACTGGCCTTCTCATTCTGAAGATGCGAGTGCTCTGCAGGGCGGAACTTCTGTTGCCCAGATTAAGGCCCAGCTGAAGGAAATAGAGACTGAGAAAGAAGAGTTAGAATTGAAAATTAGTTCTACAACAAGTGAACTTACTAAAAAATCAGAAGAGGTATTTCAGTTACAAGACCAGATAAATAAACAGGGTTTAGAAATTGAGAGTCTAAAGACAGCATCCCATGAAGCTGAAGTTCGTGCAGAAAGCCTGCAGCAGAAATTGGAAAGCAGCCAACTACAAATTGCTGGTCTAGAACATCTAAGAGAATTGCAACCTGAGCTAGATGAACTACAAAAACTCATAAGCAAAAAGGAAGAAGACGTTAGCTACCTTTCTGGACAACTTCGTGAGAAAGAAGCAGCTCTCACTAAAATACAGACAGAGATAATAGAACAAGAAGATTTAATTAAGGCTCTACATACACAGCTAGAAATGCAAGCCAAAGAGCATGATGAGAGGATAAAGCAGCTACAGGTGGAACTTTGTGAAATGAAGCAAAAACCAGAAGAGATTGAAGAAGAAAGTAGAGCAAAGCAACAAATACAAAGGAAACTGCAAGCTGCCCTTATTTCCCGAAAAGAAGCACTAAAAGAAAACAAAAGTCTCCAAGAGGAATTGTCTTTGGCCAGAGATACCATTGAACATCTCACCAAGTCTCTGGCAGATGTGGAAAGCCATGTTTCTGCTCAAAATAAAGAAAAAGATAAAGTCTTAGGAAGGTTAGCTCTTCTTCAAGAAGAAAGAGACAAACTCATTACAGAAATGGACAGGTCTTTATTGGAAAATCAAAGTCTCAGTGGCTCCTGTGAAAGTCTAAAACTAGCTCTAGAGGGTCTTACTGAAGACAAGGAAAAGTTAGTGAAGGAAATTGAATCTTTGAAGTCTTCTAAGATTGCAGAAAGTAGTGAGTGGCAAGAGAAACACAAGGAACTACAAAAAGAGTATGAAATTCTTCTGCAGTCCTATGAGAATGTTAGTAATGAAGCAGAAAGGATTCAGCACGTGGTGGAAGCTGTGAGGCAAGAGAAACAAGAACTGTATGGCAAGTTAAGAAGCACAGAGGCAAACAAGAAGGAGACAGAAAAGCAGTTGCAGGAAGCTGAGAAAGAAATGGAGGAAATGAAAGAAAAGATGAGAAAGTTTGCTAAATCTAAACAGCAGAAAATCCTAGAGCTGGAAGAAGAGAATGACCGGCTTAGGGCAGAGGTGCACCCTGCAGGAGGTACAGCTAAAGAGTGTATGGAAACACTTCTTTCTTCCAATGCCAGCATGAAAGAAGAACTTGAAAGGGTCAAAATGGAGTATGAAACCCTTTCTAAGAAGTTTCAGTCTTTAATGTTGGAGAAAGACTCTCTAAGTGAAGAGGTTCAAGATTTAAAGCATCAGTTAGAAAGTAATGTATCTAAACAAGCTAACCTAGAGGCCACTGAGAAACACGATAACCAAATGAATGTCACGGAAGAGGCCACACAGTCTATACCAGGTGAGACTGAAGATCAAGACTCTCTGAGTATGAGCACAAGGCCTGCATGTTCAGAATCGGTTCCTTCAGAGAACAGTGCCAACCCTGCTGTAAGTGAGGATGTCAGCTCACATGATGAAATTAATAACTACCTACAGCAGATTGATCAGCTCAAAGAAAGAATTGCTGGATTAGAGGAGGAGAAGCAGAAAAACAAGGAATTTAGCCAGACTCTAGAAAATGAGAGAAATGCCTTACTGAGTCAGATATCAACAAAGGATGGTGAACTAAAACTGCTTCAGGAAGAAGTAAGCAAAATGAACCTGTTAAATCAGCAAATCCAAGAAGAACTCTCCAGAGTTACCAAACTAAAGGAGACAGCAGAAGAAGAGAAAGATGATTTGGAAGAGAGGCTTATGAATCAATTAGCAGAACTTAATGGAAGCATTGGGAATTATTGTCAGGATGTTACAGATGCCCAAATAAAAAATGAGCTATTGGAATCTGAAATGAAGAACCTTAAAAAGTGTGTGAGTGAATTGGAAGAAGAAAAGCAGCAGTTAGTCAAGGAAAAAACTAAGGTGGAATCAGAAATACGAAAGGAATATTTGGAGAAAATACAAGGTGCTCAGAAAGAACCTGGAAATAAAAGCCATGCAAAGGAACTTCAGGAACTGTTAAAAGAAAAACAACAAGAAGTAAAGCAGCTACAGAAGGACTGCATCAGGTATCAAGAGAAAATTAGTGCTCTGGAGAGAACTGTTAAAGCTCTAGAATTTGTTCAAACTGAGTCTCAAAAAGATTTGGAAATAACCAAAGAAAATCTGGCTCAAGCAGTTGAACACCGCAAAAAGGCACAAGCAGAATTAGCTAGCTTCAAAGTCCTGCTAGATGACACACAAAGTGAAGCAGCAAGGGTCCTAGCAGACAATCTCAAGTTGAAAAAGGAACTCCAGTCAAATAAAGAATCAGTTAAAAGCCAAATGAAACAAAAGGATGAAGATCTTGAGCGAAGACTGGAACAGGCAGAAGAGAAGCACCTGAAAGAGAAGAAGAATATGCAAGAGAAGCTGGATGCTTTGCGCAGAGAAAAAGTCCACTTGGAAGAGACAATTGGAGAGATTCAGGTTACTTTGAACAAGAAAGACAAGGAAATTCAGCAAGTTCAGGAAAACTTGGACAGTACTGTGGCCCAGCTTGCAGCCTTTACTAAGAGCATGTCTTCCCTCCAGGATGATCGCGACAGGGTAATAGACGAAGCTAAGAAATGGGAGAGGAAGTTTAGTGATGCGATTCAAACCAAAGAAGAAGAAATTAGACTCAAAGAAGAGAATTGCAGTGTTCTAAAGGATCAGCTTAGACAGATGTCCATCCATATGGAGGAATTAAAGATTAACATTTCCAGGTAAATGAGTAGTGAATTTTTTCCTCCTCCAGACGTAACTGGAAGCAAAGAAAGTCTCTAAACTATTTGTTTCCTTTTAGACAATGGGACTAATTTTGGCATAAATTCCCATGGGAGATATATTCCCTCTCACATCTACTCTTTTTTTGGCAAAGAACAATCCTGCTACAACTGCATGAACATGAAAAGTTCACATCTCTTCCCATCTTTCTATTGAGAGATTTCTTTATTTCTGTTTTGTTTAAGATGGAGTCTTGCTCTTATCACCCAGGCTGGAGTGCAATGGCGTGCTTTTGGCTCACTGCAACCTCTACTTCCTGGGTTCAAGCAATTCTCCTGCCTCAGCCTTCTGAATAGCTGGGATTACAGGAGCCTACCACCACGTCCAGCTAATTTTTTGTATTTTTAGTAGAGACAGGGTTTCACCATGTTGGCCAGGCTGGTCTCGAACTCCTGACCTCAGGTGATCCACCCGCCTCGGCCTCCCTAAGTGCTAGGATTACTGGCATGAACCACTATACCTGGCCTCTGTATTTCTTTTCATTTCCATTTCAACTACTCTTGCCTGGATTTTTACCAGAGTACTCTCAAATTAATTGCCTTGGTGTCCTAGATAGTCTCATCTTTTCTCCTTCCTGTAGTCCACATTAATTGATACTGCATATGCCTTGTAGAGTTATTTTTTCTCAAATTTCAATTTTATATCACTTTTTAAGCTCTAGAACTAACAATGTCTCTCATCCTTTGTATTCTTTGCTTCTAATAGGACCCTTTTGTTCTAAAATAGATTTCCTCACTGCCTTTCATATCAAGATTATCCCTTAGAGAAGCCAGACATTAGCTTGTCTGGAGCAAAGCAGAATAAAGTAGGAGAAAATGTTACTTTTCAGGATGTCGAAAACCATGTCACTAAATGACATATTTTGGAGTTTATGACTTAAATATATGAACCCTTAGGTGTGATATACCTTTAATATATAGCACTCAGTAGATAAATATGTAGGTACAGAGAATTAATACGTCTTCAGTAAAACATTTAACACCTGTTATGAATGTTAATTCATTTGTAAATCTATTGAGTACATGTTACAGTATTTGTTCTTTGGGAAACATAGTTTTTTTCTTGAAATCTGTAACTAATGACCTTCTCTCTCTTTCAGGCTTGAACATGACAAGCAGATTTGGGAGTCCAAGGCCCAGACAGAGGTCCAGCTTCAACAGAAGGTCTGTGATACTCTACAGGGGGAAAACAAGGAACTTTTGTCCCAGCTAGAAGAGACACGCCACCTGTACCACAATTCTCAGAATGAATTAGCTAAGTTGGAATCAGAACTTAACATTCTCAAAGACCAGCTGACTGATTTAAGTAACTCTTTAGAAAAATGTAAGGAACAAAAAGAAAATTTGGAAGGGATCATAAGGCAGCAAGAGGCTGATATTCAAAATTCTAAGTTCAGTTATGAACAACTGGAGACTGATCTTCAGGCCTCCAGAGAACTGACCAGTAGGCTGCATGAAGAAATAAATATGAAAGAGCAAAAGATGATAAGCCTGCTTTCTGGCAAGGAAGAGGCAATCCAAGTAGCTATTGCTGAACTGCGTCAGCAACATGATAAAGAAATTAAAGAGCTGGAAAACCTGCTGTCCCAGGAGGAAGAGGAGAATATTGTTTTAGAAGAGGAGAACAAGAAGGCTGTTGAAAAAACCAATCAGCTGATGGAAACACTGAATGCCATCAAAAAGGAAAACATTCAGCAAAAGGCACAGTTGGATTCCTTTGTTAAATCCATGTCTTCTCTCCAAAATGATCGAGACCGCATAGTGGGTGACTATCAGCAGCTGGAAGAGCGACATCTCTCTGTAATCTTGGAAAAAGACCAACTCATCCAAGAGGCTGCTGCTGAGAATAATAAGCTTAAAGAAGAAATACGAGGCTTGAGAAGTCATATGGATGATCTCAATTCTGAGAATGCCAAGCTAGATGCAGAACTGATCCAATATAGAGAAGACCTGAACCAAGTGATATCAATAAAGGACAGCCAACAAAAGCAACTTCTTGAAGCTCAACTTCAGCAAAATAAGGAGCTGAAAAATAAATATGCTAAATTAGAAGAAAAGCTGAAGGAATCTGAGGAAGCAAATGAGGATCTGCAGAGGTCCTCTAATGCCCTGCAAGAGGAGAAACGAGATTTATCTAAAGAGATTGAGAGTTTGAAAGTGTCTGTATCCCAGCTAACGAGACAAGTAACAGCCTTGCAAGAAGAAGGTACTTTAGGACTCTATCATGCCCAGTTAAAAGTAAAAGAAGAAGAGCTACAGAGGTTAAGTGCTTTGCTTTCCTCCTCTCAAAAGAGAATTACAGAACTGGAAGAAGAATTGGTTTGTGTTCAAAAGGAAGCTGCCAAGAAGGTAGGTGAAATTGAAGATAAACTGAAGAAAGAATTAAAGCATCTTCATCATGATGCAGGGATAATGAGAAATGAAACTGAAACAGCAGAAGAGAGAGTAGCAGAACTAGCAAGAGATCTGGTGGAGATGGAACAGAAGTTACTCATGGTCACCAAAGAAAATAAAGATCTCACAGCACAAATTCAGTCTTTTGGAAGGTCTATGAGTTCCTTGCAAAATAGTAGAGATCATGCCAATGAGGAACTTGATGAACTGAAAAGGAAATATGATGCCAGTCTGAAGGAATTGGCACAGTTGAAAGAACAACAGGGACTCTTAAACAGAGAAAGACATGCTCTTCTTTCTGAAACCACCTTTTCAATGGACTTGCCTGAGGAGAACAGCTTATCTTACCTTGAGAAACTTAACCAACAGCTCCTATCCAAAGATGAGCAACTGCTTCACTTGTCCTCACAACTAGAAGATTCTTATAACCAAGTGCAGTCCTTTTCCAAGGCTATGGCCAGTCTACAGAATGAGAGAGATCACCTGTGGAATGAGCTGGAGAAATTTCGAAAGTCAGAGGAAGGGAAGCAGAGGTCTGCAGCTCAGCCTGCCACCAGCCTGGCTGAAGTACAGAGTTTAAAAAAGGCTATGTCTTCACTCCAAAATGACAGAGACAGACTAGTGAGTAGCTAGTTATTTCTTTCTGATCTGTTTAAGAGTTTTTGAACCTTTCTTTTAATTTATTTTTACAGAAAAGGATAAACACATTCTTATACATATTATCTGGGCACTCAGGGGAAGTATTATATATCCCACAGGTTCTGTTTGTTCTTAGAGAAACACAGAAACATGATTTAAATTGCGAAACCTGCCAATACCATTAGAAAAAAAATCAGAAATTTCCTTGGCACAAAAACTCTCCATTTGTTATAAAAGGACTGAGAGGTGGAAAGCTGTTTTATATATTTTATATACACAAAGACACATGTAAATGTTTCCAGAATTTGTCATAGCTTAACTGAAAGAAAGCAAAAGGATCACTTAGCGCCTTCTTACAGTGGAAGTGTTACCATTTAGTGCCTTGCTTACAATTTAGCAATAGATTATCTGGTAGAATTTGGAGCAGGAAGGACTCAGTTCATCTCATGGGTAACTCAACCCTAATTTGTCAAAAATAAAAAAAAGTTAAATGTAAAAAGAGTTTCTTTAAATAAGTTTAAATGACTTTTTTGTAAAGTTTTATTTGCAGGCTGAACCATTTACCCATTTCCTTTTAATACCCAACATTTCCAATGGGAGAAAAAGCTAAAGAGGCTTCCTAATGCTGACATTTGACAGCTTTTAGTAGGAGCCAGGAGTTTAATCCAGGTCTCCCAAGATTCAGGGGCAAAAACTGGAACTGTATGAGCCAAGCCAGGTTGTCAGGGGATTCTACTGAACTCCTGGGCTCAAGCAGTCCTCCTGCCTCAGCCTCCCAAATAGCTGGGAGTACAAGCATGAGCCACCACTCTTGGCTTGTTAGGGGATTCTACTTTGCAATGTTACTGTCTTCACTTTCATGATAGTCTCTTAACTCTGTCAAGGCTTTGTATTTGTAGGAAAATAGGCCAAATAGGAAATAAATGGAGTTTTGAAAGGCTGGGTTTTCCATTTTGAAATGTGACCCATACCCAGAATCTGAAAATTCTAATTTTTAAGATTAGCTCTAGTGAAAAGATTATTTCCCCTAACTGTAGAGTCAGTTTCTCCTTTTCATTGTAGGTAATTGTATTCATTCCTAGTTCACTTAATATCCTATATTTATAGACAGTCTTTGCCCTTCTGTAATCTGAACAAAGCCCTTCTGTTCAGTTGTGGTTTTGACTTCCAACATATGCATACCTGTTTATATTTTTTAAATAATTTGAGTTCAGTTGACTTTGCCCTGAGAGCTTGGCCTTTTGTCTGTCTTTTCAGAACGTAAATGCAAAAGGTTCTATTCATCAGGACGGTATGTGCCTCAAAGCTGTAATTTATGATATGCTGGTATTGATTATCTTCCAAGTCAAAATCTTTTTTCGTGGAGCTGTTAGGATAGATTCTGAATTAGCTAACTATGTTTAATTCAGTGAATTGCTTTATTATTCTTATCTGTTATAAACACTACGCACTCAACTTTGCACATTTTTGTTTGCTGGATAGTTACAGCCAAGCCAACTTTTTTATTTTCATGTTTCTGTAATTCACAGTCATATTACTCTGTTCTCAAAGGCTCATAACTGTGATTTTATTTTATTTAACCCTCAAGATGTATCACTCTTTTATTCACAATGTGCCTCAAATATTTTTCTTTTCCATCTTCAACATCCTAAGATAAGCTCTAACACTTTATCCTTAAACTGTTGTAATAATGTTGCTTCCAGGTTATCATCTCTCCAGTATTTTCAGACCATGGCCGAATAAGTCTTTCTGAAACCCTATTTTGTTATTGCACTACTTAAAAATGTTTAAAAGTTGTACTATCTCTAGAATAGACTTAGTATTCAAACCCCCTTTAGTCTGGCATTTAAGACCCTGTTTTTGTTTTGTTTGTTTGTTTGTTTTTGAGATGGAGTCTTGCTCTGTCACCCAGACTGGAGTGCAGTGGTACAATCTTGGCTCACTGTAACCTCCGCCTCCCAGGTTCAAGCAATTCTCCTGCCTCAGCCTCCCAAGTAGCTGGGACTACAGACATGCACCACCACACCTAGCTAATTTTTGTATTTTTAGTAGAGATGGGCTTTCACCATATTGGCGAGGCTGGTCTTGAACTCCTGACCTCAGGTTATCCACCTGCCTCAGCTCCCAAAGTGCTGGAATTACAGGCGTGAGCCATCGCACCCGGTCAAGACCCTATAATTTATCCATACCTTTCCAGCGTTCCCTTTTACTGCTCCCTACTCATACCCTTCATTCACGCCAAACTGATCTACTCAGTACACAATAATCATACCTGGTACCTCCTACTTACCCATATTATCATCTGCAGCCAAAATGTTCTCCCAATTGCTTTCCTTTTTTGAGTATCTATTTCCCACTATTTAAAGGTCATTCCAGAGCTCAAATCCTCTGCTTATATTTCGTGATTGCCTGATTGTCTTTTGCCTTTGTACTTCCCTAGTACTTTACTTACCATTTGTCCCATATTGCCATATTGTGTGTGTGTGTGTGTGCATGTGTTTAATTTCTATACACTATTTTTTATTTCCCCAATTAGATTGCAAACTCCTGGTAAGTGTCATGTCTTATACTTGTTTGTACATCTTTAGCATAGAATTGACTAAGCAGATGGCATATCTCTAGGGGTGCCTGTATTTATCTATGCGCTCCTCATTTTGAAAATGATTTGGGGTAGCATATAAAGATATAAACAGTTTTTCAAGATAAAATAAAAGGGACTGAGATGGAAGAGAAAAAGAGGATAGGCTAGAAAAAGATTAAACCAGGAGTAAGGTTAGTGTCCCAAGGGGAAGTCACTATGTTCTATACTGTGTTAGAAAGCTGGATCCATAGTTTGCTCTGAGGTTTCTATTAGTCATCAGAAAGAGGGAATGAAAACCACATGCATGACTGCAGTATTCATTGTCTAGGAGAAAAGGAGAAAGAAAAATCACCTACTCAAGACAAGAATAGTCTTTAAGGGCCGGGCGCGGTGGCTCAAGCCTGTAATCCCAGCACTTTGGGAGGCCGAGACGGGCGGATCACGAGTTCAGGAGATCGAGACCATCCTGGCTAACACGGTGAAACCCCGTCTCTACTAAAATATAAAAAAAAAAAAATTAGCCGGGCGAGGTGGCGGGCGCCTGTACTCCCAGCTACTCGGGAGGCTGAGGCAGGAGAATGGCGTGAACCCGGGAGGCGGGGCTTGCAGTGAGCTGAGATCCGGCCACTGCACTCCAGCCTGGGCAACAGAGCCAGACTCCGTCTCAAAAAAAAAAAAAAAAAAAGAATAGTCTTTAAGTATTGAGGCCTGTAAGAAATTTCTTCTGTGTTCCCATAAAGAGAACACTATGCAGTTGTGAAACATCCATTACTTCTCTACAGTAAATATAATAATGTGTTTTTTAGGGTTTTTATTTAGCTGTCCCTTAATGTAAGTGCATAGCAAAAGAATTATGTCCAGTTCACTAAAACTACCACTCCAAGGAGCTAAAATGCAGTCCCAGGCACACAGCTTTCTGATGATCCATTCTAGGATACCTCTAGTCTAGATACTATGGATTGAATGGATTGCATAAAGGAATATGTTTTTGCCTTAAATCAAAACAAAAATACGTTTTGGGGTTTGGGTTAAAAATTGTTATATGGCACATATTTAGTCACTAAATTCTACAATGTTTGGTGGGAAAAGCTAAGAGTAGTACTACATCAACCCCATTTCTTCTGAGGCAATTTGCTGTCAACCTTTTAGCTTATTTCAGTATTTCCTCTGTATCTAAATATCATGCTTATATTGCATTTTTGGCTCTTCATTTGTTGCATCAGCTATTGACTTTCTTTACACTAACAGGGTTTAGCGCTCTACTCCCCCTGCTTTCACAGTAAAACCTATTAGTGTATGCACTTTTTACTTATTTATTTATTTGAAACGGAGTCTTGCTCTGTCCCCAGGCTGGAGTGCAGTGGTGCGATCTCAGCTCACTGCAACCTCCGCCTCCCGGGTTCAAGCGATTCTTCTGCCTCAGCCTCCCAAGGAGCTGGGACTACAGGCGTGCACCACGATGCCCACCTAATTTTTGTATTTTTAGTAGAGACGGGGTTTCACCATGTTGGCCAGGATGATCTCAATCTCTTGACATCATGATCCGCCTGCCTTGGACTCCCAAAGTGTTGGGATTACAGGCGTGAGCCACTGCGCCCAGCCAGTGTGTGCACATTTTAATACAAACCCCTTCCTCATTTTCTTTTTTTTTTTTTTTTGAGACGGAGTCTGACTCTGTCGCCCAGGCTGGAGTGCAGTGGCACGATCTCGGCTCACTGCAAGCTCCGCCTCCCAGGTTGACGCCATTCTCCTGCCTCAGCCTCCCAAGTACCTGGGACTACAGGCGCCCACCACCACACCCAGCTAAGTTTTTGTGTTTTTAGTAGAGACAGGGTTTCACTGTGTTAGCCAGGATGTTCTCCATCTCCTGACCTTGTGATCCGCCCACCTCGGCCTCCCAAAGTGCTGGGATTACAGGCGTGAGCCACCACGCCTGACCTTCCTCATTTTCTTGATATAATTTAATTTTAATTTTGGTTAAACCAATTCAGAGTTGCATTTTTATGACTACAAATGCTACTAGAGCATTAGAGACATGTTACTTTTATTTTCCTGAGTCTGTTTTTCCCAGATTAATAACAGTTTTTGTTATTGTTGTTACTTAGTTTTCTTTGCACTTAATGTAATTTAACCTCAGATTTACTGCCATTTGTCCACATCTCCTCTCAAGATGTTTATTGCCATCAATTTCATCTTCGGGAAGAAAATTCTCCTGGAGTACCTGATTTCCTTCTACATGAACCAGTGGCCCTGTACTCCTAGGATACACTTTCTATCCTAGAATATTTCCCTTCACCTTTCTCCTATATTAGATCTCCTATTTCGTCTATTCTATGTGTTCGTTTTCTTGATTTTGTGCCATCTTTTTCTTGGAATAAATCATTCAGTAGCTCCCTAAGAAATGATACATGGAAGGTAAATTTATTGAAAATGTCTTTTTATCTCTCTTACCTGGTGGATAGTTTTGTTGGATATAGAATTCTAGGCTGAAAATAATTTCCCTTCAAAATTGTGAAGACATTGGTTTATTGCTTTTTAGGTTATATGTGGTTCACAAGTCTAAAGCTATTCTGATTCCTGATCCTTTGTATGTCATCTGTTTCTCACTTCCCTTCCCCTCACCCCACCTTCCCTCCCTTTCTCCCCTATTCTGGAATTTTTTGATTGTATAATTTGGTATAGGTCTTTTTTTCTTTATCATGCTAACTAGTCCTTTGAATCTAAGAAATCATACTAGGAGCTTTTTGGAAATCTCATTGAATTATTTTTTTGCCATTTTCTTCTATCCTTTTTCTCTGTTGTCTTATTTCTGAAATTTTTGTTATTTAGATGTAGGACCTTCTCGAATGCTTCTCTAATTTTCTTACCTTTTCTCTCTTTTTTTGCTGTATTTCTGGAAGATTTTCTTACCTTTGTATTTTGATTCCAAATTTTTTTTCATTTTTGCCATTCTATTTTTAATGTCTAAGGAATTTTTTTCTTTGTCTCATAGATAGATTTTCTTAACTTCTTTTTCTTTTTTTTTTTTTATTATACTTTAAGCTCTAGGGTACATGTGTACAACGTGCAGGTTTGTTACCTATGTATACATGTGCCATGTTGGTGTGCTGCACCCATCAACTCATCAGCACCCATTAACTCGTCATTTACATCAGGTATAACTCCCATGCCATCCCTCCCCAATCCCCCCTCCCCATAATAGGCCCCGGTGTGTGATGTTCCCCTTCCCATGTCCAAGTGATCTCACTGTTCAATTCCCACCTATGAGTGACAGCATGCGGTGTTCTTGCAATAGTTTGCTGAGAATGATGGTTTCCAGTTGCATCCATGTCCCTACAAAGGACACAAACTCATCCTTTTTTATGGCTCCATAGTATTCCATGGTGTGTGTGCGCCACATTTTCTTAATCCAGTCTGTCACTGATGGACATTTGGGTTGATTCCAAGTCTTTGCTATTGTGAATAGTGCCGCAATAAACATACGTGTGCATGTGTCTTTATAGCAGCATGATTTATAATCCTTTGGGTATATACCCAGTAATGGGATGGCTGGGTCATATGGTATTTCTAGTTCTAGATCCTTGAGGAATAGCCACACTGTCTTCCACAATGGTTGAACTAGTTTACAATCCCACCAACAATGTAAAAGTGTTCGTATTTCTCCACATCCTCTCCAGCACCTGTTGTTTCCTGACTTTTTAATGATTGCCATTCTAACTGGTGTGAGATGGTATCTCATTGTGGTTTTGATTTGCATTTCTCTGATGGTCAGGGATGATGAGCATTTTTTCATGTGTCTGTTGGCTGTATGAATGTCTTCTTTTGAAAAATGTCTGTTCATATCCTTTGCCCACTTTTTGATGGGGTTGTTTGTTTTTTTCTTGTGAATTTGTTTGAGTTCTTTGTAGGTTCTGGATATTAGCCCTTTGTCAGATGACTAGATTGCAAAAATTTTCTCCTATTCTGTAGGTTCCCTGTTCACTCTGATGGTAGTTTCTTTTCCTGTGCAGAAGCTCTTTAGTTTAATGAGATCCCATTTGTCAATTTTGGCTTTTGTTGCCATTGCTTTTAGTGTTTTAGACATGAAGTCCTTGCCCATGCCTATGTCCTGAATGGTATTACCTAGGTTTTCTTCTAGGGATTTTATGGTATTAGTTCTAACATTTAAGTCTTTAATCCATCTTGAATTAATTTTCGTATAAGGAGTAAGGAAAGGATCCAGTTTCAGCTTTCTACTTATGGCTAGCCAATTTTCCCAGCACCATTTATTAAATAGGGAATCCTTTCCCCATTTCTTGTTTTTGTCAGGTTTGTCAAAGATCAGATGGCTGTAGATGTGTGGTATTATTTCTGAGGACTCTGTTCTGTTCCATTGGTCTATATCTCTGTTTTGGTACCAGTACCATGCTGTTTTGGTTACTGTAGCCTTGTAGTATAGTTTGAAGTCAGGTAGCGTGATGCCTCCAGCTTTGTTCTTTTGACTTAGGATTGTCTTGGAGATGCGGGCTCTTTTTTGGTTCCATATGAACTTTAAAGCAGTTTTTTCCAATTCTGTGAAGAAACTCATTGGTAGCTTGATAGGGATGGCATTGAATCTCTAAATTACCTTGGGCAGTATGGCCATTTTCACAATATTGATTCTTCCTATCCACGAGCATGGTATGTTCTTCCATTTGTTTGTGTCCTCTTTTATTTCACTAAGCAGTGGTTTGTAGTTCTCCTTGAAGAGGTCCTTTACATCCCATGTAAGTTGGATTCCTAGGCATTTTATTCTCTTTGAAGCTATTGTGAATGGGAGTTCATTCATGATTTGGCTCTCTGTTTGTCTGTTACTGGTGTATAAGAATGCTTGTGATTTTTGCACATTGATTTTGTATCCTGAGACTTTGCTGAATTTGCTTATCAGCTTAAGGAGATTTTGGGCTGAGACAATGAGGTTTTCTAAATATACAATCATGTCATCTGTAAACAGGGACAATTTGACTTCTTCTTTTCCTAACTGAATACCCTTGATTTCTTTCTCTCGCCTGATTGCCCTAGCCAGAACTTCCAGCACTATGTTGAATAGGAGTGGTGAGAGAAGGCATCCCTGTCTTGTGCCAGTTTTCAAAGGGAATGCCTCCAGTTTTTGCCCATTCAGTATGATATTGGCTGTGGGTTTGTCATAAATAGCTCTTATTATTTTGAGATACGTTCCATCAATACCGAATTTATTGAGAGTTTGTAGCATGAAGGGCTGTTGAATTTTATCAAAGGCCTTTTCTGCATCTATTGAGATAATCATGTGGTTTTTGTCTTTGGTTCTGTTTATATGCCGGATTACGTTTATTGATTTGCATATGTTGAACCAGCCTTGCATCCCAGGGATGAAGCCCACTTGATCATGATGGATAAGCTTTTTGATGTGCTGCTGGATTCGGTTTGCCAGTATTTTATTGAGGATTTTTGCTTCGATGTTCATCAGGGATATTGGTCTGAAATTCTCTATTTTGTTGTGTCTCTGCCAGGCTTTGGTATCAGGATGATGTTGGCCTCATAAAATGAGTTAGGGAGGATTCCCTCTTTTTCTTTTTTTTTTTTTTTTTTTTGAGACGGAGTCTCGCTCTGTCGCCTGGGCTGGAGTGCAGTGGCCGGATCTCAGCTCACTGCAAGCTCCGCCTCCCGGGTTCACGCCATTCTCCTGCCTCAGCCTCCCGAGTAGCTGGGACTACAGGCGCCCGCCACCTCGCCCGGCTAGTTTTTTTTTGTATTTTTTAGTAGAGACGGGGTTTCACCATGTTAGCCAGGATGGTCTCGATCTCTTGACCTCGCGATCCGCCCGTCTCGGCCTCCCAAAGTGCTGGGATTACAGGCTTGAGCCACCGCGCCCGGCCAGGATTCCCTCTTTTTCTATTGATTGGAATACTTTTAGAAGGAATGGTACCAGTTCCTCCTGTACCTCTGGTATAATTCGACTGTGAATCCGTCTGATCCTGGACTTTTTTTGGTTGGTAGGCTATTAATTATTGCCTGAATTTCAGAGCCTGCTATTGGTCTATTCAGGGATTCAACTTCTTCCTGGTTTAGTCTTGGAGGAGTGTAAGTATCCAGCAAATTATCCATTTCTTCTGTGTTTTCTAGTTTATTTGCATAGAGGTGTTTATAGTATTCTCTGATGGTAGTTTGTATTTCTATGGGATTGGTGGTGATATCCCCTTTATCATTTTTTATTGTGTCTATTTGATTCTTCTCTCTTTTCTTCTTTATTAGTCTTGCTGGCAGTCTGTCAATTTTGTTGATCTTTTAAAAAAACCAACTCCTGGATTCATTGATTTTTTGGAGGGTTTTTTGTGTCTCTATCTCATTCAGTTCTGCTCTGATCTTAGTTATTTCTTGCCTTCTGCTAACTTTTGAATGTGTTTGCTCTTGCTTCTCTAGTTCTTTTAATTGTGATGTTAGGGTGTCAGTTTTAGATCTTTCCAGCTTTCTCTTGTGGGCATTTAGTGCTATAAATTTCCCTCTACACACTGCTGTAAATGTGTCCCAGAGATTCTGGTATGTTGTATCTTTGTTCTCTTTGGCTTCAAAGAGCATCTTTATTTCTGCTTTCATTTCGTTATGTACCCACTAGTCATTCAGGAGCAGGTTGTTCAGTTTCCATGTAGTTGAGCGGTTTTGATTGAGTTTCTTAGTCCTGAGTTCTAGTTTGATTGCACTGTGGTCTGAGAGAGAGTTTGTTACAATTTCTGTTCTTGTACATTTGCTGAGGAGTGCTTTACTTCCAACTATGTGGTCAATTTTGGAATAAGTGCGATGTGGTGCTGAGAAGAATGTATATTCTGTTGATTTGGGGTGGAGAGTTCTGTAGATGTCTATTAGGTCCACTTGCTGCAGTTGAGTTCAATTCCTGGATATTCTTATTAACTTTCTGTGTCATTGATCTGTCTAATGTTGACAGTGGGGTGTTGAAGTCTCCCATTATTATTGTATGGGAGTGTAAGTCTCTTTGTAAGTCTTTAAGGACTTGCTTTATGAACCTGGGTGCTCCTGTATTGGGTGCATATATATTTAGGATAGTTAGCTCTTCCTGTTGAATTGATCCCTTTACCATTATGTAATGGCCTTGTCTCTTTTGATTTTTGATGGTTTAAAGTCTGTTTTATCAGAGACTAGGATTGCAACCCCTGCTTTTTTTTGTTTTCCATTTGCTTGGTAGATCTTCCTCCATCCCTTTATTTTGAGCCTGTGTGTGTGTGTGCATGTGAGATGGGTCTCCTGAATACAGCAAACTGACGGGTCTTGACTCTTTATCCAATTTGCCAGTCTGTGTCTTTTAATTGGACCATTTAGTCCATTTACATTTAAGGTTAATATTGTTATGTGTGAACTTGATCCTGTCATTGTGATATTAGCTGGTTATTTTGCTCATTAGTTGATACAGTTTTTTCCTAGCATTGATGGTCTTTACATTTTGGCATGTTTTTGCAATGGCTGGTACTGGTTGTTCCTTTCCATGTTTAGTGCTTCCTTCACAGTCTCTTGTAGGGCAGGCCTGGTGGTGACAAAATCTCTAAGCATTTGCTTATCTGTAAAAGATTTTATTTCTCTTTCATTTACGAAACTTAGTTTGGCTGGATATGAAATTCTGGGTTGAAAATTCTTTTCTTTAAGAGTGTTGAATATTGGCCCCCGCTCTTCTGGCTTGGAGAGTTTCTGCCGAGAGATCTGCTGTTAGTCTGATGGGCTTCCCTTTGTGGGTAACCCGACCTTTCTCTCTGCCTGACCTTAAGATTTTTTCCTTCCTTTCAACTTTGGGTAATCTGACAATTATGTGTCTTGGAGTTACTCTTCTCGAGGAGCATCTTTGTGGCATTCTCTGTATTTCCTGAATTTGAATGTTGGCCTGCCTTACTAGGTTGGGGAAGTTCTCCTGGATGATATTCTGCAGAGTGTTTTCCAACTGCTGCTTTGCAGTTAGATCTCCGACTGCTGTGCTAGCAATGAGGGAAGCTCCGTGGGTGTGGGACCCTCCAGGCCAGGTGTGGGATATAATCTCCTGGTGTGCCGTTTGCTAAGACCCTTGGTAAAGCGCAGTATTAGGGTGGGAGTTACCTGATTTTCCAGGTGTTGTGTGTCTCAGTTTCCCTTGGCTAGGAAAAGGATTCCCTTCCCCCTTGCGCTTCCCAGGTGAGGCAGTGCCTCACCCTGCTTCAGCTCTTACTGGTTGGGCTGCACCAGCTGACCAGCACCGATTGTTGGGCACTCCCCACTGAGATGAACCCAGTACCTCAGTTGAAAATGCAGAAATCACCCGTCTTCTGTGTCGCTTGTGCTGGGAGCTGGAGGCTGGAGCTGTTCCTATTAGGCCATCTTGCTCAGGATCCCTTAACTTATTTTTCTAAGGCTAGTGGTGGTAGTTTTGTTTTTTGACATTTTCTTATAATGAGTTTTTCTTTATAATTTTTAACTTATGCTATAATGTTTCTTGTTTACAATATTATCTCTTAAATCTTTGAGTACATTACATTTTCTCACCTGATAATCTCTTCTAAATTACCTTCTCCAGTTGGTTTTCTTCCCTTCCTTAATGTCAGCCATTCTTCAGGTGAAGGTTAATCCTCGGTGTACTCTTCATGTTTAAGGGGAGGGTCTAAAAGCTTGTGGGTAGGGCTTACCAATGGAGTTTCATTGCATGATGATCTTATTGAGCTTATTGGTAGCCCTTATCTCAGTATCTTTAGTTTCTCTTGGGCTGGTCAGATTTTCAAGAGAAGACTTCTCATTTCCATTGTGGAGGGAAAAGGCTTTTTACCAGCAGTCTTCAAGCTCAGTAGGGGAAAGGCTTCAAGCACTCAGGAAGCATGCATTCACTCTATTTGGAACAGTACCCTTACTTGCAACTGTGCCTCATGTGCCATAGTCCACAGATACTTCTTTTACCTCTCCAGAGAATAAAATTAGTTGTCTGTTGGAGTAACAAAAAGTGTGGAGCTGAGGAGGGGATCTATGGATGAAGTTGTTTTCTGGCCAGGCACAGTGGCTCATGCCTGTAATCCCAGCACTTTGGGAGGCCAAGGTGGAAGGATCACTTGAGCCCTTGAGTTTGAAACCAGCCTGGGCAACATACTGAGACTCCGTCTCTCCAAAAAAAAAAAAAAATTGCTTCTTAGGCAGCTTTCATCTAGACCTCCTTATCTCAGCTATCACCTCCCTCCCACCCCCATCACCGTATTTTCCAGAGGTACATGATGCTGCTAATTCCTGAGCCTTTTGAAGATTCTGCAGAGTACGTTCTACTGATTCTTGGATTTTCTTACTGTCAGCTGTAGATTCTGCTTTCTCAGATCTGTTAAGTCAGTTACCACTTACTCATCTGCTTTTCAGCTTCCAAAATTAATTTTATTGTTGCTGATTCCTCTATTGTTTTTCCTGTTCTTGTGTTTTGTGCTTTAAAAAATGCTATTATTTTAGCTTTAGCGATGTTTCTAAGTGGGTGAAAGAGGTGTGTGAACAAGACCCCCATCTTTTCCCAGATGTCCTGATATTATTTCTCCCAAGTATTACTAAGCTTTTAATGAGTATTGGAGATAAAGAGCTTGAAAATATATCTGAAATGTAGGTAGGCAGTGTTGCTAATTAAAGGCAAGTCTGTCGTCATCACTAACTTTATGTGTGAAGTGCATTAATTTGCTCATTTACTTCTCATATTCTTATGAAAAAGGTACTATAATTATCTTCATTTAATAGATGAGGAAAATTAAGACTTAGAGGGTATGAAGAACATGCATTGGGTCACATGTCCAAGAAGTAGTACGATATCTAACTCCAGAGCCTGTGTCCTTAACCACTGAGCAGCAGTGCCTTCTTTATAATCAGTATCCACTAAGCTACAATTAAGATTGATAGGCCTGTAGGAAAGTTAAGAACCCTAACAAGGACACATGACTAGTTCTTGTTTTAGGATGTGACCACCCACAGTGAAGCTGTAGGTCTCTTAAGTGTACCCCACATCAGAATTGTAGCCCTAAAGTGAACTTACGACCTTAGGAGCCAGGAAAAGGAGTAGAAGTTGCAGGAATAGTCAGACCCTGCAGCCTTGATGGCAGCTCCATGGGTGATTTCCATCAGCCTAGCTGCATGTATTTCACCACTTTAGAGACTTATGCTGCAGTGATATGTCGTCAGTGGACTGTTAGGTGCTGGTTTCATGTTGTAGTGTCTGACTACTTAGTAGGGAGCTACCAATTACTTATAGTTAAATGAATGAGATGTGACAAATAATCCTTTTACTTTCCCTTTGGTTAAAGCTGAAGGAATTGAAGAATCTGCAGCAGCAATACTTACAGATTAATCAAGAGATCACAGAGTTACGTCCACTGAAGGCTCAACTTCAGGAGTATCAAGATAAGACAAAAACATTTCAGATTATGCAAGAAGAACTCAGGCAGGAAAACCTCTCCTGGCAGCATGAGCTGCATCAGCTCAGGTACGATAATCCCTCCTTTTCAACTCTTTTCATTTTAACTTTTTATTTTGAAATAATTGTAGATTTGGGAAGATAGTGCAGAGAGCTCCTATGTACACTTCACCCAGTTTCTTCCAGTGGTAACATCTTATATAACTGTAGCACAGTATCAAAACCAGGAAACTGCCATTGGTACAATTCACAGACCACATTCAGATTCCACCATTTTTACATGCATTTGAGTATCTGTGTGTGTGGTTCTATACAATTTTGTGACATGTGTATTTATGTAAGCACCACCAAAACCAAAACACAGAACTACTCCATCACCACAAATACGTCCTTTGTGCTACTAGTCTATAGTCACGTTCCTCCCTTCCCTACCCTTCTTGCATCCTCAACCCCTAGCAACCACTCACCTGTTTTCAATTTTGTCATTTTGAGAATGTTTTCTTTTCTTTTTTTTTTTTTTTTTTTTTTTTTTTGAGACAGAGTCTCGCTCTGTGGCTCAGGCTGGAGCCAGTGGCGCGATCTCGGCTCACTGCAAGCTCCACCTCCTGGGTTCACGCCATTCTCCTGCCTTAGCCTCCTGAGTAGCTAGGACTACAGGCGCCCACCACCATGCCCAGCTAATTTTTTTGTATATTTAGTAGAGATGGGGTTTCACCGTGTTAGCCAGGATGGTCTCGATCTCCTGACGTCATGATCCGCCTGTCTCGGCCACCCAAAAGTGTTGGGATTACAGGCGTGAGCCACTGTGCCCGGCTTAGAATGTTTTCTAACTGGAATAACCCTTTGAAATTGGCTTTTTTCATGTGCCATAATGCCCTTGAGATCCATCAGTATTGTTGTACGTATCGTAGTTCATTCTTTTCATTATAAATAATGTTTCATATTATGAATATACCACTGTATTCACCTGTTGAAGGACGTGCATAGTGTTTTTAATTTTTAGCTACTCTAATAGTGCTACTATGAACATTTGTATATAGGTTTTTGTGTGGACATAAGTTTTCATTTCTTTGGGATAATTGCCCAGGAGTGCAAATGCTAGCTCATAGAGTAAGTGAATGTTTTGTTTTTTAAGAAACTGCAAAACCACTTTGCATAATGGCCAAACATCTTTTTAATGTGCGTATTTGACATCCATATATCCTCTTTGATGAAATATCTGTTTGTGCCTTTTGTCCATTTTCTAATTGGGTTAACTTTTTACTGTTAAGTTTTAAGCATTCTTTATATATTATAGGTATGCATTCTGTGTTTGATTTGTGATTTGCAAATATTTTTTCCCAATTTGCAGCTTATCTTTTATCTCCCTCAACAGGGTCTTTTTAATTTTGAGAAATCCAGTTTATTGATTATTTTCTCTTTATCATTCAGATTTGGTATTTTCTATTTGATTTTCAAGTTCTCTGCTTCCTACCTCCATTCTGCTGTGGCACCCAGTGAGTTAGCTTTTTAGTTTGGATATTGTATTTTTCAGTTCTAAAATTTCCATTCAGTTCTTCTTTACATCCTCTCTTTCTTTGCTGAAGCTTTCTATACTTTTTCCAGTATCTTAGTAATTGCTTGTTGAAGCATTTCTATGATGGCTGCTATAAAATTCTTGTCATATAATTCTAATATCTGTGTCACCTCAATGTTATAATCTGTTGATTTCCTTTTCTTAATCAAGTTGTGGTTTTCCTGGTTCTTGGTATGATGAGTGATTTTTAGTTATATTCCGAACATTTTGGAGATTATAAGACTTTCAGTCTTATTTGAATCTTCTGTGTTAGCAGGCTTCACTGACAACACACCAGCAGAGGAAAGGAGACACTAGGTGGATGGTGAACTCCAGGCACCCCATTCAACTTTCGTTGATACCCCTACAAGGAAGGGATGCCCTGATACTGCCAGGGGAAGTGAAAGTCCATGATGCCCACATGGCCTCCATTGATACTGTGCTGGAAGGAATGGAGAGGGGCACCTCATTATTGCCAGGTGGTGGTGAAAGTCCAGGCTGTCCGCTTAGCCTCCACTGACACTATGGGGAATGGTTGAAGAGGGGCATCTTGTTACCACTGGGTGGTACTCAAAGTCCCAGATTCCCCACTTGGTCTCTTCTGATACCACCTCTGCAGGGACAAGGAAGAGTGCCTTATCAACCTTGTTATGGTGGAGGTGGATGTCCAGGCCCCACATGTTGCCTCCAGTGATACCACAGTGGGAGCAGGGGGAGGAGGGGCAGTCGGAGAGAGGAACCTTCTTAACACTAGGTGGTCATGAGAGCCCAAGCTCCATACTTGGCCTTTTCTGACACTACTCCAGTAGGGAGGGTGAGGTGTACCTTGTTGTCACCAGCCAAGAAGGTAACTAGCTCATCTACCAGGTCTTTGTTAATGGGAGTGGTGAGATACTGTGGTTTTTCCATGTTGTTTGCCTGGAGTATGGTGGTTATTATCATGAATGTCTCTGTCTAACTAGACTGTCCCTTCCTGGTCCTTTGTCAAGACAGAGTAAACCTGGTACTCATTGGTGTTCCTGAGTCATGGAATTCTCCAGTATCCAGTTTGGGATATGCAGAATACAAATGGTAAACCAAGGAACTTGCCACCATGTCATTCCTCAAGTCTGGGGATCCCTAGCTGGCTTGCCACCTTCATCTTTCTAAATTTTCTTATGTTTGTTTTTATTTATAAGGCCAAAGGGTTTTATCTATGCAGGTTGAGTATTCCTTATCTGAAATGCTTGGGATTGGAAGTGTTTTGGATTGTGGATTTTTTTGGATTTTTGAATATTTGCATTATCTAAATGAGCATTTCCTTTGAGTGTCATTGCAGTGCCCAAAAAGTTTTGGATTTTGGAGTATTTCTGATTTTCTGATTAGGGATACTCAGCCTTAGTTGGAGGAATAAGGAGAAATGTGTTTATTTTATTTTGTCTAGAACCAGAAATCCTAGCTCTTGTTTTTAAGGAACAGAACAATAACAATGCTATCATGGCAGAAGAAATTAAGATAGGATCTATAATTCTGATTTTTTTAAAATTCAATTTTTCTAACAAATTTAATCCCAAGAATAAACACTTAGTGTATAAAAACAGGTCTAGTTGTTGCAGCCTCATTTTGGGGAGGTTGTTACTGTTTAACTTAAGATGGTTCATGCTGCCTTAATAAATTCAAACTTGGCTGGGCGCGGTGGCTCACACCTGTAATCCCATCACTTTGGGAGGCCAAGGCGGGTGGATCATCTGAGGTCAGGAGTTCAAGACCAGCCTGGCTGTCTCTACTAAAAATACAAAAATTATCTGGGCATGGTGGCGTGCGCCTGTAATCCCAGCTGCTTGGGAGACTGAGGCAGGAGAATTGCTTGAACCCGGGAGGTGGAGGTTTCAGTGAGCCAACATCATGCCACTGCACTCTAGCCTGGGTGACAGAGTGAGACCCTGTTTCAAAAAAAAAAGAAAAACAAATTCAAAAAGCTTTCAAGATTTGATATTAAAAGGAGAATTACCATGTTGGACATTGCTGCTGATCACACAGCACCCGCTTTGTCTCACCAATGTTAGAGGACAAGAGGCAAATGAATACAGAAAATATGAGTTGGAGTCTCAATTCCTATCCAGCTTACAAGGGGCCACTAGAATGACAACTGTCAATATAGTATAAATATCATAACGTCTCTAAGAGAGTTCTTAATGTTCAGACACCCAAGATTTTAAACCTTAAGCAACATTGATATAGCAAAATGCTTTTTAGAATTCAATGATTTAAATGTTATGGAGTAAAATTACATCTAAAAGATTTTCATATTTAACATCTTTATGGACTTGCTTATAAGTGAAATTTATCAAGCTCATTGCATGGAGTTGGCAGCTTCCCCAGATAATACAAGAACAATTTTTTTTTCTTTAAACAAATGATGATGATTGCAGAGCAAGTAAAAAAAAAAAAAAAGGCAAAGCAACTGAGTTTTGCTCTCTAGAAATATAAATTTGTTTCTTCTTTTCGAAATTGAATCTCAAGAGAAAAGATAAATTGCTCCATTTTGACCTCCATTTTTCTTCAGGGATTAGCACCCCAGCTTTATTCTGTTGGAATCTTAATATATCATCAAAAGTTTAGGTGCTTGCTGTGTCCTTCAGATGCACTTTAATGCTGAGCATTGAATTCAGGGTCCTCCAAAGGTGACTGGTACCGTGTCAGAGCATCGCTTAATCCTCTCATCTTATCTCCACATCACCTAGAACTACAGAAATATTAAAGTGTTCAGCTACTAGTGTAAACCTAAGAAGAGCTGCAAAGCTCTAAAGGCCTCTAAAGGCTTATTTCTTGCAGCCTTTCTTCTTTAAATTTCCTCTAATGGCAATCTAAAAGGATATTTATTTTCCTTATTTCCTTATATAATTGACCCTTGGGGAAGAGAAAAAGAGATAGAGAAAAAAAGATTTCTGTTTTTTCTCCACATTTTCTCTTTCCACCTTTTTCTTAGCCTTTCTTTCTTTACCTTCCAGATTTGAGTAACTTTGAAGATAAGCAAAGTGCTGAGGTTACAGGTGCGAGCTACCATGCCCAGCTACACATATATTTTTACCTGTGATTGTGTCATGTTTTTTCTAGGATGGAGAAGAGTTCCTGGGAAATACATGAGAGGAGAATGAAGGAACAGTACCTTATGGCTATTTCAGATAAAGATCAGCAGCTCAGTCATCTGCAGAATCTTATAAGGGAATTGAGGTCTTCTTCCTCCCAGGCTCAGCCCCTCAAAGTGCAATACCAAAGACAGGTGAGTAATTTCCATGCTGATTGTTACTCAGAGATAAATTTTTAAACAAATGATAATGATTGCAGAGAAAGTTTTTTTTTTTTTAAAGGCACTAAACCAGAAAGCATCAGCTTACTACAAATTAAGTATCTGCCACTTTTAAGTGCCCATAAGCCACCTTATGACTTCCTATGGGGCGGACAGAATTTCTAGAGGGAAGGAATTAAGCATGAGCAATCTTAGGAGAGAATTTCATCAATGCTTGTGTCCTGGCAGGCATCCCCAGAGACATCAGCTTCCCCAGATGGGTCACAAAATCTGATTTATGAGACAGAACTTCTCAGGACCCAGCTCAATGACAGCTTAAAGGAAATTCACCAAAAGGAATTAAGAATTCAGCAACTGAACAGCAAGGTAAGTGTTTCCTGTTAGACTGGAATTCAGTTTCTTTTTTCCATGACTGGAACAGGAAGGCAAATAGAAGCTGATTCAGCATAGAGTCCCAGCTGTAGCATATCTTAGGGTACACAAGTTTCACCTTTCTCAGGACCTGGGTGCTTATTCCAAAGCCCTGGACACAGGGCCATTTCTTGTTCTTTGCCCTTGGTGAGTCCTTGGGAATGATTGGATAAATTCAGAGAGTAAGAGTAAAGAAGCCAACTACTTTGGGAAGCCTTCCCCCTGACCTGTATCACTTGTATTAATGCTGAGGCTACTCCCTACCCCACCCTCTTAAGAACTGTCCTCCTGTTGCTCCCTGGCTATTCAAAATATTCTTTAGTGGCACCTGCCCTAGTTCAGCCCTGTTGAGAGGAACTCAGCTAAGTAGTCTATGATAGAACTACAAGATATTTAGAGATCAATCAGAATCAGAAGTCCAGAGATTAGCTTTGAGGAGAGCCAAGAATGCCCAAAAATTGTATGCACAATAGTGTGTGTGTATAAGCTTTTCATCACAAGAACTCATCAGTTGACCAAGGGATCTGTGATCCAAAAATTATAAAGATCACTAGGCTATTTTCACAGATGAGGAAAAAGGCCCTGGAGTAGTAAGTAACTTGCCTGAGGTGTTAGGAGGAAGTCAGTCTGAGATAAACGTGATCATGTATGTGGAAAAGCACAGTGACTGCATATATAGAAGGTACTTATTAAATGTAGTTAAATTCAACTAATTGACACTGAAGTATCAGAGACTACACTATTAACTTGGAGGAGACATTTGCAGTTTTTAAAGTTTGCAGGCCCAAATGAATTGGTTAAACTGCAGACCCTTTATTGGTAGATTTGTCTGGGAGTTTTCAAAGGGACTCCAGAGCAGCTCCCATGCAGTTCCCCTTCCAGCAAATCAGCTATTTCCGGAAGTTCCACCCTTTACAGCTCTAGCCTGTCTCTTTTTTTTGTAAACTAACTCCCATCTCATCTCTGTTACATTTACTCTCCAAACATTAGACTCTGAATCACACTGGGCATTTGTCTGTCTAGGACAGTGTTTTAAACTGAAATTCAGGACCATTAATTAATGATGAAATCATTTTGGTGGGTAACAACTAAAAAAATTTTAATGTTTTATTGAAGTAAAACATACAGAAAAGTAAATAAATCGTAAGTACATCATGATATATTTTCACAAAGTGAAGATGCCTATATAATCAGCACCCAGATCTAGAATCAGAACATACCAGAACTCCAGAAGTCCCTTGTGTCTTCTGTTCACTCCTACCCACTTAGAACTACATATAAATGGCGTCATACCTTCTCTTTTGTATTGCTTCATTTATTTTGTGAGATTCATCCATGTCGTTGCATATAGTGTCATTTTTCCACTCTCATGCTGTGTAGTATTGCATTGTAGGTATATACCACAATCTCTATTCTGTTGGACATTTGGGCTTCTCCAGTTTGGGGCTATTACAAATAGTGCATTTGGTGTTTTTACAGAAAAAGAAATGAGGTAAAAACATGTATGTAATATATAATAAAGAATATGTCTGTCTTTGACAAACTTTAGTTTTAACTACGTATATTTATATACTGGGTTCTAAGTGATAAAGTTGTGTTAACACCTTTATTGAGATATGTAATTCCACTTGAAGTGTGAGAAACACTGCATCGGTCACTGTCATTCTGAGTGAGAAACAGTTCTTCCTTTAGAACTCATCTGTAAGAAAGGCACCTCATTCCTAGCCTTATTCAGCCATTAAACTAATAACTATTATTTTTCTTCCATGAGCCTGGCTGTGTGCTAGGTACTGAGGATACACATATTCCTTCATGAAGCTTACAATCTCATGAGCTTAGTCTCACTCTGAATGAGCCCCAGCTAACTAGGAGAATTGCTTCTTGGGCCCTAGAATGAGATTGTAGTAGATGGGCTCTCAGCATAGATTGTTCTCTAAGCCACTGCCCTAATTCTTTTGTCAGATGTTCAGGTTTTATATTTATAGTTGGCCCTTCATATTGGTGGTTTCTGCATTCACAGATTTAATTAACTGTAGATTGAAAATATTCAGGAAAAAAACATGAATTTTAAAAATGCAGTATAACAAGTATTTATATAGCATTTGCATTGTGTTACGTATTATAAGTAATCTAAAGATTATTTAAAGTATATGGAGGCCACAGATAACATTGTACTGAACAGGGAAAGATTGAAGGCGTTTCCTCTAAGATCTGGAATAAGACAAGGATGCCCACTTTCACCACTGTTATTCAATATATTACTAGACATCCTAGCTAGAGCAATTAGGCAAAAGAAAATAAAGCACATCCAGATTGGAAAGAAGAGGTCAAATTAGCCTTTTTTGCTGATGATCTGACCTTATACTTAGAAAAACCTAAAGAATCCACCAAAAAACTGTTAGAACTGATAAACGAATTCAGTAAAGTTGCAGGATACAAAATCAACAGGCAAACACCAGTTGCATTTATATATGCCAACAGCAAACAATCTGGAAAAGAAATCAAGAAAGCAATCCCAGTCAGCCATGGTGGCTCATGCCTGTAATCTTTGCACTTTGGGAGGCCAAGGTGGGCAGATCACTTGAGGTCAGGAGTTTGAGACCAGTCTGGCCAACATAGCGAAATCCCTTCTCTACTAAAAATACAAAAATTAGCCAGGCGTGGTGGTGCACACCTGTAATCCCAGCTACTCGGGTGGCTGAGGCATGTGAATCACTTGAACCTGGGAGGCGGAGGTTGCAATAGCTGAGATCGTGCCACTGCACTCCAGCCTGGGCGACAAAGCGAGACTGTGTTTCAAAAATAGATAGAGAGAGAGAGAGAGAGAGAGAGAGAGAGAGATAGATAGATCTAGATAGATAGATAGACAGACAGACAGATAGATAGCAATCCCATTTACAATAGCTACAAAGAACTTAAAATACTTAGGAATCAATTTAACCAAAGAAGTGAAAGATTTATAAAACACTGTGAAAGAAATTGAAAAGGACACTAAAAAAGGGAAGATATTTCATGCTCATGGATTAGAAGAATTAATAACATTAAAATGACAGTACTACACAAAACAATCTACAGGTTAAATGCAATCCCTATCAAAATACCAATGACATTCTTCACAAAAATGGAAAAAAAAAATTTAATGTGTAGGTAACCACAAAAACTCCTAAATAGCTAACTCAATCTTGATTAAAAAGAAGAAAGCTGGGCCGAGTGTGGTGGCTCACCCCTGTAATCCCAGCACTTTGGGAAGCCGAGGCAGGTGGATCACCTGAGGTCAGGAGTTCAAGACCAGCCTGGCCAACATGGTGAAACCCCGTCTCTACTAAAAATACAAAAATTATCTTGGCATGGTGGTGGGCGCCTGTAATCCCAGATACTTGGGATGCTGAGGCAGAGAATTGCTTGAACCTGGAAGGTGGAGGTTACAGTGAGCCGAGATTGCACCACTGCACTCCAGCCTGGGTGACAGAGTGAGACTCCATCTAAAAAAAAAAACACACACACAAAACAAAGCTGGAAGCATCACACTATCTGATTAATCAGCATGATACGGGCATAAAAACAAACACACAGATCACCAATGAAACAATTAAAAACCCAGGTATAAAGCCAGGCATTTAGGGGCAACTTATCCTTGACAAAGGCACCAAGAACATACGCTGGAGAAAGGACAATCTCTCCAATAAATAGTGCTGGGAAACTGGATATCTATATGCAGAAAAATAAAACTAGACTCCTATCTCTCATCATACAAAAATCAAATCAAAATGGATTAAAGACTTAATTCTAAGATCTGAAACTATGAAACTACTAGAACAAAACTTGTGAAAATGCTTCAGCACATGGATCTGGTCAAGGCTTTTTTGTGTAAGACCTGAAAAGTACAGGCAACCAAGGCAAAAACAGACAAATAGGATTATAGCAAGCTAAAAGGCTCTGTACGGCAAAGGAAGCAATCAACAGAGTGAAGAGACAATCCACAAAATGAGAGAAAACATTTGCAAACTACCCATCTAACAAGGGATTAATAACCAGAATATATAAGGGACTCAAACAATTAAATAGCAAGAAAACAAATAACTCAATTTAAAAATTGATGAAACATCTGAATAGACATTTCTCAAAAGAAGACATACAAATGGCCAACAGATATTAAAACAAAACTCAGCATCACTAATCATCAGAGAATTGTGAATCAAAGCAATAGTGAGATATGATCTCACCTCTGCTGAAATGGCTTTTATCAAAAAGACAGGCAGTAACAGATGCTGGCAAGGATGCAGAGAAAGGGGAACTCCCATACACTGTTAGCAATGTAAGTTAGTACAGCCACTGTGGAGAACAGTATGGAGGTATATCTAAAAGCAAAAAATGGAACTACCATATGATTCAGCAACCCACATATCTAAAAGAAAGGAAGTCAATATATCAAAAAGACATCTGTACTCCCATGTTTATTGCAGCACTAGTCATAAAAAACAAAATATAGAATCAACCTAAGTACCCATCAACAGATGAATAGATTAAAAATGTGGTATATATACACAAGGGAATATTATTTAGCTATAAAGAGGTATGAAATTCTGTCATTCATGGCAACATGGATGGAGCTGGAGGACATTATGTTAAGTGAAATAAGCCAAGAACAGAAAGACAAATATCACATTCTCACTCATGTGTGGGAGCAAAAAAAAGTTAATTTCATGAAGGTAGAGAGTGCATTGGGTAGTTACTAAAGGCTGGGAAGGATAAAGGAGAGGAGGGAATGAAGAGAAGTTGATTAATGGGTACAAATACATGGTTTGATAGAAGAAATAAGACCTAGTGTTAGGTAAATCAATAGGTGATTATAGTTTACCACAATCGATTGTACATTTAAAAATATCTAGAAGAGAAGAATTTAAATGCTTCTAGCATAAAGGAAAGACAAATACTTAAGGTGATGGATATTCCAGATATACTGATTTGATCTTTACGAATTATATGAATATATTACATTGTAGCATGTATCCTGAAAATATGTACATCTATTATGCATGAATTTAAAAATATTTTAAGTATATGGGAGGTTGCATATAAGTTATATGCAAATACCCTGCCATTATATATAAGGGATTTGAGCAACCCTTAAATTTTGGTATACTGGGAGTTGGGAGTCCAGGGGTGGTCCTGAAACCAATACCCCATAGATAATAAAGGATGACTGCATTTCTACCAGCTGGTTGGATGTTTGTATATAATGTAAGAATGTGCTAGAAACGTAAAAACGTAAAAACATGAGATGGATGAAAACAAAATTCTATAATTTTCTTAATTTTCATTGCTAGAGTGTCAGATTGGACACCATCAGATAGTAGATAGAGCTCTAGACTTGGAATCAAGAACCACACTTGAGTCCTGGTTTGACATCTACTAGCCATTTGTAAACAAGGACAGAAATCCTTTCTCTGTCTCTCTCAAATAAGATGATACTAGTGAAAGTACTTTGTAAGCTAACATTGCTGTTCAGAATGACAAACAAAAAATAACCCTACATCCGAAGAGCAATTTTCAGCTAACAGAGCACTTTTACAAGTGTGTATGGATTCTCTTGTTCTAATTTTTTATATGCGTCAAATGCCCTTTCTCACAGTTGTCTCTAGAAAACTGTCACCTCCCCTCTAAAACATTGTTTGTTTCAACTTTTTTTCACAAAAACTTACAAAAAAGAATCATCAAGAAAAGACTGAACATGCAACTGGTATACTGGGTTCCTCTCATATAATGTACATGGTCCTACAGTATATAACTTGGAGAGACATCTCTGTGGTTATTAATGTACCTGGAGGCTAATCACAACTAAAACTTAAAACTTGACAGCCTGCAAGTGAGAGAATGGTAGTTCCAGAGTACCAAATTCAAATCAATGGGTAGAAGCTACAATAGGTAAATTTTTCATTCAATATAAAAACGAATTTTCAGTTTTTTAAATGGTTCAGGTTGCTTTGTCAGGTAGTGGGCACCCTAACACTGAACACGTTCAAGGGAAGACTGAACGATGACCTGTTAGTCATGCAGTAGAGGAGAGTTCTGCTTTAAGGGACTGAAATGTTTCTACCTGGGAGAATCTATGCTCCCAATACAGTTTCTGACATACACATAGACATGTTGGGATTTATTCTGTTTCTCCCTTCTACCACATTTTATAACTTTTTATTCTATTCTCTCAGTAACTTATAACCCTTTATGGTACTGAGGAATCTGCCTAGTCATATTATTGCACACATTTTGGGGTGACAGCTCTCTCCAGCCATATTGAGTTCTGGAGATTATAGTCATTTGTTAGTAGCGTGAACTTCGACCTGAGGCACTGCCTTCTCCCTCTTATGTACCCAGAGTAGCCTATCTTATTAGATTGCTTATGGATTTCTGCTTCATGGTTTTTCAGTTAATGTACTGGGCACCCTTTAAAAAAACAAAACAAAACAAGAAAACCTTTCTGCTACTCCTCCAGAATTGTTTTCTGTCTTGGTAAAAAAAAAAAAAAAAAAATTATGCTTTTTCCAACTTTGAAGGAACACAAAGTGCTATTGTTGCTGTTGCTGAAACAAAGGTCTTCCATAGGAAAATTCGATCCTGAAAACTTAGAACAGTTCGCCTAAGCACTGCTTATAGTACTGCAGGATGGTGCTTATCCTCACTTCTGTTTCAGTTCTCTCAGCTACTGGAAGAGAAAAACACCCTTTCCATTCAGCTCTGCGATACCAGTCAGAGTCTTCGTGAGAACCAGCAGCACTATGGTGACCTTTTAAATCACTGTGCAGTCTTGGAGAAGCAGGTTCAAGAGCTGCAGGCGGTGAGTAAGGAGAAGGTGAGAGACTGGGAAAAGTGTGATGACATTTAGTGTAAGTGGTGGAAGTATGGAAGAAGTTACGGAAGAAGTTAATGTAATTAGGTGTCAGGGAAGAAAATGAGAGAGAAGAAGGAGTTAATTGACATGGGAATAAGGTCTGAGAAAAATTACAGTGAAGCAATTAGAAGAAAAAAGATCAGTGAGATGGTGGGAGAGAAATCAAAACATGAGTAGGAAACAGCGATGACTGAGACTTTTGGTACTCTGAAACAGAGGAAGTATTGATTTTGCTTTAAGCAATAAGAAAATTGTAGGAAACTTTGGACCTGAGAAACGAAACAGGCAGCACTGTTGACAGCCAGGGAGAGGAGTGCAGCATTGAAGTTGGAGGAGCCTGAGAATTAGTATGAAGACATATAGGATACGGAGGAGGAGAAGGGGTTTGGGAGGGGCTGGCGAGCAAGGGAAGGATCAAAGTGGCATCTGGAAAATCCATAAACATCCACAGCAGACTTAACTTTTTTTTTTTTTAAGACGGAGTCTCGCTCTGTCACCCAGGCTGGAGTGCAGTGGCACGATCTTGGCTCACTGCAACCTCCGCCTCCCGGGTTCAAGCAGTTCTCTGCCTCAGCCTCCCGAGTTGCTGGGATTACAGGCACCTGCCACCACACCTGGCTAATTTTTTTGTATTTTTAGTAGAGACAGGGTTTCGCCATCTTGGCCAGGCTGGTCTTGAACTCCTGACCTTGTGATCCACCCGCCTCGGCCTCCCAAAGTGCTGGGATTACAGGCGTGAGCCGTGGTGCTCAGCCCAGACTTTACTTTTAAGAGGAGAAATTCAAGAATGAGAATCTGGGAGAAAAATCTAATCAAGACGAGAGTTTTATGTAGGTGAGTAATCTGCTAGAGCAGAAGCTTCTGACTTCTAAATTTGGACTTGAGAATTATAAGCGGGGATAATCCTCTGTAAACGAGCTCTCGTTTTGCTCGAGTACACTTTCTTAAGAGCTTTCGTCACTGAATTACTAAGCTTATTCTTCTTCCAGGGGCCACTAAATATAGATGTTGCTCCAGGAGCTCCCCAGGAAAAGAATGGAGTTCACAGAAAGAGTGATCCTGAGGAACTAAGGGAGCCGCAGCAAAGGTAGGGGAGTGGCTCGCTCAACCCTGGAGCATACACTAGAGTCCAGAAATTAGGCAGTAATCTAGATTTAACTGGAGTCTTTTATATGGAGTTAATATGTCTTATTAGCTTCACAGAAGTGATGTGAGGATCAAATAGTAACAATAATAACTAACATTTGTGTGTGAAAAGTTTGTAAAACAAAAAGAGCAACACCAACACACACACACACCACTAACGATTCTATGATAGTAAAATGAAAGATAATCAGTTGCTGAAATTTCTTTAGGTATTTTCTGCAGCTTCATTTAATCCCTCTACAACTTTGCTTTTAAAATAGCGTGTTCAGACAGGCTTCTATGAATTTTCTTGCTTTACAACCTTATGAAGACTTTGAATCCCTTGTATTAGCAACTGTGTTCTGCATCTAGTGATACTCTTTGTTTTCCTTTCATCCTGAAGCTTTTCTGAAACTCAGCAGCAGCTGTGCAACACCAGACAGGAAGTGAATGAATTAAGGAAGCTGCTGGAAGAAGAACGAGACCAAAGAGTGGCTGCCGAGAATGCTCTCTCCCTGGCCGAGGAGCAGATCAGACGGTAAAGGCTGAGGGATATCGCCTCTGTTCCCTTCCGATCCTTTCTGATCATACTCGTGTACATTTCCTGCCAGACTCAGGATTTCTTAAGATCTTTTTCTCATCTTGAGGTAGTTGCTGCAATGAGTTTACCAACATTGTGGGCACCCAAGAGAACACTGTACTTTTGGGAGTGTAGGAGAGTCAGTGTTTTCTAAAGCAGTTGTTCTTAGAGAATAATAATGATATCTACCATTATTGAAAGATATCTTATTTCATCCCAACAATAACTATATGAGGTAGGTGTTGGGTTTTCTAGAGGACCAGGTAAGTGACAACTTCATTTTCTACCTGAGATCTGAATCCATTGAAATCTTTTTTAAAAGATTAAAAGATTGAGAGATTAAAAGACTGCTTTAAAAATGATGTTAAAAGAATGTGGCTTTTCTATTTGTTGGCAAATGCACTTCCTAACCCTGAACTTTCCCTCCCAGTCACAGACAATGTTGGGCCAAGGTAGACCTCCTTCACAGAAAATCCTGCTCTTGCCAAACTAGAGCATTGGAGTAACAGAGCGAACTGTGCTTCCTATGAGCAGTTTGCTCCAAGTGTAATTCGGAAGGGCAGAGCTACACATCCCTCGTTCCTTATTCTCAATTCATCAAAAGAATCACTATGCATGAGAGGATAGAGAGTTGCTACAAGTGTTTTGCTGCTGGAAGTCCCTTTCCATGGAAAATATCGTTAAAAGCAGGCACTTTGATTATATTTTGGGAGAAAGCCACCTATGTATATGATCACTTTCCTCAGAGAATGACATTTCTGATATTAATGCCTTCTTGCAAAGTTTATGTGGCAGAGGTGACAGCCCCATTGAGTAGGTCTTACTTGAGATACCTTTCTTTCCAATCCAACATATTCACAACCTCTTAATTTTCATCACCTATTCAGGCCTTGATATGCAGCTTCGAGGGTAGGCCAGCTTTGCTTAAATGCCTTGTGTGGTGTCTTGCCATCTCTGCCGAGCGTTTTCAGGCCTGTGGCCCCATGACTGTTTGTCTTCCACTTGCTATGGAATTGTTTAGACCGGTGAAACCTGGCCAATGGGGAGGTTGATCTCCCTCTTGTGTAACTAACCTGACCCAAACCAGCTGAGACTGCATATGTGGGATGATGATTCTTGAGCCTATGGGCAAGCCATATTAATTCAAGCCACAATTCCCTCTTTAGCCCTGATGCAGAATGGAAATTGGGATAGCTAATTAAGGGCTGCCTACCTAGTCCAGGTACTACCATTGTAACATTAGAATCTCACATGTACTCTATAGAGCAGGTGGAACTCAGTGGCCTTCCAGTATAAAGGCAGCCAATACTATCTTCTTCATCAATACCTACAGACTTCCTTCCTCAGCCTAGCCTACATTGACAGACTGACCTCCATGGTAACAGACCATGCTGTTCCAGATCAAAGCTGCTTCTGAAAAGCTTATCGCATGGAGGAATAGACACAGAAGGTGTATTCTTTAGTCAGCCTGGCTCTCAGGAGGGAAGCAGGAAAGAAGGAGCTAGGCTGTGCATGCTCAGTTTCTCTTTCTAGACTCACAAATTGGATTAAGGTATTCTCTCCTGGAGAAAAGAATGTGTCCTGCAGAGATCCCAAGAGTATTAAACTAATGGATATCCTTTCATAAGGAGAAAGCACGAAGAATGGAGGAAAGGGTTTCATCCTCCCTACCCCAATGAAAAAGTTCATCCCTGTAGGCAAATGCTTGATCAAATGTGCTGTTACATGCAGCTCCTTTGTTCGTTTGACATAACCATTGAGTGAGTAATGACAGCCTCTTCATTAAATGGAGAAGTTCCAGTATTAAATAAGCAAATCAGCAAAAAATGAGCCAGAAGGCAGTAGAGACTGCCAATTCAATTTAATTTTTTTAGTTCAATTTAATTTTTAAAACCCCACAGAAATCTTCCTTGGATGCTTTTGCCTATTAGCATTTAATAAAAGAAAAAAATATATAACGAGTTTCTCCAAGTCAGGTGTGTGGTGGAAAGAAGAGCGTGAGGCTTGAAAGACAAAGCTGGGTATTAAATTCTGGCTCTACTGCTTACTGGCTGTGCCGCCGTGGGCAAGTAATTTAACCTCTGTAAGCCTTAGCACTTTGAAGATAATAAGACCAACCCCAAAACCTGAGGATTAAATGTATGTAAAGCACCCAGCCTAGAGCCTGATACACAGTAAGTAGGCAGTCAATTCCTGATAGTTATCATCACATTTTGCTGCTGCTGAAGGAACGTATCTGCTGGTACCGCCCTTGCATCGGGTTATGTCTTTGGGAGCAGCTTTTGCTACAAGTCTCCTCCTATGCTGCATTGTGTGGCAGGATGACTGGGAAGACTTGGCCTGATCAGCCTCTCATGCTATGAACCAATGCTATGCCTCTCTTTTTTCTCAACTCAGGTTAGAGCACAGTGAATGGGACTCTTCCCGGACTCCTATCATTGGCTCCTGTGGCACTCAGGAGCAGGCACTGTTAATAGATCTTACAAGCAACAGTTGTCGAAGGGTAAGAAGGAAAAAGGATAAAGAGAGGGTGTTCTACTATCAGACAGGGCTGGCTGTATTGGGGGCAAGGAGCTGAGGAGAAGGAATGTGGAAGTCCAGCCACTGAACAGCTGATGAGTCTAAGGCTGGAAGGGTGGGGAAGATTAGAAGAACCTGGTGGAATTTGCCAAGTTGTTGACTCTGAGGCAACTTTCCTCTCAGGATACCCCTTTCTACAGTGGTTGGGTCAGCTTTGCTTAAGTGCAAGACTACTAGGAGGGAAAGCAGCGTAGCCCTATAGGGTGAAAACTCTCTGACTTTCACATTTTTCTTTCAGACCCGGAGTGGCATTGGATGGAAGCGAGTCCTGCGTTCACTCTGTCATTCACGGACCCGAGTGCCACTTCTAGCAGCCATCTACTTTCTAATGATTCATGTCCTGCTCATTCTGTGTTTTACGGGCCATCTATAGACTTAGTTGTTACTCTTTGGACCACTCGCCTCAGAACTTGGAATTCTCTCACCTCTAACATCAGAACTATCAATTCCAGTGGAACAGTCTTCCCATTTACAGGTCTTCTCTCCAACTCTCCACGGAAAGTGCCTGCAAAAACAGAGGTGGATACGAGGACAGGTTGGAGCTGCAGGGACTGGCGAGTCTGCTTTCTTCTACTGCCCTGGGCCTGAACACTTCTGCTTAATCTGAGAATCACAGTTGGTTTGTTGAGCCTAATATTTGTTGAGATTTTGCAGGACCCTGATCTTTTGTGGTCCTGTAAAAGATACTGAGGAATGTCAGCTAAGCCAAGAGGATGGTTTCAATAAACCTAATAATCTGAAGTTCAGTATCATTTTGATTGATAACTTTCTTTGCCTCATTTGCCTGTATTTTCTCCTGTTTCAGGGGGAAGGTGGCTCTGCCATAAACAAAGTTCAGGGAAATGAACACATCACCTCATAGGACGTCTGATTTAGGTCTCTTGCAGAATACGGTGGTGAGAGCTGAAGGAACTCCCTAGGGGTTTTAGCTATTAGATCACCTGGGAGGACAGCATCTTCTTCCCTGCCAATTTCAGATATAATTGGAGGGAGAATTTCTGGTCCTAGACTATAAGGATAGAATCCCCTTGCTTTTGCCCTTGATCACATGTATACTAAGGTATTAAGTGGCCCAAGTCTTTCCTTTCACCAAAGGGCAGGGAGAAGCGTCTATGGACAGCAGGGTTCCAATTCTTGTCGTTCCAGGACTATCTGGATATTCCTGGGATGTGGGCCCTGAGACAGTGCCCAGGGGCCACTGGGAGCCAGTAGTAGGCATTGACTCTCAGCCAGGAGTCTGACTGGTCTAACACCACACTGCAACTCCTGGCCTCTTGAAGTACTAAACTACTTTGCTGTTAGTGAGAGTTATTACAGTTTCTCAGCCCCATTGTCTCTGTCCTCTGTGGCAATGGAAGGAGAATATAGGGAAGATAAAATTAAATATAGACAGACCTGAGAAGGACAGCCAGGATTGAATTCCATTTGTGCCTATTCCCTGCCTCCCCTCCCCTCCCCCATCCTACCAGTTGGTTATTTTCTCCCTACTGTATACGTGATGTGTTCACTGCCTATTCTCTCCCTAAAGAAGAGAGAAGACCAGTGGGCTGACCGATCTGCTCTAAATCTACTGTGGTGATTAAATCTTGGTCACAACATCCTGGGAAGTTTCCTGAACAACTGTAAAATAATAAAATTATTTTCAGAATGAAGAGTTTGTGTGTGTGTGTGTGTGTATGTGTGAGTGAATGGATATGTGCACAGGTGCTTCAGTACCTGTGTTTGCATGCTGGCGGGGTGGAAGGTGGGTAAGAGAAGTAGGGAAGGAAGTAGCCAGAAATGGTTACAGGGGTAGAAAGCTCTACATATTCAGGCTTTCTTCTCACTGGCCAATATCAGTGACAGCTGCAGGCATTCTTCCAGCCTTAGCTGCTAGACCCCAGGTGATGAATGCAGTGAGGAAAATCTATCCTAATACTGAATCAAATAAGCTGGGCCTTAGGGCATGAAATTGATGCAGGTCCATGCATGGTCCTAGGAGAACTCTTGTCTAGCACATACTGAAAACATTAGACCCCTAGGGATCCCTCTGGGTGGGAATGGGAGAAGAGAAGCTTAATAGCATGTAGCAGGTTAGATGGGCATTATGTTTTGTTTTGTTTTGTGTTTTGAGACCGAGTTTCACTCTTTCGCTGAGGCTGGAGTGCAATGGCACGATCTTGACTCACTGCAAGCTCTGCCTTCCAGTTTCAAGCGATTCTCTTGCCTCAGCCTCCCAAGTTGCTGGGATTACAGGGCCTGCCACCATGCCTGGCTAATTTTTGTACTTTTAGTAGAGATGGTTTCACTACGTTGGCCAGGCTAGTCTCAAACTCCTGACCTTGTGATCCACCCGTCTTGGCCTCCCAAAGTACTGGGATTAGAGGCGGGAGCCACCGTGACCAGCTATTAAGGTTTTTTATATTAAGTTGCTGCTTGAGAGAAGCTAGCTCACTTTCTCAAAGTACAGTAAATGGTTTAATTGAACCAAGTCTATCTGATTTCAAGGCCCGTTCTATTTCTGTGTGATACACCTCACTACCTCATCAGTAATGAACTTGTGACATTTGCTAAAGAAAGATGGGGCTTCTTGGTGTCATCTCTGATTAATTTCTAGTTTCTCCAGAGAACTATGTACCTGGATGGTGTGTCACAGTATATAGTCTAATTCGTATTTTGACACTACATGAGGATTCCAAGTGATTTTACAAGACTATTTTCCCTTCTACGAATGTACTCTTCCTTATAACTTCGGTACCACCACGATAAATAGGTAATAAAGTAGGAGGGATAAATAAAGCTCCCCCAGGCATAGAATCCTGAGATTTGGAAGTGACAGAGGCTTCATATTCCTAATGCAGAAAAGTGCCTGTATCATGGGCCAGTTTCATCTAGTCCTACTTAAACTCCTTGGAGAATGCACCGTTGTGAACAAATCAAGAAGTCCACAGACAATCAAGATTAGGAGAGGCTAGGTCAGATACAATAACAGACACCCTCAAATTCGCAGTAGCCAAAACAAAGGACTATTTAGTGAAAGACTCCAATTCCCTCACATGGTGGATGGGGCTCCACTTGTGTTCTTTCTCACTCAGGGACTCAGTCTGCTGGAGGAGCCAATATGGAGAATTGCAGGTTGCCTTGGGCAGTGGTGAAAGAGCATAGCAAAGCTTGCAGTGGTCTTACGGTCTCCGCCAGAAAGTGGCATCTGTCACTGGCCAAAACAAGTCACCTCAGCACGTCTGACTTCAAGAGGGAAGGGAGGGGCAGCAAGTCTTGACACGCAGTGAAACAGGAGGCCACAAAGACCTTCCATCAGCTGACCAGCACCTGGTTCTTTCAGAATTCTTCCTAATATCTGGAGCCAAATCTTTAGTTTGTTAGCTCAGACTCCACGGTGCCCCAAACAAGCTAGGAAACTTTCTCCTTCCATGTCTTGCCTTTTCCCTTATGAGTTATTCCTTCTGGCATTCAACTGGTCGATGTTTATTTGAACATCTATATGAAAACTCCACTTTTAAGTGCCGTGGGTAATATAGGGGTGAGTTTCTTTTTAAGTCTCATGCTTCAAAATCCACATATAAATGACTTCTCCCATAAAGCCTTTCTTGATGAATACATCCCATACCAAATGCTCTGAATTCCTTTACAGTCTCAAACGTAACTGCCACCCTATTTAGGATACAGTGCTGTTCTATGGAATTCTCTAATATGTTTTCTGGTTGAATGTTTGTTTCTCTCACTAGATTACAAAGTCAGAGTCAAAGCAGCATTTTCTATGACTGCCCTATGACCCCCATTGTCAAAACCTTGCAAAAAGACCAGGCACAGAAACATTTAATCCTTTTAAAATTTAAGTGTCTAAAGCAGAAGGAACTGACTCAAATTTCAGGAAGTAGCTGTGAGGATGGGGTGGCAGGAAATGACGAAAACCTGAATACGGAACTGAAGCAGCAGCTCAGTTTCTCACTCTGAAGTGGCAGCAGCCAGAGAGGGAGTCGGTGTGGACGCGAGGAGCCGGGCGCTTAGAACAGAGGCTCGCACAGGTGGAGGTGGGTACTCTGAGCCATGGGACAGTCGGGAAACACAGTAATTGTTGAGGAGGAACCTACCTGGCTCTTAGTCCTTGGTGATGGGCAAGGTCACCACTAGTAGGCTTTTATCCTTTTATGGCCAGAAGGCCTGGTTGTGAGTGGTTGTAGCAAATCAGCATCTGGAGATAGAAACAGAAGGGAGGGACTTAAACTCAAGGCAAATGATTCAGGAGCCATCTAGCACAAACGTCAAGCAAAGTGTTGCCTGGTTTCTGCTGACAATCTACAACCCAGTCTAAGGCATGTCTCCCCTAGGTACTGAGTTGGGAGCAGGACCACAGGAGAAGAAAACAGTGTCTGCCCTTGAAGAGCATATGGTCTCAGGGAAACAAACCCACATAGGAAATGTAACAGATAAGGAAGTAGTCACTGATGTAAAGTAGCACTGAGTACCAAGTGCTGATGGAGCCCGAGAGAAGGCATGATGGTTCTGCTGGGGCTAGTTTCTGTGACTGTAGATCACAGAATCCCCGAATGTCAGAAATCAAGGAGACTTTACAGATTAGCTAGGTTAACCCCTTCATTATTTTCCACTGGGGAAATCAGAGATAATTGCTGATTTGGCAAATTATTCAAGTTGGTATTTATTAATCGCCTGGTCTCATACCTGGCAAATGAGTACCTACTCTGTTGATGCCCTTGTGATGGTCTCTCAGAGGCTTAGTCACAGAGCTGGGGTGACAGCCAGGGCTTCTGACTCCCAGTCCGTGTACTTTGATGCAGGAGGTCAGCATCGCAACAAGGCCTCACCAGATTACTCTCTGGTTCTCACCTCTAGATAGCACTTCTTACCTTTCTGGTTTCTGGTCAATAGGTCAAGGATATTTGATAAATTGTCTCTATTTCAGAAACTCTTTATTTCAAAAATGGGTGAATGGGAGAGTCAGGCTGAGGCCTCAGAGGAGCCACAGGAAAGAGGATGGGACCATCAGTCCTCATTGCTTCCTTATTGCTCATGACTATTTCAGAAACTTCTCCATTCCAGTTTTGTGTGTGACAGTCCTTTTGTTGCACAGCAGCCCAGGAGCCAGGGGATGAGAAGTAGAGGGGTAGTAAGGATGCAGGATTCTAAGTCTTGTTTTGCTGTCTCCACCCGCGTCAGGGAAAGCCGAGCTGCTTTCAGCCGTGACTCACGGCTGACTCAGTCAATATCTGCCCAGTGTCCCCTTAGCATCTCTTTAACTGATTTACCCCAGACTTCCCCTGGGCTGGTTTTTAAGGGGTTGCTCAATGGAGAAGATGGAGTTTTCAAGTGGAAATAGAAAACTGGAGAATCTGAAGGCCTAGGTGGAGACAGGAGAACCCAAGGAGTAGTTGTAAAGGAACTCTTTGGAGACAATGGAGAGCATGAAGAAGGTCTCCAATGGGATGAGGTGTCTGAGGAGGGAAGGGTTGCCAGCTAGCAAGTCGTGCCAGGGTCAAGGAGTCTCAGTAGCGACCATAGCAGATGAGCATTGTCTGTTGTTACTTCTTCACACCAAGATCCACAGATGCAGAGCAACCATGCTGCTCTTCCTTCTGCACAGTCCAGAAGGCCGACTAGAACACTGGGGATGCTCTAGCAGAGTAAGTTTGGCACCCTTCCAAGCTAGTGTTCTCTAAATATTTCTGCAACATTTATTTAGTTGATAAAAACTGAATACCTCTTAATGTTCAAAATAAGATTTATTATATATGATTCTTTTTTCTTTTCTATGACAAATTGTCAACTTGAAAACATGCTATTTTTTGAACTACTTTAGAAATATAATTGAACCATTTTTTTAAAATTGAGTAATAACTGACTTATTCCCAGCAAATAATGCTTTCCCATGCATTCTTCAGTGTGGAAATGTCAGCCAACTGTCCCTACTGACCTTACGCAGCTGTGAAGTGACCAGTCTCAGGGTGAAGATGGGACATCACTTGGACAAGAGGCTGGAAAAATTCTCAGTATAGTTCAGCAGGTTGTAAAGAGAGACGTAGATGTTCACTTGTGAGAAACTGAACCAATTTGTATTTCAACAGTGACAAAGGAATCGTATATAGAAACCTGAGTGAAATGAGGCCATAATTCTAGGGATATTATAGCACCCCTCATTGCCAACCACCTTCAGCCACTGCCTGGCTGGCCTCGGGACACAAGTGAACAATTCCAGCAATTTTGACTTACAGGTTACCTAGTGTTACCCACACCCATGGCAACTTCTCTCTAGCTCCAAGCGGGCCCAGGCCACATTGGTTTGTCTTGAATAAAGCCCCATCTCTCCTCTTGTAACTGAGCAGAAAAGCCTTCCTACAACTCCCATTTGCTTTGCTTCATTTTCTATTTTCTTCTAAGAAAAAAAAATGGCAGGAAATATTGGGCTTCTATATTTTGACTTCAACATTCCTATTTTCCCTCCTCTTGATCCTTTTTTGTCCCTAATTATTCCCATCTCCTGTCACTCTCAGATGTGGAAGTCTGTAGTGGGCCATGATGTGTCTGTTTCCGTGGAGACCCAGGGTGATGATTGGGACACAGATCCTGACTTTGTGGTGAGTTTGGAAGTAGCTTTGCTTGAATATTGCAGAGAGTGGGGTGGCGAGGGCATCTGGGCAACTCTGTGACCTTTGAGGATGCTTGGAAAAGGGCCTTCTGGGACTGAGACAGCCCTCTTACTGGGACTAATTGGTAGGACAGTTGGCTGTCGCCTGTGGGGCATGCACGATACCTGGTATCAGGGATGAAAGGAGACAGGCGTGGGTGAGTTTGACGGTGTGATTGACAGGCGATGGCAGGCTATACTGAAATTGAGAAGCAGGTGAACCTGGGTCTCCCCAGGCCCATGACCCAGGATTCAAGCTGGACATGTGTAACTGGGGGATTGAAAAGCTGTAGGAGACCAGATGGGGTAGGCATGAAGTATGCAGAGGAAGAATGGAGGTTTCAGAGCTCACTAGTTTAATTCTTTGTGGTTTTTATTTGTTTGTTTGCTTTATGAGACAAGTCTCACTCTGTCACCCAGGCTGGAGTGCAGAGGTGCAGTCTCAGCTCACTGCAACCTCTGTCGCCCAGGTTCAAGCGATTCTCCTACCTCAGCCTCCCAAGTAGTCCCTGTAGCTGGGACTACAGGTGCACGCCACCACACCTGGCTAATTTTTGTATTTTTTTTGGTAGAGATGGGGTTTCATCATGTTGGCCAAGTTAGTCTTGAACTCTTGACCTCAAGAGATCCACCCGCCTCGGCCTCCTAAAATGCTAGGATTACAGGCATAAGCCACCATGCCCGGCCTCACCAGTTTAATTCTTACATGGGGTCAGGTTGGGATAAACATAGAGGGGATGTGAGTAAAGACCCAGACTGAAGAAGGCAGTGGACACAGGGGACATGGGGGGCATATATCAGTTGTGTGGCCCTTCTCAATGTGGCACATTTCTTGCCGTCACATATTACTGAGTGCTGTCATTTGCAGAATGACATCTCTGAGAAGGAGCAGCGGTGGGGAGCCAAGACCATCGAGGGCTCTGGACGCACAGAACACATCAAGTAAGTGCCAAAAGGACTGGGGAAAAGGAAGGGGGTTATGGGAAGAGCCCAAAGAAAACTCAGAGACTTGGGGGAAGGTGAGGGAGGAAAAGGATAGGGTAGTTCATGTCTATGTATTACTGTGTTTGGTTTTTTCTAGAGTCTGTTCCTGTGTGTAGCTTGTGTGTCATTGTGTACTTCTATTTTACGTCTCTCCTCTTATCCTCCTCAACGCTATTATCTGTCTTTTATACCTAACAACTCTGCTATTTCCCTAAGTGGGGGTCTATTGGATTAACTGCCTCCCTTCCTTTAGTAAGGCATGAGAGATTCAGAGAGGAAGTGGCCCAAATACTAAGGTCCTCTCTATCTATCTACCTGGCAATCATCTATCTCCTGTCTATCTCTTCAGATAAATATAAATGTGTATTTAGAATTCAGGGTGACTTCCTTCGAATGGACTAAGAATAATTCAGTAAAATGTCAAGGTGAAGAACTCAGAATAAATGCTATAAAAAGAGGCCACTTCAGCTCCCATACCTGGCCCAAATAACTTTTAAAATACAGATTTGTACTTAGCTATTTGACAGAAGTTGGAAGCCATGCATGGTAATATGAAGAAATATAACACTTGGAAAACCTGTTGATAAAAACTATTTTGGCAATGATGTTCAGGAATCTTTAAGATTATAGCCCCATTTGCATCTTACCAGAAACAAACAAACAAACAAAACCCTCTGATACCAGAAGATAAAAGGAACTTACAGACATATCCAGGGGTTTCTGTGGGATGTGTCATATACTCAGGCTGAGAGATCCCCTCCTCTCTTCCATGGATTATTCAGGATCATCTAACCAGGACCATCTGCTTTGGATAGTATCAGAATGTCAAACATTAGTAGCAAGGTAGACACAATAAATAGTGTAACGAGCAAGCATTCAACAACTACACACAAAATGGCAAGATTAATAAAGTCTTAAGCTCCATTTTTAACTCCCCCCACCGCACCCTAAGAGCAGTGTTTTTACCTCTAGATTTTAAAAAGTGTCAGTGGATGACCACATTGCACAAGCAACACACTGTGAAAGCCTGGCACAAGTTTATACAACTGGATGACAGTACCACATTGTTTAATCAGAAATAAATGATTTCAGCCAGGCATTGTGGCTCATGCTTGTAATCCCAGAACTTTGGTAGGCCAAGGCAAGCAGATCACTTGAGGTCAGGAGTTCAAGACCAGCCTGGCCAACATGATGAAACTCTGTCTCTACTAAAAATACAAAAATTAGCCAGGCGTGGTGGTGGGCGCCTGTAATCCCAGCTACTCAGGAGGCCGAAGCACAAGAGTTTCTTGAACCCAGGAGACACAGGTTGCTGTGAGCTGAGATCACGCCACTGCACTCCAGCCAGGGTGATAGAGCGAGACTCAGTCTCAATAAATAAATAAATAAATAAATAAATAAATAAATAAATAAATGTTTTAATTAAGTACCTATAATGAATATTATTCTTAAACCATGCCATTCTGGAAAAAGATTGAAACAATGGAACAGGGTCATTCAGGAAGTTTCTGTGATACCCCTCTATAGACTCATAGATCAAAAAAAAAAAAAAAAAAAAAAAGAACCCTTTTCCTTTTCTAAATAAAAGCCACTCAGTGCTAGTATTCTGGGAATTGTCCAGATGAGGCTGCATACTTCGTACCTTTTTTCTCCCAGTGCCTGTTTCATATATAGGAGGTAGGAGTACAATATTTTAAGGAAGTCTCCTAAATTCCTGCCATAATCTTACGGAAAGAGCTTGAATTTGGATATCAGATAGATTTAGATTCAATTCCTAACTCTGCCACTCTTAGCAATGTGAACTTGGTCACATAACTTTTTTGAACCTCAGCTTATTTATCAAACGGGGATAAGAATAGCAACTGTAGCTTTGCACAGTGGTGGTATTGTAGCCAATGAGGTTTATCTGAGGTGTGATTATTGCTAATTGAAAACTTTTCCCAACACTCCACCATGACAACTTGCAATATAGTAGGCATTGGCAAAAAAAAAAAAAAAAAAAATAGCAACCCTAATAAAAAAATGAAATAATGTAAAAAAAAGTAGCCACCCAGAAGATGTGTAGTGAGAATTCAATGGGATAGCCAATGTCTAATGCAGTACTTAGCACTTCTGAGCAGCTCAGTGATGTTATTTTTGTTTCCTGTTAACATAGGTTAGTTTAATCAGATTTCCTTTCTAAAATCTAACGAACATGTAAACAGACAACAGCCCTCTTTTCTCCTAAGTGGTGTCTACCTGTACTGTTGTATTGCACAACTCCTGTATACAGATCACCCTGACTGGTGCTCCCTGGAGTTGTACAACATGGTGACCCTGCACATTTCCTTGTTAACCTAACTGAATATCTGATAGAATAAATGATGGAGGTATTGACAAAAAAAGCTCTCTCATCTCCCATTTACCCAGGTTATCAAGGAGTAAAAGCCTGGTATCTACTGGTAACAGGCCAGGTGGCCTTAGACAAGTCCGTTTTCCTCTCTGATTCTCATTTTGCCCATCTGGATCAAAAAGACCTCTAGAGGACTTTCCAGTAGTAAGTTTCCACTATTTGGGGATTCCCCCTGGTTAGTGTGGGCTAAGCCAGTCTTTAACATCTGATGGGAATCACCATGGTCCTTGGAAAAGAGGGGGAAATTGGAGAGGAGAACAGTAGTTGTAGATTCTAACACTGACAGATCCCAAAATGAAAACAACAACAACAAAAACAAAACAAAACAAAACAAAACAAAACAAAACAAAACAAAAAAACAGTAGCTGTAGAGCTGAGACGACTAAAAGCAGGAAAAGGAAGTGGTTGTAGTTCTTACTAATCTTACTACCTTCCCCACAGCGTGATGTCTCTTTTTAGGTCTGCTTGAATAAATTTAGTTTGGGTAGTAATTTGGTAATTCAGTGAATAACTCAAATGGTCCTATGCGTCCCTTATCCATTCTGTAAAGGAACTGCCTGGTTTTCAAGAACTATCACCCTTCTCTCCACCTTCTTTTCTCCACTCTTGTCCATTCATTCTCAAGACTCAAGGATGTCTTTTCCCTTGACCAGTCTGTTTATTTTCAAACCTGTCACAGACTGAAACTTTTGTAAAATAAAATAAAATTGAGTTTCTGGAAAAATAAATGGTTAAAAATAACATAGACAATACAAACACAGTTTGTATTTTTAAATTCAACAGATATAAAATCACGATGTTGTCAGGCATGCTAGTCTGTGCCTATAGACCCAGCTACTCAGGAGGCTGAGGCAGGAGGATCACTTGAGTCCAGTAGTTCTGGGCTATAGTGCTCTATGCTGATTGGGTCTCCACAATAAATTCTGAATCAACATAGTGACCTCCCACCTCCCAGAGTCGGGGACCAGAGGTTGCCTAAGAAGGGTTGAACTGGCCCAGGTCAGAAATGGGGCAGGTCAAAACTCCAGTACTGATCAGTAGTGGGATTGTATTTGTGAGTAGCCATTGCACTCCAGCCTGAGCAACATAGTGAGACCTCATTTCTAAAAAAGAAAAAGAATAAAATCACTATGTCAAATTGCTATAAAAGTTTCTAAACACATATTCTCAATTTTTATTCTTATTTCCCTGTGAAACAGAAACAGTTCAGCTTGTGGACCACACTGAGTGGCACCACTCTGGAATAATCTTTCAGCACTTCCTGGAACCTGTCTGGCCTTTAGATTAAATCTTTACTGAGCTATAACCATAGGATGTCTGCCTCAGTGACCCTGTCCTCTTTCTTGTGCCCTGACATTTTACAGCAAGTGGAAATAAAGAATGGTGTAATACCAAGAGTATTGAAATAGAATTCTGGAGCTCTACGGACTGATTCCAGCTCTGCTGTAAAAGGGCTCATGATGCTGAGGAGAGTAATAATATTTTACCATCCTATTTTGATTTCCAGCGGTGACTGGAGATTATAGTACCATCCCTGTTTACCTTACAGGGGTACTGGGAAGCGCCATGGCTGTAACTTAAGAATAATGACCAACATTTATTAAGCTATTATATGTCATGCAAAACACAGTACTTTTTAAAAACAACCCTATATCATAGATGACGTTGGCATCCTGATTTCACAGAAAAGTGAATGGATATATTAATGTTTAGCAATTTGTCCAATGATACAGAGATACAGGTTGAGCATCCCTAATTCAAAAATTGAAAATCTAAAATGTTCCAAAATCTGAAATGTTTGAAAGCCCACATGATACCACAAGTATCAAGGGAATTTACCCTCTTTCATTCCTACCAGTAATGTATGGGTTTCAGATGCTCCACATTTTTGTCAACATTTGCCATTGTTAGTATTTTTAAATTTAGCTGGGTGCAGTGGCTCATGCCTGTAACCCCAGCACTTTGGGAGGCCAAGGCAGGCGCATGAATTGAGCCCAGGAGTTCAAGACCATCTGGACAATGTGGAGAGATTCTGTGTCTACAAAAAAATTAAAAATTGGCTGGGTGTGGGGATGCTCACCTGTGGTCTGAGCTATTCGGGAGGCTGAGAGGCAGGAGAAGCACTTGAGCCCAGGAGGTTGAGGCTGCAGTGAGCCATGTTTGCCCCACTGCACTCCAGCCTGGGTGACAGACTGAGATCTTCTCTAAAAGACAAACAAAACAAAATAACAACAACAACAAACTTAACCACTCTTTTAAGTATGTGGTGATTTTAATTTGAATTTCTTTGATGACCAGTTTTATTGAGTATATTTTCATTTGCCATTTTATATCTGTTCACATATTTTTATCACTTTTAAAGTGAGTTGTTTGTCTTTTTATTAAGTTGCTGAAAGTTCTTCATATATTCTGGATGTAAGTCTTTTGTGAAATATGTGTTTTACAAGTGTATTCTCCAAGAATGTAACTTGCTTTTTCACTTTATTTGTTTATTTATTTATTGAGAGAGAGTCTTGCTCTGTCACCAAGGCTGGAGTGCAGTGACATGATCTCAGCTCACTGCAACCTCTGCCTCCTGGGTTCAAGCGATTCTGCTGCTTCAGCCTCCCCAGTAGCTCAGACTCAGGCGGCCGCCACCATGCCCAGCTAATTTTTGTAATTTTTGTAGAGATGGGGTTTCACCATATTGGCCAGGCTAGTCTTGAGCTCCTGACCTTGTGATCCACCTGCCTTGACCTCCCAAAGTGCTAAGATTACAGGCATGAGCCACCGCACCTGGCTGCTTTTTCATTTTATTAATGGCATCTTTTTAAGAGCAAAAGATCTTAATCCTGATGAAGTCTAATTTATCAAAAAAAAAAAAATTATGGGGCTAATGCTTTATGTGTCTGAGAAATATTCACCTACCCCAAAGTTGTGAAGACTTTCTTTGATGTTTTGTCCTAAAGGACTTACAGTTTTAGCTTTTACATTTAAGTCTATGATCCATTTCAAGTTGACTTTTCTGTGCAGTGTGAGGTCAAGATTGAGGTTCATTTTTTTCCATGTGATTATTTAGTTGTTCAACACTATTAAAAGAGTATCCTGTTCCCATTGACTTACCTGGCATCTTTGACCACATACATGTGGGTCTATTTCTGGACTCTTATTCTGTTCTGTTGATCTATTTTCTACCCTGACAGCATACCATACTGCACTGATTATTGTAGCTTTGTAAGTCAAGAAATCATGTAGTCCTCAAGTTTGCGCTCCTTTAAAAAGAAAAAAAAGAAAAAAAAAATTTTACTATTTCAGGACTTTACATTTTCACATAAGTTTTACAATTCACTAGTCAATTCCTACAAGAATGCCTGTTCAGATTTTGATTGGGATTGCACTGAAACTATAGATCATTTTAGGGAGAACTGACATCTTAATGACATTGAGTTTTCCAATCCATGAACATGGGATATCTCTCCATTTATTTAGGTCTTCTTTAATATTTTTAGAAACATTTTTTAGTGTTTAGGTCTTGCACATACTTTGTTAAGTTTATCCTAAAATGTTTGATGTTATTTCATGTATTTATATTTAACTTTCAGTTTCCAAATGTTTATGGCCAGTATGTAAAAATACAATTGATTTTGATATGACTTGTATACTGTGACCCTGCAAATGCACAATGCTTTAGTAGCTTTTTTTGTGTGAATTCTTTAGGATTTTCTACATACATGATAATGACATCTGTGAATAAAAACCTTATATTCTGAGTCACTCACATTTGCGCTTTTAGTTTTGTAATTAAAAAAAACACAGATTGAGGAATGAGTCATCTTTGAGGTGCTACATTTTGCTTGGTTCACATAAACTGCATTGCTTTATCAATCCAAAGTCTTATAAAACTTAAATTGGATATCTGAGAGTTAATATGTCAAGTTTCTTAGGCACAACACGGCATATTGAATTGGAATTTCTTGTTTTCCTTTCTGTCTCTTCTAGCTGTCCTCTATCTCCATACATTAAACATCTTTATGTCTTCAGAGCCTAATAGTACCTCACACTTAAAAGCTGTTTAGTTAATAGCTATCAAATGAAGGAATGATATAATTAAGACCTGTTTAGGCTGGGCGTGGTGGCTCACACCTGTAATGTCAACATTTTGGGAAGCCAAGGCAAGAGGATCACTTGAGGTCAGGAATTTGAGACCAGCCTGACCAACATGGTAAAACCCTGTCTCTACTAAAAATACAAAATCTAGGTGGGCGTGACATGCATGCCTGTAATCCCAGCTACTCCAGAGGCTGAGGCAAGAGAATCGCTTGAACCTGGGAGGCGGAGGTTGCAGTGAGCTGAGATCATGCCACTGCACTCCAGCCTGGGTGACAGAGCGAGATTCTGTCTCAATAATAATAATAATAATAATAATAATAACAACCTGTTTAGAATGACTTCAGCTATAACCTAAAGAAGTTTATTTTCTTTGGGCCTCAACAATTTCAAATTATATCATCTATTGATATGATCCCCTGACTAGTTTTTCTGTTATCCTTTAGATGAATATTCCTGAGTATCATTTTCTAATCCCTTTTAAAAACTTGTTTTAACTATAATATAGTTATAACCCATTTAACAATTATTATACTCATTTAAAAATTGCATATTTTTTCCATTTGAAAGTAAATTTTGGCCCCCTTTTCTTCATCTTTCATCTGAATACTTCAGTTGGAAGATACTGGGCAGGCATTTACATGTCCTTGGTACTAGTAGCTTTTGACACAGTGTTGGTGTTGAACTGACAACACAAGATCTCTGCTTTCAATGCTGCCAGAGAGTTTAGAGGAGGCATGGGAACAGGGGGTTCTTCCAGCACTTGGCTTAATTTCATCTGGTTCATAGCCAGCTTTCTAAAATTAACTGTGACTAAAGCTGAGAAGCCTTTTTAAAAGACCTTTAGTGGAAGTATCCATTAAAGGCCACCAGATGGATCTATTCTTCTGTAAAAGAAGACAATTTCTGCTGTGAGACAGCCATTCTACGTATAACCAATGTGTCTGGTTGTCTTGAGCTGGTGAAGTCCCAGTAATATCACTGTCTCAATACCCTAAACCCTCATTGCTTGCTACAGAAAGTCAAATTTCTTATTTAGGGTTCTCTTGCCCAAATGTTTCCAACAATCCACTGATCCTTATGTGTCCAAATAACAGATCTGATTGTCATTTGGTGCTGAGCTATCACTTCATATCCTCAAGCCAAAGAGGTTGGCCAAGATGGCTTTCCACCCTCTTAAGTATTGCAGTCACCTTCATGGTAAAGATGGAAGTGGGTGTGAAGTAAGAAAGAGAATGCCTTTTTTTGGTGGTACTTTCTCTTAGGGATAAAGGTGTCCCTTCAAATCAAGATAATTTGAGCCTTACCATGTCATAGCAATTACTGTGAGTGGATTTTGTTAGTTAGTTTTCATTAGTTATTAGTTTTCTCAGGTATTATCAGGCTGTGGGGAAGGGGCAGAAGATCTTAATTCATGACCAAAAAGCATAAAAAAATACTACTAATGTTTAAATAAATTTCCCCAATTCTGTGTTTTTATAAGCATTGTTTTTAATGACTTCCTAGTACACTAGTGAAAGGTAATATTTCAATTTATTTAACTATTACCCAACCACTGGTCATATAGATTGTTTCTTAGTTATTGCTATTATATACTATGTTTCAATGAGTATCATTTAGATATTAAGCTTTGCCATATTTAAAATAGTTTCCCTGGTGTAGACTCCTAAAACTAGAATGTGTAGGTCCAATGGTATGTGAATATTTTTCTGCTTTTTGAGACACATCCTCTAATTGATAGAAAGCAGATCCATTCAGAAAAGAAAATAACTTTCCAGTTATCAGAATATAGGTATCATTGTCCTCTAATATTTAAGAACATGAAAAATGGGACTAAAAGGTCAGAAGGTTATTTTAGTGAGCAAAATAACAGACTAGAGGAAATATTTTTGGCCTATGGAGAGTTTAAATCAGGCTATGGTATGCAGGCCAGACTGATCTTTTACTTCTAGACCTGTCACTAGTATACTCTGGGGGCCCAGGTTATTACTGAAAATAAACAGGACAGACTTCAAGACTTCCATTTTTCTGGGAAGATGGGTTTGTTGACCTTCCTGGGATAGATGATCCTTGGTCATGTGGTTTCTTCCAGCATCCACCAGCTGAGGAACAAAGTATCAGAGGAGCATGATGTTCTCAAGAAGAAAGAGATGGAGTCAGGGCCCAAAGCATCCCATGGCTATGGAGGTCGGTTTGGAGTAGAAAGAGACCGAATGGACAAGGTAATTTGAAAGGGAAAGATTTGCTTTGAAAATATACATTTAAAAAATTGATATATCTATTTATATATTTTGTAAATATTTATAAATAATTATATACATATATAATTATATACCTCTATAATAAGAGCCAATTATATATAAGTATATTATTATATAAGTATATATTTATTATATATTTGTATGATTATATAATATATAATAAATATAATATATATTATATTATAATCATAATAAATATAATATAATATATATACTTATATATTATATATTATATAGTATAATATATAATATTAATAGTATATATTATATATTACATATTATATATTAATGATATAAAATATAATATATAACACATATATTAATAATGTAGATTATATATTACATAATGTGACATATAAAATATATGATTATATATAATATTAATATATATTAATATATGATTATATATAATATTAATATATATTAATATATAATATATCAATATATTTATGTATAATATATTTATATACTTATATAGTTATATACTTATATATAGTATCTGTTATATGTAATATATAGTTATATATAAGTATATATTATATATAAGTATATAATTAATATATATTAATACATTATATATTATATACTTAAATACTTATATAATTATGCATATATTTATAAATATATATTAATATATAACATAATTATAAGTAAATGCAAATATATAAATTATATTATATGTATATCTTAATATATTATAATTATATGATACAATATATTTATATTATAAATAGTTTATTCATAAATATATAGTATATAATATTTAAGTATATATAAAATATTTCACTAGAACACCCAGATACTTTTGTTCTAGATCAAAATATATATTTTTTGACTCATTTATTGGTTCATGAGTTAAAACTCATTCAAAAGTACAGTGTTCATTTGGTCTCTAATATTATTGAGACCAATATTGTTGATACAAATATCATATTATTTGTATCAAATTTTTCTTATCTCAACACATAAGATATACGTGGCAGAAAATAAGAGCCTATATATTAGAACTGCTGGCCTGTTGTAGCCCTAACCACACTGTAACTCCTAGACCAAGAAGACAGGGAGCATAAGTGGAGAAGGAAAAAATATGTTTTAAAATCATTTGCTGCTTTTAAATGTTTATGTATTATATCTATGTTACAACTTCTCTTTACTATTTTCTTTACTGTGTATTTAGTGATTTTTTATATATATGTCCTACATTACATGTTGCATAAAGCTCAGAGTTCACTTCTGAACTTTGATGGCCATACAGGAGCAAAGATCTAGAACAAAATCACTGGCTCTCCTAGTGAAAATTCCATCCCGGCTATGGCGTCCGATCAGTCCCCTTGGTCTCTCCTCCACACTACCCCACACTACACTGTGTTCTGCTCCACAATGCTCTTGTTTCAGCTCTTTTTGTTTCTGATTTAAACACTGCTCTGTCTATCCAGTCTCTATCCCCTGGTTCCCAGCCCATCCTATGGGAGTTTTCAGAATGAAGGATTACTAATGGTATTAAAGAAGAACAGGAATGAGCAGGTCTCCAGAAAAAGTCACCTTGCTCTCCCATCGCATATTCCTTGGCACCACTGTCAGAGGCCATAGATCTGACCCAGAATGGAATTTCTTACATGCCTACATCCCACTCCATCTCTGTATTTATTTTTTTAAGGTCATTTTTATCATTTCACTCACTCCATCCTTGATTCTTCTCAGAGTGCAGTGGGCCATGAGTACGTTGCCGAGGTGGAGAAGCACTCTTCTCAGACGGATGCTGCCAAAGGCTTTGGGGGCAAGTACGGAGTTGAGAGGGACAGGGCAGACAAGGTAAGTGATCACTCTCTCTCCCGACCACCCACCTCCAGTCATGTGAAAGTTGCCCACACTCACCTCTGGATGGAGGCACATGCTTCTTTGTTGGAAGACAGGGCAGTGGATGCTGTGAGGACCTGACACCATCACAGGGATACCTCCCTCAGCAAGTTCCTTGGTGCCAATGTTCGAAGCCACATGTTGAGCTCAGCGATTCAAATAAGGAGAAGCCTCTCAAACTGTCTGTTTGAATGAAGAATTCCTCAAGCCACTGGTTTGACAGAACAGAGAATCGTCTAAGCTCTTCTTTGGCTTAACATCAAAACCATACAAATACTCATGCCTTTTAGGAAAACAGAGTTGTCAGTTTAAATATTACTACCGGCCGGGCGCGGTGGCTCAAGCCTGTAATCTCAGCACTTTGGGAGGCCGAGACGGGCGGATCATGAGGTCAGGAGATCGAGACCATTCTGGCTAACACGGCGAAACCCTGTCTCTACTAAAAACACAAAAAATTAGCCGGGCGTGGTGGCGGCGCCTGTAGTCCCAGCTACTCGGGAGGCTGAGGCAGGAGAATGGTGGGAACCCGGGAGGCGGAGCTTGCAGTGAGCTGAGATCCGGCCACTGCACTCCAGCCTGGGCGACAGAGCGAGACTCCGCTTAAAAATAAATAAATAAATAAATAAAAATAAAAAAAACAATAATAAATATTACTACCATGGCAGCAGATAATCAAGTTAAACAACTAATTAGGGTTACTGTTTACAGGATTTAGCATCAATCTAGAAAGTCCAGATGTTTTTAAAGACTCCTTTGTACAAAACAAAACAAAATGTTGTTTTAAAGAGAAAAAAAAGTATCATATGATTACAGCATCATATTGTTGACAGGAGAGTAATATTGATAACTCATTGATGTTTTTAGTTCCACACCTTATTAGGTCAAATTCTTTGAGCTCATTTTTTATGGTGCAGAATGGTATCTCCTGCCCTGCAGCTGCACACAGAGAGAGGACATCTTCTTCATAGCTAGCTGAGATTTTTTCTTTGTTTTTACCAACAGTTGTTAATTAGGTGGGCATGAATCCTTAAAGCTAAGTTCTAGAACATTAATTGCTTGCATCATGGGGGGGAAATCCATGAAAAACAAAATCAGGAAAGTTTAAAACATACTGCAAAGCTAAGGGAAGATGTAGAAGGCAATATGAAGCATGCAATGTTCTAGAATCAGGATGGAATTTCCTGTTCCATCTTGCCCCCCCCCCTTGCCTGCCTTTGCTTAATCTCCGATTCTGACATCTTTTGCTCACAAGCCACAAATGGAATCACCCAGTCAGTGTGTCATGTAAATCAAGAAACAATACATGTTAATTAGTTCTTAAGATGCAAAACCCCAGACCTGCTCAGATACCCATAGTTCCTGAGCCAGATGGAGAACAAAACTCTGCGGTAATGTTGAGTATCTGGGCAACATGTCCAGTCCCGGAGCTGGCTAGGATCCAGACTCTCCTGGTTGCAGTTATCCCACCAAAATCCACATATTGTGTTTCCATTATTGAGTAATGAAAGAGAAGAGGTACAGCATTATCAACTGGGAATAGGGTAATATCTCTTCATGAACAGAGTGATTTATACTTTACAAGGCGCTTTTCTAGGTATTACATTTCACTTTTGTGAGGATTCGTTAGAAAGAAAAGCACTAAGTTAGCGAATGAACCTAAGTAGACACTTTACCTTGTCCCATTTAGTTCTCGTGATATCCCAAATGAAGAGGGATCATTTCTCTCATTTTACAGTCAAGGTAGATAAGACAGACATGCCTCTCCTGATTTTATATTAAAAGAGACTGGGGCTTAGTGATATAAAGGAACATGCCTAAACTTCAACAACTATAAATAGGGGATGTAGGGTTTGAACCTAGAACCGTCTGTGTCCAGGGCCAATGTTCATCACTCTGTAGTCTCTTGTGTCCATACCAGCCTGTTTCTACATTAAACACCCATACTCAGCCTGAAGCCCCTACAAACTACCTCTGGGACTGGCTGGGAGTAAGGGGAGGTCAGGAAGGGAAAAACCTGTCAGCTCTGATTCTAACCAATTCTCTCTCCTCTTCTCTGTAGTCAGCAGTCGGCTTTGATTATAAAGGAGAAGTGGAGAAGCACACATCTCAGAAAGGCAAGGACACTGGACTTCACTCAGCCTCGGCAATCAGACTGGCAGGCTCTTCTGCTAAAACTTTATCTTCCAACAGTTGTCATCAGTTCTTTAACTTCCATGACCCAGCTCACCACTATTTTATTTACTTTTTGTTCATTTGTTTGTTTTTGAGACAGAGTCTTGCACTGTCACCCAGGCGGGAGTGCAGTGGCACAATCACAGGTCACTGCAACTTTGACTTCCTGGGCTCAAGCGATCCTCCCACCTCAGCGTTCTGAGTAGCTGTGACTACAGGTGTGCACCACCATGCCTGGCTAATTTTTTATTCTTTGTAGAGATGGAGTCTCACTATGTTGCCCAGGCAGTCTCAAACATTTTGGCTCAAGTGATTCTCCCCTCTCGCCCTCTCAAAGTGCTGGAATTGTAGGCATGAGCCACCGCACCCAGCGCTATTTTATATACTTTTGTTTTGTTTTGCTCTTTTGTTTTTTTGAGAGGAAGTCTTGCTCTGTCACCCAGGCTAGAGTGCAGTGGCGCGATCTCGGCTCACTGCAAGCGCTGCGTCCCGGGTTCACGCCATTCTCCTGCCTCAGCCTCCCGAGTAGCTGGGACTACAGGTGACTGCCACCACTCCTGGCTAATTTTTTTTGTATTTTTAGTAGAGATGGGGTTTCACCGTGTTAGCCAGGATGGTCTCTATGTCCTGAACTCGTGATCCTCCGCCTCGGCCTCCCAAAGTGCTGGGATTACAGGTGTGAGCCACCGTACCCAGCCCTATTTTATATGCTTTTTAAACCCAGTGTGTACTTGCTTCTCTTTTTCTCCATGATTGCTCTCTATAATATTGATCAAGTTTTTGAATCCCTCTTTTTTCTCTAATGGATCGAAAATAAGGTTTTCTATTCCTTTGTTTTAGAAGGTTATTGCCAAATTTTAGCATGCATCTTTGACTTAAATTTAAAATTAATCACAATCTCTTCCTGAGTATATGTGAAACATAGAACATTTTAACTACATTCTTTTTAACCAACCATATTGTTGTCGTTCAGTATATTGGTTCCATCTCATTCCATCTTATTATTGGTCCCATCTTATAAACCCCACAAAAATGAATCATTATTATTACCTAGTAAATGCTTATTTAAATTGACCAAGGTATTTACCTGTTTCCTAACTCAACATTGCTTATTGTATTTCTTTGTTTCACCTTTGCGTCTTCTATTTCCTAATTCATCATTGCTTATTGTATTTCTTTGTTTCACCTTTGCGTCTTCTGTTCCCTTCTTGCTAAAATATATCCATTGATAATTCTTTTAATGAGTCTGTGAAAGAGCTTTCAGTCTTTGAAAAAGTCTTTATTTTGCATCATTCTTCATTTTTATTTTCCCTTCATCACTTTGAAGAACTTATTTTATTGTCTCTGACATCTCTGTTGTGTCAGACTATCATTCCTGAGTAGGTAACATGTCTTATATCTCTGGGTTTTTTTAATTAAAGATTTTCTTTTGGTCTCTGATATTCTGCACTATTATTAGGGTGTGTCTAGATGTTAGATGTACTTTTATTATCCTATATGGGACTTACTGCTCTTTTCCAACCTCAGATGTGACTTTCATTATAGAAAGTTCTCAGGCATTTTCTCTTTGAATAATACCTCTTCTCTCTTCTCTTTATGTCCCTGAGCCGCATTCTGGGTTATTCCTTTAGATCTAGGTTAAGTTCACTAATTCTCTCTTTAGCTGTATTTTATTATTGTTTAAACTGTCCATTACATTTTAAACTTTCTTTCAAATATCTTCCCTCCCCTCCCCTTCCCTTCCTTCCCCTTCCCTTCCCTCCCCTTCCCTTCCCTCTCTTTTTTTTAGATAAAGTCTCATTATGTTGCCCAGGCTGGCCTCAAACTCCTGGGCTGAAGTGATCCTCCCATCTTGGCCTCCCAAAGTGCTGGGATTACAGGCATGAGCCACCACATCAGATATTTTCATTTCTGGAGTTTCTTTCAGTTCTATTGCATATCTGCTGATTCATTTTCCATAAGACATTATAGTTTCATTATGGTTCCCTGTACCACTTATTTAAGCTCTTTAATTACTTTAAACATGTACTTCATAGTTTCTTTCATATTTTATATTATTTGCAGTTCTTGGCTGTGTGAGTTCTTCTGACTAATCTGCTGTTCCTCATGGTTATTTATTTCCTTGATGGTTCGTAATCTTTGTTTATAAACTTATTTGAGTGAAGGAGAGGGATATTTGTTTTATGAAAATTTCATGTGCCCTGGGTTTCGTAAGTACCTCATCCAGGGAAATATTGCCTCTACTTCTGGCTCAACTTTAGAGGTCTTAATAGTAATGGACTTTTTTTTCCTTTATTGTTATTTTTTCCCATGGAGTTCAAGTCTCTCTGTTTTTTAAGTTGGTTATGGTATGTTGTGCTTTTCAAGGACTTTGTTCATTTTGTCTGTGTTGTCAGATTTATTGGCATAAATTCATTTATAATAGTCTCTTCTTTTTAACTTCTGTAAGATTTCTAGTGATATGAAATGAGTATTTTCATTTCTGATCTTATTTATTTGTGTTTTTTCTCTTTTTAATTGTTCTTACTAGAATTTCATCAATTTTATTATTCTTTCCAAAGAACAAGCTTTTGGCTTTGCTAATTTTCTCTATTGTTTACCTGTTTTAAAAAATGTATTGGTTTCTGCTCATATCTTTATTATGTTTTTCTTCTACTTAGTGTTGATTTAGTTTGTTCTTTTTCTAGCCTCTTAAGGTAGAAACTTAGATAATTGATTTTAAGCCTTCCTTTACTATATGGGCACTTAAAAAACTATACATTTCCCTCTAAACACTACATTCACTAAAACCATTTGCTACATTCAACAAATACTATATGTATTGTAATTTTCATTCATCACAAACCTGTGGTCCCAGCTATTCAGGGGGCTAATGTGGGAGGATCGCTTGAGCCCAGGAGGTTGAGGCTGCAGCGAGCCATGATTGTGCCACTACACTTCAGCCTGGGTAACAGAGTGAGACCCTGTCTCAAAAACAAAAACAAAAGCAAAAACAAAAAAATTCAGTTAAAAATATTTTCTTATTTCCCTTGTAATTTCTTCTTTGACACATGTATTATTTAAAAGTTGTTACTAATTTTCTAAGTATCAGGGAAATTTTCTAGATGATTTTATTGGTATTGACTTTTACTTTAATTCTATTGTGATCAGAATATGATATCTAATATTTCAGTCTTTTGAAATGTACTGAGACTTACTGTCTTAGAGACTTATGGACCGGCACATGGTCTATGTGGTCAATGTTCTGTTCTATATGCATGAAAAAAAGTATATTCTGTATTTTGGGGTATAGTGTTGTATAAGAGTCAATTAGGTCTTATTAATTGATAATGTCTGTATCTTCTATAATTTTACTGATTCCTTTTTGCCTAAAATATCTATCAATTAATGGAAGACTGGTGTTAAAAATTTCAACTACTATTACAGGTTTGTCTGTTTCTCTTTCTACTTCTGTCAGCTTTTGCATTATTTGTGTGTGTGTGTGTGTGTGTGTGTGTGTGTGTGTGTTGGAGTCTTGCTATGTTTCTCAGGCTGGTCTCAAACTCGTGAGCTCAAGCCATCCTCCTGCCTCAGCCTTCTGAGAGGCTAGGACTACAGGCATTCACCACACCTGGCTTTTTACATTTTTCTTTTATTTGAGAGCTTCATGAATTTTGGTTCTGTGAATAGGTTTATGCCAGCATACATATTCCCGATGAAAGGTGTTGTTCTTTTATCATTGTAGCATGTCTCTCTTGTCTCTTAGAATGCATTTTGTCTTGAGATAACTTTGTCTCATATTCATGCCATCTTTCTTATGCTTACTCTTTCAACAATATATATTTTCCTGGATCAGTATTTAGTTAATTTCTCAGCTTAGAATTCCTGCATCACATAAGTAGTAAAAAAAAAAAAAAAAAAAAATTGTGTATTTGCACTCTACACTCAGATGTAGGCTTAGAGTTTCCATGTCTTAAGAAGCAAATTTTCCCCTTATCAAATGTTGTACAGGCTACAAGCCCCCCTCATGATTTTCCTGGGTAAATGAGTAGAATTTTTCTAGCACTCTCTTACAGGAGTGGACAGAGCTTCGTTTCTGGCTTTCTTCCCTCTTCCCCCATTCTTATATGGAAATTAGAATCGCAGAGCCTCGATCCTAATCCCTGTTCATTACATTTGGAATTTAAAATCTGACAGGTGTGGTAGTTCACACACGGAATCACAGCACTTTGGGAGGCTGAGTGGGGTGGGTCCTTTGAGCCCAGGAGTTTAAGGCTAGACTGGGCAACATAGTGAGATCCCATCACTACAGACTTTTTTTAAATTAGCGACGCATGGTGACATGTGCCTGTGGTCCCAGGGACTCAGGAGGATTGCTTGACCCCAGGAGTTCAAGGTTACAGTGAGCCATGATTGTACCCTGCACTCTAGCCTGGGCAAAAGAGCAAGAGCCTGCCTCTAAAATCAAACAAAAAAATCCCCCCAAAATGCCCTTGGGTTTTCTGTGGTGTCAGTTCATAATTACCCTCACACATACAGCTTTGATTCATCTCTTCGTTTCTGGTTTCTGGAGCCAGAATTTTTTCCTTCCTTTCTTCTGAGCTTCACTTTTTATTTTTATTTTTTTGAGATGGAGTCTCGCTCTGTCACCTAGGCTGGAGTGCAATGGTGCAATCTCGGTTCACTGCAACCTCCACCTCCTGGGTTCAAGTGATTCTCTCCTGCCTCAGCCTCCCGAGTAGCTGGGACTACAGGCACACATCACCATGCCTGGATAATTTTTGTATTTTTTAGTAGAGACAGGGTTTCCCCATTTTGGCCAGGCTGGTCTCAAACTTCTGATCTCAGGTGATCCGCCTGCCTTGGCCCCTAAAGTGCTGGGATTACAGGCATGAGCACCGTGCCCAGCCTGAGCTTCTCTCTTTAAAACAAAAGTGTTATGTTTTATCTGACATTTCTATGTGCTTATATGGGAGTAGGGGAAAGGCATACATTTCATGTATCTGCCTTTTTTTTTCTGCAATCTCCTCACTCTCTATACTTGCCCCTTCTTGAAGAAGAAGGGAGAAAATGGGAATGTTCTTCTCATCTTGGCATGGAAATGAGAGAAGAGAGGGAAAAAGTAAGCAATATTCAATTCAAAGACTACTTAAGTCACGGTTTCTCTTTAATTCCCCTATATTCAAGCCTTGCTCTTTCCCCAGGCCCCTAACACTCTGCATGCATTCCTGCTGACCTCTCTTCTCCAGCGCTTCCCTGTGTGCTGGAGCCTAAGGGTGGGCTCTCATGACTGCTCCTTTGACCACAGATTACTCTCGTGGCTTTGGTGGCCGGTATGGGGTGGAGAAGGATAAACGGGACAAAGCAGCTCTGGGATATGACTACAAGGGAGAGACGGAGAAACACGAGTCCCAGCGAGGTGAGTTGGGGTTGGAAGGGGGAAAGTCACAGATAGCACAGGGCTCTCCTTCCTTCCTTTCTGGAAGCTCACCCAGGGGCCCCAGAATACAGAGGGGGCAGATGTGCAGAGCAGGGGGTGCACAGGCAGTAAGCACATGTAGGGGATGGATGGTGGTAGTGAGGGAAGAGAGGAGAGGTGGAGAGGAAAACAGCAGGATTAAGAGCAGGGCCTAGGAGGGAGGTGAGAGAGAAGGGAGCATTGAGGAAGGAATGAGGACAGACAGGCTAGGTGATGGTCAGAGGATGGTTTGCCATGAGTCTTACAGGGCTCTCTGCTGTCCTCACAGAGGATAAAGAGGTTTACTGCTTCCCTGGAACCCATAGGGATGACTGGAGTGCCCTCTGTATTTTTTTCCTATTTCTTTTACATTTTTCCTTATCTGTTGCTTTCCGCTTTCCATGTTTCCCTATTTCCATCATTCTCTTCTCCATTCTCTCCCAGATTTTTCCCCATCTGTTTCTTTCTCTTTTCATCCATGCCTCCCTCTATCCTCTGATTCTCACATTTCCTCCTATGTCTGTTTTCCACATTCCTATTTTTCTTCCCACTGATTCTTCTTATTACCCATTCCCGGCATTTTGATCTCCCATAACTCAGAACTTTCTGTCCTGCAGATTATGCCAAGGGCTTTGGTGGCCAGTATGGAATCCAGAAGGACCGAGTGGATAAGGTAAAGCACCAGAACACCAATGTCTTAAGAAGTTCTCTAAGTTTAGGAAAGTGAGCAGAGAAGAGTGTGAAGAAGGCTGGGAGAGGGAGGGAATGGTGGTGCTGGGCACACAGAGCCTGTCCTGCTGCTGTCCTGCACTCCCCACTGACTGCCCTCAGCGTCTAAGGGGTATGTCTTCCAAAGCCTGAGCTTTGACTGAGGACAGTGGGAGAGGCATACAGAGACACAGATAAACCACAGGGAAAGGTGGCGTTGGACTGGAAATTGTACTTATTTCTTCGTATTGCTTAACCCAATCTTAAGTCTCTTCCCACCCCATGCCACGGTCCTCCCTATAGTAGTTCCTCCTCATGCATTGGCCACGGGCCCTGCTACATTTTAGGCAACTGGGCTTGGAGACGTGAGATTCTAAGGTCACTGAGCTTTCGAAAGGGGGAGCTGAACCCAACAGTTAAGAACTTCTTTACCCCCTCTCTACCACAAAACAACATTGGAACATGCTGTCCAGCTGTTGAGCATCCAATGGTTAGGGATACCTCCTATAGTGGTCCCCAACCCCCAATACCACCTCCAGGTCACCAATACCCCTGCCTCTCTCCCGCAACACACGTGCTGTTCTCCTGCCTGCAGAGCGCTGTCGGCTTCAATGAAATGGAGGCCCCAACCACAGCTTATAAGAAGACGACGCCCATAGAAGCCGGTGAGGCTTAGTGATTCATTCTCCATGCACCTCACTTCCTTCTCCCTCATTCTTTTTCTTCCCCAGCCTATATCCTCCATACCTTTAACTACCTAGGTTAGCTGAGGTAGACCTGATCCCTATCCGCATGTTCCCAGATTCTGTCTCTCCTAGAAAAATCAGGTAAGGTGGGGCTCACGCCTGTAATCCCAGCACTTCGGGAGGCTAAGATGGGAGGATTGCTTGAGCTCAGGAGTTTAAGAATAGCTTGGACCACCTGGGGAAGCCCCATCTTTATAAAAAATACAAAAATTAGCCAGGCATGGTGGTGCATGCCTGTAATCCCAGCTACTTGGGAGGCTGAGGCAGGAGAATTGCTTGAACCTAGGAGGTGGAAATTGGAGTGAGCTGAGATCATGCCACTGAACTCCAACCTGGGTGACAGAGTGAGACTCTATAAAAAGAAAGAAAGAAGGAAAGAAAGAAAGAGAGAGACAGATGAAGGAAGGAAGGAAGGAAGGAAGGAGGGAGGGAGGGAGAGAGAGAGAGAGAGAGAGAGAGAGAGAAAGAAAGAAAGAAAGAAAGAAAGAAAGAAAGAAAGAAAGAAAGAAAGAAAGAAAGAAAGAAAGAGAGAGAGAAAGAAAAGAAAGAGAGAGAGAGAGAGAAAGAACCAAGTCAAGTGGATAGAAAGAGTGACGTCGGGGAAGGAACTGGAGGCAGAGAACAAAATGTGGCATGGAGCGGGGGTGGGGTGGCGTGGGAACATTGGTGGGGAACCACTTGGGAAGGACACATAGGGATAGGAGCTTCGGATGGGGTTGAGGATGAGTGGTGGCTTGAAGAAGGCATACAGATTTATGGAATATGGACAGGGGAGGATGCTGGTTGGAAGCCCAAAGTTTACAATTTAGAAAGGACACAGGTGGGCTGGGCATGGTGGCTTACACCTGCAATCCCAGCACTTTGGGAGGCTGAAGTAGGAGAATCACTTGAGCCCAGGAGTTCAAGATGAGGCTGGGCAACACAGCAAGATCCCCTCTCTACAAAAAATACAAAAATTAGCCGGGTGTGGGGGTGCACACCTGTGGTTCCAACTACTCCAGAGGCTGAGGTAGGAGGATTGCTTGAGCCTGGGAGGCTGAGGCTGCAGTATGCCATGACTGCACCACTGCACTCCAGCCTGGGCTGAGACCCTGTCTCAAAACAAGACAAAACAAAACAAAAAGACACGAGGTCACATAGCCTGGCTTTATAAAAATCCAGGCTTCCCCGGGCGCAGTGGCTCAAACCTGTAATCCCAGCACTTTGGGAGGCCGAGGCGGGTGGCTCATCTGAGGTCTAACGTTGGAGGCCAGCCTGGCCAACATGGAGAAACCCTGTCTCTACTAAAAATACAAAATTAGCCGGCATGGTGGCGCATGCCTGTAATCCCAGTTACTTAGGAAGGCTGAGGCAGGAGAATCGCCTGATTTCTGGGAGGCGGAAATTGCAGTGAGCCGAGATCGCTCCATTGCACTCCAGCCTGTGCAACAAAAGTGAAACGCCGTCTCAAAAAAAAAAAATCCAGGCTTCAGGGCTATGCCATCCTTCTATAATCCCCTTGTTCCTCTGTCAATACCTCTTTACCTTCCTGTCCCACAAATCCCTCCTCCTGGATATTTAACTGATTCCCCTTCTTCCTTCAAGTGCCATGCCCTTCCTCACCCTCCAATCCAAGACAACCCTAATTCTTCTTGCCTGTGTCTGCAGCTTCTAGTGGTGCTCGTGGGCTGAAGGCGAAATTTGAGTCCATGGCTGAGGAGAAGAGGAAGCGAGAGGAAGAGGAGAAGGCACAGCAGGTGGCCAGGAGGCAACAGGAGCGAAAGGCTGTGACAAAGATGAGCCCTGAGGCTCCACAGCCAGTGATAGCTATGGAAGAGCCCACAGTACCGGCCCCACTGCCCAAGAAAATCTCCTCAGAGGTGAGTGCCTGGCCCGCTGGGATCCACATCCAGGATCTCTTGCCCAGACAGGAGCCTAAGGGGTCCAAACCATTGGCAGAAAATAAGGCAAAGGCCTCCCCTGGGTTAGGCAGGGTCTGTTGTCTCTGTCTTTAGAAGACTTCAGTCTGACTGTAATTGGACCTCCTATCAGAATGTCAGAAAAAACCCTCAAGATTTACATAGTACAACAGAAAGCAAGTCACCAGCCAGCACAGCCAATTATTGCTGTAGGAACTATGAGGAAGGGGCCGTCACTTCAGGTTGGAGCTCATCTTGAGGGATGAGTTCCATTTGAATTGGCAGAGAGCAGGAGAGGGTGTTCCTGGTAAATGTAGCAGTGAAGACATGCATGGTGTGGTGGCTTATGCCTGTAATCCTAGCACTTGGGGAGGCCAAGTTAAGAGGACCACCTGAAGCCAGGAGTTCTAGACCAACCTGGGCAACATAGTAAGACCCTGTCTCTATAAAAAAAATTTTTTTAATTACCTGGGCATTGTGGTGCGTGCCTATAGTCCCAGCTACTTGGGAGACTTGGAGAGGAGGATCGTTTGAGCCCAGGAGTTTGAGGCTACAGTAAGCTATGATCTCACCACTATGCTCCAGCCAGGGCAGCAGAGTGAGACCCTGTCTCAAAAAATATATAAAATAAAAAAAAAAGAATGAAGATGGGCCAAGCGTGGTGGCTCACGCCTGTAATCCCAGCACTTTGGGAGGCCAAGGTGGCCGGATCACGAGGTCAGGAGATCAGGAGTTCAAGACCAGCCTGACCAACATAATGAAACCCTGTCTCTACCAAAAATACAAAAACTAACCAGGCATGGTGGCCCATGCCTGTACTCCCAGCTACTCAGGAGGCTGAGGCAGGAAAATCGCCTGAACCCAGGATGCGGAGGTTGCAAGGAGCTATCGCGCCACTGCACTCCAGCCTGGGCTACAGAGCGAGAGTCTGTCTCAAAACAAAACAAAAAAAAGAGTGAAGATGGAGGCTTGCTTACTTGAGAGATGCTTCATTCTCCACAGGCCTGGCCTCCAGCTGGGACTCCTCCATCATCAGAGCCTGAGCCTGTGAGAACCAGCAGGGAACACCCAGTGCCATTGCTGCCCGTTAGGCAGACTCTCCTGGAGGTAAGCAAACCTTCAAAGATTCTCTGCTGGCCGGGTGCGGTGGCTCACACCTGCAATCTTAGCACTTTGGGAGGCTGAGACGGGCAGATCACGAGGTCAGGAGATCGAGACCATCCTTGCTAACATGGTGAAACCCCGTCTCTACTAAAAAATACAAAAAACTAGCCAGGCGTGGTGGTGGGCACCTGTAGTCCCAGCTACACAGGAGGCTGAGGCAGGAGAATGGCGTGAACCCGGGAGTGGAGCTTGCAGTGAGCCGAGATCGCGCCACTGCACTCCAGCCTGGGCGACAGAGCGAGACTCCATCTCAAAAAAAAGAAAAAAAAAAGATTCTCTGCCCTCACCCCATCTCCTCCGGTCTTAGGAAGGTGGGCTGTGCAGAGTGGCCAACCATCCTTGTTTTCCTTGCACTGTTCTGGTGTCAGCACTGAAGACCCTACCCTGCCTTCTGGGAAACTCCTCAGTCCTAGGCAAATTAGGACAGCTGGTTATCCTAGCTGTGGTAGCTCAACAATGTGCTTTTGCTTCAATGTTTTCTTGGCCTCCCAAAGAATCTGACTCGCTTTCTACTTCCCTCCCCTCACACCTTTTACATTCTCTTCCCATTGTCTCTGGAATGTGTTTTGGGTGGGTGGGTGTGGGAGGAGGTTGAGGAATGAAGATGGATGAAAGGCTATGTTCCCCAGGACAGTCTGTTAGATGGAGGCAAGGGTGGAGGGGAGAAGAGGCAGGGTGGTGAAGGGCAGGGGTCTTACTCCTCCACTGAGTCCTCCTGGAGAGTGGAAGTCACACTGCTCCACACTGTCTCTTCTCAGGACAACGAGGAGCCCCCAGCTCTGCCCCCTAGGACTCTGGGAGGCCTCCAGGTGGAAGAAGAGCCGGTATATGAAGCAGAGCCTGAGCCCGAGCCCGAGAATGACTATGAGGATGTGGAGGAGATGGACAGGCATGAGCAGGAGGATGAACCAGAGGGGGACTATGAGGAAGTGCTCGAGCCTGAAGGTTCTTCTTTTTCTTCTGCTCCGGCTGGTGAGTGATGGGAGAAGAAGCAGGAGAATTTGGTCATGTCCAGGGGAGGGTAAGAGGAAGAAGAATTTCTCCATTGCCCCAGTAGGATCTTTCTCTGTTTGCCTTCTTCATGTTGATGAGACCATGTTTGTGTTTCTCATTATGCAGGATCATCAGGCTGCCCGGTTGGAGCTGGGACTCTGGGGATCTCAGCTGTGGCCCTATATGATTACCAAGGAGGTAGGTTGGGAGTGGCCTGAGGAGCCTGGTACCTGCAGGCCCCTGATATAAGACAAGGGGACGTGGGAGAAGAGACATTCATGTCTGACCATTCTAATATCCCCTCAACTTTCTCCTCAGAGGGAAGTGATGAGCTTTCCTTTGATCCGGACGACGTAATCACTGACATTGAGATGGTGGACGAGGGCTGGTGGCGGGGACGTTGCCATGGCCACTTTGGACTCTTCCCTGCAAATTATGTCAAGCTTCTGGAGTGACTGGAGCTCACTGTCCACTGCAACTGTGATTTCCCATGTCCAAAGTGGCTCTGCCTCCACCCCCTCCCTATTCCTTTTGCAGATGTCTAACCAGATGAGATTCTGGACAGACTTCCCTCTCCCGCTTCATTAAGGGCTTGGGGCAGAGATAGCATGGGGAAGGAGGTCCCCTTCCCCAAGAGTCCTCTCTACCCTGGATGAGCTCGTGGACATTTCTCTTGTGGTCTTGCCTCCTTCCCCATGAACACCTCTCTACCACCCCAAGCTCTGCTCTAGTCCTCTATGAGCTCTGGGCTTCCTGGTTTGTTTACCCGGAAAAGTACGTCTAGATTGTGTGGTTTGCCTGGTTGTGCTATTTGCCCACTTTCCTTCCCTGAAGAAATATCTCTGAACCTTCTTTCTGTTCAGTCCTAAAATTCGAAATAAAGTGAGACTATGGTTCACCTGTATGCTGAGGTAAATAATACTTTTTGTGTGGCCCTCATGGCCCCAAATCTTAAGGCTCCAACCTTTCCTCTTGCAGACATATCCAGGAGACTTTCTCTTACCACTGCCAATTCTCCTGCACCCTAGATGTCAAAGGCTAGGCCTTTTCCTTAGGTTGAACTTTTTTTTTTTTTTTTTGAGAAGGAGTCTTGCTCTGTTACCCAGGCTGGGGTGCCGCAGCATGATCTAAGCTTACTGCAACCTCCACTTCCCGGGTTCAAGAGATTCTCCTGCCTCAGCCTCCCAAGTAGCTGTGACTGCAGGTGTGTGCCACCACACCCAGCTAATTTTTGAATTTTTAATAGAGATGGGATTTCCCCATGTTGGCCAGGCTGGTCTCGAACTCCTGACCTCAGGTGATCGTCCCCCCGCTTAGCCTCCAAAGTGCTGGAATTACAGGCATAAACCACTGCACCTGGCCTCCTTAGGCATTTTAAACCCAGTCCAAAACAGATCAGCCTGAGCAATGGCTGGGCATGGTGGTGTGGGCCTATAGTCCCAGTACTCAGTAGTCTGAGGTGGGAGAATCACCTGAGCCTGGGAAGTCAAAGTCAAGGCTTCAGTGAGCTGTGATCGCACCACTGCACTCCAGCTTGGGTGACAGAGTGAGACCTTGTCTCAAAAAAAAAAAAAAAAAAAGAAAGAAAGAAAGAAAAAGAAAAGATGGAGAAGGCATTGGAATCAAGGAGGAGCTAGAATGAGTTGCTAAGACCCATAGTTAGTTGCTCCAGGGCTTCATAGAGTTGGTGAGCTGCCCAGCAGGGTGTCCAAGGGAGAGAATTCAGTCATGGGTTCATAGTTTCTGTTTCTGGTTGGGCCAGTAAAGCCCCTTTCTCATTCCTCTTTTCCGCTTATCAGTAGAGACAGAAACTAAAAACCATGGCTTCAGGCTGCTAAAAACATAAAACAAAACAAAACAGAACAACAACACAATAAGGCAGGTTGGACAAGCTTGGCTTGTGCTCTGGTCTTTGTTCATGATACACACTTGGTTTCAGCGACAACTTCTATGCCTGTGAATCACACATCTGTCTCTAGACTTAACTCATAAGATTCACCCAATTAGCCTTTCAGAGTGCAAAGCAGCTTTTATTTCCTCTTCTAGAGACATTGAGATTTCTAGTATACAGAGGTCAGTCACCACAGATATACTCAGTCTCATTCTTCACTTCAGTTTGATTTGATATCACACATAAATCAGATTTTTATAGTGATTTTCGTGACACATCTTCAAGTTCCACCTTGCTTTTCACTTTTTCCTTTGTTGTGAGACAGAAACTTCTTTTTCAGACCCTTATGCTACTAAGGCAGCAAGGTCCTCTCTGGCCCAGTTCTACAGACCCATCCTCCATGTTCAGCTGATCTCTACTCTGGACTTGCCTTTCTTGGTGATGATACTCACCAAGGGCTCTGCCTGTAGATATGTCCCCTCCCTGTGTACACAGTCCCTCTTTGCTCCCCTCAGCTGTTTCTAAATCTAAAGCCACATCTAGCTGTCTTGCCTCTGTCAGATAACACTTGCCATTCATGCCGTTCACTCCAGCTTCCTCTCACAAATCATTTCTGTCTAATCCATAGTTGCTCTGAAAGGCTTTGGTGCCACTGCCCTCTCACTATGAAGTGTGCTTGTCTTATTGAAGCTCGTGCTTCAACACGGCTCTGAAGGCAGCAACTGGAGGGGAAGAGTGCAGTTTGAAGTGTACAACCCACAAGCAGTTGTGGGCAGTGCCACTCTCTTGAGGCTGCCCCCTCCCACCCAGTTTGGGAAGGGAAAGCCCTCTGCCCTCTTCCTTTCTCCAAGTAGCACCTTTCTCCTCTATTCTCTAAGTAGCACCTTTCTCCTCCATTCTCTAAGTAGCACCTTTCTCCTCTATCCGTCCATAGCCCCTGAATTTCATCTCCATGGGTCTGTAGTTTCCCTTTCTGTTTCTATTAAAATCACAAACCCAGAGTGGAATTTAGGAGCTTTTTTCCTCCATGTAGGAAGGACTAGATTCAAAACATGTGGAACTACCACCTGGACAACTCTCTTCCTTTCTTCCCACTGTAGTGTTAGCTTCTTTCCAGTTACTCATCTTCACAGAATAAAACCTTAGGTCACACCCTAGTCATATTTTTAGAAAATGGTGCCTTATATACAAATATGAAATATAAACCAAAGGATGGAATCAGGAAAAATAGAGTGACATTACCAAATAGTACCAAGTGGCACATGACAATGAAAAGATGAGCGTATTTCTGGTCTGGGGCTTGCTCTACTGCCTTCTCCACTCTTTTCAGAGGTTTCACCTACTTCATCTACACCAGCTCTGAACCATGTTTAGAGAGAACCCAGGCAATAACAAGCACCCAGATTGACTAGACTCTTTCTTTTGTTGGCTAAATTTTTTATCATCTGCTTCTGTACAATCCCTGTCCTTTTCTTTTCCTATTTCCCACTTGCTTGAGGACTGCTAGGACTGCTGGGAAAATGATACCAATTACAGTGAGAGGAATATAAACACAAGGCTAATAACTCAACACTCCTGGCTTCAGGTATAACCAAAGAGAGCTGAAAGGATACACTCCTGCATGTGGCTGAAGGACATGAAGGCATACCAAACAAATCATTTCCATCCGGTTCCCAACTTAAAATCACCACGTGTCTAAAACCTATTTCATAAATAAAGAGCTGTATTAAATCATAACTATTGTGGATGACTATGTGAGATAAGATTTTGCTGCACCAAAAAATAAGCATATCCTAACTTGTTGTCACTAGTATGACATCCTTTAGGGATTTTCAACCGGGAGCCATTTTGCTCCCCGACCTTTAGCAATGTCTGGTGACATTTTTGGTTGTTGCCACTGTGGGGGTGCTACTGGCATTTAATGGATAGGCCAAGGATGCTACCAAGTATCTTGTAGCACACAGAACAGTCCCTTGCAACAAATAATTATCCAATTCAGACTGGGCACAGTGGCTCACACCTATAATCCCAGCACTTTGGGAGGCCAAGGCGGGCAGGTCACCTGAGGTCGGGAGTTCAAGACCAGCCTGACCAACATGGAGAAACCCCGTCTCTACTAAAAATACAAAATTAGCCAGGCGTGTAATCCCAGCTACTCAGGAGGCTGAGGCAGGAGAATCGCTTGAACCCAGGAGGCGGAGGTTGCAGTGAGCCGAGATCGTTGTCATTGCGCTCCAACCTGGGCAACAAGAGTGAAACTCCATCCCCTCCCCACCCAAAAAAAAAAAAAAAATTATCCATTTAAAAATGTCAATATTCCAAGTCTCTTAAGAAGCCCTGCTTTAGGGGATGCTAGTTTCTACTGTGTCTTTTTTCCTTTTACTTTTGTTCTTATGAATATTCACTGTTTGTTACCAAAAATAGCAGTATCATCCATTTTTGTCAGACTGAATGCATGACCAGCAATATGGATGGGTAGGAGCAATTTCAGGGAGCCATTAGGTTCACATGTCTTCCTCTCCAAGACCCCAATGGGGTACCCAAGTGGTGTCTAGGAGCTGGTGACTGGTGCCATAGGAACTGCAGTGGGCCTTGTCTGGACTTTGCCAAAGGTGTGGTCTCCCTGGGCTACCCTGTGCATTCTGGCATGACGCTGAGGTTGGCATTAGTGTATTGAGGTCATTTCAGATAGCACAGGGTGGCCCAGGGCCATGCCTATGTTCTGCCTAACTCAGAACATAATTTTCTGAGGAAAAAACATCTTGACCCTTAAGTTATTAAAATGTTACAAAGTAGGCTTGTGGCTTTTTGTCCTAATGTTCTCCATAAATACGGTGTCTCCTTTGGACTCCCCATTTCTCAAGGCTTTCCTGCTGTATGTTGCCAAGATTCTAACAACAGACTCTGTGACCCCATTTCTGCCCCTCATGTTTTGGCCTGTGGTATCTTCAAGGCTGCCATGCTCAGTCAGGGGCTCTCCTATGTCAGGCTGTGTTAGAACTACCCTGGCTTAGAGGCAGTAGAATGGCCAAAACGAGCCCTGGACTTGACCATCAAAACAGACCCAGCTCCAGAGCCTCCAGCTTTGTTCCCTTCACCCTGCATTCCCTGGGGAGTAACTCTTTGTACCTTAGTCCCATTCTGCATTTCCTGTCCCATAAATTTGAAAGTGCTCTGTAAACTAAAAAGCCCATAAAAGCACAGGCCTGTACTGATTATGGAATTTCATGCTCTCTCATCGCTTAAGAAATTGGGTCCATCTTCCAAATGGCCTCAAATTACTTATTTTCTTCTCAGACCAATCTATTTTAGAAAGAAAGAAAAAAGAAAAGAAAAGAAAAAAGGAAATAAGTCACTAATATGTCACTATGGTACAAGACATGGCTTAGGAAATTCTTTGGCCTTGTGTTGAGGTTTTGAAGGACATTGCATGTTCCAATACACCCTGATAAGCAAATAGGCAGTTTACAGAAGGGAATCCTCAAAACCACACTCTGTCCTACTTCAGGAACTCCGAGAAGAAATCCAAGAAGGGTGCATCGGGTGGCATCTGCATTTTTAGGAGACGTATCTTCCTCGTGGTCTGACTCTAAAGGTGGAGACTAAGCTCTCTCGGGCCTGCTCACGGGGCTGACACATGCTGGTCAAAAGAATCGGGTCAGTTTTGTGCTCTACGATGTTGAAAGGACAGGACTTCAGGTGCTCGGACATGGAGGTGACTTCATTAAACTCCCAGCTCTTGATTTTGGAGAAGAGGCTGCTGAACTGCCAGATCTGTTGAAAAAGATAGAAGTTCAAAGGTGAATATAGGGGTGTTACCCTCTGGCTGGCTTTATTTGGGCACTATAAGGAAATATCCTTCTGTTCTTCATATTCTTAGACTCCAGAGTGTTTAGTGGCTCCTGAAGACGTTTGGTAGCCCCTTCTCCAGCATCCAACTCCTAATTCCCCCTGCCAACCAATAATCTTCCCAACCAGCCCTGTAGTTGTGAGAATCACTAACACCAATCAGCATATTGACACACACTCTCCCTTGCTCCTCCACCAGCAAGTGATTAATTTTAGAGTAGATGCACAGTTCAAATCAGGACAATTAGTACCAAATCAGTGCAATTCTTATTCCAGAACTTTTGTTGGAGATACCAAAAAGCAGATTCTCTTTTTCTTTCTGTACTTGAACTGCGAAGCTGAAGTCCTAGGAGCTGCCGGCAATCACCAGGGACCACCAAGTGAGAACTATCTTACAATGTAGCCATTATTGAGGAAGTAGAGGTAAAAAACAGAAAGAAGAGATGTCATTTGGGGACATTTTTTGAGCTGTTAGATCAAGCCTTACCTGAAGCCATTACCGTTAGACTTTTTAGTTACACAAGCCAATAAACTCCCTTTATTGTTTATGCCACTTTAGGTTGATTTTCTATTGCTCGAAATTAAAGTATTCTAACTCATAAGAGTCTCACTAGAATGGGAACCCCATAGGAAAATTCTATGAGTTCTGAAATATCCTCTGGTCTTTCCACCTGGGATGTAATGGCAAAGTCACCGTTTTCAAGTCTGGTTATGTGAGTAGGCATAGCCCAATACTCTTTCAACCTGACTACTTCACCTACAGTTTCTTGTCCTTGTTGCTATGTAGGAAAAGTGGTTTCTTTGAGATCTTAGAACTATTTCCCTTTTTACTTTAAAAATCCATTCTAATGTGAGAATCCTTTAGCCCCAACTAAATTTTCTTTATTTCTTTCTGCAAGGAAATTAGCTTGTCCCAAATAATATCTGAGAGTGGTCAGCCATCATTGAACTGGGGACAAACTTGAGCCAAAAAATAATGGGATTTCTAGTATCTAAATTAAATTATTTACATCTGATGTTAGGCGTTTTTAGACAATACTATTTCTGAAGGCAGTGTGTTAGTCTTCATTCATGTTCCTCCTAATACGTGCTAGGTTGGCAGTCAGTGTTTATTTAACACTTGAATTCAGGCACGTATACGAGAGAGAGAGAGTCTTGTAATTACTTTTTGAGGAAGACTGCTCAGGAATAAATAATGGAAAACATATAAAATGTTTTAGACATAATCAATAAAAATAGATGCAAACAACTCTAACTCCCCGATGCCAATTTGGAAATACCACATACTAGGAAGAAATTCGACAGTGAGATTATGGAATTATTGACCTAAATGGGCATCATAAATTAATGGTTCATATTACCAACATGTTTACCATGAGAAAGGATGCTACAGGCACTGGGATATGATGAATTAGGAGCCTCACTTCAGTATGGTACAAGCTGGTAGAAGTTATAATACACTTAAACAAACATGACCTATTGGGGAAAAGGAACAAGGTATTTCTGAAGGGAAGGGTTCTTTGATCTATACAGCAGAGTGTTTTTTGAACAATTAAATTAGCATTTGAACCAGGGGAAATCAGTGGGCCAAATTCATTTAGAATTTCAAAATGTCCTTATCAAAGGCAAAAACTGTTTTAAAAAATGAGTTGACATGGGACTGAGGAGATTTGTTGGCCTCCTGTACCAATCAGAGTCAGAGCAGGGAACAGGCAGCACTCTCAGACTTGGTAATTTGAAGAGAATTTTTTTTTAAAGGAATGATTTACAGACGCGAGAACAGGGTATAGGAAAGCTACGAGATACAGTGCAGCACCCAGGGTGAGTAGCTACCTAAAGAGTTATGCCCTGGGCCTGAAAAAGAAGAAGGAAGGTCGTTGGATCCCGGAGTGAGTAATTTTGTGTAGAGAGCCACCTGATAAAGCCACCTTCAGTGGAGGGACAGCACCTGCTCAAAGTGTCACAAAGGGGAGGAACCATGCAGGGGGGAAACCAGGAGAATAGATACTTCAACCTCATTCTTCCCTCCCTCCCATCTCCTGCTGACATGCTCCATTTAGGTTATCCCCACTGGAAGCTGGAGGGCAAGGGAGCCAGCTGAGGCAATCTGTCCAGGTCAGCCTCCTGGGGGACAGACGGGGTGGAGAAGGATGGAGAATGGGTCTTGTGAGCAAACAGAAGATATTCAGCACACATACACAGATGAACAGGCACTACCCTCTGGATTGCTATTTATGTGTTCATAGGTCTGTCTTTTCTACTAAACTGACCTCCTTGAGTCAGTCTTATTCTCAGCAACTGTTCCCATGCCTAGTACCCTGCTTGCTTGGCACATAAAAAGCTGTTTAAGGCTGGGCGCAGTGGCTCACGCCTATAATCCCAGCACTTTGGGAGGCTGATGGGGGTGGATCACCTGAGGTTGGGAGTTTGAGACCACTCTGACCAACACAGAGAAACCCTGTCTCTACTAAAAATACAAAATTAGCCGGGTGTGGTGGTGCATGCCTGTAATCCCAGCTACTCAGGAGGCTGAGGCAGGAGAATTGCTTGAACCCGGGAGGCAGAGGTTGCGGTGAGCCGAGATTGTGCCATTGCACTCCAGCCTGGGCAAAAAGAGCAAAACTCCATCTCAGGAAAAAAAAAAAAAAAAAAAAAAAAAAAAAAAAAAAAAAAGGGCGGGGTGCAGTGGCTCATACCTGTAATCCCAGCACTTTGGGAGGCTGAGGCGGGTGGATCACCTGAGGTTGGGAGTTTGAGACCAGCCTGACCAACATGGATAAACCCCATCTTTACTAAAAATATAAAATTAGCAGGGTATGGTAGTGCATGCCTGTAATCCCAGCTAGGAGAATCGCTTGAACCTGGGACGTGGAGGTTGTGGTGAGCCAAGATCATGCCATTGCACTCCAGCCTGGGCAACAAGAGCAAACTCTGTCTCAAAAAAAAAAAAAAAAAAAAAAAGCCCTTTAAAAATATTTGTTGGGCTGGGCATGGTGGCTCACGCCTATAATCCCAGCACTTTGGGAGGCCGAGGTGGGCGGATCACAAGGTCAGGAGTTCCAGACCATCCTGGCTAACACAGTGAAACCACATCTCTACTAAAAATACAAAAAATTAGCCAGGCGTGGTGGTGGGTGCCTGTAGTCCCAGCTGCTCAGGAGGCTGAGGCAGGAGAATGGCATGAACCTGGGAGGTGGAGATTGCAGTGAGCCGAGATTGTGCCACTGTACTCCAGACTGGGCGACAGAGCAAGACTCCATCTCAAAAAAAAAAAAAAAGAAAAAAAAATTGTTAAGGCCAGGTGCAGTGGCTCACACCTGTAATTTCAGCACTTTCGGAGGTCGAAATGGGAGGATCACTTGAGACCAGGAGTTCAAAACCAGCCTGCACAACACAGTGAGACACCATCTCAATTTAAAAATTAGTCAGATGTGGTGATGCACACCTGTAGTCCCAGCTACTTGGAAGACTAAGGCAAGAGGATCACTTGAGCCCAGAAGTTCGAGGCTGTGGTAAGCTATGATTGCACCACTGCACTTTTGCCTGGGCAACAGAGAGAGTACCTGTTTGTAAAAAATGAAACAAAAAATTGCTGAATGAGTCAATCAATCCATCAATAAATGAGTGTTGACTTACCTCTCTGTGGACTCTCCAGGAGGTGCCTCCATGGGAATACCTCTTCTTCTTCCATTGCAAAAGGACCATCCCTCTCTCTTGTAACAAAGTGGCACAGATATTCCTCATCAGCACAGACACCTGGGAGAGCTGGGCCAGGCTGACACTGTCCAAGAACCCAGCAATGTACTGCAAAATCTCCAGGGGCAGGCTGGTTAAAGAATTCTGGCTTTTTCCTCCATGACCCAAAAGATGGTTGTTCTTCCTTCGTTCGCTCAGCTCTGGAGCAACCTCCGGCTTAATGGCAAAGGTCTTGAGCTCCTGGCTGTAGATTACTTTTGCCTTTTGCCCCGGGGGACGGAAATGGTTTTGAACAAATGTACATCCCAAGTAGGCGAGGGGGCATCGATGCTGGAACCAGCCGTTGAGACATGACTGAATGTCTGTGTGGACATTCTTGAAGTGCAGGGGGAACTCATCCCTCCTGAAGAATTTGTTGCAAGTGAAAGTGAAGGCAGAACTGCTTTTGTTGTGTCTCCTGGTGACACACTCACTGTGCAGCTCCACGTGGAGTCCCCCTGGGGTGGCAGCGGTTAGGTCAGCCAGCACTGTCCCAGAGGAAAACTGTTCTGGCTCAAAGTTGTATGTTTGTGTGGCAAAATCCATGAACAGTCCATCAATGCTTCTGGATTCAGAGATGACGTGGCCTTTGAGTTCTCTTTCCAAAGCACACTGGAGGGTGGTCTTGATGAGATCTGATTTGGGCAGGTCCTCCACAGTGATCCCCAGATCTGAAGTATCCACTGCCTTGTGTTCACTCGGCTTACAACTCAACATGGCATCTCCAAGTCGAGCTCGCTTTCCACAGTAGCTCACAGGAACTTTGAAGGTGTAAACAGTCTTAACTTCCTGAGCCTCAAGCTTGCCATAAACAAAGTCTCTCTCCTTGGGTGTACAAGCAGGCATCTGACCAAAGTGGATCAGCATCCGCCCATTGTGCACTAGATACATGTTATAGTCCTTTGCATCCACAGCTGTTTTCAGTCTTTCCAGAACACCATCCTGCCAAGGGGCAAGCCCTGTGGTTTCCACAGCTGTGTGAACGTCCTGCTGCTTCTGATTTTCCTGTGGTTCTTTCTTTTTGGGAGCGCCCTCTCCTTCTACCATGTTATTGCCACTGGAAATCTGTTCCTTCTCTGGGCCATTCTTGTTCTTGCTCTCACAGCTCGCTGACGAATTTGTTAAAGCAGAGGCTGCGTGCTCTTTGCTGAAAATATTTTCCCACTGGCCAAACTTAGCCAGGTCCATCCCTTCTTTGGTTTTGGCTAGCACCTCCCGTTCTTCTTGACTTAGCTCTGCCATCTCCCCATTAGTTGCTGACAAACCATGTGGTACCAAACTGATATCCACTCCACCCACTGCTCCTCCCATTTCCTCCACACCGGTTTCACCATTCATAGTTGGTTCCTCCTCAGTAGCCTCTCTAGTTTCTGGGAAAAGTTCCACCATTTTCAAGGATCTGAAGAGGACCTTCTGGTCCTGCAGGGCCAGGGCTGTGTCCAAACACTCCTCACTGGGGGTCTCTTTCATGATGTTCTCATGAAGGGTGGTTTCAGAGTCCACATTTGGCCAGCGGTTCCACTCCATGGAGCAGCAGACCACGCTGGCGGGGCACACCTGCAGGTGCTTGGCCAGTTTGTGGCGGGACATGGACAGAGGGCAGCCATATTCGGAGTTGAGGCATGGAACCTGCTCTAAAGGGCAGAGGAGCTGGTGCTCTGCCTCTTTGCACATGTGGAAGGTGGCACCACAGAGCAGGTGGCAGCTTATTACCAGGCAGGAGACGTTGGGTTCCGCAGGAATGTGGCAGTGGCGGTTGAAGCATCCCTCACAATGCCTGTGGTGCCCTGGCGGAGGCCTGCGGGCTTTCCCCTGGACACACCAAGGACAGGGGAAAGAAAACAAATGAATACTGAGGAGATGCTCTGTGCATGTCTGTGACTGTGTTTTAATCGACATATTTCCTGTTTATGCCTGCTTTTTGTAGAAACCTTGAAATATATGGAAAATCACAATTCCACAATCCAGAAATAACAACTGTAAGTACTTTTTAGAGTTTTTCAACAGTTTATTGTATATATGTGGTCGATGTGTTTAGAACAGGAAAAAAAGAATTGAATATAATGGACTACACTGTTGACAATTGTTATTTTTGAGTTGTGGATTACAGGTTATTTATATCATACAGATAACACTATGGATACAACTCTTCATCCTGCTTTTTACGTTGCTATTAGAACACGAAACTAGATTGTTTTATTAGTTATTCTCTACAGACTTTCTTCATAATGGCAGTGTAACATACCGGAATATGGATGTGCTATCATTTAATCAACTACCACCAGAGGGCGGGCTGGAAGGACAGCAGCCAGCTCTGGTTTTGCTCGCATTTATGTCCCTAGCATCTAGCATGGGCCCTGGACCTTTGTGGGTATTCAGTGCTTGCTGAATGAAGGAATTGCTAGCCATTTAGATTATTGCTGGCTTTTTGACTATTTTATTTAAATGTTCACTAAAACTCTTTGCTCAAAAATCCTTCTCAACTGTTTTCCCCTTACTCTGCATCAGTTTCTTCCAAGTTCTGTCCAGGATCTCTGGTTTGGAAAAAAGTTGATAAACATCATCAACCCGTAAGAGCAAGTCTGCTAGCTGCTTGGGCTACAGGATAAATGAAGGAAGACCTGGACCTCTCAATGGTGAAGCTTCAATAAGCTCCTGGTGCTTACCATGGTGCCCCAATTTCTTCTTGCTTCTTAGCTCTAGGGGAAAATATGAATATAAATGATTAGTAAGAAAAGCAGTTAGGTTACCTATACTAACAGGGGCTAAAGAGACTTCACACACTGTCTCATTTAATTCCTTCCACCATCCTGGAGGTGTCTTTATCCCCATTTTTGAGTCAAGGAAACAGAAGCTTGAAGGTAAGTAACTTGTCCAAGGTCACACAGCTGCTAAGTGATGGAATCAGCTTTGTAGTCCAGGCCATACTGGTCCATACTATTTCCTCCGACCCCCACTGCCCTCTGATAGGGCGTATTACCAACCATGGGATGTGTAACTTCTGCTTCCTATAACTTTCTCCATTGTCTGCTGACAATTATCCTGGCATTCTAAACACTCTTCTACCCACAATCTGGCCTACGTTACCTTCTAATCTTCTCTTCCACTGGGGCTTCCTGTCCACTTAGAGGTCAGCCTGACATCTAACTTGGTCTGGGGCAGTGTGTAGGTGTCTGTGAAATATCTGTAACATGCCATTTCCCCTGGTATATTCAGCTGTGCTAGAGCAGGGGTCAAAACCCCAAAGGCCCCAGAAGTTGACTGAACGGAGACTCTGGCAAGTGAAAGAGAAAATGCCCTGTCTTCAGGGAAATGAAATTTCTCAGCCCTGGTTAATTGATGCCATGTGGGAATGGTTTTTCCAGAGACCGTGGGGATGTGGACTTTTGTGAGTGGTGATATGGTTTAGTGGTTAGAAGGCAGACTGCACAGGTTTACACCCTGGCGCTACAAGTCAGTGGCTGTGAAGACTTTGGGAAAGTTACTTCACTTCTTTGTTCATCAGTTTCCCCATCTGTAGAGAGAGGATAATAATAGTACCTATCCCATAGTGCTGCTGTAAGGAGTAAATGAGCTAAATATACATGAAACTCTTAGAACAGTGCTTGTTTCACAGGAAGTGATCTATACATGTTTGCTATTGTAAAGTAGTATTTTATATTTCATCACAATGCAAAATATTTTACTACATAATATATCAAAATAAAAATACTCTGAATTTTAAATGTTAACAACTAACTTAATTTAAAACAACACTCTATTTGAACCAAAGAAAAACATGAATACTGGCCAGATAGGATCTGTAGGTTGCCAGTTTGCAATATCTGGTCCAGAGAATTTGTAACATACTTTCAGCACTGGGTTAGTCTGTGATGGAGGGGAGGTTAGCATCCAAATGTCAGTACATCCATAAGTTTAAAATTTGGCCAGGTGCAATGGCTCACACCTGTAATCTCAGCACTTTGAGAGGCTGAGGTGGGTTGATTACTTGAGCCCAGGAGTTCAAGACCAGTCCGAGAAACATAGCAATATCCTGTCTTTACTAAAAAAAAAAAAAAAAAAAAAAAATTTAAAAATTAGTGTGGCATGGTGGTGCATGCCTATGATCCCAGCTACTTGAGAGTGACACTGACATGGGAGGATCGCTTGAGCCTGAGAGGTTAAGGCTGCAGTGAACTGTAATGGCACCACTGCACTCCAGCCTGGGTAAGAGAGTAAGACTCTGTCTAAAAAAAAAAAAAAACACTTTACTTTAGAATTTGCCAATTCATTGTGAGTAAAATTTCCCCCAACTTGGAAAAAAAAAAAAGACATTTCAAATATACAGAAAAGATGAAGGAATACATACAACCAACACCAAAACGTACTTTATCTAGATTCAGCAATTGCTAACATTTTACCATTTTTCTGTCCTTTCTTTCTCTCCTCTCTGTCCCTCTCTCAATCTCCCTCCACCCCCCAACCACACACACATACACACACACACACACACACACACACACACACACACACACAGTTTTGACTGAGCCACTTGAAAATAAGTTGCCAGCCGGGAGCGGTGGCTCAAGCCTATAACCCCAGCACTTTGGAAGGCCGAAGCGGGTGGATCACCTGACATCAGGAGTTTAAGACCAGCCTGATCAACATGGTGAAACCCCGTCTCTACTAAAACTACAAAAAAAAAAAAAAAAATTAACCGGGCACAGTGGCATGTGCCTGTAATCCCAGCTACTAGGGAGGCTGAGGCAGGAAAATTGCTTGAACCCGGGAGGCAGAGGTTGCAGTGAATCAAGATCGTGCCATTGCACTCTAGCCTGGGCAACAGAGCGAAACTCCATCTCAAAAAAAAAAAAGGAAGAAAGCAAGAAAGTTGCTGATATAAGATGCTTTATCCCTAGTACTTCAGCTTGTACTTCCTAAGAATAAAGACTTATAGTAACATTATCTCACCTAAGAAAACTAAAAATACTTTTCTAATATCATGTAAAATGCCTATAGTCACATTTCTCCAGTTATCTCCAAAATGTCTATTACAGTTATTTTTAAATTTTTAATATTTTTATTTATTAAACATTTTTATTGATATATAATAGTTGTACATGTTTTGGGGGTACATGCAATATTTTGATGCCTGTATACAATGTGGAATGATCGAATCAGGGTAATTGGGATATCCATCACCTCAAACACTTTTCTTTATGTTGGGAACATTATAATTCTTCTCTTTCAGCTTTTTTTTTTTTTTTTTTTTTTTTGACAGAGCCTTGCTCTGTTACCCAGTGTGGAGTGCAGTGGCACATCGTAGCTCACTGAAACCTCCACCTCCTGGGTTCAAGTGATTCTTTTGCCTCAGCTTCCCAAGTAGCTGGGATTACAATCATGCGCTACCACACCTAGCTAATTTTTTGTGTTTTTAGTAGAGACAGGGTTTCACCATGTTGGCCAGTCTAGTCTTGAACTCCTGACCTCAAGTGATCCGCCTGCCTCGACCTCCAAAACTGCTGGGATTACAGGCATGAGCCACCGTGCCTGGTCTCCTTTAGTTATTTTGAGATATACAATAAATTATTGTTAATTATAATTTTTCCACTGTACTATCAAATACTAGAACTTATTTCTTCTAACTATATATTTTTAAAAATTTTGTTGTTTTTTGAGACAGAGTCTCACACTGTTGCCCCGGCTGGAGTGCAGTGGTGCAATCTCGGCTCACTGCAACCTCTGCCTCCCAGGTTCAAGCAATTCTCCTGCCTCAGCCTCCTGAGTAGCTGGGATTACAGGCGCCCACCACCATGCCTAGCTAATTTTTTGTATTTTTACTAGAGACGAGGTTTCACCATGTTGGTCAAGATGGTCTCGATCTCTTGACCTCGTGATCCACCCACCTCAGCCTCCCAAAGTGCTGGGATTACAGGTGTGAGCCACTGTGTCCGGCCCAAATATTTTTAACTGATACATAATATTTGTGCATGGTCATGGTGTACATGTGATATTTTCTTATATGCATAGAATCTGTAATCATAAAGGATATTTAGGTCGTTGCCTCAAGTATTTATCATTTCTATGTGTTGGGAACATTTCCAGGACTCTCTTCTAGCTATTTTGAAATATACAATACACTGTTGCTAGCTATAGTCACCTACTCTGCTACCAAACACTAAAACTTGTTCTCTCTATCTGTTCATATCCATTCACCAACCTCTCTTCTTCCCTCTGCCACTATCCTCTACACCCTTCCCAGGCTCTGGTAACTATCATTCACTCTCTACCTCCACGAGATCAACTTTTTTAGCTCCCACATATGAACGAGAACATGCAATATGTATCTTTCTATGTCTGGCTTTAAGACCTCTGCTCATTTTTGAACAAGGATCCTTTTAATGTCAATTTATTCTATTTGATTGTCAAGTCTTTTTAGCCTCTTTAATCTGGAACAGTCCCCCACATTTTCTTTTTCAGGAGAAACAGCCTTAAATCACAAGGAAATTATAGTCTGGTTCATTCATTTTATTAGTTCCTCCACTCATTCATTTATTCAACAAACATTTGTTGATTACCTACTACTACTTGCCAGTAAGTGAGCATAAGAGTCACCTGGATGGCTTGTTACAGTCTTAAACACTATTGTTCATTAGAGTCAGCTGTGATGCTTGCTAAACCTATAGATCTGCACTGTTCAATATGATAGTCACCAGCCACATGTGGCTATTTAAATTTAATCAAAATGCAATAAAATGAATAATTCAGTTTCTCAATCACGTTAGCCACATTTCAAGTGCTCTATTGCCATGTGTGGCTAGTAGCTCATCTTTAGGACAATACAGAATAGAACATTCCCATCTTCACAAAAAGTTCCACTGCCACAGATGCTGGCTGTACCACTGGACCTGAGGGAAGGATGTACTCCTGGAATTTACATGCTTAACACACTCCCCGTCCGATTCTTACGCCCATTAATAAATGAGAACCCTTGTTCTGGACCCCACTGGGGCTACTGAGTATGAAGGATGCATCACAGTAGGGTGCTCTATACTCCTAATAGCCCTAGTCAGGGGCCGGGGGAGAAGTCGCAAGCAGAAGCATCAAACAGGGTCAGGGCCAGCAGAAGATAAACAAAGGTGTTAAAGCCAGAGAAGGAGAGGAGCACAGCGGGGTGGCTGAGAGGGTTGGACTATGCTGTGGTCTGAATGTTTATGTCCCCCCCAAATCCACATGTGGAAATCTAATTCCCAATGTGGGGGTGTCTGATGGTGGGGCCTTTGAGAAGTGATTATGTTAGAGGAAGTTCTGCTTACCAGGCCTCTGGTTTAATAAGACATGACCAGAGTGACTCCATCTTAAAGTGAATAGCGAGGCACTCACAAGACACCGCTAAGGTTAATACTTAAAGTCTAAAAATAGCTACATCGCAAGGTGACCACACTTAAAATTACAGAATATTTATGGCCAGACAAAACTTCTCCCACCAAGCCTACAAAGCGTCCAGATGTCCTGAGAGGGCAGCCCTCTTTACTTAAAGATAATGTTAATGAGCAAGCTGAGGTTAAAAGATTGATGGTCTTTGGTCTTTGATAACACTGACAGCCACTACCTTTAGTGAACACATCTGCACGTTTCCAGTTTAATTTAGCTCCTTATAGTTTCCTCACAGTTTCTTTCTTTTTCTTTCTTTTTTTTTTTTTTTTTTTTTTTTTTGCGACAGAGTCTCACTCTGTTGCTCTGTTGACCAGGCTGGAGTGCAGTGGCACTATCTAACTGCAACCTCCGCCTCCCGGGTTCAAATGATTCTCCCACCTCAACTTCCCCAGTAGCTGGGATTAAAGGCGCATACCACCATGCCCCGCTAATTTAATATTTTTAGAAGAGATGGGGTTTTGCCATGTTGACCAGGCTGGTTTCAAACTCCTGACCTCAAGTAATCTGCTCTCCTCGGGTTTCTTATAAGTAGAGACACTAACAAAAGAGGAAGCATTCCTCCTTCAGCTGCAGATGCCCTAGTCTGCAACTGAGTAGTTTCCAACAAATGTGCTACCTTTTTTTTTTTTGTTTTTGAGATGCTCTCTCTGTTGCCCAGGCTGGAGTGCAGTGGCACGGTCTCGGCTCACTGCAACCTCCGCCTCCCAGATTCAAGTGATTCTCCTGCCTTAGCCTCTTGAGTAGCTGGGACTACAGGCATGTGCCACTACACCCAGCAAATTTTTTGTGGGGGTTTCATCGTTTTAGCCAGGATAGTCTCGATCTCCTGACCTCGAGATTCACCCGCCTCGGGCACCCAAAGTGCTGGGATTACAGGCATAAGCCACTGAGCCTGGCAAATGTGCTTCTTTCACGTGCCTCAAATCCTTTCCTGTGAGAATCCAAGAACCCACTCTTGGTGTCTGGATCATGACCCTCTTTTCCCGCAACATCTTTCTGGTGTCCTTGTGTGGGGAATGACAATAAGAAGAGACTCCCACTCAGAAGGAAAACAGTCTGTGCAGCATTAATTGGCCGACTTTGGGTAAGTGGGGCTCATTTTAGAGTTATTAAGCCATTCCAGGGGACAAGGATGCTTGTCCACTGCTGCTTGGATTTGAAGCCCAGGGCCCAAGGAGTTAAAAGCCCCAGGGTTTATTTGAGAAAATGGATTTGGCCCTATGAGATGTTTGCCACTATCTTCTTGGGAGTAATCCACCTTGTGCTCTCTGTTGCTGGCCTGAGTGTCCTGCTTCTTGTCTCCTGTTGGCTTTCTGCCTTTGTTTCACAGAAGCCCTGAGGCTGCCACAGAAAGGGTGGCCCAAACAGTTTAGCATATTCTTTTTTCTTTTTTTTTTCTTTTTTTTTTTTTTGAGACAGAGTCTCTCTCTATCAGGCTGGAGTGGAGTGGCGCGATCTCCCTCTCGGCTCACTGCAACCTCCACCTCTTGGGTTCAAGCAATCCTCCTGCCTCAGCCTCCTGAGTAGCTAGGATTACAGGTACTCACCACCACGCCTGTTTAATTTTTTATTGAGACAGAGTCTTGCTCTGTCACCAGACTGGAATGCAGTGGCACAATCTCGGCTCATTGCAACCTCTGCCTTCTGGGTTCAAGCGATTCCCCTGCCTCAGCCTCCCAAGTAGCTGGGACTACAGGCACGTGCCCCCACACCCAGCTAATTTTTGTGTTTTTAATAGAGACAGGGTTTCATCATGTTGGCCAGGATGGTCTGGACCTCTTGACCTCGTTATCCACCCACCTCGGCCTCCCAAAGTGCTGGGATTATAGGCATGAGCCACCACGCCCGGTCTAATTTTTGTATTTTTAGTAGAGACAGGGTTTTACCATGTTGGCCAGGCTGGTCTTGAACTCCTGACCTCAAGTGATCCACCCACCTCAGCCTCCCAAAGTGTTGGGATTACAGGCATGAGCCACCACGCCCAGCCACCAAATAGTTTAGCTTTTACTTTCCTTGCCTCTCCTCTGACTTAATTCACCACTTGTCTGAGGGACACTGGAAACAAGAAGTCGCTCAGGATCTAGTCTTTTTGTACCTAATTATTGGAAGAGATGGGCAAAAACTTCTCCATTACTGCAGTTACAAGTTGAAGTGTGGTATTTAACAGCCATATGTGACAAGATTAGAAATGCCTTTCAAGCAAAAGCCTCTTTTATGTCTGTCCCTGCAAACAATTAGCCCCAGAATGGAGGACAGGAGACTTTTTCTTAACAGTTTTCTCTTGTCTGTTAATCAGAAGATCATCTTTCATTGGCTGGTCACGGACAGCTGGGCCCTGTTTCCTAGACCCAGAATGTCATTTTTGCCCTGAAATAGTTTTGTCACGGGATCCCAAGTTACAGCTTGCCCACTTCCCTTGTTTGGTTCAACATCTTTTTTTTGCTGGGTTCCTCGTGGCATTGCCTCAGGTGACCATGAGTCTGCTTACTTGTTCTTATTATCTGATATGAACAAGGGGACACTACTGGCTCCAGGAGTTCTTCCCTTGGCCAAATTGGCACTAAGAATTCTCTTGTCCCTTTTAGTGGAGCTCAGCTGGAGGCAGTACAATCTTGCCGACAAGGAGTGGTATTCAGCGCCTTCAGTCCTGGTATACCAGTTCTCATGCCGAATCTGTCCTGAAGAGTTCACTGCTAGGGTGCATTTTAACCTATTAGGGAAGGTTTAAATTGGATGGGCTTAAGATGATTTTTTTTTTTTTTTTAATATAACACTGGTCCCAATATCCTTTGAGAGGACCAGAAAGGTGGACCTCAGGTGTTACAGCGGCCCCAAACACTATACCTCGGCTTGATTTGTTTTGTAGAAGGGAAACTAAGTGTGGAGAAATACTCTATGTGCAGGCCTTCCTAATGGTTAGCCAGGATAAGGATTTAAAATACGCTTGTATATGCTTGATAGAAGGAAAGAAAAATGAGGGACTAGACATAATTCATGACCACTTATGTAAGTGCCTCCTAATCCCAGGCTTCCCCCAGATGGTCCTGGACTCCCCACTGTAAGTTCAAGTGCTCCGGAGGAACAAAGTCAGACTCCTAGTTCCCCAGAAGTATCCAAAGTATTATTAACCCCTCCTAGTTATTTGGGGATGTCTGATGTCCTGCCATCACCTCCTCCTTACCCTTCAAGCCCTGTCTTACATTCATTACCCAAAGAGCCGAGCCCCACCAGCACCACTCTCAGTGGGGCCTCTTACCAGCTGTCAAAGTTGACTCTTTGCTCTCTTCAGGAGTTGGCAGATGGTGACGGGGCACTCTATGGGTATATGTGCCTGACAGCCTTATACCTTTTCTGTGCCTGACAGCCTTACACCAGGAAAAATTCAGCTGGTTTTTAGAGGGTCTAGGAAAATTCATAGATGAATTTGAGAGACTAACACTGACATATGAATTAACCTGGCAAGATTTGCATATACTTCTGTCTACCTGCTTCACAGAAGAAGAAAAGCAGCATATTAGGGGAGCTGTTAAAGCATATGAAGATGGAGGGGCAGCCTGCAACCAGGGGCATGACATCTATCCAGTAGGAGGCACAGCAGTGCCTGACTGGGACCTAAATAGGAGTTATTAAGAGGAAGTAAGTTTGGGCAGCCAAGGTGGGCAGATCACTTGAGGTCAGGAGTTTGATACCAGCCTGGGCAATGTGGTGAAGCCCTGTCTCTACTAAAAACAGAAAAATTAGCCATACGTGGTGGTATGTGCCTGTGGTCCCAGCTACTTGGGAAGCTGAGCCAGGAGAACTCACCCGAATCTGGGAGGTGGAGGTTGCAGTGAGCCAAGATCTTGCCACTGCACCCCAGCCTGGGCAACAGAGTAAGACTCCATCTTGAGGAAAAAAACAACAACAAAAAAAGGAAGTAAGAACCTAGAGAGGAGAAACCATATGATTAATTGCCTCCTTGAAGCAATGAGATTTGTGATAAAGCCTGTTAATTACGGTAAAGTCAGGGAAATTACTCAGGGAAAGGATGAAAACCCAACCTTGTTCCAAGGGCACTTAATTGAGACCTTGAGGAAACATATTAACACTGACCCTGACTCCAAGGAGGTACAGGCATTGCTAGGAGTTCATTTCATAACCCAGTCTGCTCCTGATATCTGCAGGAAGCTACAAAAGCAACCTTAGGCCCCCAGACTTCCATAAATCAGCTTTTAGACATGACTTTTACAGTTTTCAATGGGCAAGATAGGGCAGAGGAAGCAGAGAAAGTAAAGCAAACCTCCCAAAAGGCCCAGCTTTTAGCTGCAGCTTTGAGCTCTCTACCCCTTCAGAGTCAGCCCCTTATCCCCCAAGCCCTGCCAGAGGAAGTGAGCAGGCAGAAAGCCCCATTCTGGTCCTCTGAGCCACTGTGCCCTGGGCCACTGTGCCCTGGGTGTAAACCAATGTGTTTTCTGTAAGGAGGTTGGTCACTGGAAGAGGGAATGGCCTGTGCTCCCAAGAGAGTTGTTGGCTCCTGAACCTATAATGGCCCAGCAGACCTAAGAGTGACCGGCCCCAGACTTCACACCTCAGTTCCTGTTGGACAATTAGCCATTGCTCTGGAGGAGCCTCGGGTGACTCTTGAAGTGGCAGATAAGATTATTAATTTATTATTCAATACGGGAGCAGTTTACTTTGTTCTGACCCAGCATAATGGAGCCTGTCTTCTCATAGCTGTACGGGCATTGATGGGCAAGCCCAGAAATGCCACTTTCCTTATTCTTTAAGCTGTCCTTCAGGGACTCTTGTTTTCTTGCATGGCTTTTTAGTACTACCTGCATGTCCTACCCCTTACTGGGGAGGAATTTATTGATTCGGTTGCAAGCCATGGTTACCTTTGAGAGCATAAAGCAAACGAGTATTACTTTTGTTCCTGTCCCCTGAGGAAAGAAAAAAGGAAGATAAGGATGTATTTTTCTGCACCTAATGCATCCAGATCCACGACCTCTGTTTGCCCTTGAATGGAATGATTCAGATACTCATTCAACCTCACAACTAACCTGGACAGTTCTCCCTCAAGGGCTGCGGGATAACCCACACTTGTCTGGAAATGCTCTAGCTAAGGACTTGAAGAATCTACAACTGCGAAAGGGCACAATTATCTAGTATGTAGATGATTTGCTCATTGCTAGCCCAACTAAAGAGAACTCAGATAATACTACTGTTAAATTGCTAAATTTCCTGGGAACTAGTGGATATAGGGTGTCACCACACAAGGCTCAGATTTCTACTCAGAAAGTCAAATATTTTGGATATGTCTTTTTTTATATTTTTTTATTATTTACTATTTGTTTCTCTTTTTCTTATTTGTAACACTCCTCCAGAATCAATTTGGGATATATCTTAACCTCTGGTACCCAAGCAATAGCCTCAGAATGGAAGGAAGCTCATTCAAGAGCCCCAGACCAAGAAATCAATGTGGGCCTTTTTAGGAATGACTGGGTTCTGCCACTTATGAGTGCCTGGATTTGGGCAAACATTTCAAGCTTCTATGTGAGGTTCTATAAAGGACAGATTTAAAACCCTTTGATTGGAATGAGAATTGCAGACAAAACTTCAATACTGTCAAAGTGAAATTGGGCTCTGCTCCAGCCTTAGGAATCCCCAACTTGGATAAGCCATTTTTCCTTTATGTGGCCAAAAAGCAAGGTTTGGCCTTGGATGTTCTTGTCCAAAAATTGGGGAATATTCCACAGCCAGTAGCCTACTTTTCTAAGCAACTAGACCATGTGGCTTCTGCATGGCCTGGATGCCTTGGGGCTGTTGCAGCTACTGCTCTTCTGGTAGATGAAGCTAATACACTAACATTAGGACAGCACCTGGAGGTTTTGATCGCACACCAAGTCCAGGGGTTCCTAGAGGCTAAAGGGCACCAGTGGATGATGGGAGGATGTTTATTAAAGCATCAGACCTTACTGTTAGACACACCAGACATAACTCTTGAAATTCGCCAAGTAAACCCAGCTGCTTGTCTGCCAGAGTCCACAGACGCTGTAAACCATTCCTGTCTACAGGTTATGGAGCAATTTATTCTAGCAGGCCAAACTTAAGGGATGAGCCCCTTAACAATCCTGAGGCAGAATGGTTTACAGATGGAAGCTGAGCTAATTGCTCTTACTAGGGCCCTGCAATTGGAAAAGGATGTAAAAATTAACATTTATGATGATTCCAAGTATGCCTTTTTAATGCTTCATGGTCATGCCAACATTTAGAAAGAGTGGGGACACCTGACCGCTAAGGACTCCCCCAGAAAACATCACTCAGATATTTTGAGCTTGTTAGATGCTGCTTTACTGCCAAAGGAAATGGCTGTAATTCATTGCAGAGCACATTTTGATGATATTATTAAAGGAAATGCCCTTGCAAATGTAGGGGCCAAGGCCACTGCACTAAAAGAGCCAGTTACGCTTATGGGCATCCTAGTGCCCGCAGCCCCAGATATAGCTGAGCCAGTGTACTCCAAAGAAGAACAAAAATGAGCCAGGGATCACGATTTGGCCCAGGCCCCCTCTGGCTGGCTAATAGTAATAAATTACTAATGCCAAGTGTCAATCAGTGGAAAATAGTTAAGCATTTTCATAATTCCACTCATTTGGGAAGGGATTCTTTATTTCAGTTGATACCTTATTTATTTATGGGAAAACTTTTCAAGATACTAAAACAGATGACTTGAGCCTGAAAGCTCTGTGCCCAAAATAACCCAAACAGCCAGGCATTGCCCCCATCTCTAGTTAAACCTGTCCAACATAGAGGAATCTATCTGGGTGAAGTCTGGCAACTAGACTTTATTTAAATGCCTCTCTGTAGGGGATTCAATTATTTACTGGTGTTTATTATTACCTTCACTGGTTAGGTTAAGGCTTTACCCCACTTGATCCAAAAGAGCTTTAGAGGTCTCAGCCCGGCACGGTGGCTCATGCCTGTAATCCCAGCACTTTGGGAGGCTGAGATGGCTGGATCACAAGGTCAGGAGATCGAGACCATCCTGGCTAACACAGTGAAACCCCGTCTCTACTAAAAATACAAAAAATTAGCTGGGTGTGGTGGCAGGCACCTGTAGTCCCAGCTACTTGGGAGGCTGAGGCAGGAGAATGGCGTGAATCCGGGAGGTAGAGCTTGCAGTGAGCCGAGATCATGCCACTGCACTCCAGCCTGGGCGAAAGCAGGGAATACCTGAACCAAAAACAACACAAAAATAAATAAAAAAAGAGCCTTAGAGGTCTCTAAATTTTTTTTTTTTTTGAGATGGAGTTTCACTCTTGTCACCCAAGCTGGAGTGCAGTGGCATGATCTCGGCTCACTGCAACCTCTACCTCCTGAGTTCAAGCGACTCTCCTGCCTCAGCCTTCCAAGTAACTGGGACTACAGGCATGCATCACTACACCCAGCCAATTTTTGTATTTTTAGTAGAGACAGGGTTTTACCATATTGGCCAGGCTAGTCTGAAATTTTGACCTCAGGTGATCCGCCTGCCTAGGCCTTTCAAAGTGCTGGGATTATAGGCGTGAGCCACCACACCACACCTATCTAAAAGTTTATTAAAAGAAATAATTCCTCAGTTCGGGTTATCTGAAAGACGGCAAAGTAGCTATGGCCCCTCTTTCACGGCAGGCATAACCCAATATCTATCCTTGGCATTGGGAATCCAATATCATCTTCGTTCTGCATGGAGACCACAATCCTCTGGAAAAGTGGAAAGGGTTAATCATAAGCCAAAGAGGACTCTAGCTAAATTTTGCCAGGAATCATCAGAGACCTGGCTATCTCTATTGCCTGTAGCTTTACGGCAGGTTTGAGCTGCTCCAAAGGGAAACTTATAATTAAGTCCTTTTGAATTAACATAAGGAAGCCCTTTCCTAACTGCAAATCTCCTAATAGATGAAATGATTCATTAAAAATATGTCATCAATCTAGGACAAATGCAAAACGCACTGTGTGAATATGGATATAAAAGGCTTTCCCTCCCCACGTGAGAAGAAAATTCTGTTTCAGTTCAACTAGGGTATTTAACCTTACTAAAGACTTAAATGGAAGGGTCTCTAGCGACCAGCTTTCCCCAATGTGGAAAGGACCATATCAAGTGCTCTGAGCACTCCAATAGCAGTTAAACTGCAAGGGATTCACAGTTAGGTACATTTGTCTTGAATTAAACCTGTTTCTTATGAAGCCCCACAAGCTACCAACACCCAGTCTGCTAATCTAGTCTACTCTTGTGAGCCAGTAGAAGGTCTACACTTCCTCTTCAGGAGAAATCCTTGGAAGCTTCTTCTTACAACGTGATGCTCTGGATAAGCTTGGGGGCAAGGTTAGTTTTCCTGATCCTCCTCCTGGTCATCTTTTACTTTTACTGGTATGAGTCTGTCCCAGCTGTGGGTAAGCAATATCTATGCCCTTACAGGATGTAACTATAGAACACAGCTTCTCTTTTATTCGTATCTGTTTTGGGGCTTCTGTCCTTCCTTTCACTATTGCTGGAGGTTCAAATCTTTTCTTACAATGGGCACAGGACTACGCCAATGCTCTCTTGCTGGATTTGTGAGCTATTGCCCTTCTCTAGCACCTCAGGCTTGCCCTGGTGGATATCCCCCACACAGGACATGCTTAGATAACTTACAGAATACTTAGAGGGACTTAAATAATGGATAGGAGCATAAATATCTGGCCTGACTTGGAACAATGTAACCCAATGGCCGGTTAATAACACTTTTAGCAATTCTGGGCATAGGAAGCCATTCTCAGCAAATGAGACCACAGAAAAGTTTCTTGCACTGGGTACCTCCTTTCTAGACCCAAAGATAAACATCCGAACTAAAAAGCTCAAAAACTCCAGTTTTGAAAAATGATTTCTTCAAATTTGGGATGGTTTTATATGACTAACCACCTCTGCAGCACACCTAAGTCAGGTAGTCCCATTGTGTTAGGAACAATGGAATCACTCCCTTGATGCTTCGACAAATGCTACTTGTGTCATGGGATGGATTCCTGCAAGACAATGCCAACATACCATAGTCCTGCAACAAATGGACTTATCTGCTACGTGAAGCTTATCTTGACCCTGGGTCACTGGACAAAGACTATTTTAAAAAGCCAGCTGGGCCGGCCTAGTGGCTCATGCCTGTAATCTGAGCACTTTCAGCACTTTGGGAGGCCGAGGTGGATGAATCACTTGAGGTCAGGAATTTCAGACATCTGTAATTATCCGGGTGTGGTAGTGTGCACCAGTAATCCCAGCTACTTGGGAGGCTGAGGCAGGAGAATTGCTTGAATCCAGGAAGTGGAGGTTGCAGTGAGCTGAGATCATGCCACCGCATTCCAGCCTCGGCAACAGAGTGAGACCACGTCAAAAAAAAAAAAAAAAAAAAAAAAAAGCCAGCCAACCTTCTCCACATAACCAGCATGTGGGCCAGATCCATTTTTCGTGGGTATAACCACTTGGCCTCACTCTTTCTACCATCTATTAGATCGGAAGATGCTATCTGGCATGTTGAGGCCATTGTCAATGATACCCAATGGGGTTTAAGTAACAGCCTGTGAGATACATCTTTTATAAATGCTGAAATGTATTATATGCGTAAGGCTGTCATGCAAAACAGAATGTCACTAGATAGTCTGACTGCAGCACAGGGAGGAACCTGTGCTATTATCAGAACTAAATATTGTATATATATCTCAAATAACTCAGACAATATTTATTTGACCCTCCAGATATAAATCAACAAATTAAAGCCATCTCTAATCGCACACTGTCTTTAGATAATGACTAGCATCATGGTTTGGGTCAGGGCCATCATGGTGGAAAAAGTTCCTTTTGTTACCCTGGCTATAATAATTGGAATAGGCATAGCTTTACATTGTGGATTTTATTGTTGCTGCACATTTTGTATGTTTTGCATGGTCCTATTCTTATTATTAATCCTTAATTCACAACGTATGGTACTAATATATCATGATTTATAATTATAACTATAATTCTTATATAAAACTTTCTATGTTTATAGAAACTTTTTTTTGTATGACTTTCTATGTTTATATATAACTTTCTGTGTTTCAGGATATCAACTTATGAGTGATCTACAAACCTACAGACCTATTGCTCCTCCAGTCAACTGCAACAGCTTCAAGCTACCTCTGGTTAAGACCCCTCCCAGCATGACAGGTCCCTTAAAGTTAGGCAGGGTTAATATCAATGACCTTTCTCAGCAGGAAGAGGTTCCAGAAGACTGACCCCCACCCTTCAGTGTCCCTTAGGATTAAGAGTCCACTTGTGACAGAAGGGGGAAATATGTTAGAGGAACCCCTACTTATCAGGCCTCTGGCTTAATAAAACATGACCAGAGCCGGACACGGTGGCCCACACCTGTAATCCCAGTACTTTGGGAGGCCAAGGCGGGCAGATCACAAGGTCAGGAGATCGAGACCATTCTGGCTAACACAGTGAAACCCCATCTCTACTAAAAATACAAAAAATTAGTTGGGCGTGGTAGCACACACCTTTAGTCCCAGCTCCTCTGGAGGCTGAGGCAGGAGAATTGCTTGAACTGGGGAGGTGGAGGTTGCAGTGAGCAGAGATCATGTCACTGCACTCCAGCCTGGGCAACAGAGCGAGACTCCATCTCAATAAACTACCATCAGAGTGAACAGGCAACCTACAGAATGGGAGAAAATTTTTGCAATCTACCCATCTGACAAAGGGCTAATATCCAGAATCTACAAAGAACTTAAACAAATTTACAAGAAAAAATCAAACAACCCCATCAAAAAGTGGGCGAAGGATATGAACAGACATTTCTCAAAAGAAGACACTTATGCAGCCAACAGACACATGAAAAAATGCTCATCATCACTGGCCATCAGAGAAATGCAAATCAAAACCACAATGAGATACCATCTCACACCTGTTAGAGTGGTGATCATTAAAAAGTCAGGAAACAACAGGTGCTGGAAAGGATGTGGAGAAACAGGAAAACTTTTACACTGTTGGTGGGACTGTAAACTAGTTCAACCATTGTGGAAGACAGTGTGGTGATTCCTCAAGGATCTAGAACTAGAAATACCATTTGACCCAGCCATCCCATTACTGCGTATATACCCAAAGGATTATAAGTCATGCTGCTATAAAGACACATGCACATGTATATTTATTGTGGCACTATTCACAATAGCAAAGACTTGAAACCAACCCAAATGTCCATCAGTGGTAGACTGGTTTACAAAAATGTGGCACATACACACCATGGAGTACTATGCAGCCATAAAAAAGGATGAGTTCATGTCCTTTGTAGGAACATGGATGAAGCTGGAAACCATCATTCTCAGCAAACTATTGCAAGGGCAGAAAACCAAACACCGCGTGTTCTCACTTACAGGTGTGAATTGAACAATGAGAACACTTGGACACAGGGTGGGGAACACCACACACCAGGGCCTGTCGTGGGGTAGGGGAAGTGGGGAGGGATAGCATTAGGAGATATACCTAATGTACATGACGAGTTGATGGGTGCAGCACACCAACATGACACATGTATACATATGTAACAAACCTGCATGTTGTGGACATGTACCCTAGAACTTAAAGTATAATAATAATAAAAAAAAAACATGACCAGAGTGATGTCATCTTTAAGTGAATAGTGAGGCACCCACAAGGCACCTGTAGGGTTAATACTTATGATCTGAAAATAGCCACATCCCAAGCTGACCACCACTTATAATTACAGAATATTTATGGCCAGACAAAACATCTCTCACCAAGCCTACAGAATGTCCATATGTCCCGAGAGTGTAGCCCTCTTTACTTAAAGATAATGTTAATGAGCAAGTTCAGGTTAAAGTATTGATGGTCATCGATAACACTGACAGCCACTACCTTTAGTGAGCACATCGGAGCACGTCTGCACATTCCAAGTTAACTTACCTCTTTATAGTTTCTTGTAAGTACAGACGCTAACAAAAGATGGAGCACTCCTCCTCTTGCTGAGGATGTCCTAGTCTGTAACAGAGTAGTTTCCAATAAACTTGCTCTTTCACTGTGCTCTGTGACTTGCCTCAAATTCTTTCCTGTGAGAATCTAAGAATTCGCTCTTGGGGTCTGGATCAGGGCACTCTTTTCTGGCAACAATTAAGACATCAGAGTAAAACCCTCATGAATAGAACTAGTGCCCTTGTAAAAGAAGCCCGAGAGATCCTTTGTGCCTTCCACCACATGAGGACAGGAGTAAAAGTTGGCAGTCTGTGACCCAAGAAGGCCCTTACCAGACACGGAATCTGCTGGCATCTTGATCTTGGCTTTTCCAGTCTCCAAATAGTTTCTGTTGTCTGTAAGCTGCCCAGTCTAGAATCTTTTGTTAGAGAAGCCTGAATGGACAAAAATGGACTGTGTTGGAGCAGAATAGGATCCAGCAGGAAACACATCTTTTGGGTCCAAGAGTCCAGCTACTGATCTCTTAACATGCAATGTAATGTGCAGGTGGATTCCTGCCATATTCCAGTCACTTTTGGAAAAAAAGAGCCCATTATGGACTTACTGTGGACATTTTTAAATATTAGGCTAAAGTATCTGGAATTATTTGATACACAGTAGGGAGCCATTTAACACTGTAATTGGGGTGTTAAGTAAGAGTACTGGAGGAATAAATGGAGTAGGAAGACCTAGAGTTAGATACTGCTGTGTGGAGAATGCGATGGAAGCTTGGATGGGTGAGACTGATGACAGTAAAAATAGTCAAGATGAGACACACAGAAGACATTACAAAGGGAGAATCACATTTTTATTTCCAGCTGGGATGGCAAAAAAGGAAACAAAGTTGATGCCAAGATTTCAAACCAGGAAGAAAGAATGTTGGCTATAATTTTTGAGAAAAATAGAGATCTAAAGAGGGAACAATTTGGGGAGGAAAGATGGGTCCTGCAAGTTTAATACAAGATGCTTGAGAGGGTGATAGATTTCATGGATGGGAAGATGAGGGACTGGAATGTGGAGATGCAGATTTGAGAAGTATCCACTTGCAAGTGAGAGAGGAAGCCGTATGTGGGGAAGTAAAAACACAGAATAGAAACTGAAGCCATGAATTACATAGCCAAGTATGGTGACTTTGGGGGAAATTAGGAAGAAGTAGAACCAGAGAAGGAGAGACCAGAGAGCTAAAAGAGTCAGGATTATGCTGTCACAGATGCAAAGGAAAGAGTGAGCTACAGCCTCAAGTGATACTGCCAAGTTAAGAACAATGATGACAATGCTACTGCTTATGGGAGGTCCCCAAAGAGCTCTTGCCGGAGCAAGTGTGGCATTTTAGCTGTGCAGTGTGACCCTTAGCCATTGAAAATGTGTTGTTTGCTGATAGAGGAAGGAAAAGCTAGTAAGCATATAATCCATTGTTGGCAGGGCCTGTCCTGGCTGAGAGAATGTGACCATCTATTTTTATTCAGAAGATAAATTCACCAATGAGGACAAAGTCTGGATAATTCAGAGTCCCCTGCTGGTTTTTAGATGGGAAAGAAGGGAAAAATCACAAATGGAATAAGGCTCTGTGAAAAAAGCTACCAGCTCCAGGAATGTCTAACTTCATATTTGCCATGCAGTTCTGTCATTAAGTTGAGCTCAGTTCCTGGGAAGGAAAAGAAGGGCTGGCTAGTTCTGTGTGCTTCCATGTGTGTGGTGAGAACTCTGCCCCAGCAGCAGGAATGTGTCTGGCTGGAGGCATACTGGTGATTAACTCTTAAGCTCAATCATTTCTTATCCTTCAGCACTATGGAGTATGGTTCTTGGGAATAGTATTTTCTTGGGAACCGTATTATTGAAGCTGGAAACATTTATGGTACAGCCTTATTGCTCTCCAGCTCTTTGAAGTTACTTGAAAATTTCCCTCTAAGGGATAACAAAGATGCTTTTGGTTTTTTTCATGTTTCTATTTAAAGATCTCCTACCAGGCTTTGGAGCTACACCTGATGAGTGACTGAGAGAGGATGTGTGCAGAGCAGAAAGGCGTGGTGAGTAGAGACCACTCCAGAGAAGTTTGCCAGTGAAAGGAAGGGGGAAGATGAAATAGCCTCACATCTGTGAACAAATCACATCTGAGCCTTTTGTTGTATATGTGGGGGAAATTGTTCTCACTGAGATAAGGGTCAATCTGGAACTCTCGATAGTCTAATCATGACTGGGTAAGTGGGATGACCAATTTGTCCTGGTTTGCTTGGGACTCTCCTGGTTTACCACTGAAAGTCCCATGTCCCAGAAAATGCCTGAGTCCTGGGCAAACTTGGACAGTTGATTGATCACCTTAAGTAGGAGCCAACTGGTGTTGCCCCAAAATGATCAAATTAGATATATCATTGGTTGCCTTGCAATAGAAGATGCCCTGTTCTCCCAATCTTCTCTGTTCCTGTGCACAGTAACAGGATCCTTATCCTCCATGGGGTTTGTCTGACTTTCCTAGATTGACAGATTTCTCTGAGTTTTGGGTGTTATGGAGGCAGAGAAATGAAATGTTAGTGCCTTTCCTATGCTTTTACATAACACCTCATTTAATTCTCACAACAACCATGTGAGGTGGGTACTACCATTTCCAATTTACGAATAAGGATTCTGAAGCACAAAGAGGCCTAGGCCTGTCTGTCTTCAAACTCTATACTCTTTGCTACATCACACTTGTCCCTCAGAGACCCACAGAGACACAGGTGTTTGATCCACATGGTCTGGGGAAAATGCAAGCCCATTGCTAGAGATGGGGCATAGAATAGTGTCCACATGTATTGATCTTTTCAGGTTGTAAAGGAGCCAGATGCCCTTCCTTAGGAAGCACCTCCATCCTTATGGTGATTTTTTTTGGTACTTCTTTGGATCATATCCCATACTGTGCCCTCTCTGAGCAGAGAAAACAAGAGGAGCATCCAGGCCAATGGCTTTGCATTTCAGAGGATACAAATGTGAAAGGGAAGGTTGTAGGGTTAAAAAATATGCACTACGTAGGTCAGGTGCTGTGGCTTATGTCTACAATCCCAGCACATTGGGAGGCCGAGGTGGGAGATTGCTTGAGCTCAGGAGATTGAGACCAGCCTGGGCAACATAGCAAGACCTTGTCTCTACTAAAAAAAAAAAAAAAAAAGCCGGGCGCGGTGGCTCAAGCCTGTAATCCCAGCACTTTGGGAGGCCGAGACGGGCGGATCACGAGGTCAGGAGATCAAGACCATCCTGGCTAACACGGTGAAACCCCGTCTCTACTAAAAATACAAAAAAACTAGCCGGGCGAGGTGGCGGGCGCCTGTAGTCCCAGCTACTCGGGAGGCTGAGGCAGGAGAATGGCATAAACCTGGGAGACAGAGCTTGCAGTGAGCTGAGATCCGGCCACTGTACTCCAGCCTGGGTGACAGAGCGAGACTCCGTCTCAAAAAAAAAAAAAAAAAACAGCCAAGTGTGGCCAAGTGTGACACATGCCTGTAGTCTTACCTACTTGGAGGGCTGCCACGGGAGGACTGCTTGAGCCTGGGAGATTGAGGCTGCAGTGAGCTGTGATCATGCGACTGCACTCCAGCCTGGGCACCAGAGTGAGACTTCGTCTCAACAAAAATATATATATATATACACACACACATATATATATGTGTGTGTGTGTGTGTATGCACTACAATATGGTTTCTGATATTTAAAATGAAATATCTACTAGATCAAAGCACTCAGATTATAGAAACTCTTCACTGTGAAAAGGTTGACAAAAATCTATGCCTGAGACAGAGTATGGCTATCCAGTTGCCATTTCCCTTTTAATTTCTATGCCTTGTGTTCACTTTTTTTTTTTTTAGAATCAGAATCTCGCTCCTGTTACCCAGGCTGGAGTGCAGTGGCACGATCTCGGCTTACTGCAACCTCCACCTCCTGGGTTCAAGCAACTCTCCTTCCTCAGCCTACTGAGTAGCTGGGATTACAGGTGTGCGCCACCACAACCAGCTAATTTTTGTATTTTTAGTAGAGACACGGGTTTTGCCATGTTGACCAGGCTGGTCTCGCGAACTCCTGGCCTCAGGTGATCCACCCACCTCGGCCTCCCAAAGTGCTAGGATTACAGGCATTAGCCACCGCGCCTGGCCCCTGTGTTCACATTTAAATTCTTGCTTCTTGTCTGAAAAAGCAGTATATTCTATCCTCTTAAAAATGAACAGAAGTTAAATATATGGTCTACACATTTTCTCCAAAATATGAGTGTTAAAGTTCCCCTGTAGGAGATAGCAGTCAAACTAATATAGGTTAGACTTAAGTAGTCCGAAGATCTACATGGAATGTGCTGGACGTAGTTTAAATGAAACATAGGGGCCGGGCGCGGTGGCTCAAGCCTGTAATCCCAGCACTTTGGGAGGCCAAGACGGGCGGATCACGAGGTCAGGAGATCGAGACCATCCTGGCTAACACGGTGAAACGCCGTCTCTACTAAAACATACAAAAAACTAGCCGGGCGAGGTGGCGGGCGCCTGTAGTCCCAGCTACGTGGGAGGCTGAGGCAGGAGAATGGCGTGAACCTGGGAGGCGGAGCTTGCAGTGAGCTGAGATCCGGCCACCGCACTCTAGCCTGGGTGACAAAGCGAGACTCCGTCTCAAAAAAAAAAAAAAAAAAAAAGAAAGAAACATAGGCTGGTGGAAGGACCAGGTGTGTGAGCCTTAGGCATAGCTTGTTTTTTTAAAGAAATAGGGAAGCATTTAGCACCTGGCAAGGGGGCAGCAACTCGATTTGATGTAGATTGTGGTGCTGTGTGGACCACGCAGAAAGGAGTAAATTGGGCCCAGTTTAGTGGCTCGTGCCTGTAATCCCAGCACTGTGGGAGACCAAGGTGGAAGGATTGCCAGTTAGGTGGGAAGGCCTTGATGAAAGATCTGGAAAAGGAGTGGGCAAATTCTACCCACTTCTTTCCATCTCCACCACTGCCCAATGCCAGGCATCATCCTTGCTCACCCGGTGTAGTGCAATGGGTTTATGATCAGTCTTACTCCTTCCATTTTCACCATGTCTCAATTCACACACCAGGTCCTTCCACCAACTCACATTCCATTTAAACTACGTCTAGCACATCTAGTAAAATCTAGTTCTGTGTGAATCTTTGGAATATTTAAATCTAAATCATATTATGTTCACTGCTAAGACAGGGGAATTTTAAAGCTTCTATTTTGGGGAGAATGGATTGGCCATATTTAAAAGCAGGAAGTGTAATTTTTAACAATTTACAAAACTAGGTTATTACTCCCCCACTTAAAATTTCCAGTGGATTCCCTTCACAAGGAAATAAACTCTGAAATCCTTCTCTTGGCCCATGAGGCCATGCATGAGCTCTCCCCTGCTTGCTCTTTTACCTGACCTCCCGCCCTTATGCACTTTGCTCTGGTCTTGTCACTTATTCCAGCACAGGGCCTGTGTACCTGCTCTTTCTACCAGGAGAATTCTCCTCTCGTTCTGTATTTGCACTGTGGACTCCTTCTTGCCACTTAGTTTTCTGCTTACATGTTACCTCCACAGAGAATCCTTACCTGACACCCCCAATATAAAGTAAATCAATGAGCACTCCCATGAATAAGCTGAGTGATTTTTGACAAGTTAATCTCCCTAAAGCTAATTTATTAATTCAAAAATAGGGCTTATAGGCAGGGCACGGTGGCTCACACCTGTAATCCCAGCCCTTTGGGAGGCTGAGGTAGGTGGATCACTTGAGGTCAGGAGTTCGACACCAGCCTAGCCAACATGGAGAAACCCCATCTCTACTAAAACTACAAAAAAGTAGCCGGGTGTGGTGTCAGGCACCTGTAATCCCAGCTGCTCAGAAGGCTGAGGCACAAGCATCACTTGAACCTGGGAGGCAGAGGTTGCAGTGAGCCAAGATCATGCCACTGCACTCCAGCCTGGGCAACAGAGTAAAATTCTGTCTTTAAAAAAAAATAATAATAATAGGGCCTATAATAACTCATAGGGTTGCACGAGCATCAAATGAGATGAAATAAGGAGTGTGTAATAGATGAGTCACTCTATGAGGAAGGTCATTCTCACAGTCAACTCCCTCCTCCAGGCCTTCATGTGTTCTCACTGTCCTCCTGTAGCCCATGTCTGGCCTTTCCATTTTCAGTCCCCCTCACTCCAATGTATCTTATATTCCACTGTCAGTTTGATGATATTAAAATTCTATTTTTAAAAAATTATTTCCCCACTCTTTTAAGAATGTAAACCTCCACACTTCCCCCCACTTTCGGCCCCCTTTAATCACCATGAGCCATTCCTTAAGCACTTAGGAATTCGAATAGTACAGCTTTAGGACTGAAACTTTGTAGATGCCGTAAAGACAACTTGAAGGCATCTTTGTTTCCTAGGCCAAAATTTGTAATTTTTATTGCTCATCTGAGTTATTCTGCTCATTAAGAAAAAAGGAAATCGAGGTCCTTGAGACTTGCCTTCTCTCTTGTGATTGACTGTGGCAGTTGGCAGAACCTGGCAAAGTTGCTGTGATGGTGAGAATGGTGAGAGAGGTTCCAATGATGGGCACAAGTGTTGTCGCCAGCAAGGTGTGTGCAGGCAGTGGAAGGAGGTCTGACCGGAATATCAACAGAGGGTGATAATACCTTTTTAGGACCCACCAATTGGGCTTCTAGGGACTGAAGGGTGAGTAGAGCCAACACTGCCCCCAGCACTCAGTCAAAGAACATTGAATAGGATTGAATTGAATTAAACTGAACCATTAAAAAGGCAGCATTTTAAAAGCTGTGACAGTAATTTGGAACAAATTTAGGAAGAAAGTAGAGTGATGTCAGATGTATGCTAATTGGGGCTGCTTTTTTTTTTTAAGGTGAAAAGGAAATCATTTCAACTTAGGTTAATGTAGGCCTCATTGAAGAAAAGACCTCAGTGGGCTGGATTTATAATAGATACTCTGAGCACTGCCAGATTGTTTGCAGGGGATTAAAGTACTTTTTCTTTTTAACACTTGGCAGTCATAGAATCCGAACTCTGAATCAGGCAGATAATAAGAAATCTGCTATTCCATAGCTTCTCAAACTTCAACATGCAAAGGAATCACCCAGGCAACCTTTTTAAAATGCAGATTCTGATCCAGTGGGACCCGGGTGAGGCCTGAGACTCTTCCCTTGCAACAAACTCCAGATGAAGCTGATGTTCTAAGGACCTCATTTTGAAAGGAAAGGGTCTGTTTTAACCTCCTTGTTTCCTAGAAGAGAAACTGAGGGTCTGAGAAGTGAAATGTCTTGTCTATGCTCCCAGATTGTCTGGTTCTAGTCAAGTGCCTTTTTTCTATTGTGCTTTGAAGTTTTATTGAGAGTCTGTAGATATCACAGCACCACACAAAGCTACCTGAGTGGTGACAGCCAAGGCATGTTGGCAGTCCTACCAAGGGCAGAGTAGGACGAAGCCTGGAAGAAGGAGGAGGTGGTGACCAAGTGTTGCTGGCCAACAAAGTCATGCTAACACATATAGCAGGTGTATTTAAATCACTGACTCAAGCAAAAGAGAATGGGATTAGCAGATAATAGTTTTAACATTCTTTTCTATAATTTTAAAGTTAGTAGGCAAACAGGGTTGATGTCAGGGAGATATTTTTAGGCAAGGGGCCCTCTCAGCACCCCTCACATGATGTCAGTGACTAAACCATTCTGCCTCCTCATGTGGCTGGCCCTGGCAATAATGATTTATTTCTGAGCTTTAACTTCAGGGAAAGTGATGAGGTTAAAATTTAAAGGTCAAAGATATTTTTAACTCTTAACCTATTAACCAGCCAATTAATTACTTTAATTATGCATTGTTGACCTGTTTCTCTGCTATGGAAATATTTAATTGTAGGGAAAGAAAATTTGTGAAGTTAATTATTAAAGTAATCTCTTTGCCTTCTTGAGATTTTAGCACAATCAATTTGCTGAGGATAATTCCCACATTAGGTTCCATAATCCTTGGCTTCGATGCTGCGATTCCAGTACCTTCACTTTATCCTAAAACATAGCCACCCTTTTCCAGATCCATTCCACTTCGCAATCTGATTTCTCCAGCTATACTAGAAATCTCTCTACCTTTATACTTATTAGTTATTGAATTAGCTAGTTAATTCTCATATCTGGTGTTTATGTATCAGTACTATTCTATTAAATTACCATTGTATTGGCCAAGAAAGTGCTAAAGTAACTGGATTGTCTAGAGGTATCTGGGACTCAACCTGTCTGCTTGATTACTTGTAAGCCAACACACCCTAGTTTCACCAGGACCGCGCCCCAGCATACACCTTGGAGACCTTGCTGCTGTGGAAGCCCTGGAAAAATTAAATGAAGTTAGGTGATTATACACAGTGAATTTGCTTGTGCCCAGGAAACAGACATAATTATAACCCAGACACCTATAACAGAGACTTGGGGTACATATGGAGGTTACAGAGACAGACAGGAAGGAACCAGGAGTTAAGGTATCTGAATAGTTACTTTTGGTCTCCTTTTACTTGGCATTGGTGGCTTTAGCCTGTACACATCAAAGGTCAGAGTGTACAGAATCCCTTTTCCTGCATAGGCCACTTCCCAGGATGTCCTTAGCTGAACTTTGAACCAGTGAAAAACAAGAAAATAAACACTGTTCCCTTACCTTGCCAATTTTTAGTGCATGCAACACTATACGGTTATTCTAGAAGCGAGAAACTGTCTATACGTATAACTTTTGATACCTCAAGTATCATTAGTTATTTTACTTTTATCCCTCTGAATATGCAAAATAGTTCAAGCTTATAACAATCTTTGGTTTTGGTGCATAAGCCTGTATAAGTTTCTCAACTTGAAAAATATCTCACTTATATTTCATGGATGCACTTTGGACTCAAGAGAGCTGGGGAGAAGAGGGCCACACTTAGAGAATATTGTTGGAGAATAAAAGGTTTTAAACTCTGCAGAGTTTCAATAGTACATACAGAAAATACAGTTGTGCTTGTTAACCGGTAGTATGACACAGCAGATGAAATTTTAAGCTACTTGAGAATGACTTGCAATTAAACACAGCAAGTATTGACTGGAGAAAAGATCACAACATTTAGACTTCAGAAAAGAGAAATTCTGACCAAGTGCAGCTGCTCTTGCTTGTATTCTCAGCACTATGGGAGGCCAAAGGGGGTGGATCACTTGAGGCCAAGAGTTCGAGACCAGCCTGGCCAACAGGCGAAAACCTGTAGAAATAAGTGAAACCCCGTCTCTACTAAAAATACAAAAATTAGCCAAGCATGGTGGCACAGGCCTGTAGTCCCAGCTACTCAGGAGGCTGAAGCAGAGGATCTCTTGAACCTAGAAGGTGGAGGTTGCAGTGAGCTGAGACTGCGCCACTGTGCTCCAGCCTGGGCGGCAGAGGGAGGCTCTGTCTCAAAAAAAAATAATTACAATGAATTAAATAAACAAATAATAGAAATTCTGGGCCAGGCACAGTGGCTCACACCTGTAATCCCAGCAATTTTGGAGACTGAGGGGGGCAGATCACTTGAGGCCGGGAGTTCAAGACCAGCCTGACTATCAAGGTGAAACCCCGTCTCTACTAAAAAAATACAAAAATTGGCCAGATGTGGTGTGTGCCTGTAGTCTCAGCTACTCGGAAGGTTGAGGCAGGAGAATCACTTGAACCTGGGAGGTAGCGGCTGCAGTGAGCCAAGATGGTGCCACTGCACTCCAGCCTGGGCAACAGAGCAAGACTGTCTCAAAAAAGAAAGAAAAGGAAATAGAAATCCTGGGTTCTAGGCCTTCCACTTATTTCCTCACCACCTCCTCCACTCCCCCAGATCCCCCCACCCATCACCATGTTGTAACTTTACAGATATCATAACTACTCTGGTTGATTATAGAAGAAAGAACCTAAGCTGTCAGAAAGCAAGTACTCTACCTGCTCTTGAATTGGAAACAGAAATTTACACACGGCTGGATCTCATTCTCAGTGCCTGCCTTTCCCCCACATCTTTACATAACTAATTTGCTTAACAATCCTCTTCCACAGGACACAAAAGTGATATGCGGCTCAGCTTCATCTGCATATTCACCTCTGAATATCCTCCTCATGGTGCACCTGCTCCTGTTTGAATGCTTACCTTAATGGAACGGGCTGAGTCAGCATCTGCTTGCACCTGAACCCTTGATTGCAACTAAGCGGATTGCTGGGAGGTGGCCGGGTTGCGTCAGCTGCAGTAGAGGACACAGTTCTGTTGGGAAGGCAGGGAAAGGAGCGAAAACTTCAACAGAAGTAGTCCAAGTGTTGCGAGTTAAAAATAAAACGATATCACAAGGGGCAATGTGACCAGGCTCAGCTTACGACTTTTTCCTTCCCCTGTATTTATCAACACTCAGTCTCTCCTGGAGTGGCATTTAGCAGGGGAAACTGAATGGGAAGTGAAGTTTTATATCAATAGGTTTTCCTTCCCTAGAGGAAGACAGAAAATCCTTTTAACAAGGATCATTTTCAAGAGCAGCCTCTCAGATTCCTACATGTGCAATCGGCCGGCCCAGCTGTGCTGGAGGAGGCTGGCAGAGCATTCAGGACTGGCTGCTGCTCTAATTATAACCATGCTGCTCACCTAAATCCATCACTGGCTGAAGCAGCAACTTGTGTAAGTGACATGCTGTCCTGCTTCAGTTTCTCCTATCTCTTGTCATGACAAGTAAGTGTGTGTCCTCCCCTGGTCCTCGTCTTCCCTAGGTGGCTGGAAAAGGGAGAGTTTGTAATTCAGAAACCAGGTGTAGAGTAAATCCAGTGGGAGAGAATTAGAGGTTGTAGGAGGCTTTAGCTGTCATTTAGTCCAACTCTCTCTTTTTACAGATGAGGAGACAGAGATTCAGAAAAGGGAAATTGCTCATCCAAGGTCACACATCTTGTAAGTGGAAGAGCCAGAGGAAAGCCCCAGAGAGCTTGTTTAACTCTCAGTCTAGTGTTCTTTATCTTATCATCTTCAGATAAACTCATTCAGGATTTTGTGAAGAAAAAAGCAAATAGAATCCTGGCTTTGGTGTTTTTTTTTTTTTTCTTTTTTCTTTTTTTTGAGATGGAGTCTCGCTCTGTCACTCAGGCTAGAGTGGAGTGGCAGGATCTCGGCTCACTGCAACCTCCACCTCCCGGGTTCAAGTGATTCTCCTGCCTCAGCCTCCTGAATATCTGGGATTACAGGCACACGCCACCATGCCTGGCTAATTTTTGTATTTTTAGTAGAGACCGAGTTTCACCATGTTGGTCAGGCCAGTCTTGAACTCCTGACCTCATGATCCTCCCGCCTCAGCCTCCCAAAGTTCTGGGATTAGGTATGTGATTTTGGCCAATTTACTTAACCATTTTCTATTTCAGTTTTCTCCATTGTGGAATGGCGATGATACTTGGTTTGACCACATGTAACTGTCAGTACACATAAGGCACATGAATGATATATACCACATAGCAAGTGCTCAACAATGCCAGCTGTTATTTGAATGTATTTGAATGTATTTTGACTAAGAGCAGATGTGCTAAATTTGGCTGTGATTAACAGCCATTGAATTAACCTTTCCCCTGGATTCTTCCATACATATATGTCCATGGAGGTAAACTTATTTGGAATGAGCAAATAGCAGTTTAAAAATTGTAAAAAATTTCTACACTGATCTTGAATCTTGAAACTTTGCTGAACTGGTTTATTAGTTCTAATAGTTTTGTTGTGGATTCCAAAGGATTTTCAAGATCATGCCATCTGTTAACAGAAATATTTTAACTTCTTTCTTTGCAATTTGGATGCCTGTTACTTCTTTTTCTTGCCGTTTTACCCTGCCTAGAACTTCCAGCACTGTGTTTAACAAGAGTGGTGAGAGTGGCCACACTTCACTTGTTCCTGATCTTAGGGGACAAGCATTCAGTCTCGCACCAATAAGTACGATGTTGCCTGTGGATCTTTGTAGATGACCTTTATCAAGTTGAAGGTGAGGAGTTTGATTGTTCTAGTTTGTTGAGTGAATCAAGAAAGAGTGTGGATCTTCATCAAATGCTTTTTCTGTGCCCAGCTAGATGATCATGTGGTTTTTGTCCTTCGTTCTATTAATATTGTGTATTACATTGATGAATTTTTTTATGTTGAATCAATCTTCCATTCCTGAATAAACCCTACTTGGTCATGGTATCTATCCTTTTTACATGTTGCTAAATTTAGTTTGTTAGTATTTTATTGAGAATTTGTTTTTTCAAGTCAGATGCATAATGTGCCAACATTGAAACAAGGCTCAAGGGTGGCACTCTCACACATTCGCGTGAATGCCCAGTCATCACACTGATGAACTACAAAAGGACCTTAGTGAGGAATTTTGCATCTATATTCAGAAGAGATATTACAAGTTGAGTATCCCCAATCTGAAAATCTGAGTTCCAAAACGCTTTAAAATCCAAAACTGAGCACTGATGTGACACCACAAGAGGAAAATTCCACACTTGGCCTCATGCGATGGGTCATAGTCAAAACGCAGTCAAAACTTTGTTTCATGCACACAGTTACTTAAAATATTGTACAATTACCTTCAGGCTATGTATATAAGGTGTATATGAAACATAAATGAGTTGTGTGTAGGCTGGTGTCCCATCCCCAAGATATCTCATTATGTATGTGCAAATATTCCAAATGCAAAAAACTCCAAATCCGAAACACTTCTGGTTCCAAGCATTTCCGATAGAGGATACTCACTATAGTCCGTACTTCCCTTATGGCGTCTTTGTTCAGCTTTGGTATCTGGACAATATCGATCTCATAAAATGAGTTCCCTCCTCTTTTTGTTTTTTGGAAAAGTTTGTGAAGGATTGGTGTCAATTCTTCTTTAAACATTTTGGTAGAATTTAGCAGTGAAGCTATCTGGAACTCGGCTTTTCTTTGTGGGAAGTTTTCAATTGTTAACTCAATCTCCGTGCTTGTTATAACTCTGTCTTAGTCCGCTTTTGTGTTGTTATAACAGAATACCTGAGACTGGGTAATTGACGAAGAAGACAGATTTATTTCGTACAGTGCTGAAGGTGGGAAGTCTTCCAGTCTCAGATGGAAGACGGAGGGGCCACATCTGGCCAGACCCTTCATGTTTCATCCTCCTATGGCAGAAGGAAGGGAGAGGAGGAGGGAAGAGAGACAGAGAGAGAGAGAGAGACAGAAAAGAGAGAGAGGTGGGGGTGGGGACAAAGATTTTTGGGGAAGAGCACTGAACCCATCCTTTTTATTGGGAACCCACTTCTGAGATAACTAACCCACTCCCACAATAATGGCATTAATCCATTCATGGGGGCTCTGCCTAGTCACCCTTAAAGGTTCCACCTCTCAACGCTGCTGCTTTGGGGATTAAGTTTCCAACACATGAGCTGTGGGGGACACATTCATACCATAGCAAGCTCTATTCTCAACATCTATTTCTTCTGGAGTCAGATTTGGTATTCTGTGTCTTCCTAGGAATTTGCCCATTTCATTTATCTAATTTGTTGGCATTCAATTGTTCATAGTATTTCTTTCTAATAATTTTTATTTCTATAAGTTTGGTGATAAAATCTTGCCTTTTTGTTTCTGATTCTAATAATTTGAGTCTTTTGAGGGGGTGGTCAATCTAGCTAAACGTTTGCCATTTTGTTGATCTTTTCAAAGAACCAGCTTTTGATTTCATAAATTTTTTCTGTATTGCTTTTCTATTCTCCATTTTATTTATTTCTGCTCTAGACTTTCCTTCTTTCTGCTTTCTTTGGACTGTTATTATCAATTATTGAGAGTGTTGTATGAATATACCACACTTTAACTATGTATTGGTGAAGTTTTCTTAAGAATTTTAATTTTTGTTAAAATTTGTCTCATATATTTTGGGTAATGTTTTTAAGTATATACGAGTTCAGAGTTATTATATATTTCAGGTTAATTGTTCCTTTTGTTGTTGTCTAATATACTTTATTTCTAAAAAAACTCTTTTGGCCAGGTGAGGTGGCTCACACCTGTAATCTCAGCCCTTTGGGAGGCTGAGGCAGGAGGATAACTTGAGCTCAGGTGTTTGAGGCCAGCCTGGGCAACATGGCAAAACCCCGTCTCTACTAAAAATACAAAAATTAGTCAGGTGTGGTGGCATACACCTGTAGTCCCAGCTACTTGGGAGGCTAAGGCAGGAGAATTGTTTGAACCCGGGAGTTGGAGGTTGCAGTGAGCTGAGATTGCACAGTCTGGGTGACAGAACAAGACTCCATCTCAATAAAAAAGTTTTGCCTTAAAGTTTAATTTGACATATATTAATAAAACTATGCCACTTCCTTCCTGCATAAAACTATTGATCTGAGACCTTTTTTGTAAAAAAAAAAGATGTAAGCATTTGAAGCTATAAATTTCCTTCTAAGCATTGATTTAGCTTTATCCCATGTTTTGGTTTGTTATGCTTTTGTTTTTTTCAGTTACAAGTGTTTTCCAATTTTACTTATGATTTCTTCTATTTATTTATCTATTGACAGTATCACTGTGTTGCTCAAGCTGGAGTGCAGTGGCACAGTCACGGCTCACTGCAGCCTCGACCTCTGTGGCTCAAGGGGTCCTCTTACCTCAGCCTCCCGAGTAGCTGGGACCATGGGCTCTGGCCACCATGCCCAGCTAATTTTGTATTTTTTGTAGAGATAGGGTTTTGCCATGTTGCTCAGACTGTGATTTCCTTTTTAACCATTGGTTATTTAGGAATGTGTTGTTTAATATCCACATATTTGTGAATTTCCCAAATTTTCTTCCATTATTGATTTCTAAATTCATTCCATCATGTTTGGAGAACACACTGCATAATTTCAATCCTTGTGATTCTCCTGCCTCAGTCTCCCAAGTAGCTGGGACTACAGATGTGTGCCACCACACCCAGCTAATTTTTTTTTTTTTTTTGTATTTATAGTAGAGGCAGGATTTCACCATGTTGGCCAGGTTGGTTTCGATCTCTTGATCTCGTGATCCGCCCACCTTGGCCTCCAAAAGTGCTAGCATTACAGGCATAAGCCACCATGCCTGGTGTATTCAAAACATTTTCTGTGTTCTTTTTTAAGTTCTGAAGTTTTCTCCACAGAGGTATTTTCTTCATGAATTCCTAGGTACTTGTACATTTTTCATTGAGCGGTACTTATCTTATGTTTATTTATTTATTTATTTTTTTTTTTGAGATAGAGTCTTGCTCTGTTGTCCAGGCTGGAGTGCAGTTGTGCAATCTCAGCTAACTGCAACCTCCACCTCCCAGGTTCAAGCAATTACCCTTCCTCAGCCTCCCGAGTAGCTGGGATTATAGGCATGTGCCACCACATCCAGCTATTTTTTTTTTTTTTTTAGTTTTTTTTTATTTTTAGTAGAGATGGGGTTTCAATATGTTGGTCAGGCTGGTCTCGATCTCCTGACCTTGTGATCCGCCCGCCTTGGCCTCCCAAAGTGCTGGGATTAGAGGTGTGAACCACCACGGCTGGCCCTTATGTTTCTTTATTGCTAGTGTTCAGAAATGATACTAATTTCGTAGGTTAATCATGTGGCTGGAAAATGTGCTAAAATGTCATTCTAAAAGTTTTGGTTTTTTTTTTTTTGAGACTGAGTCTCACTTTGTTGCCCAGGATGGAGTGCAATGGTGCGATCTTGGCTCAATGCAACCTCTGCCTCCCGGGTTCAAGCGATTCTCTTGCCTCAGCCTCCCGAGTAGCTGGGATTATAGGCGCCTGAACCACGCCCAGCTATTTTTTTTGTTGTTTTTAGTAGAGACAGGGTTTCACCATGTTGGCCAGGATGGTCTCGAACTCCTGACCTCGTGATCCACCTGCCTTGGCCTCCCAAAGTGCTAGGATTACAGGCGTGAGTGACCACGCCTGGCTTTTTTTTTTTGAGACGAAGTCTTACTTTTGTCCCCCAGGCTGGAGTGTGATGACGCGATCTCGGCTCACTGCAACCTCTGCCTCCCAGGTTCAAGTGATTCTCCTGCCTCAGCCTCCCCAGTAGCTGGGATTATAGGCGCCCACCACCGCGCCCAGCTAATTTTTGTTTTTTTTTTTTTTTTTGAGACTGAGTCTGGCTCTGTCGCCCAGGCTGGAGTACAGTGGCCGGATCTCAGCTCACTGCAAGCTCCACCTCCCGGGTTTACGCCATTCTCCTGCCTCAGCCTCCGGAGTAGCTGGGACCACAGGCGCCCGCCACCTTGCCCGGCTAGTTTTTTGTATTTTTTAGTAGAGACGGGGTTTCACTGTGTTAGCCAGGATGGTCTCGATCTCCTGACCTTGTGATCCGCCCGTCTCAGCCTCCCAAAGTGCTGGGATTACAGGCTTGAGCCACCGCGCCCGGCTTAATTTTTGTATTTTTAGTAGAGATGGGGTTTTACCATGTTGGCCAGGCTGGTCTCGAAATCCTGACCTCAGGTGATCCACCTGCATCGGCCTCCCAAAGTACTGGGATTACAGACATGAGCCACCGAGCCCGGCCCATTCTAAAAGTTTGACTATTTTTATTTTGTTAGATTTGCAAGTTTATCATCTCACCTTCAAAACTCTGTTTTTATTTCTTCCAGTGCCAGTTTTTACACCTTTTATTATGTCTGGACCATTGTACTATATATATATATACTTTTTTTTTCATTGTACTATATATTAAAACTAGTGGTAATAGTAATTTCCCCTCAAATTAGGACTGAAAGTCCCCTTAAAAAAAAAAAAACCCAAACTCAGCCTGGGCAACATGGCGAGACCCCGTCTCTGCTAAAAATACAAAAATTAGTCAGGCATGGTGATGTGTGTCTGTAGTCTCAGCTACTCAGAAGGCTGAGGTGGGTGGATTGTTTGAGTCCAGGAGGCAGAGGCTGCAGTGAGCCAAGATGGTGCCACTGCACTCCAGCCTCGGTGACAGACTGCTGTCTCAAAAAACAACAGCAACAACAAAAACCCTAAAAATTGGAAACAAAATGTAAGTTTATGACTTCTTCTCATTAAAAGTGGATGATAGTGTGCTCACTTCCGCAACACATATACTAAAATCGGAACGATACAGACAGAAAGTGGATGATGTTTTCTTTGGTTTCCTTGAAAAAAAAAAAAGTGTTTTTAAACTGGATAACCCAACTGGGTGCAATGGTGCACTCCTGTATTCCTAGCAGTTTGGGAGGCTGAGGCAGGTGGACGGCGTTAAGTCCAGGAAGTTGAGACCAGCCTGGGCAACGTGGCAAAACCTTGTCTCTACAAAAAATGCAAAAATTGGCCAGGCTCAGTGGCTCAAAGTGTTGTAATCCCAGCACTTTGAGAGGTCAAGGCAGGCAGATCACTGGAGGTCAGGAGTTCGAGACCAGCCTGGGCAACATGGTGAAACCCCATCTCTACTAAAAATATGAAATTTAGCCAGGCATGGTGGCACATGCCTGTAATCCCAGCTACTTAGGAGGCTGAGGCAGGAGAATCACTTGAATCCCGGGAGGTGGAGGTTGCAGTGAGCCGATATCCCGCCACTGTACTCCACCCTGGGTGACAGTGTGAAACTCTGTCTCAAAAACAAAAATTAGCCAGGTGTGGCGGTGGGCACCTGTAGTCCTAGCTACTCAGGAGGCTGAGGTGGGAGAATCACCTGAGTCCAGGAGGTCAAGGCTTTGATGAGCTGTGATTGTACCACTATATTCCAGCCTGGGTGACAGAGTGAGACCTACTTTCATAAAAATGAAGTGGGAAACCCCCAAAACCACTGTCCTACTTTTAGAAACTCCAGGATAGTTTTGGGAAGGGAATTTTGGCATCTCACTGGCCGTGTAAGGGACTAGGCAGGCTTCTCAGGGAGAATTGTGGGGCTGATTACGTAGTGCCCAGCTCTACTTGGAAAACTCTTGCAACATTCCCATGGAAATCAGAGGCACAGACCCAGATGTTTGGGTTAAAATGAGACAAAGGAAAAAAAAGTCATGTACAAGAGGCAAGAAGACCTCCTTTCTAAATGGTCCATATTTATTAGTACTCTAGTCCCAAGTCTACCATATTGGAGGTTTTCTGAAATTCCAGGCTATCTGTTAGACTGTAGGCTTGACAGCCTTGGCTTGTCATACTGGGCCAGGTTTGTGCGGGAGATAGGCCTACAGCTGGACCAGCAAAGGTGCTGAGAGAGGAACCCTGTCCTCCTACCTGGTACTTTGTGGGTGAGAGATACTGATACAGACAGTGGAAAGAAGAGCTGGATATCTCATTCTCATCAGGAAGATTGTACAGTTCTATGATTTGGAATATGTCATAGGCATCAGAGTACAAAGCAGGTACTGAGGCCACCAGCCTCTCCCACTGAGTATCTTGCATTTGGAAGTCACTTGTGGAACTCTCAGTGAAGGTAGAGTTCCATGCCCTATTGGAAGGGTCTAAGGGCTGAGGTGGAAGGGAGCTGTAGAAATCTGAAACCACAGGAGAAAAAGCATAAGGATTGAGGGACGTTCTGGGGGAGGTGGGCACATTCTTCTTGGATGAAGGGATCTGGTTTCGTTGCTTTGCTGATTGCTGCTGCTGCTGCTGCTGCTGCTGTTGCTGCTGTTGCTGCTGCTGCTTCTTCAATTTGAATCGCCGGTTCCTGAACCAAACCTGGGAGTGGGGGAAGAGAGGAGATTGTGGGCTGTTCTTAGAGAAGGCATTTGAGGCTTCTCCTGAGTGAAAACAGCCAGGTTATAATCTTAATGTCCTCTCAAATTCACCATGACACTGGGCTCTGCAAAAGCAGAGATGGGCATGACTGGAGTCAATAGGAGGGATGACAAAGATCAGGTCTGGGACCCCAGAAAGGAAGAAAGTGGGTGTGTTTCAGGGTTTGTGATAGGGGTTCAGAGACAGGGTCCTGAACTCTAGAGAAGAGAGGCTGGTTCAGGGATCTAGGATGTAGGGAGAGGTGAATAATTTGAACTGAAGGATTTTTAAGGATTATTTCAGGAGGTCTCTACTGTAAGGAATACTCCAAAAAAATGTATGGCCGCCCGGGCACAGTGGCTCACTCTTGGAATCCCAGCACTTTGGGAAGCCGAGGCGGGCAGATCACGAGGTCAGGAGATAGAGACCATCCTGGTTAACACGGTGAAACCCCGTCTCTACTAAAAATACAAAAATTAGCCGGGTGCAGTGGCGGGCGCCTATAGTCCTAGCTACACGGGAGGCTGAGAATGGCGTGAACCCGGGAGGCGGAGCTTGCAGTGAGTGGAGATCATGCCACTGCACTCTAGCCTGGGTGACAGAGAGAGACTCCATCTCAAAAACAAAAACAAGAAAAAAATGTATGGCCAGTCACGGTGGCTCACATCTGTAATACCAGCACTTTGAGAGTCTAAGGAGAGGGGATCACTTGAGCTCAGGAGTTTGAGACCAGCCTGGGCAACATAGTGAGACTCCCATTTCTAAAAAGAAATAAAAATAAAAATAAAGAAGAAAAAGAAAAATGTCATGGGCTTTAGCAGGCTCAGAGGTTAGAGGGAGTATTATTTGCCTGTTGGTAGCATTATGAATAAACAGATTGCAGGGCTTTGCTTAAAAAGACTCTAAGTGAGGAGTCTGTCTGGATGAGCACGTTTCCCCTATTTGAACTCTATAGTACAAATGTTAAAAATCTGATTTCCAGAGTTTTAATTCTAGCAACACTATTTCTTATCTCTGTGGCCCAGTCACTTTGCCTCTGAACCTCATTTTTTCTCATTTTTCAAACTGCATGAGTGAGGCCAGTCTGTCCCCCGTTTGATACCGTTTCAGTAGGTACTCAATGAAACACAATTGTGGGGCAGGGGTGGAGGGTGGGGAATTTCCAGGCTGGATAGGTGAATGTGGCTTGGATGGGGGTACCAAGCACACCACAGGGGATTAGACCTTTACTGTTGACTCCGGCAGGTTGAGTTTCAAAGCTAGTTTCTCCTGAAGATGTCTATCTGGGAACATGGTCTGGCTAAACAGAGCTTCTAGCGCTTCATACTGTTGGTGGGAGAATGAAGTGCGTTCTTGATGCCTTCTCCATGTTGCTTCAGGGCAGAGATAAAGAAGGGGTGGTTACATTTACATTACCAATCTCTCCCCCCACCAAAACAACAAAAACCAAAAAACAAATCACTATGGTGAATCTCCCATGCCTTTCCTCCAACCAGGCTTAAGATCCAGAAAATGCAGATCCCAGGTCTTGCTTCTGAATGGCTGAGCCCTGTGTAACAATGCTCTGTTCTCTGCTTTCTGAGATTTTGTCTCTGATAGGACATGAGTTACTTCTTCAATTTGCTGTGTACTCAGTCTGTTCACTCTGGAAACTGGCTCCTCTGAGTTTTAGTTTGCCTGCCTGCACTGAAAAGTTTTCTGTTTTACTTTTATTCTCTGGTACTCAGTCTTTCTACCCTACCTAACCTCAGGACAGTGGATAGTAGCTTCTGTCTTCTCATCTTTCTCACACGTTTGTTATTCTAGAAACTAGGAATATTCTGTGCAAGAGCTAGCCAAAAATTTTTTTTTTATTATGAAATAGAAAAAACTAGGAATAAACCCCATGTCTTTGCACCTGAATATAACCCACTGGTCTAAATGGGTTTCCTCTCTTCATTTATTTGTTCAGGAATCCAGCCCATCTCATCTGGCAAATAGGATTTTTCTTTCTTTCTCTCTCTCTCTCTTTTTTTAGAGACAAAGTCTTGCTCTGTTGCCCAGGCTGGAGTGCTGTGGCACGATCATAGTTCATTGCAACCTTGAATTCTTGAGCTCCTGCAATCCTCTGGCCTCCTCCTTCTGAGTAGCTAGGACTACAGGCACTATCACCACTCCTGGCTAATTTAAAAACTTTTTTTTCGGCTGGGCACAGTGGCTTACATCTGTAATCCCAGCACTTTGGGATTACCACCATGCTTGGATAATTTTTTGAGAGATGGAGTCTCACTATGTTGCCCAGCCTGGTCTCAAACTCCTGCTTTGGCCTCCCCAAGTGGGATTATAGGTGTGAACCACCATGCCCAGCATAGACCCGGCTTTCGATTCTTTTGGGTATATACCTCTAAGTGAAATTGTTGTATCATATGGTGAGTCTATTTTTAATTTTTGAGGTACCATCATCCTGTTTTTCACAGCGGCAGCACCATTTTACATTCCTGCAAGCATTCTAATTTCTCCCCCTCCCCACTGATACTTGTTATTTTCTGTTTCTTGGATAGTTGTCATCCTAATGGGTGTGGTTTTGATTTTCTTTCCCCTAATAATTAATGTTGCTGAACATCTTTCATGGATTTGTCCATTTGTATATCTTCTTTGGAGAAAGATCTATTCAAGTTTTTGCCTTTTTTTTTTTTTTTTTTTTTTGAGACGGAGTTTTGCTCTTGTTGCCCAGGCTGGAGTTCAATGGCGTGATCTTGGCTCACCGCAAACTCCGCCTCCCGGGTTCAAGTGATTCTCCTGCCTCAGCCTCCCGAGTAGCTGGGATTACAGACATGCACCACCACACCTGACTAATTTTGTATTTTTAGTAGAGACGGGGTTTCTCCATGTTGTCAGGCTGATCTTGAACTCCTGACCTCAGGTTTTTGCCCATTTTTAATTGGATTTTTTTTTATTGTTGTTGAGTTCTAGTTTTGTATGTATTATAGCTATTAACCCCTTATTAGATAAATGCTTTGCAAATATTTTCTCCCACTCCATAGTTTGCCATTTTACTTTTTTTTTTTTTCTCTTTTTTGAGACAGAGTCTCTCTCTGTCACCCAAGCTGGAGTACAGTGGCATGATCTCTGCTGCAGTCTCCGTCTCCCAAGTTCAAGCGATTCTCCCACCTCAGCCTCCCAACTAGCTGGGACTACAGGCGACTGCCACCATGCCTGGCTACTTTTTGTATTTTCAGTAGAGATGGGGTTTCACCATGTTGGCCAGGCTGGTTTAGAACTCCTGACCTCAGGTGGTCCACGCATCTCGGCCTCCCAAAGTGCCGGGATTACAGGCATGAGCCACCATGCCCGGCCCCATTTCACCCTTTCGATTGTGTCCTTTGATCATGCAAGCTTTTATTTTTAATGTAGTCTGATTTATCTATTTATATTTTGTTGCCTGTGCTTTTGGTGTCATATCCAAGAAACCATTGCTAAATCAAATGTCATAAAGCTTTTCCCCTATGTTTTTTCTCAGAACTTTGCAGTTTTAGCTTTTGTGTTTAGGACTTGATCCATTTTAATTTTTGCGTGTGGTAAGATAAGGATCCAGCATCATTCTTTTTGCATGTGGATATTCAGTTTTCCCAACACCATTTGTTTCAGAGACTGTCCCGTCCCAAGTGAATGGCCTTAGCACCCTTGTTGACTATATGTGCAAGGATGTATTTCTGGACTTTGTTCTCTTTTATTGGTCTATATATCTGTCTTTATGCCAGCATCACACTTTTTGATTACTGTAATTTGTAATAAATGTTGAGATTACATAATATGAGGCCTCTAGCTTTGTTCGTATGTTCATCTTTTTTTTTTTTTTTTTTTTGAGACGGAGTCTCGCTCTGTCGCCCAGGCTGGAGTGCAGTGGCCGGATCTCAGCTCACTGCAAGCTCCGCCTCCCGGGTTCACGCCATTCTCCGGCCTCAGCCTCCCGAGTAGCTGGGACTACAGGCGCCTGCCACCTCGCCCGGCTAGTTTTTTTTTTTTTGTATTTCTTAATAGAGACGGGGTTTCACTGTGTTAGCCAGGATGGTCTCGATCTCCTGACCTCGTGATCCGCCCGTCTCGGCCTCCCAAAGTGCTGGGATTACAGGCTTGAGCCACCGCGCCCGGCCGTATGTTCATCTTTTTCAACATTATTTTGGCTATTTGGGATTCCTTGAGACTTTATATAAATTTTTGGATAGACATTTTTAGTTTCTGCAAAAAGCACCATTGGGATTTTTATAGGGATTGCATTAAATCTGTAAATTGCCTAGGTAGTACTGACATATTAATAATATTAAGCCTGGCCGGGCACTGGTGGCTCATACCTGTAATCCTAGCACTTTGGAAGGCTGAGGCTCATGGATCACCCAAGGTCATGAGTTCAAGACCATCCAGCCTGATCAACATGGTGAAACTCCCTCTCTACTAAAAATACAAAAATTAGCCAGGTGTGGTCACGCATGCCTGTAATCCCAGCTATTTGGGAGGCTGAGGCAGGAGAATCACTTGATTCTAGGAAGTGTAGGTTACAGTGATCCGAGATCGCGCCATTCCACTCCAGCCTGGGCAATAAGAGCAAAACTCCATCTTTAAAGAAAAAAAAAAAAAATAATAATAATAATAATAATAAGCCGGCCAGGCTTGGTGGCTCATGCCTGTAATCCCAGCACTTTGGGAAGCAGAGGCAGGCGGATCACAAGGTCAGGAGTTAGCTGGGCGCGGTGGCTCACGCCTATAATCCCAGTACTTTGAGAGGCCAAGGCGGGTGGATCACCTGAGGTCGGGAGATTGAGAGCATCCTGACTAACATGGTGAAACCCCATCTCTACTAAAAATAGAAAAAATTAGCCAGGCATGGTGCCACATGCCTGTAATTCCAGCTATTCAGGAGGCTGAGGCAGGAGAATCGCTTGAACCCGAGAGACAGAGGTTGCAGTGAGCTGAGGTCGCACCATTGCACTCTAGCCTGGGCAACAAGAGCGAAACTCCATCTCAAAAACAAACAAACAAACAAAACCCCAAAGGTCAGGAGTTTGAGACCAGCCTGGCCAATGTGGTGAAACCCCATCTCTACTAAAAATACAAAAAAAAAAAAAAAATTAGCGGGGCATGGTGGTGCATGCCTATAGTCCCAGCTACTTGGGAGGCTGAGGCAGAAGAATCACTTGAACCCGGGAGGCGGAGTTTGCAATGAGCCAAGATCACAACGGCACTCCAGCCTGGGTGACAGAGCAAGACTCCATCTCAAAAATAATAATAATAATAATAATATTAAGCCTTCCCATTTATGCACATGGAGTGTCTTTCCATTTGTATCTTTAATTTATTTCAGCAACGTTTTATAGTTTTCAATGGACAAGTCTTTCACATCCTTGGTTAAGTTTATTTCTTAGTAATTATTTTTGATGCTATTGTAAATGGAGTTATTTTCATAATTTTCTTTTCTGATTGTATATTATTAGTGTATAGAAAAACCACTGATTTGTATACAGTTTTACATATTTTTAAAGGTAAACATTGTATACAAACAATGTTTGGAAAACCTCCAGGGTAAAATATCAAATAACAAATACATATTTCAGAACAATTCACTAAGATCCACCTTATGTAAATAAATCTTTTTATACATGTATACACTACTACTCTGAATAATGAACTTTTTTTTTAATTTTAATTTTTCCACCATATTGGGCCACAATATACCTGCCTTGGAAAAGGAGATTTCTCAATTTCTATCTCTCTATGCTTCAGATGTTTTCTCCTAGAAAAACATTCTCACTTGCTCTACATATTATATTCTTAGCTTATCTCTCATAATTTGAATCAACCATGGACCAAAGGCCCATTTGATTTGAAATGTATTTCTCCTATTATAATGGGAAGACTTTTTGAATAGATTTTTAGCAACAATCAATAGCTGCCTTAAAACAAATGCAAAATGCAATTACAGGGCCACATGAGAAGGGGGCAGTAGAGAGAGAAAGAGGAGAAAGGAGGATGATACTCACTGGGACGAGCTAGATCCTGCGGTTGTATCACCTTCATGTTGGGATCTTTCCTGTTGATGAAAGGGTCTGGCTGACGATTCCCTGGGGCCATTCTGTTCATCATGGTGTCTGAAATCTGAGATGGGAGGCCTATGAGATAGGGAATGCTGATGAGGAATTCATTCGCTGGATAACAATGCTTTCAAGGAGCCTGAGCTTGCTGTATTACATCTGGCAAGTGAGGTTAACCCCCAATTGCTCTACCTCAGCTGGAAAATGATTCATATTTTATAACATAGAGAAATACTCTAGCTGTACTTGTCAAAAATGAAACTTTAGAAATAACAAAAGAAATCGTGTGTCAATATCTTTGTGACTCAAAGTAGAGGGATATTTCTTCGATGAGATTGTTGAAGCGCAATCTATATACGAAAAGATAGAGATCAAATGACCACAGATTTCTCATCAGAAACAAAGACAGTTCTTTTCTTTTAGCACTTCAAAGGTTTTGTTCCACTGTCAACTTAGATTCTTTTTTACACCACTTGCCATCACTCCCAATCAACTCAGATTCCATATCCAGGGAAAATATCTTTCAGGAAAGAAGGTGAAAAGAAGACATTCTCAGAACTATGAGAATCTGTGGCTGGTAGTCCTGTTCTATGGAGTGTTCAAGAAAGTTCTTCCTAAGAGGGAAAATTGGAACTTCAAGAATAAAGGAAAAACCACACATATGGTAAATATCTGGTTACATATAATAGGTCTTAAATTTGTAAAAGTTATTTGGAATGTATATGAATATTGAAAGCAAAAATTACCATATTATTTATTGGTTTTGTTTTGTTTACTTTTAATTTTGAACTAATTTCAGATTCACAAGAGCAAAATAATATATATGGTGAAGGTGCTGCACACACTTCAGCTAGCCTCCCTCAGTGGTGACATCTTGCATGTTATTTTACTTTTTCACTCTTATTCTATAACAAATGTATAGGGGAATAAATTTAGAAGAGCTTCTTAATTCATAAACCAATATTTTGCAAATGACCAGTATGTAATGTTACAAAATCATGTGTGAGTAAAAGATCCACTCAAAGTCCAATGTAGGCCAATGGATTTTAATGTGACAGAGTTTGAAAAGTTCATTCATATGATTTCAAATTTCACATTGCAGGCCGGGCATGGTGGTTCATGCCTGTAATCCCAGCACTTTGGAAAGCCGAGGAGGGTGAATTACTTGAGGTCAGGAGTTTGAGACCAGCCTGACCAACATGGTAAAACCCCGTCTCTACTAAGAATATGAAAATTAGCTGGGCGTGGTGGCAAGTACCTGTAGTCCCAGCTACTAGGGAGGCTGAGGCAGAAGAATCGCTTGAACCTGGGAGGCAGAGGTTGCAGTGATCTGAGATCATGCCACTGCACTCCAGCCTGGGCGACAGAGTGAGACTCTGCCTCAAAAAAAGAAAACAAATTTCACATTGCAACTCATCTTTAAGAAACTGCTACTTGTTGAGTTCGTGTTGTAGTTTCAAAGAATATCCACAATTATTTCAAAGGCTATAAGAATACTCCTTTTCCTAGCATCATATCTGTATAAGGTCAGATTTTCTTCTTACACTTCAAAGTAATGCATCAGAAAAGGGACTGCAAAGCAGAAGAGAATTCTGTCATCTTCCATTAAGCCCTAAAGTACTAAAATATAAAACAATGCCATTGGTCTCACAATTTGTATGTGTGTGGAAAATATAGTTAACATGCAATGCATTTATCATTTTATTTTGAAAGGAATGAATAAATATATTTTAATCTTTCAGTTTTCACTTTGAATATGGTAAATATCTAGGTATATCCTATAGAAACAAAAGTTCTTTGGAGCCCTCAACAATTTTTAAGAATATAAAGAGGTTCTGAGACCAAAAAGTTTGAACAGCAATAATAAGGGATGGCCTAAGGCTTGGCATTTAATTGAAAAGAAATTAAACTTAACTAAGCATCTGTTCTTCAGTACAATCCTAAGAGTGAAGAAATGATGCAGTAACATTCAGTAGCAGCATTAGGATACTGTCAGACATTCAGGTGCTTCACATACATGATTCATGTGATCCTCGGCAAACACACGGGATAATGGACAATTATTATCAACCTCTTAAAGATGAAGAGACATGAGATCTAAAAGTTTGGCCAGGTAGAGGAGAAGCATAGCTGGGAATGAATCAGGTCTTACTGACTCTTATACACACAGTCTATAAACCCTGGCCCTCTTTCCTGGCATGGGCATTGAGAGTCTGCAGCTTAAACTAGCATATTAAAGAAACAAAGAAGCAAATGATTCAACTGGTCTACAGTGCTTTCCCTCATCAAGGCTATGGAGATCATAAGGCAGAATTGCCACTAGCAGAACCACATTTACTCAGCAAATTTTTATTGCCTACCACCTACAAATGGGCACTTACATAAGTCTGTGGATTCTGCAATGAATGAAGTACACAAAAATAGTTGCTATGATGGAGTTTACATTCTAATTAAGGATTTCCAAAGGTCTGGCTGACACAGGTGGGGAAAGCTTGGGAGCCCTGCAGAACAGACAACCACACTCAGTAAGTAAGGAGTCTCACATTCACTCCCTGATTTTCATGAGGTGAACAGTCAGCCTTTCTGAGGTTTCTTCTGTCCCCTACTTGCAACCCTCTATATCATGTCCCTCTAATGTGAATGGGCTGAGTGGTTTGCACCCTTTAATATTGCTCCTTTGATTTTTCAAATCCTCTTTGAGCACTTAAAGCCCCACATTCTGGCTACCCTCCGCACCTCCCCATGCTTACCTGTCATGAATCCCTTAGACTAACTATTTTCAGTCCTGCATGGTGTGTCTCTCTCTGCAAATGCAGTTTCCTTAGTGTGTCCTCATGCAGAAGACCCTGTATTTAAACGCAGTTTTTATACAATCAGACCTCCTCCTGCCCCTGCACCACCCAGACACACCCTGATGTCCCACCCTTCATTCATTCATTTGTTCATTCAATAAAAGTATGCTTAGAGCATAGTGTAACTATTGCTGAAAATAGTCATTATTCTTTTTTTATACTCAAACTTCCTACCTTTGACTACCCTTCAAGGCGGCTCCTGTGCTTTCTGATGCAACCACATTTTTACTTTTACGCTTGCGTTGTTCAAAGTTTTAAGTGTAAAATTCCTCTAGGTGTGGTAACACTCGCCTGTGGTCTGAGGTACTTGGGAGGCTGAGGTGGAAGGATCACTTCGGCCTGGGAGGTTGAGGCTGCAGTGAGCCCTAATTGCACCAATCTACTCCAGTCTGGGCAACAGAGCAAGAGAGCAAGACCCTACCTCAAAAAAATGAAAATAAAGTTTTAGAAGTATGTCTTTAAAATAGTGATCCAATCTGAGAATTTTCATATGGAATAATCCATTTATATTTGATAGGATAAGAACACAGTAATCCCACCTTATCCACAGTTTTGCTTTTTGTGGTTTTAGTCAACTGTCATCCAAAAATATTAAATGGAAACTTCCATAAATAAAAAATGTGTAAGTTTTCTTTTCTTTTCTTTTTTTTTTTTTTTTTTTTTTTTTGAGATAGAGTTTCACTCTTGTTGCCCAGGCTGGAATGCAATGGCATGATATCAGCTCACTGCAATATCCACCTCCTGGATTCAAGTGGTTCTCCTGCCTCAGCCTCCCAAGGAGGTAGGATTGGAGGCGTGTGCAACCACACCAGCTAATTTTGTGTTTTTTCAGTAGAGACGGGGTTTCACCATATTGATCAGGCTGTCTTGAACTTCTGACCTCAAGTGATCCACCCGCCTGGGCCTCCCAGAGTGCCGGGATTACAGGAGTGCGCCACCACGCCCAGCCCTTTTTTTTTTAATGCTCAAATTTTAAATTGGCTGTACTGCTCCTCCCAGGATGTGAATCATTCCTTCGTCCAGTGTATCCATGCTGTATAAGCTACCTGGCCTACACGATGTGGTTGTATAGGAAGAAACTGAGGATCCTGGAATGTATCCGCATGGATAATGGGGGGATCACTACTTATTTCTACCTAATTTCTTACAATCTTTGTGTGTTTTTAACTTTTCCAGCCTTCTGTTAGAATGGTTGCATTTTATTTTCTCCCCCTCTCAAATGGTATGTAAGTTATATGCAAGATTTAAAGTTACATTATTTTTATTTATAATTTGTTTAGAGATGGTGTTCACTCTGTCACCCAAGCTGGACTGCAGTGGTGCCATCATGACTCTGCAGCCTTGACCTCCTGGGCTAGAATGATTTTCTCACTGCAGCCTCCCCAGTAGCTGGGACTACAGGTAAGGACCACCACCTCAGTTAATTTTTTAAAACAATATTTTTGTAGAGACGGGGTGTTGCTAGGTTGCCCAGGCTGGTCTAGAACTCCTGGGCCCAAGTGATCCTCCTGCCTTGGCTCCCCAAAATGCTGGGATTACAGGCATGAATCACTATGTCCAGCCTAAATTTGCTTTTATGTTCCTAAAAGCAGTCGTTATTATTTTTGTCATAAATATTTATTTAGATTTAACCACATGTTCATCAAGTGCTTTGATCATCATTGCTTCTTTCATCCTCTTTCTTTTGGGCACAGCTTTATTTTTTCTGATGTAGAATCAACAATAGTTCTTCTAATTGTAAACATTTTCAAACTTTCTTTGTCTAAAAATGTCTTTATTATGTTATCATTCTTGCAAAATAGGTTAGGTGAGTACAGAAGCCATTTATTTGAGAAGTCTGCTAACATCCAAACTTTTATTCCCTTGCAGGTAATTGTTCTCTACTCTCTAGTTGCTTTTATTTTATTTTTCTAAGATGGAGTCTTGCTCTGTTACCCAGGCTGGAGTGCAATGGCACGATCTCTGCTCACTGTAACCTCTGCCTCCCAGATTCAAGCAATTCTCCTGTCTCAGCCTCCCGAATAGCTCAGATTATAGGCGCAAGCCACCTCGCCCCAGCTATATGTGTGTGTGTGTGTGTGTGTATGTGTATATATATATGTATGTGTGTATTTTTGTATTGTTTTGTAGAGACAGGGTTTTACCACATTGGCCAGTCTGGTCTCAAACTACTGATCTCGTGATCCGCCCGCTATGGCCTCCTAAAGTGCTGAGATTATAGGCATGAGCCACTGTGCCCGGCCTCTAGTTGTTTTTAAAAGATGTGTGCTTTGTCCAGAGTCTATATTTTTAGCTGAAACTGTCTAAGTAAGATTTGTTTTTATTTATCTCGTTTATGTCTCATTGTATGTCTTCAATCTAAACACTCTTGAATTTCTCTAATTATGAACATTTCTAAGCCATATTGTTTTTCTTCCATTCTTGCTAATGCGTTCTCCTGGAATTTCTATTGGATTTATATGACCTTCTCATTCTATTCTTCGTATTTCTCAAATACGGTCATCTCCTTTTTTTTGAGTGATTCTCCTGTCTCAGCCTCCCGAATAGCTGGGGGGCATACAGGCACCCACCACCACACCCAGCTAATTTTAGTATTTTTAGTAGAGTCAGGGTTTCAGCATGTTGGTCAGGCTGGTCTCAAACTCCAGACCTCAAGTGATCCTCCCGTCTTGGCCTCCCAAAGCGTTGGAATTACAGGCATGAACCACTGTGCCCAGCCTCTCCTGAACTTTCAGAGCTGCAGCTTGATTAGCCATAATGCCAGAGTCTGACATGTATCTTTTATCACTGTGGCTGATGCTTTTTCTTGGACATTTAATTTTGTTTTTTCTGTAGTACTGTGCCCACCCAATGCTGCCACCATCTCCCTCAAAATGACTGAAGTCTTACTTATTCATGTTTATTTGTTTTTTAAATGTATTCATTCATTGATGACTATTTATTGAGCACCTACTGGTAACAAGCGCTATTCTGGGACTAAGCAGGGTGGAAGGGGTCTCAATTATGACTATAACACAGTTGTCTCTTGCTTCCCACTTCGGTAGTACTATCAGCTTGCTAGCCTACACTTCTCTGGACCAGGGAGGAGTCTCTGACCCTCGATCCTTCCTGCTGCTCTGTCAGCTGGCCCAGAAGGCACAAGTCTTAGACTAATGTATCAGATCTAGAAACAAAACATGAAAGCTGTTGGTCTGTATCCTAAAAAAGAAAGAAGATTCACTCTTGTTGCCCAGGCTGAAGTGCAATGGTGTGATGTAGGCTCACTGCAACCTTCACCTCCTGGGTTCAAGTGATCCTTCTGCCTCAGCCTCCCTAGTAGCTGGGACTACAGGCGCCTGCCACCACACCTGGCTAATTTTTGTATTTTTAGTAGAGATGGGGTTTCACCATGTTGACCAGGCTAGCCTTGAACTCCTGACCTCAGGTGATCCGCCTGCCTCAGCCTCCCAAAGTGCTGGGATTACAGGCGTGAGCCACCGCGCCCGGCAATGCCTAAATCTTTTGGCATTAAAAAGATGCCACGCCTGTAATTCCCAGCACTTTGGGAGGCCGAGGCGGGCAGATCATGAGGTCAGGAAATCAACACCATCCTGGCCAACATGGTGAAACCCAGTCTCTACTAAAACATAAAAAATTAGCCAGGTGTGGTGGTGCACGCCTGCAGTCCCAGCTACTCGGGAGACTGAGGCAGGGGAATCTCTTGAACCCGGGAGGCAGAGATTGCAATGAGCCGAGATTGCATTACTGCACTCCAGCCTGGAGACAGAGCAAGACTCCATCTCAAAAAAAAAAAAAAAAAAAAAAAAAAAAAAAGATTTACTTATTAAAGGATCGATCCAGGAAATGGGGCAACAATTGACAGATGTTGCAGAAAGAGCTAACACAGTAGCTACAGAGAAACCTCACAATTTAACTCAGTATCTCTCTCAAAATCTCTATCTTATTCTTTTCAGCAGTATCTCACTCTTTTTTTTTCTTTAGAGATAGGGTCTCCCCTGAAGACACTGCTGGCACGATCATAGCTCACTGCAGCCTCAAACTCCAGTGCTCAAGTAAGCCTCTTGAGTAACTGGGACTACAGGTGCATGCCACCACACCTATTATTATTATTATTGTTATTATTATTTTGTAGAGACGGGATTTCCCTATGTTGCTTAGGCTTGGCTTCAAGAGATCCTCCCAGGCTGGGCATGGTGGCTCACGCCTGTAATCCTAGTACTTTGGGAGACTGAGGCGGGTGGATCACCTGAGGCTGGGAGTTTAAGACTAGCCTGCCAACGTGACAAAACCCCATGTCCACTAAAAATACGAAAATTAGCCAGGCCCAGTGGTGCACATCTGTAGTCTCAGCTACTACTATTCGAGAGGCAGAGGTGGGAGAATTGCTTGAACCAGAGAGGCAGAGGTTGCAGTGAGCCAAGATCTGGCCACAGCATTCCAGCCTGGGCAACAGACCGAGACTCCATCTCAAAAAAGAAAAGAGAGAGATGATCCTTCCACCTCAACCACCCAAAGTGCTGGGATTATAGGCATGAACCATCACGCCCAGCCAACTTTCATTTATTTATGCATTTTTGAGACAGGATCTTGCTCTGTTGACTAGGCTGGAGTGCAGGGGCATGATCATAGCTCACTGCAGCCTTGACCTCCCAGACTCAAATGACCCTCCCACCCCAGACTCCGGAGTTGTTGGGACCATAGGTGTGAACCACTGTGCCCAGCCCATCAACCAACTTTTTAAATGTCTCTTAATAATCTATACCTACCAAATTCTCTTATTCCTGTCAGTCTGTTGCACTCCTATCCATCTCCTCCCTCCTTCCCTCCCTTTCTCCTCCATTTCTCCTCTTTTATCCTTCCTCTCTCTAAATCTCTTTCAAAACTCAATTTCTCAGCCAGGCACAGTGGCTCATGCCTGTAATCCCAGCACTTTGGGAGGCTGAGGCGGGTGAATCATTTGAGGTCAAGAGTTCCAGACAAGGCTGGCCAACATGTCAAAACTCCATCTCTACTAAAAATATAAAAATTAGCCAGGCGCAGGGGTGCCTGCCTGCAATCCCAGCTACTCAGGAGCCTGAGGCAGGAGGATTGCTTGAGGCTGGGAGGCAGAGGTTGCAGTAAGCTGAGATTGAGCCACTGCACTCCAGCCTGGGTAAGAGAGCAAGACTCCATCTCAAAGAAAATGTACTGAAGCAAAAAGGCCAATAAAGAAAAACAAAATTAAAGAGAGAAGGAAGCAAACTGTTAATAGGGGTTCTTAAGGGATTGGGATTCCCTTGAACAGTCGCATAATTCATTATTTTCATGTTTTTTTATAAGAATGAGAAAAAGGCTGTGTGCAGTGGCTCATGCCTCTAATCCCAACACTCAAAGTCCGAGGCAGGAGAATCACTTGAGCCCAGGAATTTGAGACTAGCCTGTGCAAGATAGCCAGACCCTGTCTCTATTTAATTATTATTTTTTAAATGAGAAAAAAATGAAAATTTAAAATAAATCAGATTTGCTGAACTCTTTCTTCATCTCTTCCCCATTTTCAGTCAGCCTGTTTATGTGCTGAGCTTTACCTTGAGTGGACCTAGGGTAGGGACAAGCCCAGCTTTGCCCTCAGGCAGCTCCTCCTTCCTTTTCTCTGCCCTTCTGTTTTCCTAACTGGTGAGAAATGCAGATCCCTTTCTTGCAGATAGAAGCCAGTCTGTGAAGAGGTAGGACTGCAGGAGTGCCTTGTAGCAGGAAGGGAAGAGAATGTCCTAGGTGAGAGCATCCCAGATGACAGTAAAGATTCCCAGCTTCAGAAATGATCCAGGAGAGAACTGTCAGCAGAAGTAGAAGCCCTTGGCTTGTGTTGAAAGGGAGGGAAATTGTCTGGAAGGAGCCTTAGGGGCCTACTCTTGATCTCCACCCACACCCTGAGGGAAGATCCTGTGCAGCTATGTGGCATAGATTATGGTTGTTGGGGATATTGTGTCTTCATTCCAGTAAATCCATTTATTCATCCTAAAAGACTGGTGCCCTTGGGACAAGACCCTTATTCCAGCAGCTGGTCCTGTTTCTGAAAGTCTGATTGACTCATTCTTCCTTATCCCCAGGTGCCTCTTCTCCAGCTTGCCCTCCCCTGAGCTTGGCAGGGCCTAAGACTCCTCCCTAACTCCTGACTGCCAGTGCCCTTGTTCAAACGTGAAGAGCTAAAAGAAGGCAAAGATGTAAATAAAACTTTGGCAGTTCCCCCAGAAGTCAAAAGTATCTGCAAGGTGAGGAGAAGGACAGAAAAGGAAGGATAAGGAGAGTGAGAAAATGTAGAAAACAGTGAGAATGGGCCCTGGAGCCAGAATATATGCATCTAGGCATTTATTTACTAGATGTGTGGCCTTGGGCATGTGTTTTTTTTTTTTGAGACGGAGTCTCGCTGTGTCGCCCAGGCTGGAGTGCAGTGGTGCAATCTTGCCTCCCGGGTTCACACCATTCTCCTGCCTCAGCCTCCCGAGTAGCTGGGACTACAGGCGCCCACCACCACGCCCGGCTAATTTTTTGCATTTTTAGTAGAGACGGGGTTTCACCATTTTAGCCAGGATGGTCTCAGTCTCCTGACCTCGTGATCCGCCTGCCTTGGCCTCCCAAAGTGCTGGGATTACAGGCGTGAGCCACCGTGCCCGGCCAACCTTGGGCATGTTACCTAACCTTTTGGGGTTATTCTGAGGTTGTCAACCTAAGTAACAAATGGAAAGAGGCTCTCTAAAAGGAAAAGATACAAATCTGGGAATAGAGCATTGCAAAGGGAATACGCATGCCATAATAAATTATGGGCATATTCAGGGAGGTAGAGGAAGGCAAAGATGTTTAAAGGAAAAAATGAAGAGAATTACATAATTCTTTTGAAACAATTATCCCCAGCTACAAAAGTCAATAACAAGGGTGATGCCAGTCCAAGGTTGGACAGGCAATTGCTAGGCAGATGTCCTTGCAGAAGTGTTTTTTGTGTAAGATTGTGATATCCTGTGTGCAAGGTTGTATTTTTTGCAGTCTTTTGTGATAGTTTTTGTTATCATGCATATGAGCATGAGGACCTTCTATTCATGGCCTTCCCCAGCTCTTTTCATCAGGATTTTTGCTTTTGTTTTTAACATAAATGACACCATTTTGGTTCTGATTACTTTAACAAGATTAAAGCGATTAACATCACTGGAGCAATCAGAACATTACATCATCTGTGATATTGTGATTTACAATAAGATATATATGCACATGCATATTTCCTGGCACAGAGCTCTGGAAAGTCAGAATTTCCAGAGTGATAAGCGTGTGTTTTGTATGTCAACACGATGACTGGTAGCTGACAGCCCCTAGGTAGCTTCAGTGTGGGGCTGGTCATCAGAAAGACCAAGGCATGCTTAGAGGATTGGGGCTTTCAGCCCCACCCTCCAGTCTTCAAGGAGAGGATAGAAGGCTAAAGGTTAAGATTGTCACTAATGGCCAATAATCCAGTCAATTACACTTACACAGTGAAATCTCCATAATAACCGAAGAGGACAGGGTTTAGAAGAGTGTCAGGATGGCTGAACATAATGAAGTTCCTGAAGGGTGGTGAGCCCAGAGCAGGCATGGAAGCTCTGCACCCCTTCCCACAAACCTTGCCGTAGGTATCCCTTCATCTGGCGCTTCAGTATCTTTTATTATATCCTTTATTAATAAACCAGTAAATATAAGTAAAGTGTTTACCAGGTGCAGTGGCGCATGCCTGTAATCCCAACATTTTGACAGGCCGAGGTGGGAGGATCACTTGAGGCCAGGGGTTTGAGCTCAGTCTGGACAACATAGTGAGACTCTGTCTCTACAAAAAATAAAAAAAATTAGCTGGGCAAGGTGGCAATGCCTGCAGTCCCAGGTACTCAGGAGCTGAGGTGGGAGGATCCCTTGAGCCCAGAAGGTCAAGGCTGCAGTGAGCTAGGATTGTACCACTCCACTCCAGACTAGGCAACAGAATGAACCCTGTCTCAAAAACAAAACAAAAACATGTTTCTCTGAGTTCTGTGAGCCACTCAAGCATATTAATTATACCCAAAGACGGGGTTGTGGGAACCCAGATTTATAGCCAGTTGGTCAGAGCACAGATCATAACCTGTGCTTGCAACAGGCATCTGAAGTGGGGACAGCCTTGTGGGACGGAGCTCTTGACCTGCCGGATCAAATATTATTTCCAGGTAGGTAGTGTCAGAATTGAACTCAATTAGAGGACACTAAACTGGTGCCCATTGGAGAAACTGCTGCAGAATTGGTTGCTGCTGGGGAGAAATCCCCACATACATTTTGGTGACCCCAGGTGAGATGGTCTTATATTGAGAGTTAGGGTAAGAAAAGACCAAAGTGGGGTTTTTTTCCATACTTTTAGACTCCCTAATCATTAGCATTCTGTACCCCAGGAAGACAATAAGTCTTGGAGGGAGGCAGACATAAAATAATTAACAACAGCTCTTGTTTGTTTGGTGATTGATTGCTTGGGGGATAGTGTGAACTTATTCACTTATGGTGTGCCAGGTCCCCGTTTATGAATTTTATTTAACTCTCATAGCAAACTTCTGAAATAGATTATTTTATATATATATTTGAGATGGAGTCTAGACCTGTTGCCCAGGCTGGAGTGCAGTGGTGCTATCTTGGCTCACTGCAACTTCCGCCTCCCAGGTTCAAGGGATTCTCCTGCCTCAGCCTCCCGAGTAGCTGGGACTACAGGCATGTGCCACCACACCCGGCTAATTTTTTGCCTCTTTAGTAGAGATGGCGTTTCACCATGTTGGCCAGTCTGGCCTCGAACTCCTGACCTCGTGATCCACCCACCTCGGCCTCCCAAAATGCTGAGATTACAGGTGTAAGCCACTGCACCCGGCCAGATTATGTTCTTATCAGTAAGAAAAAAAAGTGGGGCTTATATGGATAGCACAGTGTGCCCAAGGTTATACTCAGGAGGTGGCAGAGCCAGGTTCTAATTCAAGACTTTTCTGACTCCAAAGACTTTGCTCACAACCCCCACTCTATATATAGAGATGAGTCACAAAAATTAGAAGTGTGAAAGAAGGAAAAAATTCAATAAGATTCAGAGATAGAAAAACAGAAAGTCAGAGGCAGAGAAGGAGAATATAGGAGGAGGGAGAGACAGTGAAACAGCCGGAGCAGTGACTGAGGGAAAGAAAGAAATTGAAACTCTTGAAGACAGAGGCAGACAGAGAAATAAATTTTTAAAAACATGTGGAAAAGAAACAGAGGCAGAGATGCAGAGTTGACAAAGATGAAGACAAGATTAGACAGAAAAAGAAAGCACATGACTGAAATCTTCTTTATTTTAATTTTTGGAGACAGGGTCTCACTCTTGTTGCCCAGGCTGCAGTGCAGTGGCATGATCATAGCTCACTGCAGCCTCGACTTCCTAAGCCCGAGCAATTCTCCAGCCTCAGCCTCCTGAGTAGCTGGGAGTATGAGTGTGCACCAATATGCCTAGCTCCTTTTTTTTTTTTTTTTTTTGAGATTGAGTCTTGCTCTGTTGAGAGACAGGAATAGCTGGATTTCCTAGGCTAAGAATCCCTAAGCCTAGCTGAGAAGGTGACTGCATCCACCTTTAAACACAGGGCTTGCAACTCAGCTCACACCCGACCAATCAGATAGTAAAGAGGGCTCACTAAAATACAAATTAGGCTAAAGCAGGAGGTAAAGACATAGTCAAAACATATATCGCCTGAGAGCACAGGGGGAGGGACGATGGTTGGGATATAAACCCCAGGCATGTAAGCCCAGAGTGGCAACCCCTTTTGGGTCCCCTCCCATTTTATGGGAGCTCTGTTTTCACTCTATTAAATCTTGCAACTGCACACTCTTCTGGTCCGTGTTTGTTATGACTGGAGCTGAGCTTTCACTCGCCATCCACTACTGCTGTTTGCTGCCGTCACAGACGCGCCGCTGACTTCCAACCCTCCGGATCCAGCAGGGTGTCTGCTACACTTCTGCGCCCATTGCTGCTCCCAATCAGGCTAGAGGCTTGCCATTGTTCCTGCTCGGGCTAAGTGCCCAGGGTTCATCCTAATCTAGCTGAATAGAGCTATAACACTCACTGCATGGCCCACGATTCCATTCCTTGGAATCCGTGAGGCCAAGAACCCCAGGTCAGAGAACAAGAGGCTTGCCGCCACCTTGGAAGCGGCCTGCCACCATTTTGGGAGCTCTAAGAACAAGGACCCTCTGGTAACACTGTCACCCAGGCTGGAGTGGAGTGCAGTAGTGTGATCTCAGCTCACTGTAAACTCCACCTCCTGGGCTCAAGGAATCTTTCCACCTCAGCCTCCTGAGTAGCTGGGATCACAGGTGCGGGTCACCATGCCTGGCTAATTTTTGTATTTTTAGTAGAGATGGGGTTTTGCCATGTTGCTCAGGCTGGTCTGAAACTCCTGGGTTCAAGTGATCTACCCACCTCAGCCTCCCAAGGTTCTAGGCTTACAGGTGTGAGCCACTGGAAATATAATTCAATTCTTGACCTTTGTCTCATTCTTCCTTCATTGGTAAAAGCCTCTTTCAAGGATGTGGTGGTGCAGGCCTGTAGTCCAGCCACTTGGGAAGATGAGGCAGGAAGGTTGCTGGAGCCTGGGCATTGTAGGCTACAATGTCCTGATTGTGCCTGTGAAAAGCCACTGCAGTCCAGCCTGGACAACACAGTGAGGCCGTATCTTTTTTTTTTTTTTTTTTTTTTTTTTTTTTTTTTTTTTTTGAGACGGAGTCTCGCGCTGTGTCACCCAGGCTGGAGTGCAGTGGCGCGATCTCGGCTCACTGCAAGCTCCGCCTCCCAGGTTCAGGCCATTCTCCTGCCTCAGCCTCCGAGTAGCTGGGACTACAGGCGCCCGCCACCACGCCCGGCTAGTTTTTTGTATTTTTAGTAGAGACGGGGTTTCACCATGTTAGCCAGGATGGTCTCGATCTCCTGACCTCGTGATCCGCCCGCCTCGGCCTCCCAAAGTGTTGGGATTACAGGCTTGAGCCACCACGCCCGGCCTTCGAGGCCGTATCTTAAAAAAAAAAAAAAAGTGTTCTTCAAGGTTTTTATAGCTCTTCCTTCTCTCATTCCAGCAGGAAGAAAAAGGACAAATCAGACTAAGGAAATCAGGGCACAAATATCAAACTCCAGGAGATTCAAAGTTTAGGAATCATTCTCAAATGCTCACAATTCTTGTCTCTAATATGAGTGGTTAATATTTATATCTCAGGGAACATAGCACACTCAGTAAAGCCTCCAAGTCAAAGAACAAAAGTGAAAAACTTTAGAAAAGGTAGTCAGATGGTTTGAAATTGAGATTCACAAAAGAGGAGACTGTGTCTCATTCATTCATCACTGTATCCCAGAGCCCAGCAATGTGTCTGACACAGTGGTCACTCACTCATTCCACAAATATCTGTGAGTGTCTGCTATGTGTCATACATTGTAACTAAGTGCTGGAGATAAGACATAGAAGGCAAAGTTCCTGCCTTCATGGAACTTTCTGGTGAGGAAGTCTATAAAAATGTAAATAAATGCAAATGGCCTGGCGTGGTGGCTCATGCCTGTAATCCCAGCACTTTGGGAGGTCCAGGCAGGCAGATTGCTTGAGGCCAGGAGTTCAAGACCAGCTAGGCCAACATGGTGAAAAAAAGGTGTCTGCTAAAAATACAAAAATTAGCTGGGCATGGTGGTGCGCGCCTGTAATCCCAGCTACTTTGGGAGGCTGAGGTGGAAGAATTGCTTGAACCTGGGAAGGGGAGGTTGCAGTTAGCAGAGATCATGCTACTGCACTCTAGCCTAGGTGACAGAGCAATATTCTGTCTCAAAAAATAAAAATAAAAAAGTAAATAAATAAAAAAGTAAATAATACGTTACAGAGACTTAAAAGTGTTATGAAGACTATAAAGCAGAGGAAGAGAAAACAGAGCTGAGCCAATGGGGGATATTTAGAAAGGGTGGTCAAGGAAGGCCTCACTGAGAAGATAACTTTTAAATCAGAATATCTGTGGAATAATTGTATGAATTAATGTAATCTTTTTCTTTTTTTCTTTCTCATTTATAAAAGAAATGGGTAGGCCTTGATCAACAACAATTTTGATTGTGACAAAATATTTCAGGAAAACCCTAAAATCAATGTTTAAAGCTGATCTTCCATAACTAAGTGAGCAAAAGCCCTCAAGTCCAAACAGTTTCCTGAAAATTTTTCTTAGAGGACACAAGATAGTCTACGGGAAGAGGAAATGCCAAGATCCCAGCTGCTGGGAATATCCTTTCCCAAGGAGGAAGAAATTAAGAAACGGGACCAGGCAAGGTGGCTCACACCTGTAATCCCAGTACTTTGGGAGGTCGAGATGGGCAAATCACCTGAGGTCAGGAGTTCAAGACCAGCCTGGCCAACATGGTGAAACCCTATCTCTACTAAACAATGCAAAAAAATTAGCGGGGCGTGGTGGTGGGTACCTGTAATCCCAGCTACTGGGGAGGCTGAGGCAAGATAATTGCTTGAACCCGGGAGTCAGAGGTTGCACTGAGCCAAGATCACACCACTGCACTGTAGCCTGGGCAACAGAGCAGGACTCTGTCTAAAAAAATAATAATAATAAAAAGAAGAAAGAAAGAAAGAAATTAAGAAATGGGGAGAATAGAGTGGGAAAGGTTAATATATTTCTAATTGGAAATCTGGAAGGAGAGACAGAGACAATATATTTGAGCAGTGATACAGTTTGGATATTTGTCCCCACCCAAACCTCATGTTGAACTGTAATTCCCAGTGTTGGAGGTGGGGTCTGGTGGAAGGTTTGGATCATGGGGGCCGATCCTTCATGAATGGCTTGGGCCATCCTCTTGGTGATAAGTGAGCTCTCAGACTCTGAGTTTATACAACACCTGGTCATTTAAATGTGTGTGGCACCCCCAACCCCCACCCCTGCACTCTCCTTCTTGCTTGCTCCTTTCTCCATGTGAGGTGCTTGCTTCCCCTTTGCCTTCCATTATGATTATAAGCTTTCTGAGGCCTCCCTAGAAATTGAGTAGATGCTAGCACTATGCTTCTTGTAAAGCCTGCAGAACCCTGAGCCAATTAAACTTCTTTCTTTTATAAATTACCCAGTCTCAGGTCTCTCCTTCCCTCCCTCCCTCCCTCCTCCCTTCCTCCCTCCCTCCTCCCTTCCTCCCTCCCTCCCTCCTTTCTTCCCTTCTTTCCCTCCCTCCCTCCCTCCCTCCCTCCCTCCCTCCTTCCTTCCTTCCTTCCTTCCTTCCTTCCTTCCTTCCTTCCTTCCTTCCTTCCTTCCTTCCTTTAATGTCACTATGTAATTCGTGCATTACTGCTAGCCAACATGAATAATATATAGTACTATATATGCTTGACTGTACATAAAACATATTCTTGCATATCTACCTTAACTCCTAGACAACATGCTTACAAGCAAGGACTCTAGTAAACACTCCAACAGTAATACATAACACAATTATCCAAAGTTCATGCACCACCCTGCGGATATCAACAGACCAAGACCAAGTCAGTCGTACAATAGCACATATTATCGTTCATCGGACATAGCACATACTATTCAAAAAGTCCTTCTCACCACGGGTGCCCCCCCTCACTTAGGAATCCCTTGCTCACCATCCTCCGTGAAACCAATATCCCGCTCGGGTAATGCTACTCTCCTCGCTCCGGGCCCATAACTCGTGGGGGTAGCTATCAGTGAGCTGTATCCGGCATCTGGTTCTTACCTCAGGGCCATAACTACTAAGATCGCCCACACGTTCCCCTTAAATAAGACATCTCGATGGATCACGGGTCTATCACCCTATTAACCAGTCACGGGAGCTCTCCATGCATTTGGTATCTTTTATCTCTGGTCTGCATGCAACCCCATCGCAGAATGCTGACTCCCACCCCATCCCGTCCTGAATGCGCCTGTCTTTGATTCCTAGTACATACCGTCATTCATCGCACCTACGTTCAATATTCCTGTCCCCCGGCAATGTTATCAAGGTGTTATTTAATTCATGCTTGTAGGACATAACAATACCAATTCTACCCCCCCCTCACCAAAATAAAAAATTCCACTCAAACCCCCCCACCCCCGTCCCCAGCCTTCACCTAAACCCACTCTTGCCAAACCCCAAAAACAAAAGCCTTAACCTACCTAGCCAGAGATCGTATTTTCATCTTTTAGGTGTACACAACTCCAACTGCTATCTCCTCAACTAACATAAATCTACTTCGCCAAACACTCTTCATACTACTCGCAACCCTCTGCCCATCACCAAATCCACCTTTTTTTCCTCCAACCCGAAAGAAGCCGCCGCACAATCACTCACACTAACGTTTATGTAGCTTAAACCCACCTAAAGCAAGACACTGAAAATGCCTAGATGGGTCCACACACCCCATAAACAAATAGGCTTGGTCCTGGCCTTTCTATTGACTCTTAGCAAGATTACACATGCAAGTATCCTCGCTCCGGTGAAGACGGCCCCCCTATCAGCATGACCGAGAGGAGCAAGTATCAAGCACGCACATGCAGCTCAAAACGCTTTGCCTAGCCACACCCCCACGGGAGACAGCAGTGACAAATCTTTAGCAATGAACGAAAGTTTAACTAAGCTATGCTATACTAAGGGTTGGTCAATTTCGTGCCAGCCACCGCGGTTATACGATTAACCCTAGCCAATAGAAATCGGCGTAGAGGGTGTTTTGGATCTAATCTAATAAAGCTAAACCACACCTAAACTGTAAAACTCTAGCTAACGTAAAATAAACTACGAAGGTGGCTTTATAACTTCTGAACACACAATAGCCAAGACCCAAACTGGGATTAGACACCCCACTATGCTTGGCCCTAAACCTCAATAGTTAAAACAACAAAACTATTCGCCAGAATACTACGAGCAATAGCTTAAAACTCAAAGGACTTGGCGGTGCTTCATACCCCCTAGAGGAGCCTGTTCTGTAATCGATAAACCCCGATCCACCCCACCCTCTCTTGCTTAGTCTATATACCGCCATCTTCAGCAAACCCTGATGAAGGCTACAAAGTGAGCGCAAACGCCCTTCCCCGCAAAGACGTTAGGTCAAGGTGTAACCTATGAGACGGTAAAAAATGGGCTACATTTTCTACTTCAGAAAACCCCACGATAGCTCTTATGAAATCTAAGAGCCCAAGGAGGATTTAGCAGTAAATTAAGAATAGAGTGCTTAATTGAACTAGGCCATAAAGCACGCACACACCGCCCGTCACTCCCCTCAAATATACTTGAGGAACACCTTAACTAAATGCCCTAGCATTTATATAGAGGGGATAAGTCGTAACACGGTAAGTGTACTGGAAGGTGCACTTGGACAAATCAAGGTATAGCTTAACACAAAGCATCTGACCTACACTCAGAAGATCTCAACATCACTTGATGACCTTGAGCTAACGCTAGCCCCAAGCATAATCAACACTAATACCAGACCCACATATACACCAAACCATTAACCCATACAAAGTATAGGCGATAGAAATCTTAACCTGGCGCTATAGATACAGTACCGTAAGGGAAAAATAAGAAAACCATTCAAGCACAAAATAGCAAGAACTAACCCCTGTACCTTTCGCATAATGAATTAGCTAGAGATAATTTCGCAAAGAGAACTAAAGCCAAATTTCCCGAAACCAGACGAGCTACCCAAAAACAGCCAAAAGAGCGCACCCGTCTATGTGGCAAAATAGTGGGAAGATTTCTGGGTAGAGGTGACAAGCCTACCGAGCCTGGTGATAGCTGGTTATCCAAGATAGAATCTTAGTTCAACCTTAAGTTTACCCACAGAATAACCTAATCTCCCTGTAAACTTAATTGTTAGTCTAAAGAGGGACAGCTCTTTAGACACTAGGAAAAAACCTTACATAGAGAGTAAAAACCCCCATTACCATAGTTGGCCTAAAAGCAGCCATCAATTAAGAAAGCGTTCAAGCTCAACGTCAACCGCCCGAAAAACCCCAAACATATCATTGAACTCCTCAAATCACATTGGATTAATCTATCACCCTATAGAAGCAATAATGCTAGTATAAGTAACATGAACTCTCTCTCCCCACTGCATAAGCCTAAATCAGATCGAAAACCTCACTGATACTTAACAGCCCAGTACCAATAAACACAAACAAGCCCGTACTACTTTCACTGTTAATCCAACACAGGCATGCTTTCAAGGAAAGGTTAAAAAAAGTAAAAGGAACTCGGCAAACTCAGCCCCGCCTGTTTACCAAAAACATCACCTCTAGCATTACCAGTATTAGAGGCACTGCCTGCCCAGTGACATACGTTTAACGGCCGCGGTACCCTGACCGTGCAAAGGTAGCATAATCACTTGTTCTTTAAATAGGGACTCGCATGAATGGCAACACGAGGGTTTAACTGTCTCTTACTTTTAACCAGTGAAATTGACCTATCCGTGAAGAGGCGGATATAAAACAATAAGACGAGAAGACCCTATGGAGCTTCAATTTACTAATGCAACTAAGAACCATATAAACCCACGGGCCCTAAAATTTCTACACCTGCATTAAAAATTTTGGTTGGGGCGGCCTCGGAGCACAAATAAACCTCCGAATGATCCATGCCAAGGCTTCACAAGCCAAAGCGAACTAATACCCACAATTGATCCAATAATTTGATCAACGGAACAAGTTACCCTAGGGATAACAGCGCAATTCTATTCTAGAGTCCATATCAACAATAGAGTTTACGACCTCGATGTTGGATCAGGACATCCTAATGGTGCAGCAGCTATTAAGGGTTCGTTTGTTCAACGATTAAAGTCCTACGTGATCTGAGTTCAGACCGGAGCAATCCAGGTCGGTTTCTATCTATTTTACATTTCTCCCTGTACGAAAGGACAAGAGAAATAGGGCCTACTTCACAAAGCGCCCTCACCATATAAATGACTTAGTCTTAATTTATCAAAATATCACATATCCCACCCAAGAGCAGGGTTTGTTAAGATGGCAGAGCCCGGTAATTGCATAAAACTTAAAACTTTATAATCAGAGGTTCAACCCCTCTTCTTAACACCATGACCACAATAAACCTCCTACTCCTTATTATACCCACACTAGCCGCCATGGCATTTCTTACACTCGTCGAACGAAAGCTATTAGGGTATATACAACTACGCAAAGGACCTAACATTGTAGGCCCCTATGGGCTACTACAGCCATTCGCCGATGCAATAAAACTCTTCACTAAAGAACCCCTAAAACCCTCAACATCCAGCACTATCCTCTATATCACAGCACCCACTCTAGCCTTCTCCATCGCCCTCCTCCTATGAACCCCCCTCCCCATACCCAACCCTCTAATTAACTTCAACCTAGGACTCCTGTTTATCCTAGCCATATCCAGCCTAACCGTCTACTCTATTCTATGATCTGGATGAGCATCAAACTCAAACTACGCTCTAATCGGAGCCCTACGAGCCGTCGCCCAAATAATCTCATACGAAGTTACCCTCACCATCATTCTACTATCAGTCTTACTAACAAGCGGCTCATTCAACCTCAACATGCTCATCACAACACAAGAGCACCTCTGACTCATCCTACCATCATGACCACTAGCTATAATATGATTTACCTCCACACTAGCAGAAACAAACCGAACCCCCTTTGATCTCATAGAAGGCGAATCAGAACTTGTATCAGGCTTCAACATTGAATATTCTGCAGGCCCATTCGCCCTGTTCTTCATAGCCGAATACATAAACATTATCATAATAAATGCCCTAACAACTACAATCTTTCTAGGTACATCCTACCCTGTTCACTCACCAGAATTATTTACAACATGCTTCACCATCAAAACACTCCTCCTAACTTCCCTATTCCTATGAATCCGAGCAGCATACCCTCGATTCCGCTACGACCAACTTATACACCTATTATGAAAAAGTTTCCTCCCACTCACACTAGCACTCCTCATATGAAGCACCTCAATACCCATCGCAATCTCCAGCATTCCCCCCCAAACCTAGAAATATGTCTGATAAAAGAATTACTTTGATAGAGTAAATAATAGAGGCCCCAACCCTCTTATTTCTAGGATTGCAGGCCTCGGACCTACTCCTGAGAACCCAAACTTCTCCGTGCTACCCCTCACACTCCATCCTACAGTAAGGTCAGCTAAATAAGCTATCGGGCCCATGCCCCGAAAATGTTGGTCACATCCTTCCCGTACTAATCAACCCACTAGCCCAACTTATTATCTACACTACAGTAATCATAGGCACACTCATTACAATACTAAGCTCACACTGATTCCTCACCTGAACAGGCCTAGAAATAAACATATTAGCCTTCATCCCAACCCTAATCAAAAAAACAAACCCTCGCTCCACAGAAGCCGCTACCAAGTATTTCCTAACACAATCCACTGCATCCATAATCCTTATAATAGCAATTATCTCTAACAACCTACTATCAGGGTACTGAACAATAACAAATTACACTGACCAATTCCCACCCCTGATAATAACAATTGCCCTTACCATAAAACTGGGAATGGCCCCCTTCCACTTTTGAGTTCCAGAAGTCACCCAAGGAACACCCTTAACCTCTGGTCTACTCCTCCTCACATGACAAAAACTAGCCCCCATCTCAATCATATACCAAATCCACCCACCAACCAACACCTACATTCTACTAACCCTCTCAACCCTATCTATTGCAGTAGGCAGTTGGGGGGGCCTCAATCAAACACAACTACGCAAAATCTTAGGGTACTCTTCAATCACCCATACAGGTTGAATAACAATAACACTAGCATACAACCCAACCATTACAACCCTTTATCTGACTATCTATATCACCTTGACAACTACAATATTCCTAACTCTCAACCTAAACTCAAGCACTACAACCCTTATACTATCTAATACCTGAAATAAATCAGCCTACCTAATACCACTAATGACATCCACCCTTTTATCCCTAGGAGGCCTACCCCCCCTAACCGGCTTCCTACCCAAATGAATCACCATCCAAGAACTCACAATAAATAATAACTTTATCATCCCCACTATCATAATCGCCATAACCCTACTCAACCTATATTTCTACATACGCCTAGTCTACGCCATCTCCCTAACACTTCTTCCCACACCTAACAATACAAAAATAACATGACAACTTGAGAACACAAAACCCACACTTCTCATCCCCGCACTCACCACTATCTCCACCCTCCTACTACCAATCTCCCCCCTAATCCTATCTATCCCCTAGGAATTTAGGTTAAACAAGACCAAGGGCCTTCAAAGCCCTCAGTAAGTAGAGCTACTTAATTTCTGAAATATATAAGGACTGCAGACGCCTACTCTGCATCAACTGAACGCAAACCAATCACTTTAATTAAGCTAAGCCCTTGCTAGGTCAATGGGACTCGAACCCACAAAAATTTAGTTAACAGCTAAATACCCTAACCAACTGGCCTTGACCCACTTCTCCCGCCGCAGGGAAAAAAGGCGGGAGAAGCCCCGGCAGAAGTTTTAAACTGCTCCTTTGAACTTGCAATTCAATATGAAAATCACCTCGAGGCTGGTAAAAAGAGGGTTAGACCTCTGTCTTTAGGTTTACAGCCTAATGCCTACTCAGCCATCTTACCCTCCCTTTCCTTTTTTACCCACTCATGCTCATCAATCGTTGACTGTTTTCAACAAACCATAAAGATATTGGAACCTTATACCTATTATTCGGCGCATGAGCCGGGGTTATAGGTATAGCCCTAAGTCTTCTCATTCGGGCTGAACTAGGCCAACCCGGTAATCTGCTAGGTAATGACCACATCTACAATGTTATTGTAACGGCCCATGCATTCGTCATAATCTTTTTCATGGTCATACCTATTATGATTGGAGGCTTCGGAAATTGATTAGTACCTCTGATAATTGGCGCCCCTGATATAGCATTCCCCCGTTTAAACAACATAAGTTTCTGACTCCTTCCCCCTTCCTTCCTGCTACTAATAGCATCAACCGTAGTAGAAGCCGGCGCTGGAACAGGTTGGACAGTATATCCTCCTCTGTCAGGAAATTTTTCCCACCCCGGAGCCTCTGTGGACCTAGTCATCTTCTCTCTCCACCTAGCGGGCATTTCCTCCATCCTAGGGGCCATTAACTTCATTACCACTATTATTAACATAAAACCCCCTGCAATATCCCAATATCAAACCCCTTTATTTGTCTGATCGATCCTAATTACAGCAATCCTCCTACTCCTCTCCCTACCAGTCTTAGCCGCCGGCATCACCATGCTATTAACAGACCGCAACCTCAACACCACTTTCTTTGACCCTGTTGGAGGGGGAGACCCTATCCTATACCAACACCTATTTTGATTCTTCGGCCACCCCGAAGTCTATATCCTCATCCTCCCCGGATTCGGGATAATCTCCCATATTGTAACTCACTATTCTGGAAAAAAAGAACCGTTTGGATATATAGGTATAGTCTGAGCTATGATGTCAATCGGTTTTCTAGGCTTTATTGTATGAGCCCATCATATGTTTACAGTTGGCATAGACGTGGACACACGGGCCTACTTTACCTCCGCCACCATAATTATTGCAATCCCCACAGGCGTCAAAGTTTTTAGCTGACTTGCCACACTCCACGGAGGTAATATTAAATGATCCCCCGCAATACTCTGAGCCCTGGGCTTTATCTTTCTATTCACCGTAGGAGGCCTAACCGGCATTATCTTAGCAAACTCATCCCTAGACATTGTACTACATGACACATATTACGTCGTTGCCCACTTCCATTATGTTTTATCAATAGGAGCCGTCTTTGCCATCATAGGAGGCTTCATCCACTGATTCCCTTTATTTTCAGGCTATACATTAAACCAAACTTACGCCAAAGCCCACTTCATCGTTACATTCGTAGGTGTAAACCTAACCTTTTTCCCACAACACTTCCTCGGCTTATCTGGAATACCCCGACGCTACTCCGACTACCCCGATGCCTATACCACATGAAACATCCTGTCATCTGTGGGCTCCTTTATTTCACTAACAGCAACAATTCTAATAATCTATATAATCTGAGAAGCTTTCGCCTCAAAACGTAAAGTACTACTAACCGAACAACCCTCCACTAGCCTAGAATGATTAAACGGATGCCCCCCACCCCACCACACATTCGAAGAACCAGCTTATATTAAACTGAGTGAAAAAGGAGAGAGTCGAACCCCCTAAAACTGGTTTCAAGCCAGCCCTATAGCCCCTATAACTTTTTCAACGAGATATTAGAAAAATTATTTCATAGCTTTGTCAAGGCCAAGTTATAGGTTAAACCCTATATATCTTACATGGCTCATCCAGTTCAACTAGGCCTACAAGATGCCACATCCCCTGTCATAGAAGAACTAGTTACTTTTCATGATCATGCCCTTATAGCCATATTTTTAATTAGCTTTCTAATCTTATATGCCCTATCTGCAACACTCACAACAAAACTAACCAACACAAATATCACGGACGCCCAAGAAATAGAAACCATTTGAACCATTTTACCCGCAGTTATCTTAATCCTAATCGCCCTCCCATCTCTGCGCATCCTATATATAACAGACGAAATCAACAACCCCTCCTTTACTATCAAATCGATCGGACATCAATGATACTGAACCTATGAATACACAGATTACGGGGGCCTAATCTTCAACTCCTACATACTACCCCCATTATTTCTAAATCCGGGTGACCTTCGACTTCTAGAAGTTGATAATCGAGTGGTCCTCCCAATTGAAGCTCCTGTCCGTATAATAATTACATCTCAAGACGTACTACACTCATGAACCATCCCTACATTAGGCCTAAAAACAGACGCAGTACCCGGACGCCTGAACCAAACCGTATTTACAGCCACACGACCAGGCGTCTACTATGGACAATGCTCAGAAATTTGCGGCGCAAACCACAGCTTCATGCCAATCGTCGCAGAACTAATTCCATTAAAGATCTTTGAAATAGGACCTGTATTCACCCTGTAACCCCTAAAACACTTTGCAGACCCACTGTACAGCTGTCTCAGCATTAACCTTTTAAGTTAAAGATTGGGGGCATACCCTCTGCAGTGAATGCCCCAACTAGATACATCCACATGATTTATTACCATTATATCAATACTTCCTACACTATACCTTATCACACAATTAAAACTGCTAAGTACAAACTACTATCAACCCCCCTCACAAAAAAACCCCAATTTACAGGCCCACAACATATACTGACAACCAAAGTGAACGAAAATCTATTTACCCCATTCTCAACCCCAACAATCCTAGGACAATCCGCCACAATCCCAATCACCATATTCCCCACGCTACTAATCCCAACCTCTAAACACCTCATCAACAACCAGCTAGTCACCATTCAACAAAATTTCACCAAACTTACCCTAAAACAAATAATAGCACCCCACAATGCTAAAGGACAATCTTGATCTCTAATACTAATATCCTTAATCACCTTTATTACCATAACCAATCTCCTAGGACTTCTACCCTACTCATTCACGCCAACCACCCAACTCTCTATAAACTTAGCCATGGCAATCCCCCTGTGGACAGGCACGATCATTACTGGCCTTCGCTTTAAAACTAAAAACTCCCTAGCCCACATTCTACCACAAGGCACACCCACACCCCTTATTCCCATACTAGTAATAATCGAAACCATTAGTCTACTTATTCAACCAATAGCCCTAGCTGTACGACTGACTGCTAACATCACAGCTGGCCATCTATTAATTCACCTAATCGGAAATACTGTATTAACACTATCAACCGTCAGCCTCTCCACCACCCTACTAATTTCCATGCTCCTAGCACTATTAACCATCTTAGAAGTCGCAGTTGCCTTAATTCAAGCCTACGTCTTCACACTCTTAGTCAGCCTATACCTACATAACAACACCTAATGACCCACCAACTCCATGCCTATCACATAGTTAAACCCAGTCCTTGACCATTAACAGGAGCCCTATCAGCTTTTCTATTAACATCCGGCTTAATCATATGGTTTCACTTCTACTCCATTACCCTACTAACACTAGGCCTGCTAACCAATGCACTAACCATATACCAATGATGACGTGACATCATTCGAGAGAGCACCTATCAAGGCCACCACACAGTACCTGTCCAAAAAGGCCTTCGATACGGAATAGCATTATTTATCATCTCAGAGGTCTTCTTCTTCGCCGGCTTCTTCTGAGCGTTTTATCACTCAAGCCTCGCCCCAACACCCCATTTAGGATGTCACTGACCGCCAACAGGAATTACCCCCTTAAACCCTCTAGAAGTACCCCTTCTAAACACCTCTGTACTGCTCGCATCAGGAATCACAATCACCTGAGCCCACCATAGCCTCATAACCAACAGTCGAAAACAAACCATCCAAGCCTTACTTATTACAATCCTACTAGGCATTTACTTCACCCTACTACAAATCTCAGAATACTTCGAAGCACCCTTCACCATTTCTGATGGCATCTATGGTTCAACATTTTTCGTCGCCACAGGTTTCCACGGACTTCACGTTATCATTGGATCCACATTCCTCCTCATCTGCCTCATTCGCCAATTACTCTACCACTTCACATCAAGCCACCACTTCGGCTTCGAGGCCGCCGCCTGATATTGACACTTCGTAGATGTCATTTGACTATTCCTCTATATTTCTATTTACTGATGAGGATCCTACTCTTTTAGTATAATTAGTACAATTGACTTCCAATCAATTAGCTTTGATAGTGTTCAAAAAAGAGTAATCAACCTAATACTAGCCTTAATAATCAATACCCTCTTAACCTCACTATTAACAATCATCATATTCTGATTACCCCAACTCAACTCCTATGCAGAAAAAACTGACCCTTACGAATGCGGATTTGACCCTCTAAACCCAGCTCGCATTCCATTCTCAATAAAATTTTTCCTAGTCGCCATTACCTTCCTACTATTCGACCTGGAAATCGCCCTACTACTGTCCCTGCCATGAGCTCTCCAAACAACAAATCTTTCAACAATAATCAAAACATCCATCATATTCATTACCATTCTAATCCTCAGCCTAGCCTACGAATGAACCCAAAAAGGACTAGACTGAACTGAATTGGTAAGTAGTTTAAACAAAACAAATGATTTCGACTCATTAGATTATGATAACCATACTAACCAAATGACCCCCACCTACATAAACATTATATTGGCATTCACCATCTCACTTCTAGGCATATTAATCTACCGCTCACACCTAATAGCATCTCTCCTCTGCCTAGAAGGTATAATAATATCACTCTTTATCATAACTGCCCTCATAGCCTCAAATGCACACTCCCCCCTAATCAATATTATACCCATCATCATACTAGTATTTGCTGCTTGCGAGGCGGCAGTAGGCCTCGCCCTACTAATTTCAATCTCCAACACATATGGACTAGATCACATCAACAACTTAAGCCTGCTTCAATGTTAAAAATAATTATCCCCACAACTATACTACTACCAACAACATGACTCTCCAAAAACAACACAATCTGGATCAACTTAACCACGCACAGCCTAACTATCAGCCTCATTCCCTTATTATTTTTTAACCAAACCGACAATAACCTTCTCAACCACTCAACTTATTTATCTTCCGACCCACTAACAACACCCCTCCTAATACTAACTGCCTGACTGCTACCCCTCATAATCATGGCAAGCCAGTACCACCTATGTAATGAACCCCCCTCACAAAAAAAACTCTACCTTTCTATAATAATCTTTCTACAAATCACCCTAATCCTAACATTTATAGCCACAGAACTGATCATATTCTACATCCTATTCGAAACCACCCTCATCCCAACCCTCATTATCATCACTAAATGAGGCAACCAAGCAGAACGCCTCAACGCAGGCACATACTTTCTATTTTACACTCTAACCGGTTCCCTACCCCTGCTCATCATATTAATATATACCCACAACAAAACAGGCTCACTAAACATCACACTACTAACACTCACAGACCAAAAACTAACAACCACATGATCTCACAACCTCACTTGACTAGCATGCATAATAGCCTTTATAACAAAACTACCCCTGTACGGCCTACACCTATGACTTCCCAAAGCCCATGTCGAAGCCCCCATTGCAGGCTCAATAGTTCTTGCCGCAGTACTCCTGAAGCTGGGCGGCTATGGAATGATACGACTCACTTCCATCCTTAATCCCCTAACAGAATATATAGCCTATCCGTTCCTTATACTATCCCTCTGGGGCATAATCATAACAAGCTCTATCTGCCTTCGACAAACAGACCTAAAATCGCTCATCGCATATTCCTCCGTAAGCCATATAGCCCTAGTAATCGTAGCCTCCCTTATCCAAACTCCCTGAAGCTTCTCCGGTGCAACCATCCTCATAATTGCCCACGGACTCACCTCCTCCATATATTTCTGCTTAGCTAACTCGAACTACGAGCGCACCCACAGCCGCATCATACTGCTATCCCGAGGACTTCAAATCCTACTCCCACTAATAACTTTCTGGTGATTTATAGCAAACCTCACCAACCTTGCCCTACCACCCACCATCAATCTAATCGGAGAACTCTTCGTAATCACAGCTTCATTTTCTTGATCTAAAATTACTATAATTCTAATAGGACTCAACATACTAATCACAGCCCTCTATTCTCTCCACATGTTCGTCACAATACAACGAGGAGCACTCACACACCACATAATCAACATAAAACCCCCCTTCACACGAGAAAATACACTAATATTCATACACCTTGCCCCAACCATTCTCCTATCTCTCAATCCCAACATCATTCTAGGACTTACCGCCTGTAAACATAGTTTAATCAAAACATTAGACTGTGAATCTAATTATAGAAGCCTACCACTTCTTGTTTACCGAGAAGACCTACAAGGGCTGCTAACCCATGCTTCCGTACTTAAAACTACGGCCTTCTCAACTTTTAAAGGATAACAGCTATCCATTGGTCTTAGGAACCAAAAACATTGGTGCAACTCCAAATAAAAGTAATAACCATGTGCACCTCCATTATAATAATAACCCTCACCTCTCTAACCCTTCCAATCTTTGCCACCTTTATTAACCCCAACAAAACACACTCATACCCAAACTACGTGAAAACAACTATAATATATACCTTCATCACTAGCCTTATTCCAACAACCCTATACATCTTCTCAAACCAAGAAACAACCATCTGAAGCTGACATTGAATAATAACCCAAACACTAGATCTAACACTAAGCTTCAAACTAGATTACTTTTCCATAATATTCATCCCAATCGCACTATTCATCACCTGATCCATTATGGAGTTCTCACTATGATACATAAGTTCAGACCCAAACATCAACCAATTCTTCAAATATCTCCTCACTTTTCTAATTACTATACTAATCCTAGTTACCGCTAACAACCTCTTCCAGCTCTTCATCGGCTGAGAAGGCGTCGGAATCATATCTTTCCTCCTAATTAGCTGATGGCATGCTCGAACAGATGCCAATACAGCAGCCATCCAAGCAGTTCTATACAACCGCATTGGCGACATTGGCCTTATCCTGGCCATAGCATGGTTCCTCCTACATTACAACTCATGAGACTTCCAACAAATACTAGCCTTAAACCCCAGCCCAAGCTCCCTTCCACTAATAGGCCTCCTCCTAGCAGCAGTGGGGAAATCAGCCCAATTTGGTCTTCATCCTTGACTACCCTCTGCCATAGAAGGCCCAACCCCAGTTTCAGCCCTACTTCACTCCAGCACCATAGTTGTTGCTGGAGTATTCCTACTCATTCGCTTCCACCCCTTAATAGAAAACAACATACTAATTCAGAACCTCACACTATGCCTAGGAGCTATCACTACCCTATTCATAGCCATCTGCGCCCTCACACAAAATGACATTAAAAAGATCGTAGCTTTCTCCACTTCAAGCCAACTAGGCCTGATAATAGTCACTATCGGCATTAACCAACCACACCTAGCATTCCTGCACATCTGTACCCACGCCTTCTTTAAAGCCATACTCTTTATCTGCTCCGGGTCCATTATCCACAACTTAAACAACGAACAAGACATCCGAAAAATAGGGGGCCTATTTAAAACGATACCCCTCACCTCAACCTCCCTAGTTATTGGCAACCTAGCACTCACAGGAATACCCTTCCTCACAGGCTTCTACTCCAAAGATCTCATTATCGAAGCCACAAACACGTCATATGCCAACGCCTGAGCCCTATCTGTCACTCTCATCGCCACCTCCCTAACGAGCGCCTATAGCACTCGAACTATCCTCCTTACCCTAACAGGACAACCCCGCTTCCCAGCTCTAACAAACATCAATGAAAACAACCCTGCCCTACTAAACCCAATCAAACGCCTTGCAACAGCCAGCATAACTCTAGGATTCCTCATCACTAACAACATCCCCCCCACCTCACTCCCCCAACCAGCAATACCACTCTACCTGAAACTCTCAGCCCTATACATAACCACCCTAGGCTTCATCACCGCCCTAGACCTTACCCTCATAACTAACAAATTAAAAGTAAAAACCCCATCACGAACATTCAAATTCTCCAACATACTAGGCTACTTCCCCACCACCACCCATCGCACAATTCCTTACCAAAACCTACTCATAAGTCAAAACCTAGCTCTTCTTCTACTAGACTCAATATGACTAGAAAAATCAATACCCAAAGTAATTTCACAAACACATATCACCATCTCCACAACAGCAACCACTCAAAAAGGTATAATCAAACTCTACTTCCTCTCTTTCCTCATCCCACTCGCCCTAACCCTGCTCCTAATAATATAATCTATTACCCCGAGTAATCTCGATCACGATATACACACCAACAAATAACGTCCAACCAGCAACTACCACCAATCAACGCCCATAATCATACAAGGCACCCGCACCAACAGAATCACCCCGAACTAACTCCAATCCCTCCCCCTCAAAAACCTCCCAATTACCCATATCATTAAAACTGACCACCACTACCACCTCATCAAACTCCAGAACCCATAAAACCAACCCCACCTCCATCATCAACCCCACTAAAAAGCACCCCAAAACCTCAAACCCTGAACCCCATGTCTCAGGATACTCCTCAATAGCTATCGCCGCAGTATAACCAAAAACAACCATCATACCCCCTAAATAAATTAAAAACATCACTAAGCCCAAATAGGTCCCACCATAATTCAAAATAATTATACAACCAACCACACCACTAATAACCAATGCTAAACCCCCATAAATAGGAGAAGGCTTAGAAGAAAAGCCCACAAATCCCATAACTAACAACACACTCAATGTAAACAAAACGTACGTCATCGCTTCCATATGGACTCTAACCATAACCAATGATACGAAAAACCATCGTTGTATTTCAACTACAAAAGCACCAAATGACCCCAATACGTAAATCCAACCCTATCATAAAAATAATTAACCACTCCTTTATTGACTTACCCACCCCATCTAACATCTCTATCTGATGAAATTTCGGCTCACTTCTCGCAACCTGCCTAATTCTACAAATTATCACAGGCCTGTTCCTAGCAATACACTACTCACCAGACACCTCCTCCGCCTTCTCTTCAATCGCACATATCATTCGAGACGTAAACTACGGCTGAACCATCCGCTACCTCCACGCTAACAGCGCCTCCATATTATTTATCTGCCTATTCCTACATGTAGGCCGAGGCCTCTACTACTTCCTTCCTTCCTTCCTTCCTTCTTTCCTTCTCTCTCTCTCTCATGGAGTTTCATTCACTCTTTCTCCCAGGTTGGAGTGAAGTGGCATGATCTCTGCTCACTGCAACCTCTGCCCCTGGGTTCAAGAGATTCTCTTGCCTCAGTCTCCCAAGTAGCTGGGATTACAAGCGTGCGCCACCATGCCCAGCTAATTTTTGTATTTTTAGTAGATATGGGGTTTCGCCGTGTTGGTCAGGCTGGTCTGGAACTCCTGACCTCTAGTAATCCATCCACCTCGGCCTCCCAAAGTGCTGGGATTACAGGCGTGAGCGACTGCATCCGGCCCTGTTTTTGTTTTTTGTTTTTTTTTGTTTGTTTTTTTAAGATTGAGTCTTGCTCTATTGGCCAGGCTGGAGTGCAGTGGTGCGATCTCAGCTCACTGCAACCTCTACCTCCTGGCTTCAAGTGATTCTCCTGTCTCAGTTCTCAAGTAGCTGAGATCACAGGCACATGCCGCCACGCCGGGCTTGTTTTTGTATCTTTTGGTAGAGATGGGGTTTCACCATGTTGGCCAGGCTAGTCTCAAACTCCTGACCTTAAGTGATCCACCTGACTTGGCCTCCCAAAGTGCTGGGATTACAGACATGAGCCACCACGCCCGGCCAAGTATTTCTTTATAGCAATGCAAGAATGACCCGATACAAGCAGTATTTTATTTTATTTTTATTTTTATTTTTTTTATTTTTTTCAGATGCACTCCACCCAGGCTGGAGTGCAATGGTGCTATCTAGGCTCATTGCAACCTCCACCTCCCTGGTTCAAGCGATTCTCCTGCCCTCAGTCTTCCAAGTAGCTGGGATGACAGGTGTGTGCCACCATACCTGGCTAATTTTTGTATTTTTAGTAGTAGAAATTTTGCTATTTTGCTATGTTGGCCAGCTTGGTCTTGAACTCCTGACCTCAGATGTTCTGCCCGTCTCTGCCTCCCAAAGTGCTGGGATTATAGGCATGAACCACCACGGCCGGCTATATAGCTTACATTTTTAGTCTACTTTTCTTTTTTTCTTTCTTTCTTTTTTTTAAAAATTTGGATGACGTTTCACTCTTGTCGCCCAGGCTGGAGTACAATGGCAAAATCTCAGCTCACTACATCCTCCACCTCCCGGGTTCAAGCGATTCTGCTGCCTCAACCTCCCAAGTAGCTGGGACTACAGGCGTGCACCACTACACCCAGCTAATTTTGTATTTTTAGTAGATAGCGGCTTCACCATGTTAGCCAAGCTAATCTCAAACTCCTGACCTCAGGTAATCTGCCCGCCTTGGCCTCCTGAAGTGCTGGTATTACAGGCATGAGCCACTGTGCCCGGCATAATGTACTTATTTCTATTGAGTGTGTCTATGTGTTTATATTTTTCCAAAATATTTGTATCATGCTTCCTATTAAATTTTACAAGTCACTTTTTTCACTTAAATATCAATATGAACAATTTTGCTTTTTGAAATTAATTGCTAATTCACTTAGCTTCAACTTTCCCCTCATCTTCTAACTCTTTTTTTTTTTTTTTCTTTTTTTTTGAGATGGAGTCTTGCTCTGTTGGCCAGGCTGGAGTGCAGTGGCGCGATCTTGGCTCACCGCAACCTCCACCTCTTGGATTCAAGTGATTCTCCTGCCTCTGCCTACTGAGTAGCTGGGATTACAGGCACCTACCACTGCACCCGGCTACTTTTTTTTTGTATTTTTAGTAGAGACAGGGTTTCACCATCTTGGCCAGGCTGGTCTTTAACTCCTGTGATCCACCCACCTCGGCCTCCGAAAGTGCTGGGATTACAGGCATGAGCCACCATGTCTGACTATATAGCTTACATTATTAATCTACTTTTCTTTTTTTCTTTTTTCTTTTTTTTTTTTTTAGATGAAGTTTCACTCTTGTCACCCAGGCTGGAGTACAATGGCAAAATCTCGGCTCACTATATCCTCCACCTCCCGGGTTCAAGCGATTCTCCTGCCTCAGCCTCCCAAGTTGCTGGGATTACAGGCACGTGCCACCATGCCTGGCTAAATTTTTTTGTATTTTTAGTAGAGACGGGTTTCATTGTGCTAGCCAGGATGGTCTCGATCTCCTGACCTCGTGATCCACCCGCCTCAGCCTCCCAAAGTGCTGGGATTACAGGCATGAGCCACTGTGCCCGGCCTTTCTTTTCTTTTCTTTCTTTTTCTTTTTTTTTTTTCAGTAAAGACGGGGTTTCTCCATGTTGGTCAGGCTGATCTCGAACCCCCAACCTCAGAAGATCTGCCTGCCTTGGCCTCCCAAAGTGCTGGGATTACAGGCATGAGCCACCGCACCCAGCTGCACTGGTGGTTTTCAATTCCAGCATGTCAGAATACCTGGGTACCTTTTAAGACATGTCAGTGCCTGCACTCCATCCCAGCTCAATTAACTCAGACTTTCCAGGGATATTATATTATTTTAAAAGCTTCTCAGGGGATTCTAATGTGTACCACTGGACTTGTTTTAGTTGAGAGTCACTGGATTTCAAACACAAAATCCCCTTAATTACCATCTTCTTTGTTCTGAGTACCTTAGACCTAATTAGTACTACTGTTATTCCACGTTCATTGTTTATTTTCCAGCTCTTTCTTTTTTGTCCTTTTGTAAATCACTTCCACTCACATGAGAAAAAGAGTTTTCAGTTTGGGTAGATAATTCTGTTTTAGTAAATTCACAAATGTAGTTTGAGTAATTTATTTTTTTTTAAACAGGGCCACTCGGGGGATTGCAGTGGTGCCATCACAACTCACTGCAGCCTTAACCTCCTGGGTGCAAGCTATTCTCTCTCCTCAACCTCCCTAGTAGCTGGGACTACAGGCACATGCCACCACTCCTGGCTAGTTTTTAAATTTTTTGTATAAATAGGGTTTCACTATGTTGTGCAGGCTGGGCTCAAACTCCTGGGCTCAAGTGATCCTCCCACCTTGGCCTCCCAAAGTGTTAGGTTTACAGGTGTCAGCCACTGTGCCTGGCCTAGTTTGGGTAAAATTTTATTTTTCCATATAACTTCTGAAATTTCCATGGCAAATCACTCTTGATAATTTATGTAAACTTATAAAAAAACAGATGATGTTTTTGAATGTACATCAATTATTGTTATTTGAGGGTTTTTTCCTTCTATTTTTAGCAATATTAAACTGAAAAAGAAACCACTTTGAGTATGGCACATCTTCCTTAAAATTCTAAATATTATATTTTAAAAACTTTTAAAATTTGTAACTAAGCTGATTAAAATCAGGGAATCCTTTGTAGGACAGAAATGTCAAACATATTCTAGAGGATTAAGAAAAGCACTAGACCCAAAGTTTTCCATAGTGATACCTGCTGTTCCCCCTGGAGTCGAGAGCATGAATTATGGGCTTTGAGGGATAGGAATCTGTTGTTCCTAGCAGGGTGGGAGGTAAGATAGAAAATTCTTTGTATAGGCCAGGTGTGGTGGCTCATGCCTGTAATCCCAGCACCTTGGGAGGCCAAGACCGGTGGATCACTTGAGGTCAGGAGTTCGAGACCAGCCTGGCCAACATGGTGAAACCCCATCTCTACCAAAAAATACAAAAATGAGCTGGGCGTGGTAGTGCCCACCTGCAATCCCAGCTACTCGGGAGGCTGAGGCATGAGAATCACTTGAACCTCGGAGGTGGAGATTGCAGTGAGCTGAGATCACACCACTGCACTCCAGCCTGGGCAACAGAGTGAGACTCTGTCTCAAAAAAAAAAAAAAAAAAAAAAAAAAAAAATTCTGCAGAAAGCCAAAACCCAAGAAAAGCAGCACTCTCAGTAAACAAAGCAGAGAAATATCTGTCCTGCAGATTGAGACAATAAGGATGCAAGCCTGCACAAACCTGACTCTGGGTATCTAACAAAATTCTACTACTTCTATATTTAAAAAAAAAAAAAAAGCCGAAGATTAAATTTAAAGTGATCCACAATTGGTATGTCTCCCAGGTAACTGGCAGAAGTATGTGTAAATTTTATTTGGAGGGGTTTATTCAGACCTTGAAGATTTTTTTTTTTTTTTTTTTGAGACTGAGTCTTGCTCTATCACCCAGGCTGGAGTGCAGTGGTGTGATCCTGGTTCACTGTAACCTCCACCTCCTGGGTTCAAGCCATTCTCCTGCCTTAGCCTCCCAAGTAGGTGGGACCACAGGTGCAACACAAGGCCTGGCTAAGTTTTGTATTTTTAGTAGAGACGGGGTTTCACTATGTTGGCCCGGCTGGTCTCGAACTCCTGACCTCAGATGATTCGCCTGCCTCGGCCTCCCAAAGTGCTGGGATTACAGGTGTGAGCCACCATGTCCAGCCTCCTTGAAGAATTATCACAGACAAAATTCCAAGGAACACAAGCTTAGACACAATACAGATGGAAAATGCTTCTTGTATTTTAATGTTATTTATTATGATGACTGTTAGCATAAATATCTTTCTTTAATATTTTTGAGAAATAGCCTTCTCTTCTCCATTTTCAGAGTTTTTCTGAAAAAATTAGAAATGTTGAACATTTAAAATAAATTTAAAATAAATTATATATTCTAAAATATTCTCCAGGCTTTTGGTAGGATGAAATAAAACATTCCTTTCAATTCCTTTCTAATTATTTTTCTCATTTGATCATAGTTCACCTAATAATAAAAATAGAATAGCTTTGTAAGAGATTTTTCTAGCTTAGTCTTTTCCCAACAAAATGCTGAATTTAAATTGGGAGCTATATTAGAACATCTAAATATTTTCTCTGAATAGTATTTATTACGTGCCGGCACTATTCTAAGCACTTTACACATATTGACTTATTCAGTCCTCAAAATAACCAAATAAGTTGTTACAATTATTACCTCTATCATACAGATGAGGACATGGAAGCACAAAAGAGTTACGCTGTAATCCCAGCACTTTGGGAGGTGGAGGTGGACGGGTCATTTGAGGTCAGGAATTCGAGATCAGTCTGACCAATATGGTGAAACCCTGTCTCTATTAAAAATACAAAAATTAGCCGGGTGTGGGCCTGTAGTCCCAGCTACTTGGGAAGCTGAGGCAGGAGAAACGCTTGAACCTGGGAGGCAGAGGTTGCAGTCAGCAGAGATCAATCAAGCCACTGCACTCCAGCCTGGGCGACAGAGTGGGACACTCTGTCTCAAAAAAAAAAAAAAAAAAAAAAAAAAGGTTAAGCAAGTTGCCCAAGATCTCACAGCTACTAAGTCTTCAAACTTAGACTGACTGCCCCCAGAGTTGCACTGTGAACCCTTAAGTTACACTGCATCTGAGAAAGTTCTTTCTTAACTACAATCCAGGGATCTCTTTTTTTTTTTTGAGACGGAGTCTTCCTCTGTCGCCCAGGTTGGAGTGCAGTGGTGTGATCTCGGCTCACTACAACCTCCGCCTCCTGGGTTCAAGCAATTCACCCGCCTCAGCCTCCAGAGTAGCTGGTACTACAGGCACCCGCCATCATGCCCGGATAATTTTTGTATTTTTGTAGAGACGGGGTTTCACCATGTTGGCCAGGCTGGTCTAGAACTCCTGACCTCAGGTGATGCACTCGTCTCGGCCTCCCAAAGTGCTAGGATTACAGGCGTGAGCCACCATGCCCGGCCGGATCTCTTATTTCTTTAATAGTACTCTATTCATTTCTGCCCGAGCATACGGCACACTTCATTGACTGACTTGTTTAATGTCTGCCTTGTTCTCTAGACTCTTTCTCTTCGAGAGCAGGAACCATTTTATGCCACTTCACTGCCGTTTACCCAGTGGCTAGCTTACAGTAGATACTCAATAAATAGTTGTTGATTGCATAAAAGGTGAAGGAAAAATGTCTCATTCACGGAGTAATGTCGCCATCTCGTGGAACTTTAGAATATTGTCATTTAAATCACTTAAAATAGGTTTTAAAGGAAAGAATTGATGGTTCGAATGTTATTTTCCAGATTGTATTCGAGTTTTTTTTTTTTTTTTATTTAATTGGACTGGACCTTTTGAGATTTTTAGTGCTCTAGAATTGCACAGCCTCTTCAGGTCAGGCTTGGGACCTACTAGGTTTTCTTGGTGAAATGAATTGTGCAATAGGAATGAATGTTCACTGTTTTACGTTCAGAACTCGTTCGCTTCTACCTTTACAAAAGGGACAATACAGATGCATTACTAAGCTCTTGGCTCATAACGATCCCTCGGGTATATTCAGAGCCCTTTCCTCGCGGCGTTCATACAGTGTCTCAGGGGTCTGTCAGCCAGCAATTCCCAGTTCCTCGTTACATATTCCTCATAATGCATGCTGGCTAAAATGGAAATTGTGTTCAGAAATAGCCCTACCCTACCATCATACACTGGGTGAAAGGGGGAAATTATGCTCCATTAGAAACCCTAGGCTATCTTGCATTAATGCTTCTCAATCTGAAATAATTCTTTTCAAAATACCAATACGTTAAGAAGAGCTACTTCCCTGATCTACCTATTATGGGCAGCCCATTTTATGAAGTTAGCATGGCCTTCCTATTCAAACCGGAAATGGACAAAAAGAGAAGGAAGGTTTTTAGGTCAGTATGGTTATAACTGTAGATTCTGTATTCTTCCTATTTAATCTACCTCTCATATTAACCAACCACGGAGGCTGGAGGCCGGAAGTCTTAGACACCAGCGAGAGCCGCTCCTTCCCCACGATTCTATGGCTTTCGGGTTAGTTACGCCACGGGGAACTCTATGGTTCCGGGGCGGGCCGGGAGGCTTGAGTTTGAAGACCGGCGGGAAAATGACCGCACCTCTTGCCTGGCCAGGGTTCTCCCGAGAGGGAGGACGCTGGAACTGTGGCTTGCCCTGATCGGCCGAGAAGGATTTGCCATGAATCTTCTGCGTCGGAGTGGGAAACGGCGGCGTTCAGAATCAGGCTCAGATTCGTTCTCGGGAAGTGGCGGTGACAGCAGTGCCAGCCCCCAGCTCCTCTCCGGGTCCGTGCTGAGTCCGCCGCCGGGCCTGGGTCGCTGCCTGAAGGACCGCTGCCGTCAGTCGGCCGCAGCTGCAGGTGCTCCAGGAACCCGGGAGGCCGCGGGCAACGGAGGCAGCTCCGCCGGGCCATGGGTCGGGAGGTGTCCTCACCCCACGGGACTTGCTTCACTGCATACCCCACTGGGCTTCTACTTCCCTTCTCTGTGACTCGGGCCTGGTGTGGCAGGTCACTTTCTGTTCAGACATACGCGTGTTTTCAGTGATCGCCTGGTATTAATATTCACGTGGCTTCTGGGTCTTTCGACCTTTACAGAAACAACTTCCTAGTTAGCCAAATCCCATCACCTGTTCGGGGGCTCCTTCCTCACAGTACCCAGTACTCCTTACAGACCCTTAAGACAGGATTGTTGGGCCTAGAGTATGGCACAGGCTGTTGGGCGTCCAGAGGAAGGCTAGAAGGGATTCGTAATGAGATTGGTTGGGTGTCTTGTGGATGTTGACCCAGTTTTTAAAAATCGTTAGTTGTGCAGTCGTCATGGAACTAAAACTTACTATAAATAGAAACTCACCTAACTTAGCTTTGTAGTGCTTCCATATTGCCCTCTTCCCCCAACTCCACCTGTAGTTCCAACACCCTTTATCTACTGTGTATTACACGCTTTTTTTGTTTGTTTGAGGCTTTTAAGGAATTGTTTTTATTATATGCAGTAAACAACAATTTATTACTTTTCTATACATGGTCAATTTCTCATAAGATTCTTGAAGTCAGGATGTGCTTTAAAGAGCTTCATTTCAACATGTAGGAATTCCAACACACGGTAAAGGGCTAATTGTAAAACTCATACATTAGAAGTAAATTAAAATTTTAATTTTTTCTTTTTCCTAAAAGGAGAATGCAAGCCTACAGTTCCTGACTACCAAATAGACAAGCTACTATTGGCAAACTGGGGACTTCCTAAAGCAGTTCTGGAAAAATACCACAGTTTTGGTGTAAAAAAGATGTTCGAATGGCAGGCAGAGTGCCTTTTGCTTGGACAAGTCCTGGAAGGAAAGAATTTAGTTTATTCAGGTATCGAAATTTATGTAAATTAATTACTATTTTTAAGATATGAATGTAAACAATACTCTATTGAGGTAGTTGTGATTCTTTTAAAAGGTGAATGAGGCAGTGCTTTATAACTAGAGAAAATCTTAAAATCTGTGTGAAAAGTGGAGTTTATTTATATTTAAGTTACAAAAGTTTTATTGTTTGGGGATAGGGGAAGTAAGAAAAATGACAGTTTAAAGAGTGGGCAATTCAGTCTGCCATCATTCTCAACAAACATAATATCCCAGTGAGTGTACAATGGGAGATGTAAATCTGCCCTTCCCCCATTTGATCCTGGTTGCTTTTCAGGGTATGAGTATTATCATTATATGTTTGTTAATTGAGTTTTTGTTTTTTGTTTTTGTTTTTTTTTGTTTTTTGATGGAGTCTCGCTCCAGGCTGGAGTGCAGTGGCGCTATCTGGGCTCACTGCAACTTCCACCTCCCAGGTTCAAGCGATTCTTCTGCGTCAGCCTCCCAAGTAGCTGGGATTACAGGCATGTGCCACCAGGCCTGGCTACTTTTTTGTATTTTTAGTAGAGATGGGATTTCACCATGTTGGCCAGGCTAGTCTTGAACTTCTGACCTCAAGTGATCTGCCCACCTTAGCCTCCCAAATGCTGGGATTATAGGTGTGAGTCACTGTGCCCAGCTATAAATTGACCTGTTTGTACAGGGTTGTATATACAAATAATATGTAATATACTTTATATACAATTTTTATGGGTTTTCTTTTTTTTTTTTTGAGATGGAGTCTTGCTCTGTTGCCCAGACTGGAGTGCAATGGCATGATCTCGGCTCACTGCAACCTCTGCCTCCCGGGTTCAAGTGATTCTCCTGCCTCAGCCTCCTGAGTAGCTGGGATTACAGATGCCTGCCACCATGCCCAGCTAATTTTTGTATTTTTAGTAGAGATGGGGTTTCACCATCTTGGTCAGGCTGGTCTCGAACTCCTGACCTCAGGTGATCCAAAGTCAGCCTCCCAAAGTCCTGGGATTACAGGCATGAGCCACCACGCCTGGCCCTATATGGGTTTTCAAGGGCAACTATGACATACACAATTTTTAACCCATGCTTTCTACACTGACTTTAAATCTAATCATTTGGTAAGATGCAATTCCTTTGTGTCAATTTTCTCTGAAATTTCGAGTCACACAGATTTTTTCATTATGGCTGTAAGGAAGAATTAAATAATTATCAGCAGATATAAGTTCAGGCAGTGGAATTAGACTGGTTGGATTTGAAAGCTATCACTTACTGGCTATGCAGCCTCACAGATTACTTAGGAAGAGTGAGAGAATATATATGTGTTTGTGAGTATGTGTGCGTTGGTAGTACTTAGAGCTCATTAAATTATTTAATATATAAGAACTCAGAGCAGTTTTGGCACATAGAAAGTACTTGTATTGTGAAAGGGCATTACAAAAAATAAAATACAAAATAAAATACTTGTAAATGCTAAGAGGTCACAGTCAGTGGCAGTGGCATAATGGCTTGACCATTTCAATTGCTTGAAACTGAAACTTGAGTATCATTCAGAATTCTGGTCACCAGCTTATGCAATTAATCACCAAGTCCTGGTATCTGTTACCTCTTGCTTCTGACTCCTCCTTTCTGTTTTTAGGTCCATTACCTAGTGCAGCTCATTATCATCTTTCTTCTAGATTATGCAGTAGCTTTGAAACTAGTTCATTCTTTTCCTCTGATCTTGCCCTGCTCCTGCAGCCAAAGAAGTCTTTTTTTTTTTTTTTTTTGATAGAGTTTCGCTCTTGTTGCCCAGGCTGGAGTGCAATGGCACAATATCAGCTCACTGCAACCTCTGCCTCCCGGGTTCAAGCGATTCTCCTGCCTCAGCCTCCCGAGCAGCTAGAATTGCAGGTGCTCGCCACCACACCCAGCCCCAAAGTGGTCTTTTTAAAAAAATTTTTTGTTTAAATTTTTTGTAGAGATGGGGGTGGCACTGTGTTGCCCAGACTGGTCTTGAACTCCTGGGCTCAAGTGATCCTCCCTAAGTTTTGAGATTACAGGCATGATTCACTGTGCCCAGTCCAAAGAGATCTTTATAAAGTACAAATATGATCTTGTCACTCCTTTTCATAAAACTCATCAGTCACACTGCATTGCTTTCAGGACAAGGTTTAAACTCCTTAAATAGTGGGATTATAAACTCTTCTTGTGGCACTTTCATATCTCTTCTTTTATACCCCTGGGGTACTTTATACTCCATGCTTAGTAAATTACCTACTATGTCATCTGAACATGCCAGGATTTCTTGTAGGCCCTTTGTACCATATGCTGTTTCTTAGGCACGGCCTTCCTTTCCTCTTCCTTTCTTTTTTTTTTTGGAACGCAGTCTCGCTGTGTCACCCATGCTGGAGTGCAATGGTGTGACTGCAGCCTCTGCTTCCTGGGTTTAAGTGATTCTCAGGCCTCAGCCTCCTGAGACGCTGGGATTACAGGCGCACACCACCTTGCCCATCTCGGCCTCCCAAAGTGTTGGGATTGCAGGTGTCAGCCACCACCCTGGCTATCCCTGTCTTTCTTCCTTACCTTCTCATAAATTCTGTTTTCTTTCCATAAGATTCCTTGCAACTCCTTTCCTTCCACTTCTTTTCTTTTCTTTTTGAGACGAAATCTCTCACTGTCACCCAGGCTGGAGTGCAGTGGGGTGATCTCGGCTCACTGCAACCTCTGCCTCCCAGGATGAAGCAATTCTTGTGCCTCAGCCTCTGGAGTAACTGGGATTACAGGTGCCTGCCACTACGCCTGGCTATTATTATTTTTTATTTTTATAGTAATAGAGACGGGGTTTTACCATGTTGTCTAGGATGGTTTCAAACTCGTGACCTCAAGTGATCCCCCGGCCTCGGCCTCCTAAAGTGCTAGGTTTATAGGTGTGAGCCACTGCGCCCAGCCCTTTTCCTCAACTTCGATCATAGCTCCTATCATAATAAAGTTGTTCATCTACTTCCTCAAAGCAAACCTTTTACCCATTTGGTACTTAAAGGAAAGGATCTTTAGGTATCAACTAGGTACTCAATATACTCATCATATATTGCTGATATAAAGATTTGTTTACACTGTTTTTAGTTGAGGCTATTAAGACAGCTGGTTTAAAGTAAAGGGCATTTCAGTGTGTAAAGATTTTAAGTGCTATTGGGCCCTTAGTGATCCGTTAGCCTTAGGCTCTGTTACTACACATGGCTTAAAACATTTATTAATGAATTGTACCAAATATTACTTTTTTCTTATAATATTGTGGAATAATCATGTTTCAGCTCCTACAAGTGCTGGGAAGACTCTTGTGGCAGAATTACTTATTTTGAAGCGGGTTTTGGAAATGCGGAAGAAAGCTTTGTTTATTCTTCCCTTTGTTTCTGTGGCTAAAGAGAAGAAATACTACCTCCAGGTAATGTTTTTTACTAAATTAGAAATAGTGAAAGGCTCATTATTGGCAGCCTTGGTTTCATTCATTTGAAATAGAATTATGAAAGTAAGTGGAAAACAAAGTTTCTTTATTGCATCCCATGTAGCTTTAAGAGGTGACTGCTGAAAGCATTAAAAATTTGCAGCAGGGGGCCAGGTGTGGTGGTTCACGCCTGTAATCCCAGCACTTTGGGAGACTGAGGTGAGCGGGTCACCTGAGGTCAGGAGATCGAGACCAGCCTGGCCAACATGGTGAAACCCCATCTCTACTAAAAATACAAAAATTAGCTGGGCGTGGTGGTGCACACCTGTAATCCCAGCTACTCGGGAGGCTGAGGTGAGAGAATTACTTGAACCTGGGAGGCAGAGGTTACAGTAAGCCGAGATCGCGCTATTGCACTCCAGCCTGGGCAACAGAGTGAGACTCTGTCTCAAAAAAAAAAAAAAAAAAAAAAAAAAAATTTAAAAAAATCACAGAAGGAAATTTAAAAAAAATTATTATTAAGGAGAGGGGGCCATCAAATCAAAAGAATAATTGGTGAGAATTGTGTAAAAATTTGTAAACCTTTTCTTAGGAAATAAACAAAATACTTAAACTAGCATATAAACATGCACGTTAAGAATCAGCATTTAATTGAACAGTTGGACTAGACTGAAGCATAGAAAGGAAAGAGTGTTTAAGGAAGCGTATCCTGCTCTAATTGAGGTCTATTTAGGAATATTTAGGGGATGAAGGTCAAGCTCCATTGGTGCTTATGTAAAGCTCCAGGTATGTGATCTGTTCCTCTGTTCTGCAAAAATGACTAATAGTAGTTTACATCAATATGATGCTCACAGTTTTTAGGGCATTTTCACAAATACAGTGTTTTATTAAATGGAATAAATTTACTGTTGTGATTTCTGCAGTGAAAAATATGTGCTTTTGGAATGGAAAGATCATTATACGGATTGTTAAAGAAATGTGGGTTCTAGTCCCAGTTTTGTGACTAACTATGTCTTTAGTCCAGGCATATAACCTGTTGGGCCTGTTTTTTTATTTGCAAAATTAGGATGTTAACCCTTAGCACTGTGGGTTAACTCAGTAAACACTCAGGAAAATTTTATTGAATGAATAGCTCTAAATTTCTATGGTTCTATAAATCTTTTTAACAGTTATTTCAGAGGCACAATAGCCAACAAAGCTGATCCTACATGGTAACATCACTCAACTTAGACCCAAAGTAACAAAATGATGAAAGGATCCTTTTTATTGAAAGGTATGTTAGTTAAAAGTTAAACTAAAAAAAAAATTATTATAAAAATCCCACTGAATTTGACTTTTAAAAGCTTTTCTTCCAGTTACATTAAAAAATTGGTCATTAGGATAATGAGACTATTTTCCTCATAAAGTATAAATTTGTTTCTTAAAGTGTTATAACTAGTTTCTTGCTGTTTATTAGATTAAAAATGTTAGTGCTTGAGGTAGTTTTTCTCCAATTTTAATTCCTATAAATAGCTCTTAGAACTTTTTAGATTATTATGCTGTCATTAAAATTGCATAATTTTATTTGACTCTTAACAGAAATCTAAGTTTTGTCAGTTCTAAACTTTATATTTTTAGTATATGATCTAAAAAGACCCAGTGTGTCCTGGCCAGAAACAACTGATGACAGTAATCTGGTAGATGTCTTTAGATAGTTATGTCTATGTTCTGGGATAGAACCAGTTTATAACTCTTGAATTTCAAGTTTTTTCACCTGTATTGTTCCTTTTTGCTCAATTCAGAGTCTGTTTCAGGAAGTAGGAATAAAAGTAGACGGTTATATGGGCAGCACCTCTCCGTCAAGGCATTTCTCTTCATTGGATATTGCAGTCTGCACAATTGAGAGAGCCAATGGCCTGATCAATCGCCTCATAGAGGAAAATAAGATGGATCTGTTAGGTAAGAAAGTTAGAAAATAAGTAAATACTTTCTGTTGCTATTTTTGATGGAATGAAGTGGAGCTGTTGTGATTTCTGTAGGTCCCATTTATTTTTCTATTGTCTATTGTCTACTTCTGGAGGCGAGAATTGGCATCTGTAATGTTAGGAATGCTGTGTTTATAAGTTTTGTGTCCTGCTGCTGTTATTGATGCCATTATGTTGCATTTTTGTACTTTACAGAATGTAGAGGATATCCTTAAGCCCTTAATAACTTCTCCTTGCTTCTTTCTTATCTAAACTTTACCAGAAATAGAAGGAAGGCTGCTGGGCCAGATCTGCCATTTTGCAGTTAGTGTGTATGTGTTTTTGTTACTATATTCTGCTGCTATGATGTCTATTTTGGGCTTGGACCTAGAGTCTACCATTTAGCATGGAAATGGTAGGAAGCTAAAGAAACTGATACTCTATTTGAGCTTGGGATTCTGGGAAGATTTTCTATCTTAATGCATTTTTTTTTGCCATTATGGAAAGGCCATTATGTAGAGGTAGCAACAGGCATAGAAGGATTTCAGCAGCAGAAGTAGCAAGAATATCAGCTACTTATTGAGAATGTGGTACACTTAAAAATACCATGGTAAAGTTATGGTAGGGTGGGGGGGAGGGTGGGAATCAGACATGGGCTATGCTCCATAAAGCTTGGAGAGAGAAATTGCAATTGATTTGTATCAGAATTGTCTTATTACTTGTGACCCCATTGGACTTTAAATATTTGAGAGTTGCAATAGACTCCTAGTAAGTGCTATTTCTGATGTACCTAGCACAGTGCCTGGCACATGGTAGGCAGAATACTTTTTTTTTTTTTTGAATGAATGAAGAAGTGCTAAAATAACTCATTAGACAGTACAATTTTGGAGATAGCTTATTGATAGGAAAAAGAACATCATGTGTCATTAGGAAGTTCCCTATTGTCTCCTCAAATTCCTTTTCACCGGAAAGTTGTTTTTTGGTGGGGAGAATTTGGGATGGGGAGAATACCAGTGCATGTGGAAACTATGTTGTTATGAAAATGTTTAACTAAAGAAAGTATCGGTTGATACTGAATTTTCAGTAATTCTTAAGAATTTTTCCAAGTATATACATTGGGTAAATTCTCCAAGTAGTGAAGGACGTTGTGATCATATTTATGTTTTGCAGTATGGTGACTCACTAGCCTACCATATTAAAAATCTCTTAAAATTGTCTTTTTCTTTTGGACCCTCTTCTGTTTTTTTCTAAGCTACTTTCCAACATGAGTATATACGTTTTCCCATTGAAAAGTCAATACACTGAAAACTGACATAGATGTCTTTGATATTTCATTGTATGTTTATTTCAGTGAAGTTGCCAATTTAGAAGAGTGATGAGAGGCAGTTTTCCCTGGGTTTGTTTAGCCCTGAGTAAGCTAATAATTGATTTTTACATCCAGTATACCTTGTAGTACGGCTGCCTGTAATACCTGAAACATCTTGGAAAAGAATTGCCCATTATAAGGAATATGATTTTTGATTTATGGTTTGAAATTTGCATTACTTGCAATGTATTATATCTTATAGCAATGTGTGATATAAGATATTGAGTCTTTTAAATTTCTTCTTGTCACAGTCATAAAAAGAGTAAAATCGTGTCCTTTGTAGCAAAGCCACATGGATGCAGCTGGAGCCATTATCCTAAGCCAATTAATGCAGGGACAGAAAACCAAGTACCACCTGTTCTCACTTGTAAGTGGGAATTAAACTTTGAGTACTCATGGATGTAAAGATGGCAACAACAGAAACTGGGGACTACTAGAAGGGAACAAGGGTTGAAAAACTATTTAATAATAGGGTACTGTTGCTAAGTACCTGGGTGATGGGATCATTTGTACTCCAAACCTCAGCATTACGCAATATACCCAGGTAACAAACCTGCACATGTACCCCCTGAATCCAAAATAAAAGTTGATATAAAGGAAATAAAATAGAGTGAAATAAAAGTTGGAAAAAATTCTTCGTGGATGTGAGATTCTGTAAAAACCTAGTATCTGGAAAATCTTTTTAGGAATGGTGGTTGTGGATGAATTACATATGCTGGGAGACTCTCACCGAGGGTATCTGCTGGAACTTTTGCTGACCAAGATTTGCTATATTACTCGGAAATCAGCATCTTGGTGAGTACGTGAAATAACTGAGTTCCTGAGATTTCAAACAGTGTTGAGAAAGTGTCTGAAAAAGTGCATAAGTATGAGTTAAATAAATTAAGGGAGTGTAATATTTTTCTTATTGAGAAAACTCATGTATAGTAGTTTGTTTTTGTTCCAGAAGAAGTCAGTCCAGGCATAGTGGCTGACACCTGTAATCCCAGCACTTTGGAAGGCTGAGATGGGAGGATCACTTGAGCCTGAGTTGCAGACCAGCCTGGGCAACACAGTGAGACCCCATTTCTATAAATGATAAAAAATTAGCTGGGCATGGTGGCACAAGCCTGTAATCCCAGCTTCTCAGGAGACTGAGGCAGGAGGATTACTTGAGCCCAAGAGTTCCAGGCTGCAATGAGGTATGATTGTGCCTCTTTACTCCAGCCTGGGCTACAGAAAAAGACCATATCTCTAACAACAACCTGAAAAGTATTTCAGGTTGAAACTGATTTCAGATTACTTTGTAAACATTCTTAATTTTCTGACTGCTCACCCTTCCAATGTATACATTTTTATTATAGATTTTTAAAAATCTAGTTTCTGTATTTTATTATAGATTTTAAAAAATCTATTTCTGTATTCTGTACTATATATATAAGTAGTCAGGCTAATTTTGAAAAATAATATTTTTTTAGCCCTCACTTCTCAGAGGCTACTTCAACCTTTCAACTCTTGTAGCTTTTTAAAAATATTTACAGCAGCATCTCTACTTGTGGCTACTTAATTTTTTAAATTTCAGACCTTATATATTGACTTTTACTATGAAAGATGAAGATCTAGCTTTCTTTTAAATTCTTTACTAACCACTACCCAATCTTCTCCCTTCTCTGCAGTCTCTCCTTATCCTCTCATTATCTTCCTCTTCTTCAAATATAGTTATGTTACGATTTTGCTTGGATCATTATTCAGTGTTACGCTATTATGACTATATAAATAACATTGGTAACTGGGCTATAGTGTAATATGATTACTTTTTCTTTTCTAAACAACTCTTTGTCTTCTCTGAAATTAATAACTGTCTTTTTTGTTTGATGGCTTGGTTTTCCAGAAACTTACTGCTAATTTATCCCTAGCCTCCTCCCCAGCTGTGTATTCTACCACATTTGCTATTCTGCCAGTCATCTTCTTGAAGATTTTCCTAAAGCCCTTCAAGTTGTTCCAGTCTAGATAGGTGGTTAATCTATATATATGCTACATAGCAGCTATCTTGGGATTCCCTTCCCCCAACCAGTTTTTTGACCATGTATCTGTCTTGATTTACCTTCTTGTTTTGGTGGGAATATCTTCCAGGAACTTCTACTTTATTTCAGTGAACACATATAGGTATAAATTTTTTGAGAACTTGCATGTCTGAAAATGCCTCATAATTCTTTCTTTCTTTCTTTTTTTTTTTTTTGAGATGGGGTTCTGCTCTTTTGCCCAGGCTGGAGTGAAGTGGTGCGATCTCGGCTTACTGCAACCTTCACCTCCCAGGTTCAAGCGATTCTCCTGCCTCAGCCTCCGAGTACCTGGGATTATAGGCACCTGCCATCAGACCCAGCTAATTTTTGTATTTTTAGTAGAGACAGTGTTTCACCATGTTGGCCAGGCTGGTCTTGATTGCCTGACCTCAGGTGACCTACCCACCTCAGCCTCCCAAAGTGCTAGGTTGATAGGCATGAGTCACCATACCCAGTCTCCATAATTATGGACTGTCCAGGTATAAAAGTCAAGATTGGAAATACTTTTCCTTCAGAGTTGTCAAAGCATTACTTCATTTTCTCATTGCTATTGAGAAATTCAGTGCTGTGCTGGTTTTTCATCCTTTGTATACAATTTTTTAAATTCTGTCTGGGAATTTTTAGGCGCTCCTCTTTTTCCACAGTGCTGTGAAATTTCATACTGATGTGTGTTGGTGTTGGTCTATTTTTAGTCATTGTGCTGGGTATTCAATAGGTTCTTTTCAGTTAAGGGAGAATTGAACACATCTCTCTTGTGATAGAACAAGCAGATAACCATCTCTATCCCAAATCACTAGGGATATAGAAAATATGATTAATATAATCAGCAAATTTGACCTAATGGATATATATTGAACAATTACCTCAAAACAGCAGAATACATGTTCATTTGAGTTACACATGGAATATTTATTAAAAAGTTTCCATATGCTGGACCATAAAGCAAGTCTTAACATATTTTAATGAATTCATATCATTTATTTTCTAACAGCAGTGAAATTAGCTATAAGAAAAGCATAACTAGAAAATGTCTACATTACTGGAAATAAACACAATTTTGACATTTTTTAGATCAAAAAAGTAATCACAACAGAAATTAGAAAATAGTTTGAACTGAAAGTATAATAAAAATATTTACTAACAAAACTTGTGAAGGGCAGCAAAAGTTGTTTTTAAAAGGAAATTGATAGCATAAAACACATATATTATAAGGAAGAGAGACTGAGAATCAATTATTTAATGATCCATCCCAATAACTTAGAAAAAAGGCCAGGCCTGGTGGCTTATGCCTGTAATCCCAGCACTTTGGGAGGCCGAGGCAAGGCAGATCACTTGAGGCCAGTTCTAGACGAGCCTGCCCAACATGGCAAAACCCTGTTTCTACTGAAAATACAAAATCTGGCTGGGCGTCTTGATGCATACCTGCAATCCCAGCTACTCAGGTGGCATAAGAATCACTTGAACCCTGGAGGTAGAGGTTGCCATGAGCCGAGATTGCACCTTTGCACTCCTGCTGACAGAGCTAGACCCTGTCTAGAGAAAACAAAGTAAAATAATGCAACAGAAAGCTTGATAAAATAATAAAAACAGAGCAAAAAATGGAAGAGGAAAGTCACTATCCAGACATTTAAAAGTTCTACAAATGAATAAGAAAAACACAACCCACTATATCAATGGACAAAAAAACAGGCTTTTGAAACAGGGTATTGGCTGGGCACGGTGGCTCACGCCTGTAATCCCAGCAGTTTGGGAGGCTGAGGCGGGCGAATCACGAGGTCAGGAGATTGAGACCATCCTGGCTAACACGGTGAAAACCCGTCTCTACTAAAAATACAAAAAAATTAGCCAGGTGTGGTGGTAGGTGCCTGTAGTCCCAGCTACTCGGGAAGCTGAGGCAGGAGAATGGCATGAACCCAGGAGGCGGAGCTTGTAGTGAGTGGGCGACAGAGCGAGACTCTGTTTCTAACAACAACAACAACAACTACCACCACCAGGGTATCCACGTGGTTCATACACATGAAGTGATGCTCAGTCTCACTGGTTATCAGGGAACTGTAAATTACTTCTTCAAAGAAATACTGGCCAGGCGCGGTGGCTCATGCCTGTAATCCCAGCACTTTGGGAGCCTGAGGTGGGCGGATCATGAGGTCAGTTCGAGACCAGCCTGGCCAACACAGTGAAACACTGTCTCTTCTAAACATACAAAAATTAGCTGGGTGTGGTAGTACGCACCTGTAGTCCCAGCTACTCGGGCGGCTGAGGCAGGAGAATCGCTTGAACCTGGGAGGCAGAGGTTGCAGTGAGCTGAGACAGGTCCATTGTACTCTAGCCTGGGTGACAGAGCAAGACCCTGTCTAAAAAAAAAGAAATACTACCACGTACCCTCTATAACTGCTAACATATTATAAAGATTGACAATACCGAGTGGTGACAAGATTATGGAACAATAGAAAACACAGATTGTGGAGGTGTTACCTTGGAAAACAATGTGGGATTATCTAAATTGAAGATAATCTGTGACTCAATCTGTGGCTCAGTAATTTTATTCTTAGGTATATATCCTAAAGAAATGTATGCATGTGTGTACCAAAGGACATAACCATAAATATTGTTAGCAACACTAATTATTAATGCATTTTTTATCTTTTAATATTCTTTTCATTTTTTTTTAATAGTCAGGCAGATTTAGCCAGTTCTCTGTCTAATGCTGTGCAGATTGTTGGCATGAGTGCTACCCTTCCTAATTTGGAGCTTGTGGCTTCCTGGTTGAATGCTGAACACTACCATACCGACTTTCGCCCTGTACCACTTTTGGAGTCAGTAAAAGTTGGAAATTCCATATATGACTCTTCAATGAAACTTGTGAGGGAATTTGAACCTATGCTACAAGTGAAGGTAAATAAATATATTTACATCACTACTATTAGTATCTGTATGTTTGATTTCATTTTCTAGCAAATTAACAATTTCTGAATGATGTAATTGGGAGTTACATATACATTAGGATTAATATTAAGCTAATTGGTTTCCTCTTAAAGAATTGGTGGTGAGCTGGGGGTGGTGGCTGACGTCTGTAAATCCCAACACGTTGGGAGGCCCAGGCAGGTGGATCACTTGAGGTCAGGAGTTTGAGACCATCCTGGCCAACATGGTGAAACCCTGTCGCTACTAAAAATACAAAAATTAGCTGGGCGTGGTGGTGGGTGCCTGTAATCCCAGCTGCTTGGGAGGCTGAGGCAGGAGAATTGCTTGAACATGGTAGGTAGAGGCTGCAGTGAGCCGAGATCATGCCACTACACTCCAGCCTGGGCAACAGAGTGAGACTCTGTCCCTGCCAAAAAAAAATATTGGTGGTGATGGTAAGAGAGGAAATGTAGTTGTACCTTTAATTTAAATAATTGTTTCCTAATATATAATATAAACATTAAAAAAAAATAACTGATCTTGTGGCTTTTTCTTTTTACTGGGAAAATATTTTCTTATGGTTTAGTTTACACTGTTAGTATGGAAGATTAACTTTTTTGTTAAATGGTAGGTATAATATATAGTAGAGTGAAAAGAATATTATTTTTGTAGTCTGATAGATCTACCTCTGATACTTAACAGAGATACTTGATATGGCTGAGATAGTAGTTGAATCACAAAACCTATCTGAATCTCATATCTTCACCTATTAAATAGGATATTATAATCCTTATCTTGAATATTGTAAGAATTAAATATGATTTAAAAAAATTGTCTGGCATCTAGAAAGTGCGTGATAAATAAGTACCCTCCCATACTCCCAAATACACTTTAATCCTGAGGTTAAAGAACTAACTCATGTACATTGGTGGAGTGAGGCATCTGCTGTTTTTATGCAGAGTTGTCCTTGTGAGTACTAACATAGCTAAGCGTCATTTTAGAATTGGTAATAGGACTAAATTTATGTGTTTCACTAACTATCTAGGTATGCATTTGTAACTTCTGCATGCTTGGTGTGGAATCTTTGTCTGTGCCCCATATTTCACCTGGCTATGCCTTGGTTACTTCAATACATTTATGTGTGAACACATTCATTTGCTTTCCTGTTAATTTTTTTTCTTCTTTTACCATGTCTGTGCCTCTACCCTTTTGAACCACCTATACTTCTTACCTGGATTATTGAAATATTTCCTAATTGTTCTCTCTGCTTCTGACCTTGTCTCTTTCAGTCTATGCTTACATCAGGAGCTAGTGATCTATTTAAAATGAACATCAGATCATGTTATCCTTCTTCTTGGAAACTTGCAGTGGCTTTGTTTCATTTAGAATAAAAGCCAGTGTCTTCATAGTAGTCTGTAAGGTCCTACATGATCTATATCCCCCGCCCCTCTTAGTGCTCTGGCTCTGTCTGCTATGTTCCCTCTCACTTCCTTCACACTAGCCTCTGCTGTTTTTTAATATACCATGAATTTCCCGCTTCAGGTTCTCTTTTTCTAGAATGCTTTCCCCTTAGGGGCATCAGTGTGATCAGTGTGGTTTACTCTTTCACCTTTGGACTTTTACTCAAATGTCACTGTCTTAGACCTTCCCTGGCCAACTTATCTAAATTATAATGTTCTCCCTCAAATGGTCTCTATTTCTTTTCCCTTAGCACTTTTCAAAACCAAACATATTATGTGTTTTTTGTTTTTGTTTTTGAGATGGAGTTTTGCTCTTGTTGCTCAGGCTGGAATGCAATGGTGTGATCTCAGCTCACCGCAACCTCTGCCTCCCAGGTTCAAGCGATTCTTCTGCCTCAGCCTCCCTACTAGTTGGGATTACAGGCATGCGCCACCACGCCCAGCTAATTTTGTATTTTCAGTAGAGATGGGGCTTCTCCATGTAGGTCAGGCTGGTGTCGAGCTCCCGACCTCAGGCCTCGGCTTCCCAAAGTGCTGGGATTACAGGAGTGAGCCACTGTGCCCGGCCCTTATGTGTTTTACTTACCTCGTTTTTGTTATTATCTATCTCTTCCTACTGGAGTAGAAACATTATGAGGGTAGAGCTTTTTTTCTGCTTTGTTCGCAGCTCCATCCCCAGTACCTAGAACAATATTTGATATATAGTAAATATTCGTTTAATGAGTGAATAAATGGAAGCATTAATCTAGTTTTTAATACATACATTGAGATACTTCCAGTATGGAGAACTTGCAGGGCCACCACAGGGTATTCACATGTGCCCTTTTTTTTGTTTGAAATGTGTTACCTTTAATTGAGATAATGTTTCCCCACCTTCACATCTCAGCTAAATTGCTTTCTCAGGACAATTTTTCTTTCAGATATTTCTGTCAAATATGAGACCTCAAAACACTGTAAAACTCTCTTTTAATGGTATATATTATTATTGTATTTCATATTTATTTCGTACAGATGCTCTTAGACTTATGATGGGGTTGTATCCTGATAAACTCATTGTAAGTTGAAAATGCATTTAATACATTTAACCTACTGAATATCATAGCTTAGCCTAGCCTACCTTAAATGTTCTCCAGAACATTTACATTAGCCTGTAGTTGGGCAAAATCATCTAGCACAAAGCCTGTTTTATAATAAAGTCTTTAATATTTTATAATTTAATGAATACTGTGCTGAGAGTGAAAAATAGAAGAGTTGTATGGGCACCCAAAGTATGGTTTCTATTGAATGCATACTGCTTTTGCACCATTGTAAAATAAAAAAAATCGTAAAGTCCAACCATTTTAAGTTGGGGACATCTGTATTTTAATGTATCTCTTGGTGAGACTATAAACCCCTTGACTATTAGGATCTTGACTTTCTTTTTACTCAATATTGTATTCCCATTGCCTGAGGGTTGGAGCTCAATATTAGTTGAATGAATAGTATTTCTTGCACCTTTCATCATTAGGAGTTTATTTTTTCTTCTTTTTTTCCCTTTCTTTTGTTATTGACTTTGTAACTGATTTTTATTATGCCTTCAAGAAGAAAAAGCTTCCCCAGAAAGGAAAATGAGTGCTTTTAAACTGATGTGAGAATCTTTTGAAAGTACCACTAAAGTGGTTATTTATCTTTCTTTTTTAGGGAGATGAGGACCATGTTGTTAGTTTATGTTATGAGACGATTCGTGATAACCATTCAGTATTACTTTTTTGTCCATCAAAGACATGGTGTGAGAAGCTGGCAGATATCATTGCTCGAGAGTTTTATAATCTACATCATCAAACTGAGGGTGAGTTATGGATGGAAAGGAAAGCCTTCATGCTTAGTACATTTGCTTGAAAGTAACAGTAGTGATTATATTAGCAAAAACATGGCTTTTGTTAATCATTGCCACTGCCTGCCCACTAGGTGGTACCCTTTTTACCAAACTGTGCTTTTGTGATTCTAGTCATATTCCTTCCCTAGTATAGACTATGTGTATACACACACGCTTAGACTAATCAGCTTTAGATTTTTAGAATACTGGGTATATGCTACAGTTCTTTATCAGGGATCCATGGGCTTTAAGAGTTTGATCTTCGGAGCCCCTAAATTGGATGCAAAACTTCACGTGTAGACATTTCTTTGGGGAAAGTAACCATATCTTCTTTATATTTCCAAAGGAAAGTGTAACTCTGAAAAAAATCATACACAGATGTGTATATATGTATAAGTTGACCTTTGAACGACATGGGTTTCAATTGTGTGCGTTCATTTATATGTGGATTTTTGTCAATACATAATATATTAGAAAATGTTTTGGCGATTTGTGTTAATTTGAAGAAACTGACAAGCTGTGTAGCCTAGAAACATGAAAACATTAAAGAACAAAAAGAAAAAGATATGTCATGTAGCCTAAAACATATGTAGATACTAGTCTATTTTATCACATACTACCTTAAAATATACACAAATCGATTATTTATTTATTTATTTATTATTTTTTGAGACAGAGTCTCGTACCCGTCGCTTAGGCTGAAATGCAATGGCACGATCTCGGCTCACTGCAACCTCTGCCTCCTGGGTTCAAGTGATTCTCCCGTCTCAGCCTCCCCGGTAGCTGGAATTACAGGCACCTGCCATCATGCCCTGCTAATTTTTGTAGAGACAGGGTTTCACCATGTTAGCCAGGATGGTCTTGAACTCCTGATCTCAAGTGATCCACCTGCCTTGGCCTCCCAAAGTGCTGGGTTTACAGGCGTAAGCCACTGTGCCCGGCCCAAATCTTTTATTAAAAATTAAAATTTCTGCCAGGCACGGTGGCTCACACCTGTAATCCCAGCACTTTGAGAGGCTGAGGAGGGTGGATCACCTGAGGTCAGGAGTTCGAGACCAGCCTGGCTAACATAGTGAAACCCCGTTTCTACTAAAAATACAAAAAATTAGCTGGGTGTGGTGGTGCACACCTGTAATCCCAGCTACTCAGGAGGCTGAGGTGGGAGAATCACTTGAACCCAGGAGGCGGAAGTTGCAGTGAGCCGAGATCGCGCCATTGCACTCCAGCATGGGCAACAAGAGCGAAACTCCATCTCAAAAAAAAAAAAAAAAAAAATTAAAATTTCCAGCCCAGCCCACATGGTGAAACCCCATCTCTACTAAATACAAAAATTAGCTGGGTGTGATGGTGGGCACCTGTAATCCTAGCTACATGGGAGGCTGAGGCAGGGGAATCACTTGAACCTGGGAGGTGGAGGTTGCAGTAAGCCGAGATCACGCCGCGTTACTCTAGCCTGGATGACAGAGTGAGACCCTCTCTCGAATAAATAAATAAATAAATAAATAAATAAATAAATATTTATCAAAACTTATGCACATAGACACAGACGCCATTCACAGTCAAGAAGAGTGTAAACAAATGTAAAGAGGCAGTGTTAAATCATAACTGCATAAAATTAACTGTAATATATACTGTACTACTGTAATAATTTTATAGCCACCTCCTGCTGCTGTTGCAGTAAGCTCATGTATTGTGAGTATCCACTTAAAATATGTGACGCTTATCATCTTCATATGAGCAGTTTGTGTCTCTCATAATTTGCATATTGCAGTAAAAAGTAATTTATCATGTTTCTCATGTACTTTTCATATTTAGTGCAGTACTGTAAACCTTGAATAATACCATGGGACCAATCTGAAGTGCCACTAGTGATGCCGGAAGTGTTCCCAAGAAGCAGAGAAAAGTTGTGGCATTCTATGAAAAAATTGAATTGCTTGCTATGTACCATAAATTGAGGTCTGCAGATGCATTTATTATTTTAAGATAAATGAATTGAGCTCAAGTACTATTGTAAAAAAAGAAGGAAATTTATGAAGCTATTGCTGCAGCTTTGCACATTTTGTGAAATACTTTGTCATCTGATTTTGAAAATGCAGTTTTATGTGGCTGCAGGATCACTATATGAAAGGCACACCTGCCGGGTGAGGTGGCTTACGTCGATAATCCCAGCACTTTGGAAGGCCAAGGCAGGAGGATCACTTGTGTCCAGGAGTTCAAGACCAGCATGGGCTACATAGTGAGACCTTATCTCTACAAAAGTTAAAAAGTTAGGCCGGGCACGGTGGTTCACGCCTGTAATCCCAGCACTTTGCAAGGATGAAGTGGGCGGATCACCAGAGGTCAGGAGTTTGAGACCAGCCTGGACAACATAGTGAAACCCCATCTCCACTAAAAAATATAAAAATTAGCCAGGCGTTTTGGTGCATGCCTATAGTCCCAGCCACTTGGGAGGCTGAGGCGGGAGAATTGCTTGAACCTGGGAGGAAGAGGTTGCAGTGAGCCGAGATCGTGCCAGTGCACTCCAGCCTGGGCGACAGAGCAAGACTCCATCTCAAAAAAAAAAAAAAAAAAGAAAAAAGTAGCCAGGTGTGGTGGTGTTTGCCTATAGATCCAGCTACTTGGGAGGCTGAGGTGGGAGGATTGTTTGAACCTGGGAGGTAAAGGGTGCAGTCAGCCATGATCATGCCATTGTGCTCAGCTCAGTCTGGGTGGCAGAGTGAGACCCTGTCGCAACAGATGCGCACACACACACACATGCACACGTGCATGCGCACACACACACACACAAAAGAAACGCATACCTATAGACTACTATGATTTGGGAAAAAGTGAACTCCATATGGCAACTTAAAGCAAAGGGATCTAAAGCTGGAGAATTTAATGCCAGCAAAAGATGGTTGGATAGTTTTAGAGGTTTATATGTGGATTTTTTCCAATACATAATGGAAAATTTTTTGGTGATTTGTATTAATTTGAAAAAGTGTCAAGATAACAGGAGATGCAAGACCAAGAGGCTGCAGATGAGTTCCAAGATACCATTAAGAAAATTATTGCAGAGAAAGGATATCTGCCTGAACAGATTTTTAATGCAGATGAAAGTGCCCTATTCTGCGGGGGGAAAAAATGCCACAAAGAACCCATTTATCAGTAAGGAAGAGAAGAAAGCACCAGGATTTAAAACAGGAAGGGATAGGCTAACTCTTGTTTTGTGCAAATGCAGTTGGGTTTATGATCAGGACTACTCATGTCTATAAAACAGCTAATCCCCAAGCCTTAGAGGGAATAGATAAACACTGGTTGCCAGTCTTTTGGTTGTACAAGAAGGACTGGAGAGTGAGAACCCTTTCTCTGGATTGGTTTCATTGATGCTTTGTCTCTGAAGTCAGGAAATACATTGCCAGTAAAGGACTGCCTTTTAACTTTCTTTTGATATTGAACAATGCCCCGGGCCATCCAGAACCTCTTGAGTTCAACAGTTAAGGCATCAAAGTGATCTACTTACCCCCAAACACAGCATCTCTAATTTAGTCTCTAGATCAAGGGGTCATGAGGACGTTTAAAGCTCATTATGCACGGTACTCTACGGAAAGGACTGTCAACATTATGGAAGAGAACCCCGATAGAACATTGTGAAAGTCTTGAAGGATTATTTCATTGAAGATGCCATTGTTGTTATAGGGAAAGCTGTGAAAGCCAGCATGCCCAAAATGATAAATTCCTGCTGGAGAAAACTGTCCACATATTGCACATGACTTCACATAGGATTTATGACAGAGCCAATGAATGAAATCATGAAAGAGATTGTGAAAATGGCAAAAAAAAATGGTGGAGGTAAATGGTTTCAAGATAAGGATCTTGGAGAAATTTAAGAGCTAGTAGACACCATACCAGAGGAATTAACAGAAGATGACTTGAATAAAATGAGTGCTTCCAAACAAGTGCCAGATGATGAGTAAGAAGACAGAAGAAGCAGTGCCAGAAAACAAGTTAACATTAGACAGTTTGGCAGAAGGATTCCAATTATACAAGACTGCTTCTGACTTTTTTTATGGCACGGACCCTCCTATGATATAGGCACTGAAACGACAGCAAATGGCGAAAGGATTGGTACCGTATATAAACATTTTTAGATAATAAAAAAGCAAAAACAGGCAGAAATTACGATGTATTTACGTAAAGGTACACCAAGTGTGCCTGCCTCTACTGCCACCACTTCTGCCTCTGCCACCCCTGAGACACCAAGACGAACCCCTCCTCTTTCTCCTTCTTCAGCCTACTCAAGGTAAAGATGATGAAGATGAAGACCTTTATGATGATTTATTACTGAATAGTAAATGTATTTTCTCTTTCTTGTTTTCTTTTTTTGTTGTTGTTGTTGTTTTCTGAGACGGGGTCTCGCTCAGTCGCCCAGGCTGGAGTGCAGTGGCGCGATCTCGGCTCACTGCAAGCTTCGCCTCCCGGGTTCACGCCATTCTCCTGCCTCAGCCTCCCGAGTAGCTGGAACTACAGGCGCCTACCGCCACACCCAGATAATTTTTTGGTATTTTTAGTAGAGAGGGGTTTCACCGTGTTAGCCAGGATGGTCTCTATCTCCTGACCTTGTGATCCGCCTGCCTCGGCCTCCCAAAGTGCTGGGATTACAGGCGTGAGCCACCGCCTATTAGTAGTTAAGTTTTGGAGAAGTCCAGTTGTGTGCAGATTTTTGACTGGAGGTTTCTTTGTTTCTAACTCCTGTGTTGTTTAACAGTCAACTTGTGTGTGTGTGTGTGTGTGTGTGTGTGTATTTATACACATATATACACACACATACATGTATATACAAATCTATTTTAAAATCAGCTTTGAGGTATTATTTATAAGAAAATGTACCAATTTTGTATATATGAGATAAATTTTAACAAATGTATACATCTGTTTAACCATACTATATTCAACACCTAGAACATTTTCATTACCCTAAAATATTCTTTTTTCTTTTGCTGTCTCTTCCCTCTATCCCAGACTTAGGCAACTGTTGATCTCTGCTTGCTATCACTTTAGATTACTTGTGCTTTTCTAAAAATTTCACGTAAATGAAGTCATACAGTATGTATGTGTCTTTTGTATGTAACTTCTTTCACTCAGCCTGGTGTGGTTGATGTTCACCCAGGTTGTTAATTTATCCATTTGTTTCTTTTTTGTTGCCAAATGGTGATCTAGTATATACCAATGGCTATAATCATTAGTATATATTTTTACTGATTCTAGAGTGAACACTGTTGCCTCACTATTTTTACTAGTCTGTGGTGCTTTGGAGTCCAAGATAAATATAAGGAAGACAGGGACCAGTTCTAGTCACAGAATATTAGATATTTTATTTATTAATTACTTATACCAGTGGCATCATGAAGATAAGTGATGAAAATCTCAAGCCTAGCTCTAACAAGTAAACTTTGCTTGAAGTTTATATTGGCTAGGCTGTTGTCTAACAGTGTATTATCTCTTCCAGTTTCCCCTTTATTGGTACTTTCTATACCAGGTTAGCTTATTTCCTTACATTTTACCATGGCCATTTATAATCCTTAATAACCAGAATCATCATCATTTTCTTTTCTCGAGATTTTGTCATCTTGGTTTGCAGCAGTGGTTCCCAAATGCTAGTGCTTGGACTGGAGCCTGGTCTATGATGAGATTTTTATCAGAAAAATAAAGACAAGGCAGCATATTATTTATAAAGCTGCAGTTTACATTCTGAAATTATTCCTAGTCAGTTTTTAATGTTAAATGTCTCCTTTGAAATAAAAATATTGATAGATAAGGTTTTAAAAAATTAATTGCCCTCAGCAAAATAAAACATTGGCAACTTTCTGTGAGTTCTTAAAATTTTAAGAAAAGTTTTCCTAAAAATTTAAAAATGTATGAAATATAAGATATATATTTAAATATATATATTTTTTATTATTTTCAAGTGACACATAATAATTCTAGAACATACATTTATTTATTTTCTTTTTCTTTTTTTTTTGAGACAGGATCTTGCTCTGTTGTCCAGGATGGAATGCAGTGGCATGATCTCAGCTCACTGTAATCTCTACCTCATGGGCTCAAGTGATCCTCCCACTTTAGTCTCCCAAGTAGCTGGGGCTATAGGTGCATGCTACCATGCCTGGCTAATTTTTTTGTATTTTTTTTTAGAGATGGGATTTTGCCACATTTCCCAGGCTGGTCTCAAATTCTTGGATTCAAGTTGTCTGCCCACTTTGGCCTCCCAAAGTTCTGGGATTACAGGTGTCAGCCACCATGCCCAGGCATATAATTACTTTTTATGAAAAGTTTTGCAAGTTCAAAAATCCAAAAGTCTGGACAATTTTTAAAGACAACATATAAGTACGTAAAGCTTTTACTGCATATAAGAAAGTTAAGGCTGGGTGGTGGCTCATGCCTGTAATCTCAGCACTTTTGGAAGCCAAGGTGGGAGAATTGCTTAAGCCCAGAAGTTTGAGACCAGCCTGGGCAACATAGGGAGACCCTATCTCTACAACTGAAAAAAAAAAATACTAGCTGGGCATAGTGGCACATGTGTCTGGTCCTAACTAACCAGGAGACTGAGGTGGGAGGATTGCTTGAGCCCAGGAGGTTGAGGCTGCCGTGAGCAGTGATTGTGCCACTGTACTCCAGCCTGGGTGACAGAGTGAGACCCTGTCTCAAAAAAACATTAAGCTCTTACTGGGGGAGAAGACAAAAAAACAGAGGGTGGTATGTAATTAACTACCAGATTAATGCCAAAGAGACAAGAATAATTTAACAGAGAAGTAGGCTTTTTTTTGTGATAGGATTGGTGAAACCCTCTGATGCTGCTACTGCTGGTTGGTGGTACACACCTTGAGCAAGGGTTTTGATTTTGGGGCTTTGAGTGGTAATCAGTATCTGTAATACTCTACTTCCCCAGCAGGTTCCTTTGATCCCCTCCTGTGGGCCTGGTCTTACCCTTATACAGTTTCCTAAACTTTGGCGCACATTGGAATTGCCTGGGGAGATTTAAAAATTCTTCATGTCCAGGTCACACCCCACACCAGTTATATAACAGTGTCCAGGATTAAGAACCAGGCATCAGTATTCTTAAAAGATTTCCAGGGGATTGTAGTATGCAGCAGTTTCAGAACCATTCCTCTGCTATTTAGTTCTATTATGATTTAGACAGATACCACTTAAAGAAGCTGGAGCTAGAAGCAAATGGTGTTGGTAATTTTTTTGTGACAGGATTGGTGAAACCCTCTGAATGCCCACCAGTAAATCTAGAACAAAAAGAACTCCTGGAAGTGATGGATCAGTTAAGACGTTTGCCTTCAGGACTGGACTCTGTATTACAGAAAACTGTACCATGGGGAGTAGCATTTCATCATGCAGGTATTTCATATTTATAATTTGTTATTAAGAAACCTCCAAAATTCCTCGTACTGTCTTGTCTTTTATATTTGTGTAAATTTACTTCTTGTTAAACACACTTAATATCCTTAGATTTCTTTTTAAGAAATTATGTGGGCTGGGCGTGGTGGCTCACTCCTGTAATCCCAGCACTTTGGGATCCACAAGTGGATCACCTGAGGTCAGGAGTTCAAGACCAGCCTGGCCAACATGGCGAAACCCCATCTCTACTAAAAATACAAAAATCAGCCGGCGCTGTGGCACGCACCTGTAATTCCAGCTTCTTGGGAGGCTGAGGCCAGCAGAATTGCTTGAACCTAGGAGGTAGAGGTTGCCGTGAGCCGAGATCGTGCCACTGTATTCCAACCTGGGTGACAGAGCGAAATTGTGTGATAGATTAAACAAGAGTAAAACAAATATGTTTTAGTTTACTTATTTGTATATAGTAGTCTCCCCTTGTTCACTGAAGCTATGTTCCACGACCCCCAGTGGATATCTGAAACCATGCATAGTACCAGCCCCACATATATGTTTTTTCATAGCATGTTAAAACTTTTAAATGCATTTGAAATGTGTGTGTGTGTGTGTGTGTGTGAGGGGGTATATATATTTATATATATGGTATACAGTAGTCTTTCTTTGTGGAGAATATGTTCCAAGATCCTCAGTGGATGCCTGAAACCACAGATAGTACCAAACCCTCTATATACTATGTTCTTTCCTATATAGTGACAGTATATAGTGCAGGTAGTGTATATAGCATGGATACACTGAATAAAGGGATAATTCATGTCCTGGGTGGTAGGGCATGCAATTTAAAACTTATGAGTTGCTTATTTCTGGAATTTTCCTCTTTATATTTTTGACTGGGTAACTAAAACTGTGGAAAGCAATACCACAGATGGGGGAAACTACTATATATACACACACACAAAATTTACATTGTATGTAATTTATGATGCATATTAAAAAAGTGAACACCTGTGTACCCACCACTTAATTTTAAAATTAGAACCCCAGACCTTTAAATTTTTAAATAAAATTGAAAATGAGCCAGATAAGTATATATTCTATATGCTGTTTTTCATTTACTCATGTTTTTATTCATCACGTATTTATGTCAGAAGTATATCTGACCAATGTGATGCATAGGCCCTGAAGATATCTTGATGAATAAGGCATATCGCTATTCACAAGGAGTTCATTATCTAGAACAGTGATTAGCAAGTTATAGTCTGCTGGTCAAGTCTAGCCTACCATCTGTTTTTGTAAATAAAGTTTTATTGGAACACAGTCATGCCCATTTGTTCTGTTGCTGCTTTCATGTCACAGTGGCAGGGTCGAATAGTTACAGCAGAGACCTGCTATTCCACAGGAACAGGAAAAGTTTGTGGACCCCTGGTCTAGAAAATAAGATAGAGGTATACTAGGGGCAGCAGATTCTACTCTTTTTTTGTTATTGTTGTTTTGTGAGACTGAGTCTTGCTCTATTGCCCAGGCTGGAGTGCAATGATGTGATCTCGGCTCATTGCAAACTCTGCCTCCCAGGTTCAGGTGATTCTCCTGCCTCAGCCTCCTGACTAGCTGGGATAACAGGTGCCCACGACCATACACAGCTAATTTTTGTATTTTTAGTAGAGGTGGGGTTTCACCATGTTGGCCAGGCTGGTCTCGAACTCCTGACCTCAAGCGATCCACCTGCCTCAGCCTCCTAAAGTCCTGGAATTACAGGCATGAGCCACTGCACCCGGCCAGATTATACTGTTAAAGAGGTAGACTGTGATGACTCCTTTGTCAGCAGTCATAACAATAGTTTCAAAAATCTTTAGAGGCTTGAAGCAGACTCAAATCCATTTGTAAGTGGTCACATATAATATTTTCATTATATATCAATAAATATATAAAAACATCCTTTTTTTAGGTCTTACTTTAGAAGAGAGAGATATTATTGAAGGAGCCTTCCGTCAAGGTCTCATTCGGGTCTTGGCGGCGACTTCTACTCTTTCTTCTGGGGTGAATTTACCTGCACGTCGTGTGATTATTCGAACCCCTATTTTTGGTGGTCGACCTTTAGATATTCTTACTTATAAGCAGATGGCTGGTCGTGCTGGCAGGAAAGGAGTGGACACAGTAGGTAAGTGAGTTTGAATTTATTTATTTATTTATTTATTTATTTATTTATTTTTTTTTGAGACAGAGTCTCGCGCTGTGTCACCCAGGCTGGAGTGCAGTGGCGCGATCTCGGCTCACTGCAAGCTCCGCCTCCCAGGTTCAGGCCATTCTCCTGCCTCAGCCTCCGAGTAGCTGGGACTACAGGCGCCCGCCACCACGCCCGGCTAGTTTTTTGTATTTTTAGTAGAGACGGGGTTTCACCATGTTAGCCAGGATGGTCTCGATCTCCTGACCTCGTGATCCGCCCGCCTCGGCCTCCCAAAGTGCTGGGATTACAGGCTTGAGCCACCGCACCCGGCCGTGAGTTTGAATTTAATTGTAGCAGCATTGCTGAAAGACAGTGTCTACTTGTGCCTACTAGTGCCTGGCAACCTGTTTCTCATCATGCTATATTTCTTTATTATCCAGTGCACTCATGTCATCTTTTTGGATTCACTTAATATTTATAGTGAGTAAGAGTTATAATTTTCATATATATATCATCAACTGTTGATTTTCTACAAATGTTGAATTAAGGTTTTCTTTTGTATTGTATACCATAAAATGATTTAGTATTATGTAAATCAAGATGACTTATTATTATTTAGCTGGAATATGATTTTTAATTTCTAAGTATAGTCTACTCTTTAGCACTAATTAATTTTCACAGACGTTAGTTCAACTTAGGTGACTGGTCTCAGAAATCAGACAAGGATGCTGGGATGTACCTTCACACTTCGGGAATAGGAACTTGACATCCCGTCTTTTTTCTTGAAATCGGTGCTGGCTCTGAAAAAACACCTTTTCATTTTCCTACCTTGTACCAGCAAGTTATGATTTTTTTTTTTTTTTTTTTTTTTTTTTTACACCAGCAATCCAAACAAAAGTTTTGTCTTAAGCAGTGAGGAAGAGGTTTGTTTGAATTAAATGTCAAAACGGCAGCAAACTTTATTTCTAATGTGCTGTATTGTTATATGTGTAACTAAATCATTATCAACCATCTAACATTAAAGAACCCTGGGAGGAACATTCCCTGCCACTTTCCACTCTAGGACATAATTGTTATCTTTCTACCCTAGGACATAATTGATTCCAATATTTTATTAGATATGTCAAAAAAAAAAAAAAAACAGGCAAACAGTTCTGTGGTTACTGAAGAGAAATCAGGAAATCCAGAGAATACAGAAAGTGGATAGGAAATGGATATTCTAGGCAGAGGAACCTGCGTAGTACACTGAGGAAGTAACTTTTAGAATAAACTGACTTGTCACATGAAGTCCCCAAATATGTCAGTTCTCATTATTCATGGATTCCATATTTGAATTTTCCACCTTAACAGAATTTATTCAGAATCCCGAAATAATACCTCTGGGGCTTTTGCGGACATATGCAGATCTGCGAAAAATTTGAATCTTTCCAAGCACACTTTCCCTGCTGCGGTTGAACAAGCCAAAGCTCTGCGTTCTTGTTTCAGCTCTTATACTGTGAGCAAGCTTCTTTTTAATGGGCTAGTTAGTGCCACAGTTTTCACATTTTTGTGCTTTTAGTCGGTGATTTTGCTGTTTAACATGACCGGCAAGCAAAGTACTGCAATGCTATCTAATGTTCCCTAGTGCATTAAGGCTGTGATGTGCCTTATGGAGAAAATATGTGATCAGTTTTCTGTAGGCATGAATTACAATGCTGTTTGCTGGAGCGCAATGTAAACAACTGTATACATTAAATAAGATATCTTTAAACAGAAACATGCATAAAACAAGGTTTTGTATTGATTAAGTGATGAAAACGTTTTTACTAGAGGCTTGCAGGAACCTAATCATCTATCTTCCTTGGCAGCAAGGGTTCAGTATTCTGTGTTCGTGGCAAGTTTATAGAACATGACTACCACAAATACTAAAAATTGACCATAATTTATCGGTAACTGGATTAGTTAGAATATAAACTCACTGCTGTAACAAAAACCAGTACAATAGGTGTTTAACAAGATAGACATTAATTTCTTTCTCATATAACAGTAAAATTGTATTCTAGGCCTTATATGACGTAACTGTAATTTAGGCCTTATATGACAGCTATAGTGTGTCGGGGACCTAGTCTTCTATTTTGTTTTAACATTTTCAGCAATATAGTTTCTATCCTTGGTATAAGATGGCTAGTCTCGTCTCTCTCATCACATCTGCATTTCAGCCATCAGGAAGGGGAGATAAGGAAGCAAAGAGGCCACTGCTCAGAAGTTGCACATAGTATTTCTCTTCACGTACAGTGGGCCAGAACTTTCACATGGCTACATTACCCAACTTTCACATGGTTGCATTTCACATGGTTATATTCCCCAAGAGAGGCTGGGAAATATAATCTTTAGCTTGGGTGGCCATGTGCTCAACTAATACTTAAGAAGACGCGAATGGCTATTGGAACAGCTTTCAGTCTCAGCCCCAATAATAAATGACTCATTTACAATCCCTGAAGGGCATTGGTCTGCCTTTCTTTTAAGCCCTGAAAATTTTGATGATTAAAAAAAAAAACAACAACTTCCAATTTGTTGGATTTTTCCTACAGCTGACATCAGAGAAGTTTATCCTGTTTCTCTCTTACTTTACCTACAAAATATGCAGATTATATGTATATGCTTAGAAAGAGTTGGGGGAAGAGAGTGAGATTCTTCCTTCCCATTCCTATTTGCCTACCTCTGCCCATCCTCAATTCTCAGTGGACTCAGACCTCTGGGGAATGGAGTATAAGTCCATTTTACACAGATAATCTTCTCTCAGGGACAGAGGGTCTCTTAGTTAATGTAGAAGATAAGGAGAAATAAGAAATAAGATGAGTTCTTATTTGCTGTGTTATGTTCTTAGCTTGTATATATTATGGGAAAGAACAATTGGAAGGTTAGTGCCCTGGGATAATTATCAAGCCTTAAATGAGATAACATTCAAACAGAACTAAAATATACGTAATAAGTTCATTTCTGAGGTCTTAAAGACTTCCAAGCTTTTGACCTTGCATATCATTGTATTTCAGGATGTCATATGACTTGCTCATAACTTCAAGCTAATCAAGAATATAGGAATATAGTGTTTTATATTCACTATGGAGATTTAAATACTTGGTCATGCTTTTTGTATCATGTAGCATCATTGGAAATTCTGTGCATTTTATAAGTGATATTCCTGGATAGCACATGGTGTTTTATTTAAATGACACTTCAGTCTTTCCATAGACGACTTAGAATCTTCCAGCTTAGGAAGATAGTGCTTTGTGCCAATATAGCAATTTGCAGGTTCAGCAGTCAGTAATAAATTATTTGATTCTAAATAATTTCGACTTCCCTCTTGTGATGTGGATGAGTCCTCCCCAGACAGGTGGTTGCAGGAACCTGTACATATATACTGATGTTCATCTGGACATTTCATAAACCTTGCCCATTCAGAAAAAGCGCAGTTTGTTTTGTTGAAGAATCAAAGCCGCAAAAGACCTTTAAACAGGCCAAAGTGGCTTGTGTATCTTGCTGCTAATGCTAGTTGATTGTTTTCTTTCTTAAGCTGAGCTGTTTTGTAGCCATTGCAAAAGCCAGGTGTTATATTCATGTGATTTTTAAAAATTGGATATTGACAAATTATAACTGTATATATTTATGAGGCACACAGTGATGCTATCTGTATACAATGCAAAATGATGGAATTAAGCCAATTAACATATCACCCCCAAATACTTATCATTTATTCTTCCTGTCTAACTGAAACGTTGTACTCTTTGACCATCTTCTCATCCCTCCAACTCCCTAATCTCTCTCTCTTCTGCTTGATTTAAGCCTGCTGCTAAAGCTTTCATTGCATTTTTCAGTTCAGTCATTGTATTCTTCATTTCTAAGATTTCTCTTTCTTTTTTATTGTTTCTATTTCTTTGTCAAACTTCTTGTTTTGTTTGTATATTGTTTTCCAAATTTTATTTGACTTTTTATCCATATATCTTTGTAGTTCGTTGGACTTTCTTAGGAGAATTATTCTAGATTCTTTCTCATTTCACAGATCTTCATTTCTTTAGGGTTCATTGTTGGAACTTTGTTAGTTTCTTTTGAAGGTATCTTGGCTTCCTGGTTCTTTGTAATCTGTGTTCTTGTGTTGGTATCTGCACATTTGAGGAGACAGCTATCTCTGGCTTTTATAGGTGTTCTTTGACAGGGATAGAACTTCAGTTGTCTAGCCTTTGATTCTGAATAGGCCAACTGATAGCAGCCCTGAGCAGGCAAAGCTTGCTTTTGGCTTCTCTAGATAGTTGGGCTGCTGCCTTTGCTCTGAGTTTGGGTGGGACTGCTGGCTGGGTTCTGTATCAGGTGAACCCACTAGCTGAGCTCTACAATCAGACAGAGTTGCTCATTTGGCACTGCAGTCACCTCTTGGCTGGGCCTCAGAGTGTATTCCTTGGCCAGGTGGTACCCCTATTTGAGATCTGCACTTGGACAGTGTTGCAGGCTGGGCCCCGAGGTTAGGTGGAGTTGCTATTCTGGACCAGTGGACCAGCTGCTATGCTCAGTGGAAATGCATGATTGAGCATGGTGGCTCATGCCTGTATCCCAGTGACTTGGGAGGCTGAGATGGGAGGATCGCTTGAGCCCAGGAGTTTGAGGCTTCAGTGAGTTATGATCATGCCACTGCACTCCAGTGCGAGCGACAGAGATCCCCCCTTTAAAAATAAAATAAAATAAGTGCATATCTGAGGTTTGCCTCCCTGCCTAGGTGGGGACTTGGAATGGGCTTTGAGACTGAACTGAGGGCTGTTTAAACTTCCACCCGTATGGCAGAACTAGTCCCTGCACTTTGCAAAAATACACTATGATAGGCATCTTCCACCTGGGGCAGGTCCTTGAGGCTGAGCTGAGCACTGTTTAAAACCCCAGGTTTGGCAGAACTAGCCCCTGCTCCTTTCCAAAATGCACTGTGATGGTCATCTCCCTTCCTGGGCAGGGTCCTCATGAGGTTTGACGCTGGGCCTGGAGGCTGGCCATCTAAAGATTCAAGCCAGGTAGAATTTCCTACCACATCTGGAAGTGATCAGTTTGGCTTTGTGGTGGGCTACACTGTTAGCTGGTACCTCTGATTGGCACCACCACTGGCAGGTACACAGAGCTACCACCAAGATCTGCATGCCGGTTGCCATGAGCTCTGCCTCCTTGCTTTGCTTCTGCCTGACCCCAGGTGATCTAGCTGTGCTGTTACCCAGCATGTTCTCTGTGAGGTGAGACTAGAGTTGGCTTCTTGGGAAGCCTCTTGAAATGCTAGGGAAGCTATATGTTCTCTGGTTCTCTTTTCCCAATGTAGAAGCTATGAGCCCTGGGGATTCCTTTCTGTGTGGTACTATGTTGACTTAGGGGAGTGCAAGGGGTGATGAGGTCAAAGTGAGATAGTTTCTCATACTAGATCTTGCAATTTTTATTCGGTTTTGTGGTCCATGTATAAGTTTCAGACTTTTTCCCAAGTTTTGGGTTTTTTTTTTTTTTTTTTGGTTATTGTTGTTTGTTTTTTTTTAGACATGGAATTTTGCTCTTGTTGCCCAGGCTGCAGTGCAATGGTGCAATCTCAGTTCACTGCAATCTCCATCTCCTGGGTTCAAGCAATTTTACTGCCTCAGCCTCTCAAGTAGCTGAGATTATAGGAATGTGCCATCATGTCCGGCTAATTTTGCATTTTTTAGTAGAGATAGGGTTTCACCATGTTGGTTAGGCTGGTCTTGAACTGCTGACCTCAGGTGATCCGCCCACCTTGGCCTCCCATAGTGCTGGGATTATAGGCATGAGCCACCACGCCTGGCCCCCCCGCTTTTTTTTTTTGAGGTGAAGTTTCACTCTTGTTGCCCAGGCTGGAGTGCAGTGGTGCAATCTTGGCTCACTGCAACCTCTACCTCAAGGGCTCAAGTGATTCTCCTGCCTCAGCCTTCCAGGTAGCTGAGATTACAGGAATGGGCCATCACGCCTGGCTAATTTTGTATTTTTAGTAGCGATGGGGTTTCACCATGTTGGTTAGGCTGGCTGTTTTGTTTTTTTACCATGTTGGTTGCCTGGCTGTTTTGTTTTTTTAATGGTGCCTATCTTTATAATCATTTCTGGGATAAATAGCCAGTGATCATCGAGTTTATAATCCCTTTACTTTATCCTATTTTGATTCTCAGTTTGGCAGGTGGGAAGGATAATCTGTACCTTCTCTTTGCCAGGGGTGGTAAGGATATTCCAGCATTGTGCCAGTTTTATTTTTATTAAGAAAAAAAAAGTATTCTTCATTTGTGTTTTTGAACCTCTTACCTGTTTTCTTTCCCACAGTATTGGATTCATTTTTGAAGAAAAATTATGATTCTCTCTAGTCATAATTGTTGCAATGATAGTTTGTTCAAATCGTATAGTTGTATACAGCTTTAACATATAAGTGCTCTCATGTATTTTTGTTCATTTGGTTGTCACAATAAAGCATTTAGATTAGTAAATGTTGTAATATTTCCTAATTTTGGGTATCTACAAGTATTTTGGGTATCTACAAGTATTTTTGAATTTATTTTATCATATAACTGGTAACAATTTACATTTGCATTTTACTTTATAGGTTTGAAAGTACCTCTATTAATTACTTCATTATTCAATAATAATGGTTAATCCTGTAGGGGAAGAAAAAGACTTTTCCTTTACTTTCTTGGGTTCTGCAGTTGGGACCTGCTGATTACATTAACAGACAGATTAACAGGAGACAAGGCATTTAAACTTTATTTGATGCTAATCTTTTAATTTTTATGTACATGGAAGCCTTTATAGAAAAGGATTGAAGACCTGAGAAACTGTTAAACCTGGGGTCTTATATAACATTTTAACAATGGACAGTAAATTGTGGAGAAGTGACAAGAAAAAGGAAAAGGTATCTGGGCTTTTAGGGGCAACAAATAGTGAGAAGGTAAATATGTGGGGGAAACTGATGGAAGATAGAAGTTATTTTAGTAGGTAGAGTTTGTTTGTGCAGACGCATCTCAGTGCTGATCTGTCTCCAGTGATAAGTAAGGGTTGTTGTGTTGTATGGGAGAGGGGAGGGAAAACATCATCACAAAGGGAAAAATTTATTCTTGCTTTTAGGCAGGTAGGGAGAGGACAGAGGACAAAGAGTTCTTTCTGTGTTTGCTGCCTCCCAAAGGCCTTCAGCTCAAAATAATCCTTATGCCAAAGTGGCATAGTTTGGAGTAGCATATTCTGATCCCCTTGTGTCCAGAGTTCAAAAAAATAGCCATAATTTTATTACCATATCAACCACTATCATCTCTTGTCTCCTTTTAAGCAAAGTAAATCAACTTAAAATCTCTTTAGCAGATATCTTATGGAACTATATTGGGATTTTGCAAATGCATATCTTTTGGTTATAGGCGAGAGTATCTTAATTTGTAAGAACTCTGAGAAATCAAAAGGGATAGCTCTCCTTCAGGGTTCTCTAAAGCCTGTTCGCAGCTGTCTGCAAAGACGAGAAGGAGAAGAAGTAACTGCCAGCATGATACGAGCTATTCTGGAGGTAAGAGAGAGTTTGCTAAATTACCATTTGCTCTTTTATGCCTAAATTAAAGTGGTAAAATATTAGTATATGAAACTCTTAGGTTTATTTCTTTTTTAAATTTATTTTTGGGACAGAGTCTCACTCTGTCACCCAGGCTGGAGTGCAATGGCATGATCTCAGCTCACTGCAACCTCCGCCTCCTGGGTTCAAGAAATTCTCCTGCCCCAGCCTCCCAAGTAGCTGGGATTACAGGCACACACCACCATCCCCGGCTAATTTTTGTACTTTTAATAGAGACGGGATTTCACCATGTTGCCCAGGCTGGTCTTGAACCAGCCTTCAGGTGATCTGCCCACCTTGGCCTCCCAAAGTGCTGGGATTACAGGTGTGAGCCACTGTGCCTGGTGTTTATGTTTTTTTTTTTTTTTTTTTTCAGATGGAGTCTCGCTCTGTTGTCAGGCTGGAGTGCAGTGGTGCCATCTCAGCTCACTGCAACCTCTGGCTCCTGGGTTCAAAGGATTCTCGTGCCTCAGCCTCCTGAGTAGCTGGGACTACAGGTGCCTGCCACCACACCCAGCTAATTTTTGTATTTTTAGTAGAGGCGGGGTTTCGCCATGTTGGCCAGGATGGTCTCAATCTCCTGACCTTCTGATCTGCCCACCTTGGCCTCCCAAAGTGCTGGGATTACAGGCGTGAGCCACCATGCCTGGCCCATTTGTTTTTCTTTTTAAGAAAATATTTTATCTACTTTAAGGAGAACTTTTCTGTTGTCATCAGGTGTTATCAACAGTTACAGTGAGTGGTGATGAGAAAGTTAATAAAGAATCTCTACATTAAGATTCTAAGAACATTTTAAAAAATGAGAATGAAATAGCTTTCTTTATTTTATATTCAGAGGGCTTGCATGTTTTGTTTTATTTATTTATTTATTTCTTTGAGATGGAGTCTCACTCTGTCTCCCAGGCTGGAGTGCAGTGGTGCGATCTCCGCTCACTGCAAGCTCCGCCTCCCGGGTTCACGCCATTCTCCTGCCTCAGCCTCCCAAGTTGCTGGGACTACAGGCGCCCACCACCACGCCTGGCTAATTTTTTGTATTTTTAGTAGAGACAGGGTTTCACCATGTTAACCAGGATGGTCTGGATCTCCTGACCTCGTGATCTGCCCACCTTGGCCTCCCAAAGTGTTGGGATTACAGGCGTGAGCCACCGCTCCTGGTGGCTTGCTTGTTTTATTAAAAAGTTACAGAAATTTTCAAATATCTTCTTTCAGATAATAGTTGGTGGAGTGGCAAGTACATCACAAGATATGCATAGTTATGCTGCCTGCACATTTTTGGCTGCAAGTATGAAAGAAGGGAAGCAAGGAATTCAGAGAAATCAAGAGTCTGTTCAGCTTGGAGCAATTGAGGCCTGCGTGATGTGGCTGCTAGAAAATGAATTCATCCAGAGTACAGAAGCCAGTGATGGAACAGAAGGTAAGTGTGACTTCTCAGTTGCAGTTTACTCACTTTTTCATCTTCAGTGAGGGTGTATGACCGCTCAGTAAATGGAAATTGTCTTTTCATGTAGTATAAAAGGAACTTGATATTTTGAGCAGCGTATCAACTCATTTTTAGTAAATCAGTATTGTATTTAGCAACTTCAGACCATTATTATAGAGCCTGCTCATACATTTTCATGCGCTGGATAAGGTACTATTTGTAAAATTTATCAGCCGGGAGGGTTAGCTTTGGAATACAGAAAGATAGTATTTTGTTTTATTTTGAGTGTTTGTTCCTCTGTTTCCTCACCCTAACCCCAAACCAGGAAAGGTGTATCATCCAACACATCTTGGTTCGGCTACTCTTTCTTCTTCACTTTCTCCAGCTGATACTTTAGATATTTTTGCTGACCTGCAAAGAGCAATGAAGGGCTTTGTTTTAGAGAATGATCTTCATATTCTCTATCTGGTAAGTTCTGTTTTAACGATTATATTTGTGAAAATAGGGAGAAAAAATAGATATATAATTCTGAACATCAATGATACCCTGACAGAACATCTTGTCTGTTTTCCATGCATAGGTTAGTACTGGTGAGCATAGAGAAAAGGTAAGAAGAGAATTGTTTTAAAGTAATAATCTAAATGTTCTAGTTACTTTTAAATTTATTTTCTCCAGCCTCCTTTCAAAAAATATTTGAGTTGGTTTATAAAAAATATATATTTTACAATGTATAAAAGAATAGCAAAGGAAAATGTAATATCAGAAAATTAAAGATAAGATCATGATGTAAAACTCAAGCAAAGGTCAGTACACAAATATGCATGCCATTAAGTCATGTCCAATGCTGTTGTCAACTTTGATTCTGGGTTTTCTAGCAACTAAAAGAAGGAGGGAAGCTTGATTAGTGTTAATATTCATAAGATAAAAGACAAACCAAGTTTAGGAAAAACATTGCATTTCCCTGCCTAAGAGAAATTTAGTCCTAAAAGGATACTTTGAACTTAACATCGTTGATAAAAATCTCTATAATAAATGCCATAAAGAATTTTAAAAGTTTGTTTATATTAGACAGTGCTCTGTGAATATTGTTTTGTATAACAAAGATATTAATAAGAATTGGATAGTGTTGGAGGTCATATTCTCTGGCAAGAACGTGATCAGAAAGAATTAATTTTGTCAGTTAAGAGCAGATGCATGCATTTTGATAAGCAAGTGATGGGGGAGGTGAGTAAAATTGAAAGTCTCATTAGAATGAAGGGGGCTGATCAGGAAATGTGTTTCAATAAAAAACACTATGTAGTGAGCAGAGCGGAAATATCTAGACGGTGCCAATTTTCTTTTCTTACAAACTCGCATAATGCATGATAGGTTCAAAGGTCTGTGCCCAAGAATGTGACTGGGAGGAATCTCAAAGCAGGTTTCACCGGTCATCTATCATGGCCTTAAAAATAAGTCTCATTTATTATACAGTGGCTAAGATTGTGGGCTTTAGGGTCAGACTGCCTTAGTTCAACTTTTGGCCTCATCACTTAGTAATCGTACAACCTTGGGTAAGTACTTAACCTCTCTTAAGATTTCATTTCCTCATTTGTAAAATGGAGATAATAATTCCCACCTCAGGGCTGATAGTCTTTGATGAATATTTGGTATCTGAATAAATATTTAATAACATTATCTATTATTTCTAGTAAATTCTCCCATAAACATTATGTAAGTCATTTGCCAAATTACCTAACTATTCCTACTCCTGTTCCCTCTCTAAAATATGAAGACTATTGGCAGTGTTATTATGCTGAATGTTTGTGGTTAGTGGTCTTGTGTACTTCTCTCACCATTCGAGTTGCATGCCCTTCAAGAGTTAGTTGTGTTCCCAAACTTGTTCATGTCAGTTTGCTTCTGAGAAAATTAGGCTGAGGCAGAAGGATCACCCGAGGCCAGGAATTTGAGACCAGCATGGGCAACAGAGCAAGAATCTATTACTACCAAAAAAAAAAAAAAAAAAAATTAAAGATTAGTTGTGTGTGGTGGTGCATGCTGGTAATTCCAGCTACTTACAAGGCTGAGACAGGAGAATCACTTGAACCCAGGAGTTCTAGGTTATAGTGAGCTATGATCGCACCACCATGCTCCAGCCTTGGTGACAGCAAGAAACCTCGTCTCTTAAAAACAAACAAAAAAATATAAGTGAGATAACTGAAAGGTCTGAGAAAAAGTTACAGGAATTTAGACGGGAAAAACCAAAAGGACACTGCTCAAAGTTTATTTTGCAATGATCTTTAATTTCTAATTTTTTTTTTTTTTTTTTTTTTTTAGTAGAATCTCACTCTGTTGCCCAGGCTGGAGTGCAGTGGCACAGTCTTGGCTCATTGCAACCTCTGCCTCCCAGGTTCAAGCGATTCTTGTGCCTTAGCCTCCTGAGTAGCTGGGACTACAGGTGCATGCCACCACACCTGGCTAATTTTTGTATTTTTAGTAGAGACAGGGTTTTACCTTGTTGGCCAGGCTGGTCTTGAAGTCCTGACCTCAAGTGATCCACCGTCCTCGCCCTCCCAAAGTGCTGGGATTACAAGTGTGAGCCGTCGCACCCGGCCAGCAATTATCTTTAATTTCTAACTTCACGTTATAGAACAAAAACTGGATTTCTTAAACAATGTATTGTGGTTATGGTTTAAGAAAGCCATGGTAAATTCTAATCAACAGACTCGTGCTCAAAAGGCCTTGACCCCTAGCTCAAAGCACTGGCAATTAAAATACGTTTGTTTTAAGTTAGACAAAACATTTAGTATTTGCATGTACTATTTTATATTTTGAATATATAAAATATTTCTGTGATTCAAAAGTCAGAACTATATAAACAAGAATAGTCAGAGAAGTCTGACTCCTATAACCATCCCTTCCACACCTTTTCCACCCACCTTTCATAGATGACTGTTTTCATTCATTTTTTGATGTATCTCTTCTCTTTTTTAAGTTTACGAAAATTGTCATACATATTCTTCACCTTTTTTATACAGAGGGTAGCATGCTGTATACGTTATTCTATACCTTTTTTTTCTTAATAGTGTATCTTGGAAATCACTTCATATGAACTCATTTTTTAATCCTTTTTATAACTATAATTCTGTTGTGTAGGTGGATGTACTGTTGTTTAGTCTATCAGTTCCATATTGATGGACATTTGGATCGTTTTCAATATTTTGTTGTGGCAAATTATGCTGCAGTAAATAATGTGGTACACACAGTGTTTAGTTTTATGGAGGTGTATCTTTAGGAAAGACTCCCGAAAGTGCAACTGCTGGGTAAGATGTAAAACCATAAGTGATTTTGGTTTTGCAAAGTTGATCTCTGTAGAGTTTGTATCATTTTCCTGTTTTACCAGTGATATATGAGAGTAGTTGTTTTTTCACGGCCTCGCAAGTAGTGAGAATATTGTTAAGCTTTTGTATTTTTGAGTGTAGTTTTAGTTTACATTTTTTTACATTATGAGTAAATTTGAACATTTTCCCCCATTTATATAAAATATCCAGAATGGCAGTGTATAGAAACAAAAAGTACATTTAGTGCCTTAGTAGTTACCCAGGGCTGGGGGAGTGTGAGGAGGCTGGACGAAAATGGGGAGTGATTGCTAATGGGAGGATTCCCCACCTCCCTCCCCAGTGAATTGTCCATGTCTTTTGCTCATTGTTCTGTTGTGTGTGGTGTGTGTTTGTTTGTTTTTGTTTTGTTTTTAGTTTTAAAGGTTTTTTATATATTAGGGAGATTGGTGCTTTGTAGTGTAAGTAGAAGGATTTTCCTCTTGGTTTTTCACTTGTCTTTTGACTTTGCTTATTGTATGTTTTATCTGGCATTTAAAAAAAAATGCAGTTGAATTTATGAACTTTTGAATTAGTGAGAACTTTTTTTTGCTCTGAGATTATTAAGGAATTCACCCACATTTTCTTCAAGTAATTGTATAGTTGTGGTCCCCCTATTTTTTTTTTTTTTTTTTTTTTGAGATGGAGTTTTGCTCTTGTCGCCCAGGCTGGAGTGCAAGGTGCAATCTTGGCTCACCGCAACCTCCGCCTCCTAGGTTCAAGCAATTCTCTTGCCTCAACCTCCTGAGTAGCTGGGATTACAGGCATGCGCCATCATGCCTGGCTAATTTCGTATTTTTTTTTTTTAGTAGAGATGGGGTTTCTCCATGTTGGTCAGGCTGGTCTTGAACTTCCAACCTCAGGTGATCCACCTGCCTTGGCCTCCCAAAGTGCTGGGATTACAGGTGTGAGCCACTGTGCCTGGCCTCCTCCTATTTTGAGCTCTGCTTCATTTGGAGTGTATTCTAGCATATGGTTCTTCAGTTTCATGTTTTTTTCATAATGGCTATCTGTAATCTCAGCATCATTTATTAAAAAATTAATTTACGTAATGACTCAAGATGGCAACTTTTATCTTCTGTATTTCCATTTGTATTTGGGTACATTTCTAATTCCATTTGTCATTGTGTATATTTCTGTTTCACTTCTTGGTCTGACAAAAGACCAGTTTGACTGATTTTTGTGCCAGTGCCTCTGTTTTAATTAAAAACTTTCTGGTAGGGCAAGTTTCCCTTCATTGCTCTGCTTTTTCAGTGTTCATAGCTATTCTTTTTGGCTTACTGTATTAGTCCATTCTCACACTGCTGTAAAGAAATTATGGAGACTGGATAATTTATAAAGAAAAGAAGTTTAATTGGCTTATGATTCTGCAGGCTGTACAGGAAGCACAGTGGCTTCTACTTCTGGGAGGCCTCAGAAAGCTTCCAATCATGGCAGAAAGTAATGGGGAAATAGGCACATCTTATATGGCCAGAGCAAGAGAAAGAGAGTGAGAGAGAGGTGGGAGGTGCCACTCACTTTTAAACAACCAGATCTCACAAGAACTCACTGTTGCAATGACAGCACCAAGGGGGATGGTGTTAAACCATAAGAAACGGTCTTCATGATCCAATCACCTGCTACCAGGCCCCATCTCCAGCATTGAAGATTACATTTCAACATCAAATTCGGTGGGGACACATATCTAAACTATATAAATCCACCCTGCCCCTAAATCTCATGACCTTCTCATATTCCAAGATACAACCATCCCTTCCCAACAGTCCCCCAAAGTCTTAACTCATTGCATCATTAACTCAAAAGTCCAAAGTCTCATCTGAAAGAAGGCTAGTGCTTTTCACCAATGAGGCTGTGAAATAAAAAAAGCTAAGTTAGTTACTCGCAAGATGCAATGGGGGTATAGGCATTGGATAAATACTTCCATTCCAAAAGAGAGTATCTGACTTGGTTAGGTTGTATAATCCTTTTTATGTTGCTGGATTTGGTTTGCTAGTATTTTATTTGGTTTGCTAGTATTTTCGTCATAAGATACATTGACCTGTAGTTCTCTTTTCTCGTGATGTCTTTGTGTGGTTTTGGAGTAATATTAACTGCACAGTATGAGTTAGGATATATTTCTTCCTCTTCTGTTTTTTTTTTTTTTTTAAGAATTTGTTAAAGATTGCTGTTAATTGTTATTTAAATGTTTGGTGAATTTCACCAGTCAAGCCACCTGGGCCTGTGCTTTACTTTGGAGTAAATGTTTTGATGATGAATTTAATCTTTTTACTTATTATAACTATTCAGAGTTTCTGTTTTTTCTTCAATCAGTTTTGGTAGTTTGTGTATTTCCAGAAAATAGTCCACATAGATTATCTAATTTGTTGGCATTTAGTTGTCCATAGTATTCCCTTCTAATCCTTTTTATTTATGTAAGGATGATGGGGGTGGTTCCTCTTTCATTCCTGATTTTAGTAATTTGAATTGTCCTGCACCATTTCTTTTTTTTTTTTTTTTTTTTTGAGACGGAGTCTCGCTCTGTCGCCCAGGCTGGAGTGCAGTGGCTGGATCTCGGCTCACTGCAAGCTGTGCCTCCTGGGTTCACGCCATTCTCCCGCCTCAGCCTCCCGAGTAGCTGGGACTACAGGCGCCCGCCACCTCGCCCGGCTAGTTTTTTGTATTTTTTAGTAGAGATGGAGTTTCACCATGTTAGCCAGGATGGTCTCGATCTCCTGACCTCGTGATCTACCCGTCTCGGCCTCCCAAAGTGCTGGGATTACAGGCTTGAGCCACCACCCCCGGCCCATCATTTCTTGATCAGTCCAGCTAAATAGTTTTCATTTTTGTTTTCTTTTCTTTTTCTCTCTCTTTCTTTTCTTTTCTCCTTTCCTTTCCTTTCCTTCTTCTTTCTTTTTCTTTCCTTCTTTCTTTCTTTTCTTTCTTTCAGCGGATCATCTGAGGTCAGGAGTTTGAGACCAGCCTGACCAACATGGTGAAACCCTGTCTGTACTAAAAATACAAAATTACAAAATACAAAAATTAGCTGGGCGTGGTGGCACTCGCCTGCAATCCCAGCTACTTGGGAGGCTGAGGCAGAAGAATCACTTGAACCTGGGAAGCAGAGGTTGCAGTGAGCCGAGATCGCGCCATTGCACTCCAGCCTGGGTGACAGAGTGAGACTATCTCAAAATTTTTTTTTTCTGTGTGAACTTATAGTTTCTTTTGTCATTATTCCCTAAATAATACAGTTTATCAGCTATTTATCTAGTATTTATGTGGTATTAGGTATTATAATTACTCTAGATGATTACTCTGCATATGGCAGGATGTGTCTAGGTTATATATAGACACTATCATTTTATATCAGAGACTTGAGCATCCACGGATTTTGTTATCTGCAGGAGGTCCTGGAACCAGTCCCCCACAGATAATAAGAGACAGCTATACATTTTGCTATGGTTTGGTGGAGTTCTATAGATGTCTCTTAGGTCTAATTGACTTAGAGTGTTGTTTTAGTCTTCTATTTCCTTTTGATTTTCTTAGTAGTTCTATTCATTGTTGAAACTCAGGTATTGAAGTTTTCAACTACAGTCGGTATTCTCAGAGAATTTGTTCCCCTGTACCTCTTTTACGGCTCTTTTTTGAATGAAGGGATTATTTTTTAGTATAGTCATTATCGCTTAAGGACAGTGATACATTCTGAGAATTGCATCTTTGGGCAATTTTGTTCTTGTGTGAATATTACAGAGTGTACTCACACAAATTTAGATGGTATGGCCTGCTGCACACCTAGGATATATGGTATAACCTAACTGCTGCTAGGCTACAAACTTGTTTGGCATGTTACTCTACTGAATACTGTAGGCAGTTGTAATACAATGGTAAGTATTTGTGTATCTAGACATTTCTAAACATAGAAAAGGTAATGCAACATGTTAGACGTTTTGATGACTATGATGTCACTAGGCAATATTAATTTTTCAGCTCCATTATAATCTAATGGGACTACTGTCATATATGCAGTTTGTCATTGACCAAAATGTGACTATGCAGCACAAAATTGTATGACATTTTAATTTTGTACATTTTTCTCTATATTTTTTGCTCTCTTTTTTTTTTTTATGGTTACTCAAGGGATTATCAGGTACAGCTGAAAATTTATACTAACTTAATTGCAGTGAGATAAAGAAGTATTCTTAAATAACTCTATTTTGATACCTTTTTTTGTGCCATTGTTGTACTTAATGACATCATTATGTGTTGCAAACCTAACAGTATGTTGTTATACTTAGTATTTTATGTAATTCAATGTTTTTAGAGAAGCTGAGAGAAGAAAGGAGAGCAAATATACTTTACAGAGTTTGCTTCATTAACGTTCTTATTTATGATTGTGTTTTTTTCTTCATTTATTTCTATGGATTTGGGACACCATCTCTTGTCATTTCCTTAGTTCGGTACAGCTTTGCTTTCACCTGCCTCCTGTGGGCTGATACTGTCAAATATATTGTGATTTTTATATGTTATGGGCCCAACAATACAATTATATGCATATTGGCAGGGCGTGGTGGCTCATGCCTGTAATCTCAGCACTTTGGTAGGCTGAGGCGGGTGGACCACTTGAGGTCAGGAGTTCAAGACCAGCCTGGCCATCATGGTGAAGCCCCATCTTTACTAAAAATATAAAAATGAGCTGGGTGTGGTGGTGCATATCTATAATTCTAGCTACTCAGGAGGCTGAGGCACGAGAATCACTTGAACCTGGGAGGTAGAGGTTGCAGTGAGCTGAGATTGTGCCACTGCACTTTAGCCCGGGCAACAGAGTGAGACCGTGTCTCAAACAAACAAACAAACCCAATACAGTACAATTATATGCATATTGTTTTATAAGTTGCCTTTTAAATCACTCAGAAGAAAAGAGAAATATGTAATGATACTGTTTTTATATGTACCCACATAATTTCCTTTGTTGACGCTCTTTGATTTTTTTGTTTGGAATTGAAATATGGTTTTGGGTGAGTTTCTTTCAAGCTGAAGAGCTTTCCTTAGTATTTCTTTGTTTCTTCTTTTTTTTTTTGGAGACAGTCTCATTCTGTTGCCCAGGCTGGAGTACAGTGGTGCAGTCTCTGCTCACTGCAACCTCTGCCTCCCAGGTTCAAGCAATTCTCGCGCCTCAGTCTCCTGAGTCCCTGAGATTACAGGAATGCGCCACCACTTCTGGCTAATTTTTTTTTTGTATTTTTAGTAGAGACAGGGTTTTGCCATGTTGACCAGGCTAGTCTCGAACTCCTGACCTCGAGTGATCCAGCCTCCACCCCCCTGCCCACCCAGCCTCCCAAAATTCTGGGATTACAGGCGTGAGCCGCTGCGCCTGGCTAGTATTTCTGCCCAGGCTGGAGTGCAGTGGCGCGATCTCGGCTTACTGCAAGCTCCGCCTCCCGGGTTCACGCCATTCTCCTGCCTCAGCCTCCGAATAGCTGGGACTACAGGCGCGCACCACTTCTGTATTTTTAGTAGAGACTGGGTTTCACCGTGTTATCCAGGATGGTCTCGATCTCCTGACCTCGTGATCCGCCCGCCTCGGCCTCCCAAAGTGCTGGGATTACAGGCGTGAGCCACTGCGCCCGGCCTTAGTATTTCTTATAAAATGGATTTGCTAGCAAAATTTTCTCAGGTTTTGTCCAGAGTGACGGAGCCAGACCCTGTTTCAAAAGAAAAAACAATGTTTAGTTGACAGATTTTTTTTTTTCTTTGAGTGGTTTGATATGTCATCTCACTGCATTTTCTGGCCTTCTTTTTTCTGTTGAGAAGTTAGCTGTTAATCTTATCAGGTTTCTCTTATACACGATGACTTGCTGTTTTCAAGATTTTTTTTCTTTAGCTTTAATGTTTTGACTGTGATGCGTCGTTGTGTAGATGTCTTTGTATGTATCCTGCTTGGAGTTCACTGAGTGTCTTGGATATGTAGGTTAATGTTTTCCACCAAATTTGGAATACTTTCAGCCATAAATTCTTCAGATGATTTTCCTTTTCCTTTCTGTCTTCTCCTGGTACTCATTATGCATATCTCGGTACACTTAATGTTTCTCATATTCCTTTAAGGCTCTGTTCATTTTTTCTGCTTTCTCTTCTCCCTCTTTCAGATTGCATAGTCATTATTAATCTATTCATGTTTGCTGATTCTTTCTTATGCCAGCTTGGATATCTTGTTGATCTCTCTAGTAAATTATCCATTTTAGGTCCAGGTTTGGTGGCTCACACCTTTAATCCTAGCACTTTGGAAGGCCAAGGCCAAGGCAGGAGCGTTATTTGAGTTTAAGAGTTCAAGACCAACCTGGGCAACATAGTAAACCCCATTTTAGTTATTGCAGTTTTTTTTTTTTGAGACAGGTTTTTGCTCTGTTGCCCAGACAAGAGTACAGTGGCACAGTTATGGCTCACTGCAGCCTTGACCTTCTGGGCTCAAGCAATCTTCCCACCTCAGCCTCCCAAGTAGCTGGGACCAGAGGCATATGCCATCATCCCTGGCTAATTTTTGTATTTTTTTGTAGAGACAGTGTTTCACCATGTTGCTCATGCTGGTCTCGAACTCCTGAGCTCAAGTGGTCCTCTCCTTTCAGCCTCCCAAAGTGCTGGGTTTATAGGCACGAGCCACTGTGCCTGGCCAGTTATTGTACTTTTAACTCCAGAATTTTCATTTGGTTCTTTAAAAAATAATTTTCTCTTTATTGTATTCTCTACTTAATGAGACATTGGCATCGTGCCTTTTACTTCAAGCATGCCTTTTTTTTTTTTTTTTTTTTTTTAAACCATGTTTATAATGTTTGCTTTGAAGTCTTATTTCAGTAGCTGGAGCCTCTCAAAGGTATTTCTTTTTATTTCTTTTGCCTGCTTTTCCCCCTGTGTTTGAGATGCACTTTCCTATTTCTTATATGTTTCATAATTTTTGTTGAATCTTGACATTTTGGGTATATATCAATTCTGAATATTGATTCTTCCCTTCTCTCCTCTATGTTATTGATTCTTTCTTGAAAATTAGTCAGAATGCTTAAGATTCTAACTACAGTTAGAATATTGATATTAGAAGTGTCTATGATTAAAAACTTAGGTTCTGGCCAGGTGCAGTGGCTGATGCCTGTAATCCCAGCATATTGAGAGTCTGAGGCAGGAGAATTGCTTGAGGCCAGGAGTCAGAGACCAACCTGGGCAACAGAATAAAACCCAGTTTCACCAAAAAAATTAGAAAATTAGGCAGATGTGGTGTCACTCACCTTATAGCCCCAGTTACTTGGGAGGCTGAAGTGGGAGGATTGCTCGAGCACAGGAGGTTGAAGCTGCAGTGAACTGTATCCCAGCCTGGATGATAGAACAAGACCTTGTCTTAAAAAAAAAAAAAAAAAAGACTTGGGTTCTATAAAATCCAGTTTGTATGCTTAATGATCTCTTTCCATTTGTCCTGGCAGTGCATTGTTTGTGAATAAATGATGTTTCCATATAAATGAGGTATTATCGCAGTTAGACATTTTTGTAAATCCTGAGGCCTTTGTCTTTTTATTTTAAGTAATTTTATTTTATTGTAATTTTTTTTGAAATGGAGTCTTGCTCTGTTGCCCAGGCTGGAGTGCGGTAGCACAGTCATACCTTACTGCAGCCTCAAACTCCTGGGCTCAAGCGATCCTCCTGCCTTGGCCTCCTAAAACATTGGGATTACAGGCATGAACCACCACAGCTGGCCATTTTATTTATTTTATTTCATTTTTTTTAGAGACAGAGTCTCACCCAGTCAGTTGAGCTAGAGTGCAGTGGCGCAGTCATAGCTCACTGCAGCTTCAAACTTTTGGGTTCCAGCGATCTTTCCATCTCAGCCTTCTGAGTAGCTGGGACTACAGGTGCATACCATCACGCCTGGCTTTTGTCTTTAATATGAAGGTTGTGTATAATGGTTTTTTGTGATGTAATAGTTTTAGTTAATGAATAATACTTTTTTCTTTTAGGTTACACCTATGTTCGAGGATTGGACTACTATTGATTGGTATCGATTTTTCTGTTTATGGGAGAAGTTGCCAACTTCAATGAAAAGGGTGGCAGAGCTAGTGGGAGTTGAAGAGGGCTTCTTGGCCCGCTGTGTGAAAGGAAAAGTAGTAACCAGAACTGAGAGACAGCATCGACAAATGGCCATCCATAAAAGGTAAACGTCAAGGTCTCTGGGCTTTCCAGTATTTAACACAGTGTCTTGCATGTAGTAGATGCCCAGTTTATTGTAGTCACTTTCATTGTCAATAAAATCAAAATTTTGGCAGAGTATAAGATTTTTCAGTTTGGTTTTTTTTTTCATTTTCTTTTTTTTTTTTTGAGATGGAGTTTTGCTCTTGTTGCCCAGGCTGGAGTGCAATGGCACGATCTCGGCTCACCGCAACCTCCGCCTCCCGAGTTCAAGCGATTCTCCTGCCTCAGCCTGCAGAGGAACTGGGATTACAGGCATGTGCCACCATGCCTGGCTAGTTTTGTGTTTTTATGTTTTTTATTTATTTTTATTTATTTATTTTTTTGAGACGGAGTCTCGCTCTGTCGCGGCCCAGGCTGGAGCTCAGTGGCCGGATCTCAGCTCACTGCAAGCTCTGCCTCCTGAGTTTACGCCATTCTCCTGCCTCAGCCTCCCGAGTAGCTGGGACTACAGGCGCCCGCCACCTCGGCCGGCTAGTTTTTTGTATTTTTTTTAGTAGAAACAGGGTTTCACCGTGTTAGCCAGGATGGTCTCGATCTCTTGACCTCGTGATCCGCCCGTCTCGGCCTCGCAAATTGCTGGGATTACAGGCTTGAGCCACCGCGCCCGGCTAGTTTTGTGTTTTTAATAGAGACGGGGTTTCTCCATGTTTGTCAGGCTAGTCTTAAACTCCTGACCTCAGGTGATCTGCCTGCCTCCGCCTCCCAAAGTGCTGGGATTACAGGTGTGAGCCACCACGCCTGGCAAGTTTTCTGTATTTAATGAATTTATTGGTGTTTTAGTTTCTTTCTGCAGTTCACAGTTTAGTAGCCCTTATATATAAAGATCTTATATTTTAAAGTATAATATTTAATTACCTCTCTTTTGTAAAGAAGGTGTTGATCAGAAGAACCACCAACTTACTGTGACTTCACCTGGGGTTATGCTTTATATCATGCTTAGAAGTGATTCACTACCAATAGGGAAGAAGAGCTAATTAAAAGATTCAGGTGGATAAATTGATACAGGCTGTTAGCTTCTTTGAAATATAATGAAATTGGCTGGGTGCAGTGGCTCACACCTGTAATCCCAGCACTTTGGGAGGCCAAAGTGGGCAGATTGCTTGAGGTCAGGAGTTCGAGACCAGCCTAGCCAATGTGGTGAAACCCTGTCTCTACTAAAAATACAAAAATTAGCCATTTGTGGTGGTGTGCACCTGTAATCCCAGCTACTTGGGAGGCTGAGGTGGGGGAATTGCTTGAACCTGGGAGATGGAGGTTGCAGTGAGCCAAGATTGTGTCACTACACTCCAGCCTGGGCAACAGAGTGAGATTCCATCTCAAAAAAAAAAAAAAAAGAGAAATATAATGAAATGATTTTTCTTTTTTTTTTTTTTTGAGACGGAGTCTCGCTCTGTCACCCAGGCTGGAGTGCAGTGGCCGGATCTCAGCTCACTGCAAGCTCCGCCTCCCGGGTTCACGCCATTCTCCTGCCTCAGCCTCCCGAGTAGCTGGGACTATAGGCACCTGCCACCTCGCCCGGCTAAGTTTTTGTATTTTTAGTAGAGATGGGGTTTCACTGTGTTAGCCAGGATGGTGAAATGATTTTTCTTAAAAAGCAGTCTTTAGTATATTATTTATAATATGGTTAAGTATAAATTTTATAAGGATTTATATACTTGGATTACTTTTGCTACTGTTGCCTTTCAAATCAAAATTGGATGCTATATTTATATTGTCATTTTATTGGAGTAATGATTTACATGTAACTGTATATCAAGTTATCTTTTAAATTTTTGTGTCATCACATTTCTTGAACCAAGTCTCATTTCTTGATAGCAGCAATATTGAATATGGGCAACTTTTTGTTATACACACATTAGTTCTTTACTATTGTACTAATGCATGTCAAAACTTGCTTTGCAAGCATTGATCTCAATCTTTGTCCAGTAACCCTATTTTCTTTCTTTCTTTTTTTTTTTTTTGAGATGTAGTCTCACTCTGTTGCCCAGGCTGGAGTGCAGTGGCACAATCTTGGCTCACTGCAACTTCCGCCTCCCAGATTCCAGCGATTCTCCTGCCTCAGCCCCCTGAATAGCTGGGACTACAGGCATGTGCCACCATGCCCAGCTAATTTTTTGTATTTTTAGTAGAGACGGGGTTTCACTGTGTTAGTCAGGATGGTCTTGATCTCCTGACCTCGTGATCCACCCGCCTAGGCCTCCCAAAGTGCTGGGATTACAGGCTTGAGCCACCGCGCCCGGCCAGTAACCCTATTTTCTATTAAGAATCTTACCAGAATGTATTATATAAGTCCTCTGTTGCCTTTCCAGTTCTTAGTCATTTTGCAACACACATTGTATCTCCTAGTAGACGTGAATGATCTCTTACCATGCTTTTGATGATTTATTCCCAGGTTTTTCACCAGTCTTGTGCTATTAGATTTAATCAGTGAAGTTCCCTTAAGGGAAATTAATCAGAAATATGGATGCAATCGTGGACAGATTCAATCTTTGCAACAGTCAGCTGCTGTTTATGCAGGTCAGTTAAACAAAGGGTTTCATAGTTATTTAAGACGATGATTTGAAGTCGAGTTAAGATTGCTTTTTTTTCCAAATTCCATTTTATTGTAGGCCTCTTTAAAAGTGCTATAATTTTGAACAGTTCTTGTCATCATCGGAAAATTCAAAACTCTGGCTCCTCAGGGCTCAGTACCATGTTACAGAGGATTGGTAACTAGCTGAATGTCTTGGCCTCTATTCCTTAGCAACCTGCTGACTATCCTCCTTTCTGTTTTCCTTTTTCTTCTCTTTTTCCTGTTGCAAGAAGAAATGAAACAGAGTTCTCTGTGGTCTCCCCTTTCTCATTAAGGTACTGATTGCTGGGCGCGGTGACTCACGCCTGTAATCCCAGCAATTTGGGAGGCTGAGTCGGGTGGATCACGCAGTCAGGAGTTCAAGACCAGCCTGACCAAGATGGTGAAACCCCATCTCTACTGAAAATACAAAAAATTAGCCACGTGTGGTGGTGGTTGCTTGTAATTCCAGCTACTCAGGAGGCTGAGGCAGAGAATTGCTTGAACCCAGGAGGTGGAGGTTGCAGTGAGCCGAGATCACGCCACTGCACTCCAGCCTGGGCGACAGAGCAAGACTCTGTCTCAAAAAAAAAAAAAAAAGGTACTGATTAATACATATTGTTAAGGAGAAGGATGGAAGATGGAGAGGGATTTCTTTTTTTTTTTTTTTTTTTTTTTTTTTGAGACGGAGTCTCGCTCTGTCGCCCAGGCTGGAGTGCAGTGGCCAGATCTCAGCCCACTGCAAGCTCCGCCTCCCGGGTTCCCGCTATTCTCCTGCCTCAGCCTCCCGAGTAGCTGGGACCACAGGCGCCGCCACCTCGCCCGGCTAATTTTTTGTGTTTTTAGTAGAGACGGGGTTTCGCCGTGTTAGCCAGGATGGT